>NC_047527.1:120498391-121123391 GCF_012275295.1 Melopsittacus undulatus
TGAATTCCTTCACTCCCTGCCACAGCTCCCTTCTACACAGCTTTTGCTCAGTGCAGTGATAGGGCACATATGTGTCCATCATCACTGACTTTCAGCAGCTGACTGAAGGAACTTCAAGTGAGTGGAGTCTCCATGCCTATTTTGTCCTTGGCCATTTTGCTGAGGCATCAGTGACTCTGACAGTAGTTTTGCAGCCTGGGCATTTTTATGTTTGATTGTTGTCCATTGGATCTCTTCACATATAACCAAAAAGCCATCAGGCAAGGGTATTTTATTTACTTTGCTCTTTCACCTAGGTGCAGATGCAAGTCAGTGACCCTAGAATTAAGGGCTCTATGTTTCGGTGTCATGCTTCCCAAGGGATGCTATAACTCAGGCTGCTGAAATACTTAATGATACAATGTATCTAGACAATCACAAATGAACTTTAAGGGTCTGGCTTATCCAGACATACTTACTCTACTCTTAAAGACAGAAGTGTGATCTTCACCCAGACTGCTGCAAATGCTTCTATTAATGTTCTCTTTTTCCTTTAGCAAGTCCACCCCAAAGCTTTTCCAAATGCAGGCATGTGGAAAAAAACTGATTTTTCACCTGTGATTTTAAATAAGAAATAAAACCCCCATGGCTTAGAATAGGTTGTCATTTTTTCATTTAGATGTGATCACTCCAGCTCTGGGACTAGAGCTAGTTGATAACTCTCCTCACTTTACTCCAAAGGAGGAATATCAAACATAACGGATGTTTTTGTGTTTCATCAGACTGCAAGCTGGCAAATAGATTCAAATATATTGACACAGTCCCTACTTTTCTACCACTAATCTGGGGAAAATGTCACTGTCATCTAGAGCAATCACAGATAATCTGCAAAAGAAAGTCTGTGATACTAGGGACAGGAGTGAGAATGGAGAAGCGGTCTACAGTACAAAAAAGTCAGGTCACAGTGAACACACATGCTTAGCTTCCAAAAACCTAGAAGTGAAAAAGAGCTGTCTTTAGTCATTTGTACCTCTTAGAGGAGCAATAGGAAACCATTCTCTGTCTGAAAAGTGAGATGAAAAAGTGAGAAACTATAAGGCAAGTGACAGAATAACGTCACAAGCAGCTGAGTATATGAAATATATTCTAGGCACATGACAAGGAGATGAGAAATAAAAAAGGGTAACTCTTTTAAGGGCTTAACTAATTGGTGTGATGCCTAGTGGAGTATAGTAAGCATACAAGGAAACACCATAGGAGCAGTGAAAAGTACCTGAGATGCAGTGGTAGAGGGTTTATTTACACAGAATGCTTTCTGAACTTCAGAAAAAAAACATTCAGTGAAAGACAGTTTTAATGGCTTTGGTTGAGATAGAAAGAAGAGGCAGTGTTTGTGGCAATGTCTCCACCACTAAATAGATTACAGGCTGTTGGATATGGTTGTTTAGAGACAAATCTAAGGATAACCCAAGAGAAGTAGCCTGTTAGTGACTGGTATCTGACTTACCCTCCTGTTTTATGGAAAAATTAGACCATGGGCCCCAAAATGTTTTCTGCATGTGCAAGAGACAATCTTTTCTTTGGAAGGGGGATTACTAGAACAGCTACTGATTCTGACTGTAGTGGAAAACAGTATTAGTTAAAGAGATGTTGGAAAAAATAAAAGAACAAGTAACAAAAGGATGGTACTTTGAGAAAGAAAACGTCAATGGAAACAATTTACTGATAGGGTCTTTTGAATGGATAATTCTGGTTTTTTAAATGGTGTGAGTACTGGTGGATACTGGAAACATTATGCCAAGTATACAACTGAAACTCTCTCAAAGATAAGAAGTCTAGTAGAAGTCATTTTGACTGTATTAGCAGCAATTTAATGATCTGAAAATGGAAAAACAAACTGCACACAAAAGGAAACAAGGGCACATACTTAACCATGTAAAAGAACTGCTCAGATATGTAACTTAAACTTGGCCAGGTTAAGGCTAAAATGAGGTATAATTAACAAGGGGCATAACAAGCAACAAGAAAAGGTTCTACAAGTACACTACACATTAAAGAAGTAACGGATGTATTAAGAAGATGAAATAATGAATGACTCAAGGAAGGCTGAGGTATCTAATGTCTTCTTTCAATCTTCAAATAAATGTTAAATATGGTCTAATACTTAGTTAAATTAAATTTTTAAGGGAAATGGGCATATTTTCCTAAACATGTAAAAGGAAAGTGAAAAAGATAGAGATTTACTATTCAGCTTAGACCGATGAATTTCTGTTAATTATACTTAAGTGTACTTAAGTGACCGCAGTCTCTGAATCACAACGCATACCTTGGAAAATTGATGAAGAATTACCTGAAGATAAAATGAGGCAGTCACAATGACACTTCAAAAAGGAGAAAATATCTCTACTTGGGAGGGTACAAACCAGTCACCACACTGTTCTTCCTTGAAAAATTCTGGGACAGTTTGCTAAAAATCCTTTATAAGGCACAAGAGAATAAGATGGTGATAAAAACCTGAAAACATATATTTATCAGGAACAAATCATGTGAAGTCAATCTAATTTATTTCCTTGATTTACTGGCCTAACTGGCTAAGGGAAAAATCACAGCTAAGGGAAAAGTCACAGCTAAGGTATATTTGGACTTTAGTAAGGCTTTTTTAATTTCTACAATAAATTCTAATGTTCTAGTATGCAAACTAGAGAATTAACATCTAGATGAAATCGCATCCAGGTGGGCTGAGAAAACTGTAAAGAACATGACCTATGGGGGAAGATTAAGGAAAACCAGATAGATTTTGTCTAAGCAAGAATGTCAAAATTTTTTTTTTAATATATGGGCATATATATATATTAATGTATATATGAAAGCATATATATAGAAGGTGAGATTTAAAAAGCTTGCTTACAAGAGAATGGAGCTTTATATAGGAACAAATACTTTTCATTTTGAGAAAAGCTGAAACACTGTAATGGACTGCCTGATTCCTTTGGGTATGTAATGCTTCTGTTCAGAGAAAAAGTTTTCCTTCATTTATTTTGAATAAGTGATGACAGAAACTTTCCAAAGATGTCCTGTTGCCTTCAAGCAATGTTAGTTTCACAGGTCAACCAAAAGCTAAAACTTGAGAGTTATACACCTGACACAGGTCTTACACAGACAACTAAACTTTAAGCCCCAAATTTATGAGAAAAGGGTTCCTTGTTCAAAAGCTACCTACCCTTGAGCTCATATGGAGCTCCATGTTTTGTCTGAAAACTACATATATATAGTTCTGCTTTTATGATTGCTCAGGACTACCCAGCCAGAGCTGCAAGGCATATAAGACCCTTTTAAGTTCCTGTGGGATACCGAACCATGCCTAAATATCCAGAAAGTACAGACTTCACCACAAACCAAATGCACAATGAGGAAATTTCATTAAAAAAAAAAAACAACCAAACATCCTATGCTTTGTACCGTAGTCTGATGCTTTTGATACTTAACAAGTTATGTCCTTGAGGGAGCTCCTGTTGCCCTCTTCCAGAAGCTGCTCTAACCATCACATTTTGAGACTGACCTTAAGCCAGGTTTGGTGCTCATGGAAAGTGAATAGCCAATCACCTCTATACATGTTACTTCCAGAATAAACCTGGGGCCTGACTTATTTTGCAAAAAGTCTCTATTGTCTCATATCTTTTCTAGGAGGCACAGCTTTACAGTAAGCTTGTAGTACCTTTCTCTGTGATCTTTTTGTTTAGGTGACAGAGTAAAGGTTGGCATGAAGAGCCACTCCTGACTTTCCATCAGACTAAGTTTTCCCTTTATCACACAGCACAACCAGATCTCAGAATGTAGGGTGTCTTAAGTTTTGTTAAGCCTTACAAGCATTTCTCAAGCTGATGGCATTCTTAATGACCAAAAGCAGGGTCTAGTGAGTGGAACTAACAGCATGTCAATACAGCAGTTTAGCATATTCATTGAGCTACTCTGCATGCACAATGTCTCTGTTTTTCTGTTGAGGAGGAAGAAATATTGAACAAGAGAGAATCCAGAAAATAGCCAGTCAAAGAAAAGAGCATATTAGATATATGCCTTTTTATTAATTTATCTATATGCCTATTTAATATTACCTGTTTCAGCATCAGCAGCTGTTTGAAGTATACTGTACAGTCAAAGGTAAATATTCTCAGTTATTTAATATTTCTGAGACTTACTTTTAAATATTAGGAATTAAATCATTAGAAAACTAAAATTAAATGCATTGAATGTCCAGCTTCTGAAATAATAGTAATAATCCCCCATTCAAGCAGCCTTGTTCCATTTATAAACTTCTGTGTTCATGCAGGCCCATCTCCACTGCTCATTCATTTCAAATAGCAAACCACTTGAACCTTTCTTTCCAGTTTGCAGGTTTTGGTGTGGGGTTGAGTTTTTTGCTATTTTTGTTATTTTTTCTGTTTTTCACTGGGAAGCAGAATTTGCAATAAATATTTTGACATCTTTGTTTCTTCTATTTATAAACACTCGCCACATTTTCTTACCTGCTTTCATTATTCAGATTTTTTTTAATTATTTCTTCAGATAACTCTTTTCCACTAGAATCCTGAAGTTATTGTAAAAAAAAATAGAGTTGTTACTGCTAGAGATATTAAACACATATCTATTTGCATATCATCCACACTGTTATATAAGGTTTCATTTTGTAGAAACCTTGCAAAAATTACAGGCAAACAATATAAAAATTACATCTGATCACAACATGCTGAAAACATTTTTTTTTCTGATAAGAGGTATTTGCCATTCACTTGAATTTTTTATAACAGACTTCTGATTTTGATATAATTTTCTAAAAGATAACTGAGGTTTTGACTACACTGGTCATTCAAAAAGAGGGCAGAAATAAAGGAATGAAAATGAGGGTAGAAAATATATATTTTGAACCAGAGTTTTAGTGCCTTTTCAAAATATCATTATCCAAAAAATGTCTGAAGGGACAAAGACATACGTGAAAGTCTGAAACTACCACAGACAGGAATTGTATTCCTGTAATCAGCTGTATTAGACTTGGTGATGTTCTTCACTCTTCTATTCAATTCCTGGCAAGGGACCAAGACTTCCTCTTCTTCTGTCTGTTTTTTGTTTTTGCTTCTCTCTCTTTTCAACTTGCCATCTCCTTGCTTCAAACTTTTTCTCTGGCACAGGGCTCCACTATCTGCAGCAGCAGTTGAAGATGGCAGTGTTGGCCATCATGGCTCACCTATGGACTGGTCTATATTAGCAAGAGCTTGAGCTCCAGCTTTGAGGTAATGATGTGCATCATTTTTCTAAAGGCTAAATAAACCTGAGGCACCAGTGATACAACTAAATGACTCTTCTCCTAGTGCTGGTTCATTTTCCTTTATATCATCCTTGGAAACACAAAGGAAAAGATTAGCCTAGTAGAACCATAGAATAGTTAGGGTTAGAAATGACCTTAAGATCATCTAGTTCACACTAAACCATATCACCCAAGGCTTCATCCAGCCTGGCCTTGAACATTGCCAAGGACCATCACAACCTCCCTGGGCAACCCATTCCAGCACCTCACCACCCTTACAGTAAAGAATTTCTTCCTTATATCCAGTCTAAACCTCTGCAGTTTAAGTTTCAACCTGTTACCCCTTGTCCTATCACTACAGTCCCTAATGAATAGTCCCTCCCTAGCATCCTTATAGGCCCCTTCAGATACTGGAAGGCTGCTAGTAGCTTCAATTCAATAGAGTTAGGAGACTCTGAAGGACTTTCCTTTGCCACAATTCTCTTTCTTAAGAACTAACCCTGCTTACTTTAGGGAATACACGCAGTACACCAACAATCCAACTTACGACTATTGAAATACTCAGATATGTCCTGCTAATTATATTTATCAGTTTATCCACTCATTACCATCTAAGGTCAGCATATATTACATTTATAGATGCAAAAGTTCGACTAATATTTTCTCCAGTCCAGGAAACTTCCATTGTATGCATCTCACATTATCTCTAGATAATAATATTATTGTTAGCACTAGTGACTTTACTAGCTTGTGACAGGTTATTCCTTTGAAGAGCTTCTATTCAGACTAACACATCTTTACCATTACTCAGTGACATAAAACACATGGAATAGCAGATGCTATAGCCTGAATGCCAGGGTACTGCTTGTCTTTCTATTTTTCTGTATTTGTAGGGAATCCTTGAAAGCATAATGAAGAAAAATGAAATGCACTTTTTCACTTACTTAAAAGATAATTGAGGTAATTCCATGAAAGACAAAGGAAATAGCTTATTTAACAAAATGTATCTCATTGTAAAAAAAAATAATATAAGAGCAATATTTTCAGTGATACAAGCAATAAAAGCTGAAAAAATAACTGAGCTTGAATATGTCTTTTATGACTGAATAAAGAGAAATATAACCCCCATTTTCAAGAAGGGGAAAATGGATGACCTGGGGAATTACAGAGCAGTCAGTCTCACCTCTGTGCATGGCAAAATCTGGGAGCAGATTCTCCTGGAAGGCATGCTAGGGCACATGAAAAAGAGAAATGTGCTTGGTGACAGCCACCATGACTTCTCTAAGGGGAAATCCTGCCTGACCAATTTCATGGCCTTCTGTGACGGGGCTACAGAACTGATGGAAAGGGGCAAAGCTGTTGACGTCACCTACCTGGACTTGTGCAAAGCGTTTGACACTGTTCCACACGACATCCTTGTCTCTAAATTGGAGAGACATCAATGTGATAGGTGGACCACTCAGTGGATAAAGAACCAGCTGGATGGCTGCATGCAAAGAGTTTTGGTCAATGGCTCAATGTCTGGTTGGAGACCAGTAACGAGTGGTGTCCCTCAGGGATTGGTGTTGAAAAAGATCCTGACTAACATCTTTGTCAATGACATGGACAGTGGGATTGAGTGTGCTCACAGCAAGTTTGCTGATGACACCAAGCTCTGTGGAGAGAAGGAATGCCATTCAGAGGGACCTTGACATGCTTGTGAGGTGGACTGATGCCAGCCTTATGAAGTTTAACCATGACAAGTACAAGGTCCTCCACCTGGGCCAAAGCAATTCCAGGCACAGCTACAGGTTAGGCAAAAAGGAAATTCAGAGCAGCTCTGTGGAGAAGGACTTGGGGGTGTTGGTTGATGGAAAATGAACATGAGCCAGCTTCAGTGTGTACTTGCAGCCCAGAAAGCCAACCTTATCCTGGGCTGCATCAAGAGGAGCGTGACCAGAAGGTCGAAAGAGGTGATCCTGCCCCTCTACTCTGCTCTCATGAGACCTCACTTGGAGTATTGTGTTCAGTTCTGGTGTCCTCAACATAAAAAGGACATGGAACTGTTGGAACAAGTCCAGAGGAGGTCCATGAGGATGATCAGAGGGCTGGAGCACCTCCCATATGAAGACAGGCTGAGAAAGTTGGGACTGTTCAGCCTGGAGAAGAGAAGGCTGCGTGGAGACCTCATAGCAGCCTTCCAGTATCTGAAGGGGCCTATAAGGATGCTAGGGAGGGACTATTCATTGGGGACTGTAGCGATAGGACAAAGGGTAACGGGTTTAAAACTTAAACAGGGGAAGTTAGATAGGATCTAAGGAAGAAATTCTTTACTGTTAGGGTGGCGAGGGACTGGAATGGGTTGTCCAGGGAGGTTGTGAATGCTCCATCCTTGGGTTGTATTCCAGGCCAGGTTGGAAAAGGCATTGAGTGGCATAGTTTAGTATGAGGTGTCCCTGCCCATGACAGGGGGGTTGGAACTAGATGATCTTAAGTTCTTTTCTAACCCTAACTATTCTATGATTCTATGATTCTATGGCATATGTTCTTCTGCTTTGCTGAGTAGCTAAATGTCATTATCTCATCATGCTTTGAAGTGCTGCTGATATGACCATGTTATAAATGGTTGTTATGCAACAGTGACAGCCACTAAATCAGTGTATATGTTCAGTTATTTATTTTTATATTGGTATCTTGCTTCCCTTTTTTGCAAGCATTCTAGAACCATGTTGTGTTTGGTTTCTTTTAAAGACTTTCTGGTCTTGCAAAACTTTTTAGTCTCTTTGTAACTGATTGAATTATAGTTTGAAATTCTTTTTAGGTGCTGTTGGAATAAGGCACATTGATATTTACATTTAGACCTGTTATTTTAGCATACGTTCCCTTTTAAGCACACATACTCACCAAAAGAGCTTTTCAAACTGAGTATTTTGCAAATGTCTCTGCTAAGATTAATAGTCACCAATATATTCATATTTTCAATCATGATACTCACACACTAACTTTACATGGATCTATGCTCTATTTAAGTCCTGAAGTTACCTAGCAGTCAATGACTCAGCATTTTTTTCAAGCGTGCACATACACATATATTCATGTATGCGGTCTTAAAGAAATATAAGAAATAAGACTCTACGTCTTACACTGTACCTCGGATATGTTGAACAGCCAGGAGAGAAAGCCTATGGCTCTGTTGGGAAAGGCTTTAGTACTAACATTTTCACAGAGCAGAGGAGGGTCTCTGTGCATTAAGCACATTAAAAGTAAAATGACAGGACTGCATTGTAACAAAACCATGCAGCAAGTTTAATGCTGTCTGCGTTCATGAGCCAGCAGTAGGTCATATGCTAACCAATGCACAAAATTAAAAAAGTCATTGCTCCAAAAAGCTAACAAAAAATCAGAAAATACACTTTTATTAAACTTTGAGATGGGGAAAATGTGATGCAGTATGATCATATACTATAAAACTAAGATATTATATATATGTATGGTAAGATCTACTAAGAAAGAGTCTTTGAATGGCTTCAAAAATATTAAAACAAAGCTCTTTGCACTAAAATAGAAAGAGAGGCATTTTTATAATATTAATTTCCCAGTGCAACAACACACACTTGAAGACTCTTCTTCAAGCTGAATATGTTTTAACGATGGTAATATTTACCCATCAAATCCTACAGGCACATTGACAAAAAACATGACTGATTATAGTGTGGAACCTTCCAAGAATGGCCTGGACTTGGTCCAACTGTCTCCCATTATTTTGCTAGCACTTTTCAAATTTCATGTAATAAACTAAATTTTGAAACAGTATAACACCAGTTTATTAGATTTTCTGCACTTGTCTCTTGGCAAAGAAAAATTAAAATGAACCAGTACTGATAAAGATGGCATGTATAGATAGGTGGTTACAAAGCAGCACATCAATCTCATTCCATCATGACAAAGTGATATACATGGTGGGCACAACTGCAACCAATGAATAAAATATTTAATTTGGACACCATGAAAAATGAGACAAAAGTGAAGAAGGCAGCAATTTTGCACAAATAAATGCACTTCAATAAATGTTCTTAAGGAATTTTATTATGTAGTGGGAAAAAAATGCTGTAGAATTTATTATTGAAAGAATCAAATATGCAGAAGGAAAGAGAAAGCAAATGGAATGCAGACACTAAACAGGCCCTATTCCCACTAGAAAGCAAGAAATCCAATCAATATCTAGGGCAAGATGTTCAGTAGCTGTAAATCAACACAGTTTCCATTGGCTTAATAGAAAGACATTGATTTACTGTACCTGAGGATTTGGTCCCTAGCATTTTCCTGTTAGTAGGAAGTTCTTCAAAGTTAAGAAATTTTTAAAAAAAAGGTTCATCTTGTAACATAGCATGCATCTACAAACCAGGGGTGTCAAGTAGATACTAAGTAATTATCCACTCATGAGAAGATTCTTCACAGTGATAGCAATTTACTCTAGGCAACGTAGTCCAAAAACAAAAGATTAGTATTATCTGGAGAGCTCAAGCAGTCACATAAAAGCATCTTCCCAAAATTAGACAAAAGATCTTTAATGCAGGCAGAACAAAGGTGCAAACCTACATTTCTTTTCTCCAAGGTGATCAGTGCCCTCCTTTAATAGAAGCCAAGAAAACTCAGACACTAGTAGAAGAAAAGCAATTTTACATTTGAATCTCCACTGAACTTTAAATGCAAACTCCATGCCCTTTACATTTGCCCAATCTTTCGATGTTAGTGTTTCTTCTCACAACATTAAACATACATAAGATCAACTATGCAAGTCAGACAAAAGATGCTTCTGGCACATGTTTTCCACTGAAAAGGCATAAGGACTTGCACTGTGTTGGAAGACACAAAAAGAAAGCTCTCAAAAGGAGACACAGGATCTGCTGATGCTGATACTTAGGGTCAAGCTGAAGGGAAGTCTTGACTGTTCTAAGCCACATAAGCGAACCTGCTACAACATAGTTCACTTAAAGTTATCAACGTTGGCATCTTTAATATGCAAAGTTGAGCTACTGTGCAACCAAATGTGTGGACCACTTATTAGGCTAGTCCGTGACAAAGAGGTAATGAGAGGTAAAGGATTGTGAAGCCAAAGAAGAGCACTTAGGGATGACTGCTGACAGTACCGGTGTGCTTAAGACCATCAAAACAAAGTGAATTTGAAACACTGCAGAAAGTGTTGAGCTCAAAGAAAAGTAGCAATAAGATCAGACTAATCGAGGTGGACAGGTAATGAGAGCTTAACTGAGATGTACGAGAGCTGGAGTTGGGCTTCAGAATAATCTTCAAGTCTACCTTGACTATCAGAGTTGAGACACTATCACACAAGCAACTAGAATTGTATGTTCTAATCTACGTAATCTTGTTACATTTTTATAACCCATCCTATTCAAAGCTTACCAGTAGAAAGTGTTTAGAAAATACCATAGTCCTGACTGTTTTCTCATTGCCTCAAGATCATTGAGCAGCTCGTAGACAGTCAACATCCCTCATGTATCTCACTGCCTTCTCCCTGAAAGCGTCAGTGGTGAACAGGCAAGAGTTAATCTTGATGGCAGAGTAAGGAATGAGAAACTGAGAGCCTCTTATTTCCCCCTTTATTTCACTTCCAAAGATAAAATTTATCTTCAATTTTCTTGCAAGAGATGCAAGATCCTCAATGCAAGATGAACTATAAAAATGCAGTTATGTCTGATCTCTTCTATGTGAATTCAAGAACATGTTTCTTCCTTTGCTTTAAAGCATGTGTTAGTGATGTTGCACTGTCAAAATGAGGGCTTACAGCAGTCAAGATATAAATATAAAAATATAGTGTTTCCTCTGACTTCCAGATAAACCATTAATTATACCGTATGGCTGTCCTGGGATCAGCAGTAGCAGTCATTTTTGTCCCTCTTAGTAGTTGGTGCAGTGCTGTGGTTTTGACTTTCAGCATGGGAACAGGGCTGCTAACACCAACATTTTTAGCTGTTGCTCAGTGATGTTTACTCTGACCAAGGACTTTCTGAGTCTCATGCTCTGCCAGGGAGGAGGGGAAGCCGGGAGGAAGCAGAGACAGGACATCTGACCCAAACTAGCCAAAGAGGTATTCCATACCACAGCACGTCATGCCCAGGATGTAAAACTGGGGGCAGTTATCCGGAAGGGCTAGATCACTGCTCGGTCAGGCTGGGTATTGGTCGGTGAGTGGTGAGTGGTTGTATTCTCTTCCCTTCTAACTTCCCTTATCATTGTTATTATTGGTGGTAGCAGCAGTGGTTTGTGTTATGCCTTAGTTACTGGACTATTCTTATCTCAACCCGTAGGAGTTACATTCTCACGATTCTCCTCCCCATCCCTCCAGGAGAGAGGGGAGAAAGGGGGGGGGGGGGGGGGGGGGAGGGAGTGAGAGAGAGGTTGCATTGCTGAGTTTAAACCACAAAAACAGCAAATCAAATTGGGTTTAGGTGCTCAGAAGAAGAAATATGTTAAAAGTATAAAGTATGTATGCCAAGTTTCAACAAAGAAGACATTTTGCTAACAAGCTGTAAGCTTCTCAGAGATTCAGTTCAGCATTATTGCTGTCTGATTTAAGGGAAGCATTTCTTTGAGCAGCTGCTGGTCATAATCTGAAGTTCTTTCTGAATTGGAGAATTTGTGTCTAGTTTCATACTAGCTTTATATGCTGGGTTTTTTCACATTCTCGCAGCTGTCTGGCATTTACTGTGCTCATCTGAGGTGCCAGTTATCTTGCTATCTGCACTAGTCATTGCACCATTGAAACATGCCCTTGCCTTGCTTCAGAAATCAAAGAAAAAATTATAAACAATAGTAATTCAATGGTCAAGCTGCTTTCAGATCAGGATGTGGGTTAGGAAAAGCTAAATAGGGCTTTTAGACCCATTTGCAGTTACATAATCGTGTACTCTGTCCTACATCTCATTGTCAGCTCCTTGCAGTTACGTACAGCAGTTTCAGGGCTGTTTTAAACAACATTCAGAACCTACAGATACTCAAGATGTATTGAGCATGTGCTTTTTTCAGTAATTACATATTCCTGTTCAAAAAGGTCTAACACCAGACTTCAACGTTGTCATACCATTGAGAAACACATATGGGTATCCTTAGCTATCCTGCTCATCTAGGATTTACTGCTTAATACTCTGAGACTGGTGCTAAGTGAAGGTAACATACTAAGAAGTCAGGAGCCACACTAGCAGAAAAAAACAGTCAGAAAAGTAAACAGTTGCACTTCCTTCTGTGAAACACAGACCATTTTATTTACCTGGTATGATTATTATCTCTATCATATAGAGAATATTTTTGCAGTTGGGTTAACAAAGCTACATTTCAAACAAAACTGAATTTTGATATTCAACAGGCTTTCCAAACCTATGATCTGGTTTCAAGTAGGTGGTTTGTAGAAAGAAAAAGGGAAGGCTAAGTTTGAAACAATATGTTTGTGTAAACAGAATCACAGAATCCCAAGGGTTGGAAGGGACCTCGAAAGATCATCTAGTCCAACTCCCCTGCAAGAGCAGGGTAACCTAGAGTACATCACACAGGAACTTGTCCAGGCGGGCCTTGAATATCTCCAACGTAGGAGACTCCACAACCTCCCTGGGCAACCTGTTCCAGTGCTCTGTCACTCTCACAGTAAAGAAGTTCTTCCTGATGGTAACGTGGAACCTCCTATGCTCCAGTTTACACCCATTGTCCCTTGTCCTATCACTGGATATCACTGAAAAAAGCCTAGCTCCGTCATCCTGACACCCACCCTTTACATATTTGTAAACACTAATGAGGTCACCCCTCAGTCTCCTCTTCTCCAAGCTAAAGAGACCCAGCTCCCTCAGCCTCTCCTCATAAGGGAGGTGCTCTACTCTCTTCATCATCTTTGTGGCTCTGTGCTGGACTCTTTCAAGCAATTCCCTGTCCTTCTTGAACTAGGGGGCCCAGAACTGGACGCAATATTCCAGATGCTGCCTCACCAAGGCAGAGTAGAGGGGGAGGAGAACCTCTCTTGCCCTACTAACCACACCCTTTCTAATGCACCCTAGGATGCCATTTGCTTTCTTGGCCACAAGGGCACATTGCTGGCTCATGGTCATCCTCCTATCCACCAGGACCCCCAGGTCCCTTTCCCCTTCACTACTTTCCAGCAGGTCAGCCCCCAACCTGTACTGGTACATGGGGTTGTTCTTCCCCAGATGCAAGACTCTACACTTGCCCTTGTTGAATTTCATCAAGTTTCTCCCTGGACAACTCTCCAGCCTGTCCAGGTCTCGCTGAATGGCAACACATCCTTCTGGTGTGTCAGCCACTCCTCCCAGTTTAGTGTCATCAGCGAACTTGCTGAGGGTACACTCAGTTCCCTCATCCAGGTTGTCGTGGTTTAAACCAAGTCCACACACCCCTTTGTTCCCCCCCCCTCCCCCCCACCGTCCCACCGTCCCACTCCCGGAGGGATGGGGAGGAGAGCCAGAGGAATACAACTCCCACGGATTGAGGTAAAATCAGTCCAGCAATTAAGGTATAACACAAATCACTACCGCTACCACTAACAAATCAATGTTAGAGGAAATAAACAAGGAGAGAGAATACGATACCACCTGCCGAAACAAGCCCAGCCCGGAAGAGAGAGATAACCCCTTCCCTTCCGACCAGTTTCCAGTCCCCTCCCCAAGCAGGACGTGCTGTGGTATGGAATACCTCCCCGACTAGCCCAGACCAGGTGCCCTATCTCTCCCTCCTCCCTGGCAGAGCATGAGCTACTGCTGAACCCATGACACAGGTCGTTGATGAAAATATTAAACAGCACTGGTCCCAGCACCGACCCCTGAGGGACTCCACTAGTCACAGACCTCCAGCTAGATTCTGTGCCATTGACCACAACTCTCTGCCTTCTTCCTTTCAACCAGTTCTTGATCCACCTCACTACCTGATCATCAAGCCCAAACTTCCTTAGCTTATCTATGAGGATGCTGTGGGAGACAGTATCAAATGCCTTACTGAAATCAAGAAAAACCACATCTACCACTCTACCATCATCCCTCCACCTAGTTACTTCCTCATAGAATGCTGTAAGGTTGGTCAAACATGACTTCCCCAGTACTGTTTGTTACCAATGCTAGAGGCAACAAGTACATCAGAGGAATCTGATTCATTAATGCTTTTAAAGATGCTGTTGTATCTTCAGACACTGAAGTTCTACATCACCTATATCTGTACCTTGACAGTTAAACACTTTAGAAAAGAGCTTTTTCCCGCCTACTTGCAGCTGCAAAAGTCAACTTTATCCTTGATGACTTATATTAGGTAAACATATTTTGACTGATTTCTGGTTTGATCACCATTCTCTGGTAAAGCAAGCAAGCAAGCCTGAAGTCTTATTGACTCAGAGTCTTAAGAGGTAGCTTCTTCTAGGATCAGACAATGATAGGAAAGACTTGGGATTCATTTCAAAATTACTCCTATCCAGTTGATCCAGCTCAAGTCAAAAAAAGGCTAAGACCTCTAAAGACACAAAACCAGGATGCAAATCAAGAATAGCTCGTAATTAATTTTAAAATCTTGCACCCTTTTTTGCTGTTATTATTCACTCAGTGTAATAAGCAGTACAGTCCATGTGGCACCCCTTGCTCTGTTTCCCCACAGATAAATCAAAGCACAGTCATGTGGAGTGACTTCTCAAAGAGTTACTCCTCATCCAAAAGTTACCCCTTCACATGATGGGGTAGACAGTAACCAGTGAAGGCCAGAAGCAAGCAGAGCAGAGCTTCAGCTCCTTCTCTAGCAGGCTTTCCAAGTTAAAGGAATCAGTGAACAGAGGACAAGGTCCCATGCTAGTGGTCTGAAGGAAGCTTACTAATTTCCTTCTGGCAAGAAATGTCATAACCAACTTATATGGTCACTCACTGAGACATTATCTGATTCTTGATCAGCTTTCGTGCTTCATAGCATCAGGTGCATTACACCCCTTACTTAAGTGTTAGCACTCAGCTGTATTTTGGAAGCTAGTTTCCCTTGCAATCATTAAAGAGTGGAAGTTTTTTTGCCAGGTATTCCTCAAACCACCTAATGCCTCTTTGGCTGCAATTCTTTTCCCACTGACCATACAGGGAGCCTGAGAAGTTCTGATTCCTTGTTTAGGTACCTGTTTTTCATTCCTACCTCTAAGCAGTGTGAATGCTTTTAGAGTCACTTAAGAGTTTGTAGAAAAAATGCTGTTCAGTACTCAATGATTCACAGCAGGAGAAAGAAAATTCTTCCCAAGACCATGTATTTGGCATCCTGTCATTTATATCACACACTTCTGACAGAGATAGCCTATCTTCTGCCTGCTGATAAGGAGACACAAAGTTGAAGCCAATGAATCTTTCGTACAGGAAAGATTCATCACTCACTAACTTAATATGGAACAGCCCCTATCCACCGAAAGTGCGATTTTCTCTCAGGTGAGAGGATGTCTATTTCATCACTGTGTCATGATATCTATTTCTTAAAAGACAGCAATTATATCTTAAAAATAGTAAAGAATTTATTTCTGTCTCTAATAAAAAATTAAAAAGGAAGAACACATTCAGGATAATAACAATTATTAACAACCTTTTTCTGTTACCTATTTATTTACACAAAATGCAGCAGGATTCCTTCCAGACCAAGGTCACAAGAATCACACAGTCTGCATACAGATTCACTGCTGCAGTCCATCCCATCTCACTAATATACCTCAAAACACTTCACCCAAGATCTGATACTCTCCATGGAGAAATCTGTTTTTCCCAATAGGCTATACAGGAGATCAACAAGATATGTAAATACAGTAAATTACTTCTTGATTGATTAATAGCACAAGGACAAGATACCTTTATAGACCTAGAGCTATTTTACAATTTGAAAGATTTTTACATTTTAAAGAAGTTCCATAGTAATTTCAGAAACTTTCATACGGGATAATGTCTTTGCTTGGTCAGCTGGATATGATGATACATTGTACATAATCCCAAATAATTATGTGAAATTTCTTGTCTATAGAAAACGCAAAAGGACAGTAAACCAGCAACCAGACAATTGGGATCAAACTATGGAAATACTTATGGGTAAGACAGACAGAGAAATGCCAAATTCTCTTAAGAATGGCGTTGAAAGGGATAGTGCCAAACAGCTAGCTATTCCCACTAAAGTTAGCAGAAATGTTTACAAGAGTAAGGTACCCAGAATTCAGACCATTTAGTAAGATGTCAAGAACAGACTTAAAAGTCAAGCAGGGCTACTTTTCAAAAGCACCACTTACTCAGGCTTTCTCTTCAAACTCCAAAGCAACATATCTAGCACACCAAGTCTCAGTCAATTTAGAAAATATTTGTCTATTTATTTTCCTGTGTAAATCAAATAAAACTAATTTGTTTCAGCTGCCAAATGCTCTGAGGGAAAGTGAGATCCTCCTGAAAGTAAAAGTTATCATTAGTAAAATATGGTCGTATACTTTATGCACTATTAAAAAAAAACCTAATCATTTTATATAAAAGAGAAAATAAGCAAAGCAGAGTGTGAAATGCCACAGAACACAGGCAAACACCAACAGTTTTTAAACTAGAGTTGAAGCTCAAATCCAGAGCTACAGCCTTTGGGTCTCACTGAATTTTTATTTGAGCACAGTAGTGACTTTTATTACTGCTGTAATACATAGGAATGTGTCCTGGAGAGTACACTGACAGCTATTATCCTCCTGGGTGTATCAGAGTAACACAACCAAATGGCTTTGCAGCAGGACTTGTTTGAGTGCAGCCAGTGTGTCACAATAGACAATGTGTATGCAGTAAACACCATGACCTGTACATATTATCCTGATTCTCTCAGACACATAAGGCTAGAAAAATGTAGCTCTTAGTTTTGTTTTCATCTTGGTTGTTTCTTTATCTGAAAGACCCTCATTACAGACTAGTTGTAGCACCGAGTCTGAAGATATTCATTCCCTCTGAAATGATAAATGGCCAATTCATAGCAGGGCTGGTTTGAGAGCCAGCAATCAATACAGGCACTAAAGTATGGTTTTGATAGCCATTCTGGTTCTTATCAGTGTGCACAGACAACGATAACACCAAAACACTAATATCAGAGTATTATGTGGTTACCTCATCTCTCTTTACTAGGGGACACAGCCCTTCATCAGTGTCATCAACAAATCAACTGGCCACTTAAGAAGATGTCTGCAAGTGCTCATCTTGTCTCTTGCTTGAAATGTATTGCAACCATTTTTCTAAGTAAGTTTCACATTTAAAGGGTTTGCTGAAGCTGTGCAACTGGGATAAACCAAAGAACTGAGTTACTGAAATAGCTTAGAAAAGGTTTATATTGCTGTGGTGTCAACAAAGTTTACTTTAAAAAATTTCCTCCTGACAACAAAGGAGAAATATCCACTCTAAAGGCACGCATAAAGGGAACTTTCTTTTTTTTAAGTTTTCCCACCTGTCTAAAACGGAAAACATTCACCTCAAGAGATCTACAAGTGAAGACAGCGCTCTTAACTATATTTTTAACTATAGAGAAGTGACAACCAATGCTATAAAATAAATATATCTTCACCTTAGCAAGCCTGACAGAAGAGAAAGATGAAAATATATAGAAAAATAATGAAGCAATGCTTAGTGCTTCCACAGAGTCTCAGTTTTCCTGGATCCATAGTCTTTTTGACTCTAAGCAAAATTTCCATTCCTATCATTGCCAGTTTATGACCCAGCAAAGGTATCTGAAAGGCCTGGATTATTGTCTTCAAAGCTGTAAATCTAGAGTGTCAAGACTCACTGAATATGTAATGGAGAGTGAGAGCCACTCATGAGAATGACTTTCTGAATATCTACTAGCAATACCTCAAAGGACTAGAGCAAGGGATCATAGTCTGAAAGTCCTCAGCAGGGAACACTGAATTGTCCAGCTAAAGTGTCAGGCTGCTGCACTGCTAATCAGCTGATTGATAGCTCCCAACTCACTTGGACAACGAGACTCCAACATACTGTCTATCTTGCACTTTCAGCACTGGTTTGCAGGCTTAAAGAAGTAAGGTAACATCCTCTGCCTTCCACATGAACACATATTCCAGATTCACATTTCCCAGTCTACAGTTAATAACTAGAAAATTTCATAGGTTCTCTTTATCTCTTCTCACACATTGTTTGACAAAGGCACTTTTCCCTTTAAGGGCAGATTTTCCCATCCATACCATTTTACTTACTGTAAGTGAAAGCTTGAGCTTGTATCACAACTGTAAACATTGTTGTTGAATAAGAACTTTAGAAAAAGTTTGGAAACATGTTACTTAAAGAAGCATAGCCAAATAGTAAAACATATCTATGCAGGGTTGCCCACAGAAACCATGCATAACAATTTTGGTCCAGTCCTGGAAACCATGAAGCACAAACCATAACAGAGTAGGTCTTCTTGAAGACAGCAAAACCAGGCATTGTCAGAAAGATAAAATGTCACATCTTGCAAGGCACAACCGGAGTGCTTACATTAAACTTAAGCATAGCCAAAGGAATGAATAATATCATCAAAACCATAAAAATACTGGCTTGCGAGGTTTTTAAAAGTCACCAGGTACTTAGCACTTTATATGAGGGAAATGGGTTCTTCTAATGCTACTGTCATTACATAAGTTTTCCAACATGCACATAATGTGAGAGAGCCCAAGTAACATTTAGCTCTGCAGTGTAATATGACCACAGGAACAATAATCATCTTGATCATTTTTCAGATGTCTTCTACATCATGGACAATGTGAAGCCAGGTCTGGGGATCATTTTACCCCATAAGCATTTCTAAACGTAGTTGCTCAGTCCTGATCTCAAGATCAGGGGACTGACACAGAACAACTCTTACTAGGATTCCATACCTTTGACAGTCAAACCACCTGCAACCACACTGTCTGCAAAAGCTGCAAAATATAGATATGAATTATATTTTCATGAATGACAAAATGATCTATATCAGGGCAGCTGAAAAATTGTAAGTTATACTACATGAATTTCATTTGTTCAATATAAACTATGAAACTGGTATGGAAGCAGCTGGAAATTTATCTTTAACATCTCAGGAAAGGAATGCAGATTGCTGTTGGGCAGTTTGCTCATATTGACCACCAATTTCTACAAATATGGTACCATTTAAGACTCTGCAATAGGCACTGAGTAAGAAGCAATAATCTCTAAGGGGAAAGCTATCTAAACTGCAGCTAAAGGTCTAGCACTGTTTCTATTTTGATTTGGCCAGGTTCTTTGTTTTCAATAACTTTTCATTTTCTTTATTTCACAGATGTTAGCTGAAATCATCTGCGATCTTGGAGCACTATTTTCCATGGCAGGTCAAAAGCACTAAGCCTTAGCAATAGCCACAAGATTTCATTGGTCAAGGTACCATTCAGAGCCCATGCATACATGCATGCCCAGAGCCACACAGTGCAAGGACTGTAAAACAACCCAGTCTAATTCTATCTTATGAATTAGAAAGGAAAGCTTGTACTTCTATTTCTCTGGACTTCAGAAGTATCTTCTCCACATAGTGTTTATTAGGCCAACTTGAATAGCAGTCAGAGAATTAAATACTCTAGATTCTTACACTCACTATAATTTATATAATTTTTGCATTTGCTTCCAACATCATTTCTCTACAGTTTCCTCACTATCTGATGGGCAACAACAAATGAAATTAATTAAGGAAATAATTCAATAAAAACTGAATTTACTTCTGAAAAAAAGAGAAAGATCTCAATCTCCTTAAATTGGTCCTTTGGTGTGGATAATTTTCAAGACTGGGACCTGTTATAGATTGAAGGATCATGTGAAGTTTTGTCCTTAGAGTAATCAAGCTCAAGTGAATCTTCTGAAGAAGACCAGGTGTTGATAATAGCAGAGAGCACAAATCTATTAGATATATTAGGGGCCAAAGTCTCTAACACAATGAAATAAGCAGAGCATGTCTGCAAATTCAGGCAAGGTAAAGGCAAACATTTCTGTTACGCATTTCTTTAAAAGAAGATAAAGAGCATCGAATCAATAAATCACTGAAAAGATTCTTTTTTTTTGTACAAGCTGAATGTCAGGGAAGGTCATTCCCACTAAAGCAGAGAGATCTTCTTAATTTAATCCAGCAGATCTGGCAAGGAAACCAAGCAGGAATTTAATCAGCAGCAGACGGTGGTGAACATCTCTGAAAATTGAATAATCATTGTGCCAGACAGTAAACATCATTATGGAAGCAAAAAAAGGAAAGAACAAAAGTGTCCCCTTTTCATGCTGTTCATTAACTTCTTCAAACAGGTAATAAATGATTTAAAACAACTGTCTCTGCAAAATAAAAACACCTCATATAAGAGCAGCCGGTCAATAGTTTAGCACATTTATAATGACATTAAACTTCTCTTAACTATAGCTCTTCCTTCTCCTGCATCATAATTCTTTCTTTAAAAGCTGCCTCAAGAAGTAATATTGCTATTGCTCTAATAAATCAGAGATTCAATTACTCTTTCAGTATTTTCCAGTTCACAGAAAGACAAAAAATCAAATACTTTCAGATACATTTTCCTGTATTTTGCAAGAATTGCCTGAGATAGGATACTGATGTCTGAGGCTCTTCAGTATAGTATATGCTAGTATATTGCTTGATTGAGGTTTGGATTATTTTTTCATTTTCACAAAATTATATTTACAACAAAGCCATCAGCATTTCATTTCAGAGATGGAGCTATTTCCACCACAAAACCCTTCTCTAAATCAGTCTTTCTGTTTCTACCAACATCTAATTAAATGTTTTCTTACCCATTTATATAAAACATACTCATATTGCAAAAGGATGAATTCTGCCCTTACTAAACAGAAATTCAGGTAAGCTGATGTGGTAAAAGAGTTCAGGTCTTCCACTGACATAAGACTTAATCAATGTGATTTATAAAGGAAATTCATAAAAAGGAGATCTATATTTTAAATGAAAAAAAATCCTTTGCTGAAGTCACTCAGATGATCCTGTACCCAGTAAAGCTATCTTAATCTGTAGAGTTCTCCTATTCACAGTACTTAAATTTCAGACTTCTGCAAATATAAAAAGAAAAAAATCTGTGCCTGAAAGGTTTTCTGTGACAACCTTCTGTTTATACTGGAACACTCAGCAGTTCAGAATTCCACGTTTATATATTGATACATTAATATCTATGGAGGAGACTTAATTATTTCTCATTTTCTCCATTAAATGGCATTTCAGAATTTGCATGGTACTCATTATATCCAAATTTTTAGCAATCTTTAATCAAAATCTTAACCTTTCATTTTCAGGAAAGAGAATATTGTTTTGATGTTAAAAGCAGAAAGATTGTTTTCCATTCTAATGTGAGATTATCAGACCTCTAGGACATTGCTACTTAAAAAAAAACTAACATGCCCACCAAATAACTGTTTCTGAATCAAGGAAACAGTGAGTCACAAACTAAGATACACAGGTTTTTCACCCCAGTTAAACTGAATGTGAGACTAAAAAATAAATAAGAGATTAGTATCAAACATTTTATATTTACATTTCTAGAGTAAATAAATCTTGAATGGATTCTGATGGCCTGAGCTGACACTTCTGCTGATTAAAAGGAAGCCAGGCAAAGCTAATTTGGAGGTTAAAAATTCCACTACTTCATTAATTTATTGGTTATTATCATTTGGATAACAGAAATAGTTATGCTGCTAGTATCAAGAAATAAAATGCACTGAAATGTTTTATGATACTCAAGGTGTAAATCTCTTTTGTGTGAAAAGATTTTAAGTACTGCAAGCATCTTGCTACTTCACCAAATAAATAAGACTTCTGCTCAACCCATTAGCAATAACCACCCAGCATACAGCAGGCATGAAATACTACTGACATAGCCAAGTAAGTGGAGACAAATCACAAGGCATTATTAATTCCTGAAAATAGGACCTCCATTTTCCTAATCAAGTCACTTGTGGGAACCATACTTGGCATAGTTCTGTCATGTGATGTAACTTTATCTAAGCATGCTGAGACAAATGAGGTGAATTGCAGCATTTCATAGAGATCAGGAATGTTTCTGGGATATTGTACTGATAACGCATTTTTTGCTTACAGTTTTTCATGCTGTATTCCACAAAGAACCTGAAACAGATTCCCTGCTAGATGATGTATGTAGAGGACCATGTTAGAGGCAGAAAGCATTTCAAAGATGCCATCTGTCAGAATGGACATCCCACAAATAATTTTGTAGGGTGCATCTACATCACTGTTTCAGTTCAGATCAGGAAAGTACTTTTGAAACTGAAACTCCTGACTACTCCCACCTATTGCTCTCTCTGTCACATCTGTGTTTGGACCACATCTGCTAGGGCATTTGAGCTGTTATTGAGTCCAGTGCACAGGACCGAGCAAGGCAGCAGCAAAACCCTTAAGCTCTGCACAGACCAGACATCAGGCCCCTCAGCACCAGCTGTTTTGCCCCGCAGATTCACTCCTACTATGTTGCAACACTTTTACAAGGGGATACAGAGAGGCTTCTTTGGTCTCTCTGGGATAGACTGGGATAGTAAGCAGGGGTTTCCTTCACAAATTCTGAATCTAACTTGCAATGGTTATTTTGTGCAAAGGGCGTTTCATTCAGTTGGATGGATGTACTTTATTTACCACAGTAATTTCTCCAGTGTAAACATCATGTGAGAAAACTGAATTTTTTAAAGAAATGAGATGTCAAAAACCCATCAGGTTTCACTGGAAACTGGTCACCTAATTTCTGTGGAGAAAATCTTACGTTTATCATGTGGCAAGATCACTAAAATGCCTTTCATTACCATTTTTACTGTAAAAGAAATATGTATGCAGGCCAAAAATGTGCTAGCAAGCCCACTGCTTGCTAGAAATTCCTGGTGATTAGAAACGCCATGCTATTCAAAGCTTTGCTTTAGCAGCGGTAATTGAATCAGGCCTTTCCATCACAAAATGCAAAGGGAACTGCAAACTCAGCTCCAGAAGTATCTCCTCTTAGCGTAAACAGTTTAAGATATATGGCATTGCAGAAACAATATCTGTCAGGGTAGGCAGTACCCACTAGGCATTTTCAGTTCTAGCTCTATGTAAACATTTGTCAGTTTGGTGCTGTACTTCATTCACTGAGAAAGCCTTCCAGGTAAAAATGGATACTTAAAAATTTCAATAAAGGTTTCAACTTCAGAAGTCTTAAAAGATGTTGTATAAGATTATTACCTAATTACTCAGAGGTAAAGCAGCAGCAAGACTCAAATTCTGGGGAAATTATTAAGGTTACATTCTTTTATTAAACTATTTTTAAATCAGATGGTGCAATCTTACCTCTGTCATAAGAAACTGTTCTAGAATGTCCAGTTCATTGGCTTGGTTTCACAAAACTCCAAAGCTAGATTTTGTTCCTGAAGTAAAATATCGCAAAAATCAAGTTAACTTCTAGAACTGTTTTAGAGATAAATGATTCATATCTGATGAGCTGTGAAAAATTGGAAAGTTACAAAGGAAAAAAGGGGGATATAATGAGTTTAACAGAAATGCCACATGGTTCCTTTTTAATGGTTCTGATATTTTAATCCTAGAACAAATGCTTGAAAGATTCCAAATGTTGGCTGAGAAATAAAAACCTAATAAAAACCTAAACTAATTATTTTGCTTTTAAAATGCCTCCAATAGATCCTTCAACAGAGCTTTTTTAAAAGAAATCATCTGAATATCAATAAACTATAGATTTTTAAAAATGCTGTGGTCATACAAACACTTCTCATATGTGGGTCACAGCCAAGAAAGCAATCTCTTAATTTTATTTTGTGGGTTACCATTATTTTGCATCATAATGAATCTTCATGTATTTCCTCCCAGTATGTTTTGCTGAAGAGTTCTAAGGTTTTGCTCATTAAAATGTAGTAGTGGGTCACCTCTGCATCTTATAGCACATGGCACATAACAAAAAGCTACTACAGTCCATGGGGATTAATAGCTCTATGGAAAAAGATCACTCTAGTGGGTTTTAAAATCTTATCCCTTAGAAACCAGTACAATAGAAGCAGTGGTTATAGAAACTCTTCTTCACTTTACCTCTTGGAAAGAATGCCTTTAGCAATACTCCAGATCATCAGTTCTGAGCCTTTCTCAATTTTTTTCAAGAGAGATAATGATTTACCAATTTTAGTACATGCTACTTACAGCTGAGTGAGAAGAAGTAGTTATTTCTGTTCTGCAAAACCCAGAAAAACTCTAGTGTAAAAATTATTTGATTGCTATTCCTCCTTTAAATAAGTGGTAAAAGGACATCCTGTTTCAACTTTCAAAAACAGAACAAGAGAAATCTCGGAACTAGGATCTTGGACAGAGAAAAATCCAGAAAGTTTATCTTCATCTTTATTATCTTATAGCATTGAAAAGTTTACCAGAATATTGTACAGTGCAGAGAAAGATAAAGATGATACTCCAGATTTCAGACAGAGTCAAAGAAGGATGTCAAGTTGAATTTTCAGCTATTTGAAGATTATGCATATTCTGTGGAAGAACCTGTTTAAATACATTAAAATAATTATTTCATAAGAGTGACATGATAGATACAGATTTTGAGAAAAAATTAGCCCTAGGAGAGGATCCTGTAGAACTGGTCCACCTGCCAGTTTAAATCATCTCAGCATAAACAGGGGACAAGTCAAGGAATAGCTTTTCCATAGAATTTCTTTAATTTATCTCCCAGACTGTTACCTCTGTTTATGGGGGTGGACATTTCCTAGAGATCTATGTAAAAAATCAGTAAAAAGTGATCTGTATAACATCTTGCTCCATAGGTAGGAACTTAAAGGAGTTTTCCTTGTGATCAGTAGCTTGTGTCTTTGGAATGGTGTTTTGTGCCTTTTTGCTGTCTTCAAGGTCCTTTGGTCTTACCTTCTTGAATACCGTTCAATAAATATACTAATAAAAAGAAAGCGAGAACTTTGAAAAGCAGAGTTGAGCTTGCATATGAAAATAAATAACAAGAAAAACTCTACTTGAAGTGCACCTGAGAGAACAGAGCACAGGAAATGTCTTGTTAATCTCTGGTTATACAACCAAACCTATTGATAACAAGCAAACACTTGCAAGACACTTTTTTCAAGTTGTGATAATAAGCAGTACCACTTCTCACTGTTTAGTGCTTCCAAAGGTTTAGAGATGAGATTCCTGGTAAGGTAAGATAACACAGCCTATGTGTCAGATATGAATTACGAGTGAGGTAATGTCTGCCTGCCCTGATCTCAGAGTTCCCTAGCAATTGATAAAATCAAATCTTTTCTCTATTTCTTTCTAAAGAAAACTATGAGATCAGTTGGCCTTTCATGGTAGATTGTTCACTCCATAATTTAGTTGATAGGCTTAATCACATGAACAAAAATGCAACCGTAAAAGGTTTTGAAAACATTTTAGCTTTTCACAGGCTGCAATGTTAAAGTACAGATAAGTGCTCTGTGTGGAAGCCCCATTAAGACAACACACAATTCTATTTTTGCATATATTCTTAGCTGTTCTACAGAGCATTGAATTCAATTTAATCCCAAACACGAAAAACATGAATTAATTAAGCAGTACTTTCTATTAGCACAGATATTTCCAATACTATTTCTTAGCCTTTTACGGTAGAATTAGTATTTCCCTGAATTAATGTACATTGTTAATAACAGTATTTAGAAAAAATATATTTAAAGATGTAGCAATTTATTTGAAGCACCCAGGTAAAATCATCATCTAAATGCTGTACTAATCACGTGGATAGTGTCCCCCTTTCCACTGTGGAAGTTTAAGCAAAATACAGGTTTGGTTCAGAAACTGGGAAAAATTATAAGTTCTGAAACACACTTCTTAATACTGCTTATTTTATAACTTTGAATGAATTAATGACTGAGAATATGTTCAACATCTGTTTATAGAGACCTCTCCACAATTACCTTCCCATATTACTGCAGGATTCACAAAAGATACACAGGATTTCCTAAGATTATTTGTGCGTGCCTCTAAATGAGTTTCTGCTTTCAATGCACAAGAACGAAGTTTGAATGCTTGCTGGCCCTTGTTCTCATGGGGAACTTCAACCACCCTGAGAAACAGTACGGCCCGGCACAAGCGATCCCGGAGGTTCCTTGATTGTGTGGAAGACAATTTCCTTCTGCAAGTAGTAGAGGAGCCGACAAGGATAGGGGCTATGCTTGACCTCGTGCTCACCAACAGGGAAGGGCTCGTTGGAAATGTGACGCTCCAGGGCAGCCTTGGTTGCAGCAATCATGAGATGGTCGAATTCGAGATCCTCAGGACAGTGAGAAGAGCGTGCAGCAAGCTCACTGCCCTGGACTGCAAGAGAGGAGACTGTGGCCTCTTCAGGAACCTGCTTAGTAAGGTTCAATGGGATATAGCCTTAGAAGGGAGGGGGTCCCGAGACTGTTGGTTGATATTCAAGGATCACCTGCTACAACCTCAGGAGTGTTGCATCCCAACTAGAAGGAAGTGCAGCGGGAGGGCCTGGAGACCTCCTTGGATGGATAAGGAGCTGGTGAGGAAACTTTGGGGGAATAAAGAGGCTTACGAAAGGTGAAAGAAAGCACAGGCGGCCTGGAAAAAATACAGGGATGCTGTCTGGGAAACTAGGGACCGAGTAAGGAAAGATAAGGCCAAGTTGGAATTAAACTTGGCTAAAGATGTGAAAGATAACAGGGATTATATAGTTACATTGCAAATAAAAATCAGACTAGGGACAAATGGGCCCACTCCGGAAGCTATCAGGAGAACTGGCTATCCTGGATTCGGAGAAGGCTGAGGTTCTGGATGACTTCTTTGCCTCGGTCTTCACTGGCAAGTGCTCTGACCACACCACCCAAGTCTTGGAAGACAGACACAGGGACTGTGAGAACAAAGACCCTAGGCCCACTGCAGAAGAGGACCTGATCTGAGACCATCTTAAAAACTTGAACGTGCACAAGTCCATGGGACCTGATGAAACCCATTCATGGGTCCTAAAGGAGCTGACAAATGAAGTTGCTAATCCCCTGTCCACCATATTTGAAAAATTATGGCAGTCAGGTGAAGCTCCTGATGACAGGAAAAAGGGAAATATAACCCCCATTTTCAAGAAGGGGAAAATGAATGACCTGGGGAATTACAGACCAGCCAGTCTCACCTCTGTGCATGGCAGGATCATGGAGCAGATTCTCCTGGAAGGCATGCTAGGGCACATGAAAAACAACCAGGTGCTTGGTGACAGCCAGCATGGCTTTACTAGGGGGAAATCCTGCCTGACCAATTTCATGGCCTTCTGTGACGGGGCTACAGAACTGATGGAAAAGGGTAGAGCAGTTGGCATCTTCTACCTGGACTTCTGCAAAGCATTCAACACTGTTCCGCATGACATCCTTGTCTCTAAACTGAAGAGACATCAATTTGATAGGTGGATCACTCAGTGGATAAAGAACTGGCTGGATGGCCGCACTCAAAGAGTTGTGGTCCATAGCTCAGTGTCCAGTTGGAGACCAGTAATGAGTGGTGTCCCTCAGGGATTGGTGTTGGGACTGGTCTTGTTCAACATCTTTGTCACTGACATGAATAGTGAGATTGAGTGCACCCTCAGCAAGTTTGCCAATGGCACCAAACTGTGTGGTTCTGTTGATACGCTGGAGGGAAGGAATGCCATCCACAGGGACCTTGACAAATCTATCTAGTGAGTCTCCTAGGGCTTGTCACTCACCCACATGCCTTAGAACTTCCCCAACCAAGAAGAAAAGAAGAGTAATTGTGGTGGGTGACTCCCTTCTGAGGGGAACAGAAGGGCCCATTTGTCAACCAGATCCAGCCCACAGAGAAGTGTGCTGCTTACCTGGGGCTCAGATTAGAGATGTTAAAAAGGAACTCTCTGATCTGGTGCAGCCCTCTGACTACTATCCGCTGCTGGTTTTTCAGGTTGGCAGTGATTAAATTATTACAATGAGGGCAAGGGCAATGAAGAGAGACTTCAGGGCCCTGGAACAGCTGGTTAAAGGGTCTGGAGCGCAAGTGGTGTTTGCCTCCATACCTGTTACAAGCAAGGGTGAAGAGATAAATAGGAAGAGTCTGCAGATTAATGTATGGCTACGTGACTGGTGCCAAAGGCAGAATTTTGGGTTTTTCAATCATGGGCTGCTGTGTGAGACACCTGGTTTGCTGGTGGCAGGTGGGATACACCACTCCCAGAGGGGGAAAAGGGTTTTGGGGCAAGGGTTAGCAGGGCTTATTGACAGGGCTTTAAACTAGATATGAAGGGGGAAGGGGATTTAACTGGGCCTGTTAGGGACAAGCCCAAGAGAAACATGCTAGGGCTTGAAGGATGGTGGACTAGGGAGGACTATCAATCTATTGTTTCATTTGTGGGAAAGGATAATTTAGACCCTGTCCCACAGGGGAAAAAGGGTACTAGGGCAAGAGTTAGCAGAGCTAACTCACAGAGCTTCAGGCTAGATTCAAAGTGCGAGGGGGTTATAGCTGGGTTTGAACTAGTGGGGCATTGTTCTAGTATTAATGAAGACCAGAAGGCCTCCTGCTTCCCGAGGGTGCCATCAGCGTGCTCTACTCGCTCCCTGAGATGCCTGTACACCAATGCACGCAGCATGGGGAATAAACAGGAGGAGTTAGAAATCTGTGTGTGGTCTAAAGGTTATGATCTAGTGGTAATTACAGAGACATGGTGGGACAGCTCACATGACTGGAATGTGGTCATGGATAGCTATGTCCTTTTTAGGAAAGATAGGTCAGCAAAGCGAGGTGGTGGAGTCAGTCTTTATGTGAGAGAGCAACTAGAATGTATTGAGTTCTGTCCGGGGGCAGATGAGGAGAAAGTGGAATGTCTGTGGGTATGAATTAAGGGACAGGCTGGTACGGGTGATACAGTTGTGGGAGTCTATTATAGACCTCCTGATCAGGACGAAGGAGTTGATGAGGCTTTCTACAGGCAACTGGAAGTAGCCTCGCGACTACATGCCTTGGTCCTCATGGGGGATTTTAAGTACCCCAATATTTGCTGGAAGACTCACACAGCCAGTCATTCATAGTCTAGGAGGTTCCTCCAGTGCACTGATGATAACTTCTTAATGCCAACTAGGCATTAAGAAAAAACCAACTAGGAGAGGAGCGCTGCTAGATTTAGTCCTCACCAACAAGGAGGGTCTGGTTGAAGTGGTGATGGTCAATGGCAGCCTTGGCTGCAGTGACCATGAGATGGTGGAGTTTAGGATCCTGTGTGGGAGGAATAGAATAACTAGCAAGGCCACAGTTCTGCATTTCCAAAGGGCCAACTTTGGCCTCTTCAATCAACTGCTAAGGGAAGTCTCATGGGAAAGGGTACTAGGTGGTAAAGGGGCTCAAGATAGTTGGTCAGCACTCAGGGACCACTTCTTCCAAGCTCAGGATCAGTGTCCCAAACAATGGGTAGGAAATCAAGTAAGGGACCTAGGAGACCAGCATGGTTAAACAAGGAATTGCTGGGCAAACTCATGTGGAAAAAGAGAATCTATGGATTATGGAAGGAGGGTCTGACCACCTGGGAGGAATATAGGACAGTTGTTAGAGGATGTAGGGAGGCAATTAGGACAGCTAAGGCCTCCTTAGAACTTAATCTTGCCAGTCGGGTTAAGGACAATAGAAAAGGCTTCTTCAAATACATAGCAAATAAAACTAACACAAGAGGCAATACAGGCCCACTGCTGAACGAGGTGGGTGGCCTGGAGACAGAGGATATAAAGAAGGCAGAGGTGCTGAATGCCTTCTTTGCCTCTGTCTTTACTCCTGCAGACTCTCCACAGGGGCTCCAGATTCCTATAGCCCCAGAAGGAGTCAGGACAGAGGAGGAGTTTGCTTTGGTAGATGAGGACTGGGTTAGGGATCAGCTATGCAATCTGGACATCTATAAATCAATGGGTCCGGATGGAATACACCCACGGGTGCTGAGGGAGCTGGCAGAGGTCATTGCTAGGCCACTCTCCATCATCTTTGGTAAGTTGTGGGAAATGGGAGAGGTGCCTGAGGATTGGAAGAGGGCAAATGTCACACCAGTCTATAAGAAGGGAAAGAAGGAGGACGTAGGTAATTATAGACCAGTCAGCCTTACCTCCATCCCTGGAAAGGTTATGGAACAACTTATTCTTGACTCCATCTCTAGGCATATCAAGGATGAGGGGGTCATTAAGAGCAGCCAACATGGTTTTATCAGGGGGAAGTCATGTTTGACCAACCTTACAGCCTTCTATGAGGAAGTGACTAGGTGGAGGGATGATGGTAGAGCTGTAGATGTGTTTTTTCTTTATTTCAGTAAGGCATTTGATACTCTCTCCCACAGCATCCTCATAGATAAGCTAAGAAAGTTTGGGCTTGACGATCAGGTAGTGAGGGGGATCAAGAACTGGTTGAAAGGAAGAAGGCAGAGAGTTGTGGTCAGTGAGGCAGAATCTAGCTGGAGGTCTGTGACTACTGGAGTCCCTCAGGGGTCGGTGCTGGGACCAGTGCTGTTTAATATTTTCATCAACAACCCGGATGAGGGAACTGAGTGTACCCTCAGCAAGTTCGCTGATGACACTAAACTGGGAGGAGTGGCTGACACACCAGAAGGCTGTGTTGCCATTCAGCGAGACCTGGACAAGCTGGAGAGTTGGGCGGGGAGAAACTTGATGAAATTCAACAAGGGCAAGTGTAGAGTCTTGCCTCTGGGGAAGAACAACCCCATGTACCAGTACAGGTTGGGGGTTGACCTGCTGGAAAGTAGTGAAGGGGAAAGGGACCTGGGGGTCCTGGTGGACAGGAGGATGACCATGAGCCAGCAATGTGCCCTTGTGGCCAAGAAGGCAAATGGCATCCTAGGGTGCATTAGAAAGGGTGTGGTTAGTAGGGCAAGAGAGGTTCTCCTCCCCCTCTACTCTGCCTTGGTGAGGCTGCATCTGGAATATTGCGTCCAGTTCTGGGCCCCCCAGTTCAAGAAGGACAGGGAATTGCTTGAAAGAGTCCAGCGCAGAGCCACAAAGATGATGAAGGAAGTGGAACACCTCCCTTATGAGGAGAGGCTGAGGGAGATGGGTCTCTTTAGCTTGGAGGAGACTGAGGGGTGACCTCATCAGTGTTTACAAATATGTAAAGGGTGGGAGTCAGGATGATGGAGCTAGGCTTTTTTCAGTGATATCCAGTGATAGGACAAGGGGCAATGAGTGTAAACTGAAGCATAGGAGGTTCCACGTTACCATCAGGAAGAACTTTACTGTGAGAGTGACAGAGCACTGGAACAGGTTGCCCAGGGAGGTTGTGGAGTCTCCTACGTTGGAGACATTCAAGGCCCGCCTGGACAAGTTCCTGTGTGATGTACTCTAGGTTACCCTGCTCTTGCAGGGGGGTTGGGCTAGATGATCTTTCGAGGTCCCTTCCAACCCTTGGGATTCTGTGATTCTGTGACAAGGGGTAACGGGTTTAAAACTTAAACAGGGGAAGTTTAGATTGGATGTAAGGAAGAAGTTCTTTACTGTTAGGGTGGTGAGGCACTGAAATGGGTTGCCTAGGGAAGTTGTGAATGCTCCATCCCTGGCAGTGTTCAGTGTCAGGTTGGATGGAGTCTTGGGTGAGTCATGGTTTAGTGTGAGGCATCCCTGCCCATGGGAGGGGGGCTGGAATTAGATGATCTTATGTTCTTCTAGAACCCTAACTATTCTATGATTCTATGAAGTATGGGAACAAACTGAAGCGGATCACAGAAGCTCTACTTATTGCACTCTGTGAGTACAGTTATGAAAATAGTCTTGAAAAGCATTTATCTCCCAGTGATTCTTCTGAGCTATATCTACGTGGTAAACAAATCTCTACAGAATACAGACTTTGGAGCTCAATGTGCACCCAGTTCTGCCTGCTTTGCCATTGGATCCTAAATCGTACAGAGTCCTTTATTCCAATCTCCTTTGGTTAGAACATTGTGCCGCTGACAAACTTGTCTTCCAATAACCTTTCTTTGATTTCTGATTGCTTTCCTATGTTACTGTTTTGATTAATCATTTTAAATGACCAGTCACCATCTCCTAGTACAGATAACTAGCTCATTTAACCACCTGTTAATGTGCTGATTCCTCCTTTCATTTTCTACCCATTTACTGCAAAATACAATATTTAATGAAGCTCAGCATTCCTTGATAGATAACTTTTCAATTTCCTTTCAATTTAACAGTCAACACTTCAAAGCATTCCTTTGAATGTTGAGAGGTGGCTACACCCAAACTTTTTTGCATACCTTAGGAGACAACTATAAAACATATTTTCACTGCAGAAGGTTTTCTTATTTGCTTGTGCTGTGAAACAGCTCTTCCCTGTGTGTATCATCTGTTAAATTAATTGTGTTCCCTACCTTTGACTGAATCATTGTTTATTTCAGGCTTAATTTATCTACTTAGTTAATTTACACCTGCTGTATATGCAATTATGACTATATTCTTGATCCTAGATCCTTTGGTGTCTATTATCATACTTTGTTCAGTTATGCTTTGGACAGCTGGAAATGCTTGTACATGGCACATCTCTGAAGATTTATTTGCTTCCTCCTTCTCATCTAAAATAAAATTTATTCCAGGAAGCAGGAAACTGGGATGCAATATGAATATGGTTATGTCTTACCAAAATACTTTGAAATAGTCTGAACAAATTCAGAACATTTTATAGAAAAGGTCAATAGGGAAGCACATCAAGCATCTGTTTTATAGAAAATAATAATCCAGTTCTCTGTTCCCACATGTGCAGCTCAGGTGTGTGAGCACTGGAAACAATTTCTCAGTTTGAACACCAGTCACCTAACAGGGGAGAAATCTCAGCTGTAGCTCTTTCTCTAGTGTTTTCCACCAGCTGTCTTCAACGACACCCACATGTGCTGTCTTACAAACCCAAGGAACATGACAACCCTCATTTCCTATGGAAGCAACTTTAGGATCTTAAGAGGCTCTTGAATTCCATCCCAAAAATCTTTGCAGCTTGGGAGTACTTACTGTTACAACCCACGTGTCCCTTCCTATAGGTTTGCTTTTGAATGCTAATAGGAGCAGGCTTGAAACTGAAAGCAGACGAGAGGTACACGTCTTGCGGAAGTGATATTTCCTAGACTTATCCTCACTTACCTATATACTTTTGGCAACAGATTAACACAAGATATATCTATCTCAATCCACTTGAATTATAAGGATTTCATTTTAAAAGATAAAAAACCCCACTAGTTTTGATATTGCAAGAGCATACTTCAATCCAATTCTTTTTCTTTTAAACTATTTAATGAGTGAATAGTACCTAGTGATTTTCTGAACCTAACATGAAATTCATGTGTTCAGCTTTGCTTTCCCTTTGAAGTTTTTCATGCATATCAGTGCCACTGTGCACCACACCCAAAACAGCATAAGATAACAGTATCCATGTACAGGAATCAAGCTACCTGTCATATAGACAAAAAAGGGATTATTTGAAATAAGTCAGAATCTGAAAAATAGTGTTAGAGTTTGTATGTTATTCATGTGCTTTTACAGGTATCATCTTTCTCAGCATTCAAAAGGTGCTCATTAGTGTCTATTTCTAAAAGTCTCATAGACTGTAAAAGTTTGATATCCTATGAAAGCAGGGACGTTATGATACAGCCACGATAAGATCACAATACACTGTAAATTATTGCTCACCAGGTTTCAGAATTTCTTCTGGTTTCACCATAACCGACCATTTTCATGAATATTCTTTGTCATTTCAATTTAAAGTTTCTCATCCAATTCCACTATAATTATCATTCCTCTTTTAAAAACCCTGTTACTTCTTTTCTAGCATAAACTTCATGAATAACAATTGAAGGATATAAACTGCTACAACAATTTTATGCTATTATTTGCTAATTTAATTTGGCCTACATCTTCTCTACTTCTTTCATCTTACTTATAATTTATACTTCCTGCAGACTGCTTAGTAGAAGATAATTGAAGATTTTCCTGGATACTGCCAAATTTTCCTGATGTAAAAGAACCATTTAAACTCTTCTCTGACCAATAATATACAAATTACCATATATCTCTGGGACAGGATCACATCCTTTATTCTGGACTGACACATTCCCTTTATGACCCCTATTTTCTTTAACACAACTTTTAGGAACAGCTTAGTTTCATGCAACCATAATTTAAACTCTATTCATATTTTCAGATATCCTTTGGCAACCCACTTAAAATTCATGAGTATTTATGGTTTTTTCTCTTTTCTAATTATTTTTCCTTAGTATTTCTCCCATTCCTTTCTACCTGATCTCTATTTGTTGATGTCTGTCTAATCACTTCTTATTCAAAGCATATTCATCACTTAGTTTTGGAACCTTGTCCAAAATTTGATCTCATCCATCAGTCCCTGTCTTTCATATGAAAATTGAAAGCCTTGTTAATGGCATAAAGCTTATTATTTTATATAACAGCTTTTATTTATCCATGAATTAGATTAGAAGTTGATTCCTGTTTAACTGGAAGCTTTTAAAAGTTTTGTTACCATAGAATTACAAGGTATATGATGATACTATAAAGTTAAGGTCAAATTTCTCATGCTATTAAGGCTGAGACTTGAATGGATTTTCTCTTGATTTTTCAATACTACAGACCATAGATGGCCAATATGCAGTCATGCTCAACAATCTTTTTTAATTTCCATCTTTTCCAATCTTTTCCAGATTTCTTTATTTTCCCAGCACAATGAGGATATTTAAGCATGCAGAGTCGAACATGGAAACTAGGTAAGAACTTGGAAGTCAAATGTAGCAGAGGGCAGCCCAGATTTAGTGCACAGAGATGGGTATTGTGGTACATCTGGGCTCAGTGAGTTTTGAAACAGTACATGAGCAAATCATATCTCCAGTCAGAAGAGAAAATTAACTTTGATCTATGAACATGAAAAAGGGAGGATGTCAGGTGTAGCTATATTGCAGGAGGAAAAATAAGACAAAAAGTAGATTTTTAACTGTGGGAGAAAAGAAGTCCACTGTGTCAGAGTTTGCACGCTATTTTCAATTGTTCCACTACCCTAATTGTCTGTTAGTGCCCTACTACTAACTCCTCAGAGCGAAGTATGGCACATGAGAGTTGAATGCTGTGGGCCTAATTCTGCTATGTTAAGGCTGCATAATACTGCTGTGCCCACAGGGCTCCACATATTTGAGTAAGAGAAGACCTCATTTGCCTTAAAGCAAGGTGTTATTCCAGTTCTGTTCCCAGTACTCTACAAAGACAGCAAAAAGATATACAGTAGATGTTTGTGGATATGCATAACTGAAGTATATTCACAAGAGCCATATTATCTGATTTTCAGGCTTTAAATGCACAGTGTCTATCATAACACCTGTCTACAAGAACAGATTATATATTATGGAACAAATTCCACATGTTTCTAGAGAGGATGAATTTCTGTTTATCTATCAGTCCAATGTGACAAAAAACAGTAAATAATGGTATGCATAGAAGTTTGATAGCATGTGAAAAGAGTATGTAGCAGTTACTGTAACACTTTGAGTTAGGACTGCTGGAGCAGTACTGCATCTTAAAGTGGGAAAGGAAGCTGAAAAGACAGTATATTGAGAAGAGTGACCTGAAATGGCCTGGGAACTAAAGATCTTGGAAGATAGCAGATGGCATGAGAGAGACTGAAAGTTACTAACTGACAAATGAGGAGGAAATGTTTTCATAACAATATTTAACTGAAAGTCTGTTCAAGCAGAATACAGAAAGCTTTCAGAGTCATTATCATGGTTTCTCTAGGATTTCTACAGACATTAAGTAAATATGAACACCTAAGTGTTTGAATAGTAACACTCAAACCTAGTAGCTAGCTAGTAAAGACAGCCTCAGAATCCCTTATATGGTCTCATTTAATTCCTTCAGAGAAAAGAAGTCTAACACCTGCAAAAATAAAATATCACCCATAAATTTAACGTGAAAAGGAAATTAGCTTTGTAGTGAAGCCTCAGGTACTTTAGTGTGACCTTGATTTTGAATGAAATCCTGAGAGCAAGTTACGCCAGCATATCTGTATGATCTCTGTGGACCACACTGTGATGAAGACCAGATAATCCTCTATGAGAGCAATAATGCCAATCATACAGAAGTTAAGGTGTATTGTGGGTCCAAATCAGGGAGATCCTGTCCATATTTACTATACTGCTTCTCCAAAATACAAAATGGAAAAGGAAGACCCTACAAAAACCCTCTCCACTTGAAATGGCGGAGATGTGGTGGAGATAACTAGTGGACAGACTCAAAGAGAAAAAAGGAATAGGAATATAGCAATGCAGCAGACAGAACAATCTGTAGCTGGAGGATAAAATCTGACAGGATGAATCTAACATTCACTTGGATTTTAAGTACATGGGAAAAAAAAAGGCATTCCTGGATTCCCAGTAGGGTGGGACAATGATGATTGCACAGTGCATATATTTAACAGGATATTGTGAAATCCAAGGCAAACACCAAAGAGGTTATTCAATAAATCAAAATGAGTCTGCTCCATACAGCTGCACAATAGCAAATATAAAACTTCCAGCTACAGACAAGAAAAATGATTGTGTGACAACTCAATATTAATGGCCTGGTACCCTTAAAAAATTAAGACTTGAAGCTAAATGAAAAGTGATATAGAAATCCTGCATGAATCTACCAAAGATAAATTATGCCAGGTCCTTTCTTCAGTAAGATAACTGATTTTTTAAGACTAAGAACATGTGATCAAAGTTGACTTCGACAAATTTTATGTTCATTCTATGAGAAATCACCTGTTAAAATTAAAACAGAGAATTAACTACTAGAACTGAGGGTAGGTAAGAAACTGACAATAAAATAATGCATTATTCTGAAAATAACAGTTGTCAGTGTAGTGGAGTTGTCCAATTAATAGTCACTATTAACAACCACAAGCTGGTGACATTTTCTGATGCTATAAAAATTGAAAACACGATATTGTTGAATGACTGGAAATTTACACAGAAAAAAGTACACACTAGGAAACACACAGAATTAATACAACAGAAGGTGCAAGGACCCACAATCAACATAATGAGTATTTCTGCTATAATCTGGGAGCTCAACAGCGGGGAAATACTAACAAGAAAGGAAAAAACAAGAGAATCTTAAACTTTCAATCAGTTTTAGACTGATGGCTTCCTTCCTAGTGCAAGGTCTCCATGGAAAGCACAGATATGATACTGGGTTATATCAGATGAAGTCAGCATGCTATTTAAAAAGGTGTCACTGAGAACTTAGCTAGGTGGACATCTTTCTTTTTCAAAAAACATTAATTCAAACTGAAATGATGCTAAGATTTTTAGGAGGCTAGAGAAACCAATATTGCTAGAGAACTCTATAAGGATTTGTTCTGTTTAGCTTAGCAGAATGAAAGGGAAGAATAAACAAGATGGGTCTCTACATCAGATGGATAAACACAAGAGAAAAGAATAATTAATGAGGACAAAAGGCAAAAATGCACTAAAATAAATGGATAATAAATAAATAAACTTAGTTAGCAATTTAAGACAGGTTCTTTCCTACAGGGGAATGATGGTGTTAAATTCAGAATTCAAAACATGTCTTTCAAATAAATTCCTGGCCAAAGTGGATACAATGACTTCTTTGGTTAGTACTTCCTACTTTATGTAATCTTGGGGAATATATTGCACCCGTGATATCTAATGGTCACCATGTCTACAAATAGGTTTTTCTCCATAAGGACAACAGAAAATAAGTATTTATATTGAAATGGAATAAGACTTACACATATGGTCAAGAAAATTATGTTTTAAAAATTCTGACAATTCAGGCTTATTTAATCCTTATACCCAGTTAGACCTAACCAGCAAGTTCTCTGCTTTCCACCTGAAAGACAGTGCTGTCTTGCAAACTTTGTGAGATTAAGATTAAATTTCTATTCCATTTATAGAGCACTTTGCAGACTTGATAGCCAAAAAATACCTTTTGCATCCCTTGTGTGTTAACTGAAGCATTTTTCTAATTTAATAGATAATGTGTCTTTCATGTATTTCAAAAATATTGCATTTACATCCTGCTGGTGTTGTATTTTCATTAAAGATTCTTTGTGTATTTTATTCTCTGCGTCAAAGGGTTGTCAATGTACCCATTTATTATTTATTAAACATTTTCAGCCTTCCTCTGGTTTTATCGTGGTTTTTTTTTTTAGTCAGACCAAACAAATTGTGTCAACACAAGAGAAAAGTATTTAATGTGAGAACAGACAAAAATATTCTCTCAGTGATTGGATGCTCATATATTAAACATTGTATTCCCTCTACACTGCTTAATATGGCACACAAACAAACAAAAACATATGGTAATTAAAGTCAGAGAGAAAAATATGCAGAACAAAAAAGAGGGGAAGAAAATTAAGAAAAGGGAAGGAAATTCATGGATTTAGCTCCAGCTGCTTGTCTAACTCTCCAACTATGAAATCCATTTAACCGATTCAAAAGGACATGCTACTCCTTAGCAATTGCTGTTCATTCAGTACTCTTTGTCACAACCCATGATCACCAAAAACTTAATAACTGCCTGCTCTACATAATATAGAGACACCATTCATTAAGATGTATTATAATTATACCAGTATCACACCAGACATTGGAAGACAGGGCATGAACAAAACCCTCCATGATATTTCTTCCCCTATACCTTCAACATCAGTCAGTTGTTTCAGCTTTTTAATTCATAAGGCCCTGAAGTGGCCAAGGCACCAAAATACTATTTCTATTAAAACTTAATGAGATATATATGATGGTCATAGACAGCTCCTTTAATCACGTTATTCTTTTTCTTTCTGAGTGAGCAAGTTGTTTCTTCACAATACTCATTGCATTTTCAACTTTATGAGTGACTTTGTGTACATATGGATGTGCACATGTGTGTGTAAAAATAACCTATGTATGCATATAAGTTTATAATACATAAAATTATTTTGATGTCAAAATATGTATATAATTTTACAATTCATGTCTGTAATGACTTCATTGTGTCAGTGGAAACTAACACTGTGTAGCTGGCAGTCTCTGTATATATAGTATTGTTTTCAGTATGGAAAGGATTTGGATATTTCAATAGCATAAATATTTTGAGGCTTTAGTTATGATGTAAGTAATATATCTAAACATACTGTATTATTTCAGTACGTGCTAGACTTCTTGGCAGCTCAAGATAGGTGGAATCCAGGCCTCAGTTGCTAACTGAGAGATATTTCTGGAGGTGTAGATATACACGTGTGGCAGTCAGTCTCTTCTCAACCTTTCACGTACAATTTTTAATTTGAGACTTTTTCTACATGGAATAAGGTCTAAACTGATGTTGATATACTCATCTGGCCTTCGTCTTGCAGTTCCCAGCTTGGAAACAAGTCTTCATGGGCTTTTGTTCATCTGTTGCATGTGCGAAATAACACAACAGCCCTGTCACCCTGGGTTGTCCTTACTAACGCTGCCGGCAGGATCTAGAAGAGTAGCAAGGACTGTCCCTGTTTAATGAGAAAAATTCTGAAATCTAATTTTCTATTATTTGCCTTAATGAGAGTTCAGTGTATAACAATTTAATCTGATTCTTAAAGGAGGTATTGAATCCCTTTCCCTCCAGAAAAAAATAATCCCAAGCAGCCCTGCCTTTTTTCGGTGTTCAGCAGAAACACTACCAAGCATTCCTTCAAGCACAATTACAATTATTTTTATAAGTTGTCTGCATCTTGCCAAGATTGCATAAATTTGACCTGATTTATGTGTGTAATTAGAATAATAAGAGGTTTGGAGGGTTTTCAGCTTTCAAGCCCAGGGGTCTGGCAAGAACCTTTGTGTCACAATAGATCAAGTAAATTGAGCAGTAATTTGTGCCATTCACAGGTACCTTCCAAACTTCTGCAATGAAGGTTCTTCACCTTTCCTAGTTGCTCCAAATCTGTAGTAAATTCTGGTTTTGTTTACCAAAATCTGTGGAGACAGGCAAGTGCAATGGCTAATTCTAGCCAATGGGTTGATTGTAATAGCACTAAATCAACATTGGCATTTTCACCAATATCATCCTTCTTTTATTTAGTTTAAACATTTTTGTTTTTTAAAAAAACACAGGTTCACATAATCTATGCTTATCTACAAAGTAGTGCTAAACATTTTGAATCCATGTAGATCTCCACAAATAATTCAAAGACTGCACAAAGTTTCTGTTCTATGATTGCAAAGAGACTGATTTAAAGGCTTTTGGGTTAGGGGGGAGAGTTACAAAATAACACTTGAAAGCTACTGGCAGACTGAACTCTCTAATTTACCATGATGACAGGCCAAATCCCCCAACAGTCTTATTTGAGGATGAAAGACGCATTAGCAGCTGTACTTTGACTCTACTCCAATCCAATTGGTTTTAAGGTCAAGTAGATGGGATGAAAAATTCTTGAAAGAACTTGCTCCATCCCATACACTTAGTTATGAGATGTCCCCATGGCCTGCTGGCTTTAGAATGTTTGTTGACTGATTGACTGTACTATAGTTGTTTCATGTAAATACTTTTTACTTTCAAAGAGATTATAAATCCTAAAGTTGGTAGCTTCATCCAGATTTCCCTTGTAATATTATATGAATATTAAAGGTTAAAGCACAATAAAAGATAGTTTATAAAGTTCACATATTTAATTTCAAACTTGCAAACTGGATGCAAATAGTAAATATATTTAAAAATGCATACCTTAATTTTAAGAGCAAAATGGTTTCTCCTTTGGTGCTCAAGAAATAATAATGACCCAAAAACTCTTGTTGCAAATGCTAAGGGTGCAGAAATCATCAAATTACTCCATCTGCTGGGTGATTCCCTCCAATCCTGGATGATTTATCTTAGACTGTGTATTCCTGTCCCTTTTTTAATGCAAATGGAACATTCAAAGCTTGATCAGTGTCCTTTCAAAGCAAATGAAATATTCAGGTTTTGCCTTTGATATTCAAAGTACTTCCTGGAATCATGACTCCCTCTTTTCTTTCTCCATTTCCAGTTTAAGAAGACCTTTATATTGCAATTTTAACATATTCTTTTTGTCACTGAAGGCAAAGACAAATGTTTTAACACTTTCTTGACTTTACTAGCCTTCCTATGTTACACATAATAAAAAGTGTAAATTATACAATTTGGCTAAGCTTCTGATTTCTGGTTTGTTGCTGTTGTTCTGTGGAGACCATTCATAACATGTTAGACTTAGAGATGTCCTACTCTGTAAGAGAGTACTCAGACTTTATGGCTGCTTCCCACTCTTCATACATTCCAACCCTCCTATTTAATGGTCTTCCCTGGATCCTAAACTTAACTTTCTAACCAAGATACTGTAGCAATTCCATTTTCTCCGAAGTCAGTGTCTTTCTATATCCTGTATTCAGTCATGCTCATTCAGCATTCATTTAGGGTTGCTGCATACACCTCCTTTTCAGGATTTGTCTGCCAGTACAAATTTTTCTGCGCAGTCTTCGCTCCATCATGCTTTTCATATCCTTCTGTCTATCAATCAGCACTGCCACCCATCTGGATCCCTATTCCTCAGGTTTTGACGTTAGCTCTCAGATATGACATTTCACACCAAATGTCCCCTTCTAAGCTTCCATTTAGGGATAATTTTCATCTGAAGCAACCTATTTTCATTGTCACTTCCCTTCAGTAATTTGCCTCCAGTTCTTGCCTCTGAACCACCATCACCATTATTCCTAGACCACGTATTGAAACAAAGGCACAATACTTCCTCCAGAGTCCCCTCCAGGCGGGCCACATTCTGGTTGCTGGGTTTATTAGCCTTTTGTATAGGTTAATTCTGATCCCCCTTTATCTTTCATAATCATGCATGTAGTGGCAGAAACTGAAAGTAGGAGGCCTGCCGCACACCCTCAACAACCAAATCACTTGCTCAGTCATGGCACACAGTCCCAAAACACAGACAGCAAACGAATCATACTGACACAGGTTGACTTTCTTGTTAGGAACAAAACTTACTCTGCTTGCATTCCAAGTACATTCCAGGCAAAACAAGAAAAAAGAGACTTTTTCCTACTCTCTTTTCTGGCTTCTGTGCACAATAAACCATAAGTAGACTGCCATAAATACCAATACTTGCCTACCTATTAACACGTATTTGGAGATATACTTACCTTGTTTAACAAAAGCTGTCCTTCACTGAAAACTCAGCAAACACATTCTGAGCTTTTTTGCATTGGGACCATCTCTTATGTCTGTATTTAACCTGACTGCACTTGTGTTTTATTCATGGTGTTGAGTTAGAGCATGAGTAATTAAACACATATGTCCAAAAAATCAATTTTGAAAACTGGAAAGTACTATTTCTTGTGTTAAGTAATCACAATCTTTATATAGCACAGTTTATGTGACGGTTTTGAGGGGATGCATTTCTAAGATCAAGTCTTTTGTGGTCTCCAATATGTTTCCCTGGAATTTCAATTCTTGCAGGTCAGTGCATATTCTACTGGAAAAGTAAAATGCAACAAGAAAAATATTTGCAGTTTTGAATTAGGAATAGGCAAGCTGACAAGCATTTCCATTCTGAAAGTTCCAATTGATCAAAAAAGACAACAACCCCTAAGTGCAGACACATAAGCAAGCTGTTGAAAGTTGTCTGATCCACTAATAAAATAACAGAGCATTAAATTAAATGCACCTGAGCTTGAAACTGTCTTAGTGAATGCCTAGGTTTCTTTGACATTAAATGAATTAAACAAACTACTTAGGTGTTTACTCCTAATCCTCCCCAGACTTAGCAGCCATCCTATCATGCTTGGTCTCAGTTCAACTAAGCACACACAAGGTATCAGCTATCTCCTGAACTTTCTGTTGCTTTTGCATACAAGTGTTGAAAAAGCTCCCATTTCAGGCCATGCTTTCTACGGCTGTACTAAAGAAAGCCCTAGATAAGAGTCACCATATCTTTCTATGGGTTTCACCAAAGGGACCAGGTTCAAAGCAGAACAAACAGATCCAGCACATAGATAAGGCCTAGCCCTGAACTTCACGAACATTTCTATCAGTTTATGTCATTATGAGGTTGAGATCAACACTCACATATGGAAGGTCCCAGTCAATGTTTCTCTACAGAGACCTTTGTAACCAAAGCTATGAATCACATTGCTTCAGGGTGGAAAGAAACGCAGAGCACAGATAATAAATTGAATCAATATCCCTCCCTATCAACCCACCCAGAACAAATGAAAACTGCCCTCCCATTTTGTAAGCCACAGAGTGAGACAGAATCATATGTATTGCCTTGAAATTATTAATCCCTTTAGCACACAGCTAACAGTAGCACAACAAAATGTAATTTATGTCTGTTAGCACAAGCTTGAGTTGGCACATTTCAATGATTCAAGCAGATAAAAATTCCTGACAGGACCAATGGGCAAGAGAATGCCCTTGTTCAGCTAAAGACATTCCTACATTTCTCTGCAAAGAAAAAATCACTGTGGGAAAAGGAATGTGGAGAAAATTAGATAGAAAGCTCACAGGGCAGATACAATGATGGAACTTATATGGGAATTTAGTACACTGCTTTCTACACTAAATTAGGATAGCACCTATTCAGCAGTAGAAGCTGTAACCAGTCTGTTACATTTCAGGCATTTATCAACAAATTGCTGAATTCTTACTGTTGGACTCAAACATTCCTGTATAGTTCCCCAAGCAAATCTGTCTGCAAGAAAAGCATCTACCAGACTGAAGAGAACATACCATGTTCACACAGTAATACTTTTAGCATCCCATTGAAACTCTTCTTATGAGATGTAGTGTGTGAAATGACATCTAAATCAGGCTTAGACATAAAAAGCATGTTAAATATGAAGAAAAATTAATTCCTCACTGAAATTAGTATTATAATAGTATCTAATAAAAGGTCCTTGGCAGACAAGTTAAAGAAGACACTGACTGAGATACTGAAGTGTCTTTACAGTGTCTTTATTTTCATTTTATCTCAGTCAGTTTGAAAAATTTTTTGCAAACACCATCAATGAGGCTACTTAAAATAATTCCTCTTCTTTGCCTAGGAGATGAGCATTTTCTCTATTTAGTTTAGGTGGTGCAAAAAGCTTTCACTAATACTTACTGGTTTCCATGCTTAGGAAATTTAAAGGACACAAGAAACTTAAAAGCCTCCTGCTTTCATGTACACAGATATGCCTGTATTTTTATGTAGCATCTTGTAGTTTCTCATACATACAGTACTCTGCAGTTTCTTATACATACATAAATATTTCTTACCCAAATGCACCAACACTTTGAAAAACACATCCTGAAGGATTCATTCCAATCTTTCCACAACACCAGTATATTCTCAGAAGATCGGGTAGATACATGAGTGAGGCATTTTGTATTCTTCGTAAGGTCAGTATCTCTGACCTTGTGAGGGGATAATCTGATGAGTATTGGACACTGATACATGCCTATATATCACCAGCTCACTTGTCCTGACTATAATGGAGGATTTAACTCTCATTGGAGATCTTCAGGCAGAAGATAGCTGTGGAGGATTGACTAAAAGGCTTACAAACTACTTAGCCCAGTTTCATACCTTCACCTGATACAGAAGCAGAGGAATCTAATGTCTACCTGGAAGCAGGGTAACACTGAATGTAGGTGAAAAGGTCACTCAGCACTGGGTAGAATAGGTGTAGAAGAATGTGTGTTCAGATTGTTTTAGTTTGGACAAAGTGGTGCCAGCTCTATTTTCATAGCATCATAGAAACAGAATTATTGAATAAAATAAGCAGAGTCCCTGGCCTCAGGATGTCATAAAGGGTGCTCTTTGTACCAATTGCATTTACTCTCCTGGCAAAAAATGCACTTGTTCTTCATAAAAAAAATATATATATATATATATATATTTTTTTGCAATTAAATAACATACGTCAAGTAAGATTACTCAACTATCAGTGCTTAGATGTGCTCTGTCTACTTCTCACTGTCCATGCACACTGTATGGACTCCAAACGCTGTCTCAACAGCAGCACATCAATCTTGCCAATTACAAAATAATGTAACTAAACTTCTGAAAGCAAGTTACCATGTTCTGCAAAAAACTCTTCTTCATTGAAGTATTGAACTTCACTGCAGTGATAAAAGCTCTTCAGAACTACTACACGGTAAAGCACTGCAGTACTCACACAGTTTTCAAATTCCCTTTTAAGTAGAACCTTTTAACTACCCCTTTCCCCAGTGCAGTCCTTTAATTTGAAATTGATTTCCACAACAAAAAATGTGGTCTGATTGCATGAAAGGCTCTTTAGTGCAATGAACAATTAGTAGTATTCAGTGTGTTTCAGTCTCAAACAGCAGATGAAAACAGTTTTGCAATTTTCAGATATACAAATCATCAATGACACCATCTGAAAGCTAAAGGGAGCTTGGTTTATATTAGTCTAACAACTAACAAGAGTTTGGTTTATACTTTGAACAAAATGCATTTGAAAAGAACACATCGCTTTCCACTTAAAAGTTGTATATTCTTTTTATTTTTTTTTCTTTACCATCACCTCCTGTAGTGAAATCAAAAAGTTTTCAATAGGAAGAAAGGTGAACCCTGCTCTAGGCTCTCGACATGAAGTCTTCTACAAAGGGTATAAGAAGGAACATAAGATATGGACAGAAGTGCTTAGTAATTGTTTGAAGCAGCATTACAAGTTAATAAAATTGGAAGGCTTTGAAAAAATGTAGATGCTCCCGTTAGCAAGGAGAGTTCCAGCTAAGATAAGCTCTGCATGAAAGCACCTTGTTATCATTAAATGTTTGCAATTGGCAGTTCTAAATGGTTCTTTATTCCCCCCCATAAGCTCTTCTCTTGGTTACAACATTATTGGCTGCTGATTTTATTTTTGTCCTGTGATAATGTATAAAAGTTAGTGTGAAACTAATGTGAACATACTGTGAGTTTAATGTGCGTCTCTTGCTGTTATTAGATAGGGCTGCAGGGCAGGCCTGCTTGAGTTTACTGCCTGGGTACATTTTACTACGTAACAAACACAGCTAAAGCTGATAACGGCTTTAGATAAATATCTAATTGAAGATATTTTTCTATCTGCAGGGGAAAGTAGAAAGTATTCACTATACACCTTGAGAGGGAAATAAAAAGCATGAGCTAAGGAGGATGACCCGAAAAAGAAATGTGTTTTGTACACAACAGGACAAGCTAAGTCATCAATCCTTTACATAACAAGAGTTATAGGCAAAATATATTATCCAAACAATTATTCAAATCAGCCATTACCAGGAGATTTTCTATGTCCCAGTTTGAAGCTTTAACAGACACTGATAGCGTTACCACCCCCTGACTGGGCTCCAGCTATTTCATAAAAGCCACGTTTAGTTTGCAGATTCTCTGTCCTTTCAAGTTCCCAGTCCTAGGCACAATTTGACACACAGTCAAGCTCCTTATCATGGTTAGATCCAGGCATGCATCTTGACAACTCTCAGCACAGCAGCTTTCATGAAGGAGAAATCCAGGCATGCTGGCCAGATGGACTTTATCAGCTGAGCATAGCAGCAGCCAGTGCTGATTCTTGGCATTACTAATGCTTATACTGTGCATGTGGCAGGAGAGAAAATTTTGTCCTCAGCACAAGTTTTATGTATTTTAAGGAAAAATGTATCTGAAACGATTAAACCAAGTTCTTACAGAAGCGTATATATAGAGTGCAATATTACTTTAATGTTAATGAGACCTTCTATATTCCATAATATTTTGGATAATCAGGACACCGCCATACGATTTAAAGAACATGCTTAGATTACTAATTTTAATTAGTAATTAGATAACAGGAAGAAATTCGTCACTGTGAGGGTGGTGAAACAGGCTGCATGAGAAAGTTATGGCTGCTACATCCCTGGAAGTGTTCAAGGCCAGGTTAGATGTGGCTTTGAGCACCCTGGTCTAGTGGAAAGTGTCCCTGCCCACGGCAGAGGAAACTAGATGATCTTTAAGGGATCTTTAAGGTCCCTTCCAACCCAAACAATTCTATGATTCTATGAATTTTGACATGGGTTGTTTCCATGAGGAAGATTGAGGGGAGTATGTAGTTGGATACAAAGTTCCCAAAGAAATCAACTAAAATTTAGGCACCAGTGTCTTTTTAACATTTCAACTTATACACATAGATTTTAATTGAAGTAGCTTAGAAACAATGCAGATTGTTTTCCTTTTCCTGAAACAGTCTGTATAATTTTTTCTGGTTTGATTTATTTTTTTTGCTACAAGAAAGTCCTTTCCTCTCCATTCTAATGTGAAAAATGTACCTGTAAGTATCCACGTAAATTTCTTTCCAGTTGACTGGACTTCTTTATCCAGTATAAACACCAAAAGAGGAATTTCAGATCACCAGTGACCTCATCCAAAATGGAGGAATTAATTCAAGTTTATGTGAAATAGCAGTGCAACCAAATACTTTTTTCTTCTTTTTTTTTTAATTGAAGGAGATTGCTTAAAATTTCTGGAAAAGAGTCCCCACCTGCTACATCCCACTACTCTCTGGCAGGTGGGAAAGAAGATGATGGTTGTTTTATTGTTTACAAATTATTATTTTCCTGTTATAACTACGAGGGATATTTTTTAGAAATACTGCTCGTCGTCTACAGCCTACCTTCCAGCAGGCAGCAGGATCCTGCACCACTGCTTGTAACACAGAATAGGACAGACATTTTAAAAACACTTCTTGAACATATAATAAATTTCGGAATATGGTATTTCATATGTTAACCAAAACACAGTATTTTGTCTTTCTTTTTTTGCTAGTTCACAGCACCCAGATATATTTCTCAGTGCTTACCAAAGCCTTCTATATATGCTTTAGGTAGGAAACATTTTTAGAAGGCAGAAAAGGAAGCAGAAGTCAAAACAAGTCCCACCGTCTTGATCAGATAACATAAAAAAGTTGTACGCAAACATCAAACATACAAAATCAGATGGTGAAGGGTCGGGAGAATAAGTCTTATGAAGAACCACTGAAGGAACTCGGGCTGTTTAGTTAGGAGAAGAGAAAGCTCAGGGAGACCTTATCGATCTCCACAACTACCTGATAGGATGGAAAGGGGAGGTGGCTGGTCTCTTCTCCCATATAGCAAGTGACAGGACAAAAGGCAACAGCCTCAAGCTGTGTCAGGAAGGTTTGAATTGGATATTAGGAAAAATTTCTTCACTGGAAGGGTGATCAGGCATTGGAACTGGCTGCCCAGGATAGTAGTGTTATCACCATCCCTGGAAGCGTTCAAAAACCGTGTAGATGAGTCCCTTAGTGACATGGCTTAGCGGTGATCTTGGCAGTCCTGGGGTAACAGTTGAACTTGATGATCTTAAAAGTCTTTTCCAACCTAGTTGTTTCTATGATCCTATGATTTTAAAAGAGGGCTTGTTCTTGTTTTGGCATGAGTCCCATTTGCTGCAAGGATGCTGTCAGGAACATAGTGGCATTTCCTTAACTCCACAGAGGAATAGGAGCTCACTGCAGAGCCGAGTTTCCTCGTGATGGAAAGAACCACTGTCTCTTTACAGCCTCAACTTCACATGTCCCCAGCACATCCTACCTCCCCCACAAGACCTTCATAGATTCAGCAATGATGATAGCAGTGCATGGCAAAGATTTAAATTAATGCCATTGAGAGGGACATGGGTTTTCTGAGAGCCCATCTGGTTAGAGAACTCTGCGGTTTCAAGAGGTAGATACACAATTAAAAGTCCAATCTTAAGGAGCCAAATCAACAGTCCTGCAATTTTTGCCTTGCCACACAGCACAAAGGGAGCACCACACTGATTCAAGGAGAGCTAATGAAAGAGGCTACAGCCATCTCATACATAAGTCCACCTCCAGGCATTTCCAGATCCCTATCCAATGGGGAAGCAGCCCTACTGACTATGAACCAGCTGAGACTGTCTTCCATAGCCACCCCAATACTCCCAGGTAATTAATTAATGTTTTACTGGTACCTTTACTCCGATTAACACAAAAGACTTCAAAGTATATAGCTCAAAAGGTGTCACACTCAAGGTGAACCTAACAAAAATAGTACTTTCCATGTGCCAGTCTCTGCAAATATTTAACTGTATGTTCCTGATTTCTTCATCTCCTTGATTTCATTTCATTTGGTTAGGGTTCATCAATAGTTTGCAAATAATTTAATTAGGATAAGTTAACTAAGCATTTACAATGGCTATCAAAATTGTACAGAGATTCCAAATGGAGCTAATCTAAAAAATCTATAGCTGTAAATCCTTGGAAGAATCAGAAACCCAAACCGCAGAAGCTCTGCAGCATCTTCATTTAATAAAATCAGACATTTTATATGCTTGGAAAGAGATGTGGTTCAAGTACACACATTTGGTGTATCTCTTGTCAGTGGCTTGCCCTGGTTGACTCAAATAATAATGAGGAAAAAAACCAAAAAGAGATCTTAAATATATCAGCTGAAAGGTGGAGAAACAGAAAAAGCATTCTCCAATTCCCAATGTGAAGTTAAAGGATTGCTCTCAGTAGAGTCAAGATTGATTTTCCCATCCTCAATGTCAAGCTAATTTGTTTCTTATTTTATTGGGATTAACCTACACAAATTATCCATTGGCCAGTAAGGTCTTCTAAGGACACAGCATCTTGCAAGACTGCAGTGTTTGTAGGTTTCACTTCCACAGTGTTTCAGTCTTACAAAGTAGCGGTTAATATAAAACCTATTAAATCTCTTTTAAGAATTTTTTTTAATTGACACCTGACAAATATCAATGATGCCCAGGAAATCTGGGCTACATGGCATGAAAGTTTCCTCCATCACAAAGTGGAGCAAATTCTCAAAGGATAAGCCGTTAGTTTTTTTAACTGGCTGGATCACACAGTAAGTAGGATACTGGCTGAGAATGTTATTTAACCGCTTTTCACATGGAGCACCTTTACAGCTTTAAAAAATAGTTAAAAGAAAATTAAATAAATACTCCCTTGTACAGGGTTGTCACAGTATCTTGACATTAACTCCATTCTCACGAGATCACAATTGAAGTACTGCATTCAGCTCTGAGTCTCCAAAAATAAGAAGGACATGGACCAAGACTTTTGGACCAAGTCCAAAGAAGGGCCATGAAGATGATCAGAGGGTTGGAGCACCTATTCTCCAAGCTTGTTCAGCCTGGAGAAGAGAAGGCTCACAGGAAACCTTAGAGCAGCTTTCCAATACCCAAAGGGGGCCTACAAGAAATCTAGAGAGGGTCTTTTTAAAAGGGCATGTAGTGACAGGACAAGAGGGAATGGCATTAAACTGATAGAGGTTAGATTTAGGTCAGATTTTAGGAAGAAATTCCTCACAATGAGATTGATGAGGCACTGGAGCAGGTTGCTCAGAGAAGTCGAAGCTACCCCATCCCTGGAAGTGTTCAAGGCCAGCTGTATGGGGTTTTGAGCAACTTGGTGTAGTGGAAGGTGTCCCTGACCATGGCAGGGAGATTGGAAGTGGATGATTTTTGAGGTCACTTCCAACTTAAAACTTTCTATGATTCTATTTCCAATCAAATAAAAATCAGACTAAATCTTGAATATTCACGGTTTTTACTCTTCTTGACCACTATTTTATTTGCTTACTTCCTTGCTTTTATTCCAAAGACGTGGTAGCTGGTTTTATACTATTTTTTTTCTGAGACAAATTTTTGAAGCCTTATAGATCAGCAGTGATCCATGGATTACAGGTTGTGGAAAGCAGCCATGCAGATAAAGGAAGCTAACTTACATTATATGTAACGTGCCTACTTTCCATAATGCATTTTACTAACATTCAGGATAAAATACAATGAAAAATACACAGAGCCATGAAAACAAAGACTTCAACATTGTCCGAAGACCTGAAATGTTGGCTTACCCTTTTGTTTCAACAGTGACTCTCAGAGCTAGAATTGGAAGAGCAAGGGAAATGCTATTTAGTCATGTAGAGAGTGCACTGGGAATGATAGATGAGCAATGCCTTAGGTGTTCCCATCTCAATAGGAAGAGCTATCCGAATCCACTGTGATCTATTCTCTGAGCAGCAGGAGACTAGATTAAGGCAAAGCCATTCTTTTCCTGTCTTGCATACAGCTCACTCGAGAGTCAATAGCAGACTTTTACCAAGCAATAAGTTACTTCAGTAAGTCAAACTCCTTTTGGAGTTTTTGCATTAACATGCTTCCTAAATGGTAGCATTTTTAACAATAATGCTCTTAAAGCTTAGGTGAATTAGATTTTTCTTTTAAACTGTTCACGATGCAAATATAGGATGGAGTATTTTATGTGTCTTCACTGCCACCTTTCGGTCAAACATTTTTCTTATTGCTTTTCTCTTTTTTTTTATTTTATTTTTTTATTTCTTTTTACAGCAATGCAAACAGAGCAATGTAACAAAACAAAGAAACAAAACCCCCAAAACAAAAACCTGAGAATATCCAGAGCAAAAAAAAATGTGCAAGATGATACAATTATAACTTCTCAGTATCAACATTTTAGAGTTTAAAAACAAGATTAAAAAAAAAAAATAAAAGAAAAAGCTCAGATAAGAAAAAGCCCAAACTTATTTTGTCCAGAATTCAGATACATAAAGGTTCACCTGCTGTTGATCCACAGCCCTCCTGAGGTACTGTGATTGAATACAAATTTATAAACCTGTCTCTGGATATGCTCATTTCAGAGCTAGCATTTACTTGTTTTCTCTACATAGATCAGTGCCTCCCACTAAATACTTGCTTTCTTCTGATAGCTGCTCTTTCACCATTATTAGAATTCAGATTTGTTCTATGTTAATGCAGAGCAGAATCCTGTTTCATGATGAAGGCTGCTTGGGGCCACTGAAAGGCACACATAATATTTTAATAAGTAATTATTACCACTATATTAATGTGAAGTTTACACACCAACAGAATTTAAAATGCAACTGGAGAAGACTGTACTGTATATAGACATATGGTAAAGTGTTTATTCATAACCAAAGTGTTCATTATTGCAAAGAAAATGAGCAATATCATTAAATTTGTTGATTCCTCAAGTAACCTGTAATGGTCTTCAGCAAGGCATAAAGCTGGCAGTCAGTTAGAATCATAGAACCATAGAATAGTTAGGATTGGAAAGGGCATTAAGGTCATGTAGTTCCAACCCCCCTGCCATGGACAGTGACACCTCACACTAAACCATGTCTCACCCAAGGCTCTGTCCAACCTGACCTTGAACACCGCCAGGGATGGAGCATTCACAACCTCCCTGGGCAACCCATTCCAGTGCCTCACCAGCCTAACAGTAATGAACTTCTTCCTTATATCCAATCTAAACTTCCCCTGTTTAAGTTTTAAACCCGTTACCCTTTGTCCTATCACTACAGTCCCTAATGAATAGTCCCTCTCCAGCATCCCTGTAGGCCCCCTTCAGATACTGGAAGGCTGCTATGAGGTCTCCACGCAGCCTTCTCTTCTCCAGGCTGAACAGCCCCAACTTTCTCAGCCTGTCTTCATATGGGAGGTGCTCCAGTCCCCTGAGCATCCTCGTGGCCCTCCTCTGTACTTGTTCCAACAGTTCCATGCCCTTTAACCTTCTCTCAGTTCCCTCCCCTTACTTCCTGTAGACTCTGCAGAAGGAGGCAGGGAAAGGCTAAAAGGAGGAATGGCTTTCACCATCCACCCTGTTATTTCCACCCTATGAATACTCCTTAAGAGACCAGCTCTTACTGGTATTACTTTAAGCACTTTTCAGTTTTTTCTAATACATGTTGCACAGTGGCAGAGAATTAGGCATTACTAATCCCTAACAGTCTTTTTTTGCACAGCCACCACTGAAGTCATCCACTATTCTCCAGAGACATAACAGAAAATTTGCTTCCAATTGAAGCTATTTTGCATTCTAATAAATCAGAAAAAAAAACATATGTGTAAGAGAGTTGAAAATTATTTTAATCTTTATCTCCACGAAAGAGAGTCATTTACAAGATTCTATCACATGCTAAAACCAACTGGGATCAAGACCTAGAATGTGCCTGCTCATTTATTGAGGGCCTAACTCTTCATTCATTAAACAAAATGTTACACAGTCAGGAAGCACCATTACTACTTTCTGGCCGCCACAAAGTCTTTAAGTGAATTGAAATCAGTAAGAATCCAGAACCCCGTGGGCAGGGATACTCCTTCGCTATGAGGCTGGATAAGATGAAAGAATACATGGTAGAGAAATGTGTCAAGCTGTAGAAAGACTATATACAAGTAACTTAGAATCCTTTTACAATGCGACAGCAACTTAACGAGTTATCAAAAGTCAACTGAGTTATGGCAACATTATATATGTCGGTTCTTAGGGCACAGTAGATGAGAGATATGGCAGCTTAACATAAACCACAAGTTACACAGGAAGTCAAAAAACTCCAGCCTTATATCTCAGGTGCCTTTGTGGACTGTCAGTCAGGCACTGTGCATGTTCACTATGGGAGTCACAGCTACATTCTCCTCTAGTCTTCAGCTTCAAAGGAAAACAAGCATTAAGTCTAACACTGCCTTCACTTTGGAGCTTTTGGCGTTAAGTGCTTTCAAAGAACCAGATACAAAGTCTGTTGAAGTCCATGGAAAAATATCTGTCCTTAACCTCCAGATTTTTCAATCAGGCTTTCACCCCTACAAAAACTATGTGCTATTTCAGTGTGCAATGAGTTGGTGAAATAGTGAGACAGCCCCTCCATGCCATCAGAAGGCAGCCCTCTCAAGAAATGAAGCATGTTCCATCACAGACAGCAACTGGGAAACAGGGACCACTGACTTTTAAAATCACTTGATCTGAAAGCTTGGTTTCTGCAAGATGAAGGGTCCTAAGTCTGTATCAGGATGTAGGTATGTTCTGGCATTGTAGATAACTTAGTAATAGCACTGCTGCTGAAGAAAAAAAACAACTTGCCTGAGAACCCAAACTAGATAGACACGACACTGGTATTGGTTTGGTTATTTTCTCATTCAAAGCATTTCTTTATCTGGTTATAGTTAGATTTTGTGCAATTTTTTCAAAAATGATGCCACCCACATCCAAGTTTCAGTTTCTCCCAGATAAAACAACGAAATGGGACAATGGAAACAGCTTGTTCAGTTTCTCATTAGTCAACAAAAGAAAAAAAAAACCAAACAAAAAACCCTACTTCAGTTTTGCTCTTCAGGCTACAGAAGGCGGGTGGAGGATGGGGAGGGATATGTAGAAGCTGTTTACCAGAAACAGAGCCTTCTGAAAAGTTTTCTGTCATACGGAAACAGCTGGCCACATGTGGAAAAGGCAACAGATGGGATGAGGAGAGAAATCATACAGGAAGCAGTTGCTGTTTTTCAAACTGAGTCAAAATCTAACTCTATGCATTTCAGACAGATAGCTAGATAGACTCAGGGGAGGAGTACATGTGTGTGGCTGCATATGTAAACACGTATATGAGCACGCACACTGTTTCAACACTGTTGTGGCAGTAATAGACACTAAAATGTTCAGGATTTGTGAATTAAAATAGACATGGTCAGAATGACATTAAGGGGAGATGCTATTTCTCATGAGAGTTTTTCCATTTGGACATAAAATCAAAACTCAAAAGACTTTTGAGCAGAAAAGAAAAAGAAAAAAAAAAAAAGGCTTGGTAGTATATTCACATTCCTTCTGTGGATTATGCCATAAAGTGTTGCTAGCTATGCCTGAAAGTAAAACTAAGAGTATTTTTACACAAAATGTAAAGGACAACAGCAGCAGCAAGAATTTTCAAGAAGGAGAAAACGAATGACCCAGGGAATTACAGACCAGTCAGTCTCACCTCTGTGCATGGCAGGATCATGGAGCAGATTCTCCTGGAAGGCATGCTAAGGCACATGAAAACAACAAGGTGCTGGGTGACACCCAGCATGGCTTCACTAAAGGGAAATCCTGCCTGACCAATTTGGTGGCCTTCTATGATGGGGCTACAAAAGTGATGGACGGGGTGGAACAGTTGACGTCATCTACCTGGACCTGTGCAAAGCATTCGACACTGGCCCACATGACATCCTTGTCTCTAAATTGGAGAGACATCCATTTGATAGGTAGATCACTCGGTGGATAAAAAACTGTCTGGATGGCCGCACACAAAGAGTTGTGGTCAATGGCTCAATGTCCAGACGGACAGCAGTAATGAGTGGTGTCCCTAAGGGATCAGTGTTGGGACCGGTCTTGTTCAACATCTTTGTCAGTGACATGGACAGTGGGATTGAGTGCGCCCTCAGCAAGTTTGCCAATGACACTGAGCTGTGTGGTTCGGTTGATATGCTGGAGAGAAGGAATGCCATCCAGAGGGACCTCGACATGCTTGTCAGGTGGACTGATGTCAACCTTGTGAAGTTTAACCATGACAAGTGCAAGGTCCTACACCTGGGTGGGAGCAATCCCAGGCAGAGTTACAGGCTGGGCAGAGAAGGGATTCAGAGCAGTCCTGCAGAGAAGGACTTGGGGGTAGTGGTCGATGAGAAAAAGAACATGAGCCGGCTTCAGTGTGCACTCACAGCCCAGAAAGCCAACTGTATCCTGGGCTGCATCAAAAGAAGCATGACCAGCAGGTCGAAGGAGGTGATCCTGCCCCTCTACTCTGCTCTCGTGAGACCTCACTTGGAGTATTGTGTTCAGTTCTGGTGTCCTCAACATAAAAAGGACATGGAACTGTTAGAACAAGTCCAGAGGAGGGCCACGAGGATGATGAGGGGACTGGAGCACCTCCCATATGAAGACAGGCTGAGAAAGTTGGGACTGTTCAGCCTGGAGAAGAGAAGGCTGCATGGAGACCTCATGGCAGCCTTCCAGTATCTGAAGGGGGCCTACAGGGATGCTGGGGAGGGACTCTTCATTAGGGACTGTAGTGATAGGACAAAGGGTAACGGGTTTAAAACTTAAACAGGGGAAGTTTAGATTGGATATAAGGAAGAAGTTCATTACTGTTAGGCTGGTGAGGCACTGGAATGGGTTGCCCAGGGAGGTAGTGAATGCTCCATCCCTGGCAGTGTTCAAGACCAGGTTGGATGAAGCCTTGGGTGATATGGTTTAGTGTGAGGTGTCCCTGCCCATGGCAGGGGGGGTGGAAGGTGATCTTAAGGTCCTTTCCAACCCTAACTCTTCTATGATCCTATGAATTTACTGAAGAATTTCCACAGAATATACTCTATAGGGGTAAGCCATGTTCTGTTATGATGTTAAATAAGAAACAATTCCAGCAAAAGTGACGCAACTCAGCACTAATTAGTCAAGCAGATGTGATGCTGAATCAAGTCCACAAGAGTAGAATTAGGCATCCCTAGCAATAATTTTCAAATTACTGATTTAATTTTAAATCCAAACCAACTTCTTTCTCAGCTCTAGTGCAGCCTCATGTATTCTGAATCACATGCACTACTCTATACCAAACACAAGTTTCATTTAATACATCTGACTCCATAATAAAATTGCATTTTGGAGCAGGAAGATATACGTGCATGAGAAAATAGTATTTCTTTTTCTCTTATATAATTTCTGTATTTTTCTTCACTATAATTGTATGCATACGTATTTTATACTGATACATAATTTGATTCATTTATGAAAATGCTTGCAACATCTCTGTATTCTGTGTAAATTTGTATTTGAAATTAATGTATTACCAATAGAATTTATTTCATCACCATTTTATTTTGCTCTACTGATCTGTTAAATGTATTGCACCTCTCTTCCTTTCAAAGGCATTCTAAAAAAGACTGACCTGTCATTTTTTCTAGAATTACAAATAGATATGTTTTATACAATGTTTTATACAAATTAACTGTGCAAAAACATACAAAGGCAGCATTTGGGTGTTTTTCTTCTTCGGCACTGAAGCAATAACAGTAGGAATGAGTTCAGTAGGAATAAAACCAAAATTGGATAAAATTCTATCATTCATTTTTCTGTCTTTGACAGCACCTTTCTTAAAAGTAATCAAATCCTTCAATTACTTTTATACCAGTGACTTTGAGATAACATAGAATCACATATTTTGAGTTAGTCAGGGTAAATGAAGAATATCAAGATTTCCAATTTCTGTCAGCATTAAATAGTCCTTGTGAGTCTGAAAACTTAACATTTTAGACTATAAAACACAGACAATACTACATTACAGCTTTTGAAATTACTTTGTTCTAACTTTTCCTTCTAAGTTGTGTTTTGGGAGTGTGTATTAGGACAGGCTGTCAGGATTTCTGTTTTGCTGAAAGCTCTAAATTTACAAGAGGTGGCAGTTGGTAGAACTGGGAACTATTTAGATATGAGTCCATCAAAAGGAGTATCTTCTTACAAAGATAAAAAGTTTACTGTTTACCAAACCAGTTTGTTAAAGAATATTCATTAAATACTTCTATAGCAGTCTTTTAGGCAAGATCCACAAGGATGCTAAGGCATCCTTAAACATATTAGCCTACCACTACAATGTCTAAAAGTCAGGTAGATGCTCTGAAGAATGGAATTCACAAAGCTCCAGACAGTTGTTTTAAGCAATAAGAAGAAAGTGCTTGCGAAATTCACTTGCTAAAGGGGGGTGGCTTGAGAAAGGACGCATGTGGCACCGGAGCGGAGCCAGGGGAGATCAGCGTCCAGGAACCTCACCCCAGAGCAACAAGAGCCACTGAGGAGGGAGCCTCAAGTCCTTGACACGACTTGCAAAGAGCTCGGCTACCGCGAGGAGGTGACTCACTGGGGGCGGAGACAGGAGGAGGGGCACCAGCTGTGAGTGGTTAAAAATCTACCCAGGGAGTGCGGCGACCAGGAGCGTGGTGAACAGAGCAGGCAAACAGAGCTGGTCGAGGCAGTTCGCACGGCAGTTCATGCAGGCAGGCGAGCGGGATGGTGAGCACTTGCTGTATGATTGGGGTCTGGTCTGGGAGCTCTGCTTTGGCTGTCCCGGTGGTGGCCAGCGTAGGCACCCAGATAGAGCCAGTAAGTGGGGAGGCTGAGGTGCAAATCTTGGAGTGCAGAGAGTGCCTGCACTGGTCTTGTGAGGGAAAGGTGCAGAATGGGCAGGGCTGCGCTCACTGCTCCCTGATGGAGGCCCTCCTCCAGCAGGTGGCTGAGCTACGGGATGCTGTCAGTAAGCTGCAAGATGTCAGGGAAGCTGAGAGGAAGCAGGACTGCTTGCTCCAGGACCAAACAGCACAGGGGCCTCAAGATTCCCCTCTAACTCATGGAGAAAAGAAGGAGGTTGTTGATCAGGGAAGCTGGGAATTAGTAACAAAAAAAAAAAAAAAAAAACAACCAAAGGAGGAAGAGAACAATTAAAAGCAAGGGGCTTTCTCCTAAATCTGCTGTACCCACCCAGAACCGCTTTTCTGTCCTGCAGGGGACCAATGAGAAAATGCACTTGCATCAGAAACAGTCGGCTGGTGCACTGGTACAGAAGATCTCTACTGGTGCCGCCAGGAAAAAGCAGCGGGTTGTAGTAGCAGGGGACTCTGCCTTGAAAGGGACAGAAGCGCTCATCTGTCGCCCTGACCCGGTAGCAAGGGAGGTGTGTTGCCTACCTGGGGCATGGATCAGGGATGTTGCGGAGAGGCTGCCTGCTCTAGTAAGTCCCACGGACGATTACCCGCTTCTAGTGATACATGTGGGTGCTAGGGATATAGATAGTAGTAGCCTGAGGAGTATAAAGAAGGACTATAGAGCTCTGGGAGAGGTGGTCAGGAGTTCTGGAGCTCAGATAGCCTTTTTGACAATTCTCCAAGACACAGGGGAGGACCTTCCAAAGGCAAGGAGGATTGGACAGGTTAATAAATGGTTAAAAGGGTGGTGTCATAGCCAAGGGTTTGGGTGTCTTGGACATAGGGCCCACATTTGTAGGCCAGGCTTACTGGGGTCTGGTGGAACTGCTCTGATAAAGAAAGGGAAGAGTGGCTTTGCTGGGAGGCTTGCCAGACTTGTCAAAGATGCTTTAAACTAGTTGTGTTGGGGGAGGGGAGCATCATTCCATCCCAACACACCCAGTCAGTTGCCAGCACCTATAATAAATACTCTGAGCAATGTAGTAATATTGTAGCCACTCCAGCCACTGAGCCGGCTTCATTTGGAGCTCAGATCAGATGCCTCTATACAAATGCCCGTAGCATGGGGAATAAACAAGAGGAATTAGAGATGTAGGCACATCTACGGGGCTATGATATAATAGGCATCACAGAAACATGATGGGATGGCTCCTTTGACTGGAGTGTTGGAATGGAAGGTTACAGGCTTTTTAGAAAAGACAGGCCCGGTAGGAGGGGAGGGGGAGTTGCCTTTTATGTTAGGGATAGGCTGGAGAGTATGGAACTCTGTCTGGGGACAGGTGACCAGTTGACAGAAAGTTTGTGGGTCAGGGTTAAGGGGAAATCGGTGATGGGACACATTACTGTGGGGATCTGTTACAGACCGCCTGATCAAGAGGAACCTCTGGATGAAGAACTCTACAGACAAATAGGAAAAGCCTCACGCTCACAGGCCCTTGTTCTCATGGGGGACTTCAACCACCCTGACATCTGTTGGGGCAACAGTATGGCCCGGCACAAGCAATCCAGGAGGTTCCTCAATTGTGTGGAAGACAACTTCCTTCTGCAAGTAATAGAGGAGCCAACAAGGAGAGGTGCCATGAGCACCTAGTGCTCACCATCAGGGAAGGGCTCATTGGAAATGTGACTCTTCAGGGCAGCCTTGGATGCAGTGATCATGAGATGGTCAAATTTGAGATCCTCAGGACAGTGAGGAGAGCGTGCAGCAAGCTCGCTGCCCTGGACTTCAAGAGAGCAGACTTTGGCCTTTTCAGGAACCTGCTTAGCAAGGTTCCATGGGATATAGCCCTAGAGGGCAGGGGGCCCAAGGCTGTTGGTTGATATTCAAGGATCACCTGCTACAAGCTCAGGAGTGTTGCATCCCGACTAGAAGGAAGTGCAGCAGGAGGGGCAGGAGATCTCCTTGGATGGATAAGGAGCTGCTGAGAAAAATTCTCAGGAAAAAAGAGGCTTATAAAAGCTAGAAACAAGTACAGGTGGCCTGGGATGAATACAGGGATGTTGTCAGGGTAGTTAGGGACCAAGTTAGGAAAGCTAAGGCCCAATTGGAGCTAAACTTGGCAAGGGATGTTAAAGATAATAGGAAGGGATTTTATAGGTATGTAGCAGCTAAAAAACAGACTAAGGACAATATAGGCCACCTCCGGAAACTTTCGGGAGAACTGGCTACACAGGACTTGGAGAAGGCTGAGGTTCTGAATGGCTTCTTTGCCACAGTCTTCACTGGCAAAGGCTCTGACCGCAGCACCCGAGTCTTGGAAGGCAGACACAGGGACTGTGAAAACCTAGACCTTGGGCTCACTGTACGAGAGGATCTGGTTCGAGACCATCTTAAGAACCTGAATGTACACAAGTCCATGGGACCTGATGAAATCTATCAGCGGGTCCTGAAGGAGCTGGTGAATGAAGTTGCAAAGCCACTGGCCATCATATTTGAAAAATCATGGCAGTCAGGTGAAGTTCCTGATGACTGGAAAAAGGGAAATATAACCCCCATTTTCAAGAAGGGGAAAATGGACGACCCGGGGAATTACAGACCAGTCAGTCTCACCTCTGTGCCTGGCAAAATCTGAGAGCAGGTTCTCTTGGAAGGCATGCTAGGGCACATGAAAAACAACAAGGTGCTTAGTGACAGCCAGCATGGCTTTACTAGGGGAAATTCTGCCTGACCAATTTGGTGGCCTTCTATGACGGGGCTACAAAAGTGATGGACAGGGTTGGAGCAGTTGACATCATCTACCTGGACTTGTGCAAAGCGTTCGACACTGGCCCACATGACATCCTTGTCTCTAAATTGGAGTGTCATCAATTTGATAGGTGGACCACTCAGTGGATAAAGAACTGGCTGGATGGTCGCACTCAAAGAGTTGTGGTCAACGGTTCAATGTCCAGCTGGAGACCAGTAACGAGTGGTGTCCCTCAGGGGTCAGTGTTGGGACCAGTCTTGTTTAATATTTTTGTCGCTGACATAGACAATGGAATTGAGTGTGCCCTCAGCAAGTTTGCCAATGACACCAAGCTGTGTGGTTTGGTTGATATGCTAGAGGGAAGGAATGCCATCCAGAGGGACCTTGACACACTTGTGAGGTGGGCTGATGCCAACCTCATGAAGTTTAACCATGCCAAGTGTAAGGTCCTACACCTGGGTGGGAGCAATCCTAGGCAGAGTTACAGGCTGGGCAGAGAAGAGATTCAGAGCAGCCCTGTGGAGAAGGACTTGGGGGTAGTGGTCGATGAGAAAATGAACATAAGCTGGCTTCAGTTTGTTCTCACAGCCCAGAAAGCCAACCGTATCCTGGGCTGCATCAAAAGGAGGTGATCCTGCCCCTCTACTCTGCTCTCGTGAGACCTCATTTGGAGTATTGTGTGCAGTTCTGGTGTCCTCAACATAAAAAGGACATGGAACTGTTAGAACAAGTGCAGAGGAGGGCCACGAGGATGATCATCGGACTGGAGCACCTCCCATATGAAGGCAGGCTGAGAAAGTTGGGACTGTTCAGCCTGGAGAAGAGAAGGCTGCGTGGAGACCTCATAGCAGCCTTCCAGTATCTGAAGGGGGCCTACAGGGATGCTGGGGAGGGACTATTCATTAGGGACTGTAGTGATAGGACAAGGGGTAATGGGTTGAAACTTAAACAGCAGAGGTTTAGACTTGATATAAGGAAGAAATTCTTTACTGTAAGGGTGGTGAGGTACTGGAATGGGTTGCCCAGGGAGGTTGTGAATGCTCCATCCCTGGCAGTGTTCAAGACCAGGTTGGATGAAGCCTTGGGTGATATGGCTTAGTGAGAGGTGTCCCTGCCCATGGCAAGGGAGTTGGAACTAGATGATCTTGAGGTCCTTTCCAATCTTAACTATTCTATGATTCTATGATTCTATGAACATAAGGGATCTCTTAAGTGAGAGTAAAGGATGCATTGCAGCATTCAACCCCTTGTAGGTCACCTAATAACATTGAAAAGTATATATTCTGTCTTTGAAGTTTCTATTTTTTTTCATAAACTGTTGACTAAGGAAGTCAAGGCAATGTCAGCTAATGCAGATTAGCAAAACAAAGAATCACATTATAGTTTATGCCAAAGCCAGGATTGTTACAGATCTGTATTGGCAATCAGGTAACTATAATAATAGATCATTTTAAGAAAAAAATTGTTTTCTTTGCTGCTCTTTATGAATGCGCAAAACGAGTTTCTCTACACTGCTTTATCTTCTGATACTGTTTCTGAAAGTAGATGGGACACTATCTAAGTAGTTTACAGATCTTCTGACTTGACTCTCGTCTCTGTGGGGAAGGTATTGCCAAGCTTTCATCTGTAGACTGCAATGACTAAATCCATGTCGATGTCTGTCTGCTTTCACTACACTCTCCCTGACTCTTTTGTCACTGAGATCTCAAGCAGAATTGGCAGAGGAAGAATTCTCAGAGTACCACTAATGGTAAATCACCTTAGGTCAACAACTCTAGTAAAACAAGTGTGCCAAAGAGAGTAGCAAAGTAGCAGAAACACAGACTCTAAACTTCAAGTAAGGGCAATAACCAAACAAAAAATTACCTTAAAGGAGATTTCTAAATACACTTCTTATGATATGGATTTCCAAATCTCTTCAAACTCTTGTGCCCATCATTCAACCTCCATATTCAATTAGTGCACTCTCAAGTCCAGTTCCTGAAACCATCCATGGTCATTAGGGTTACATATCACTGTGGAGTTTGATTCCAAAGTCTTTTTACAATCAAAACACCTTCTTAATCACAAACAATTAGGATTATTTTTCTTATGTTTAAATGAAATTTCCTGTATTTCAGTTTATGCCCATTATCTGAGAAAAGTCTGTCTTCTTCACTCCCTCCCATCAGGTATTTATATGGTATAATATGCCCCCATGCCTTCATTTCTCCAAGCTAAGCAGTCCACCTTCTCTTATGTCAGAAGTTCCAATCCTTTAATCATTTTTGTCACTCTTTGCTGGACTCATTCAAATATGTCCATGTCTCGCTTATGCTGAGGAGCCCTAGACTGTAGCACTCTGGTTGTGGAGTGCCAAGTACAGTAGAAGGGTAACCTTCCTTGACCCACTGGCAATGCTCTGCTTACCAGAGGCTGCAGCATAAGAAGTTGTTGGCCTTCATTGTAAGGATGCTCATGTTCATTCAGTGTCCACCAAGATCTCCAAAGGCTTTTCTGCCAAGCTTCTTTAGTTGGTCACTAGCCTGTACTGCTGTAAGGGTTTATCTTCCCAGGTGCAGGACTTCATTTGAACTTCATGAGGTTCCTGTTTGCCTGTTTTTCCAGCTTCCTGCAGTGACTCTGAATGGTAGCACAAACCACTGTTTCAAACACTCACCCCAGTTTCTGTGTCTACTGCAAAGCTCATTTCTGACCCAATGGCTGTTAGATGAAAGCTTACAGTTTTTCTCTGGAGCTTGCAGTGTGCTAGAACCTCTTATTCTTGTTCTGCCTGAGCAACTTGTCTCTGTCCCTGTCCTTCCTCATTTCCTGCTCCAGTTCTTACTAGCATCCCTGCTCTGCTTCTAGAATGATCAGTGTCCTGGGCAGCAGCAAAAAGTCTGACAAAGGTCTCAGCTCTTGGATTATTTCTGACAATTAACTTCAGCTATCTATTGTTGTGTGTAGTGTGTACACAGTCACACAGCGTAAGCAGCACTTCCAGATGACAGAAATATTTTCATTAACCATGGCTAGCGCTTTTTAAACAGACAGAATCTTAAGCTAGAATTCCAGTATGTAGTTTTGGACAAAAGATCTTTTTCTTTATAAGTAATAAAACTGTCAAGATTTAAAAATGTTCTTGTTCTAAGAACTTGTAATTAATATAAAATATAAATACTAGCACTTAATTGTTTAAAATACCAAATCTAGCAAAAGATCCAGCTTAACAAGCTCTTAACAAGCACAATTATTTCCATATTGAAGACATGTGTAATTGTGTTGTCGGTCTTCGCATGTGAGCAACAATCCCCTTAGCCAGTCAACCATAATAAATGTATTAATATAGTAGCTTCACGTAAACAAAAAGTCACCTAAAATCTGATGGCAGGAAACTTTGAAGCATTTATTGTTTTATTTAATCATGGTTTGTTTAATTGTTAATAATGTTTAAATTATTTAAGTAATTCTAAATGTATAGGCAGGTTCTGCTTCACACTATTTTAGATTGTACCAAATTTCTAACAGTCTGATCATCTTAGGTTTTTTTTAAGTAAGCATTTCAGTAATTTCTCACATATGCTCACTTCTCAAAGACATCTTAGTAACTAAGAAATGACTTATAAGTTTTTACAAAGCTAATTCCTTGCCTTCCTTCAAATCCCTCTTAAAATTTTGGAAACTGTTGTCATTACAATGGCATCTAGCAGCTGGAACTGCTGTCATCACACTGAAGAGTTATCACCACAGCCTGGTATACTAACCATCACTATCCCATTACATTCCTAAAACTGTGTTCAGCTCTGCTTCTTCCCTCTGTGTTTCCACCACCTCTCTCCTCTGGTTTCAAATGTGAAACCTACATTGTAGCCTGCAGTGAAAATGACAGTGTTTGTAGTTTGTGTTTGCATAATATCTCACATTATAGCCTATGGTTTGTAGGCACTATGGTAATAGGCAAAAAACTGATGACATAAATGCAAGGTATAGTGTCAAAAAAAATCCTTACCAACTATAAGAATTCAGAAGTATGGCATTGGAAGAAGAAAGGTTTTCTGAGAAGTTCCTGAGGTATAAGGCCTGGGAAAGAAAATGGCTGTGGGAGGGATCCTGCAACATTTTGACAATTTCGTGGTCTCACAACATGCCTTTATAAGTCCTCAGTGGAAAATAAAATGATACTATTAGAATGCCATTCCTAAACCACAAAATCTATCAAAAAACCACAGCTACAGGCAGTAAGCCACACTACATGTTTTTCACAGGATATGTTCCAAAGCATGTTAATTTCAAATTATTTTTGTAGAAATATTGTAAAAAAAAAAGCTTTTTCAACAATTAGACGTAATGAATACCAAATACACCACAGCAGAAAATATACCACTAGATTCTTCATTACATAATTAGACATAAGCAAAATTGCTCCTTGTAAAAATAAAAAGCAGAGGCAAATGTAAAAGAGCTCTTGAACTGGAGCAGGTCAAATGCCCACCTTCATGCCCAATATTCTGTCTTTGCTCAGTAACCCTTCCCTTGTGAATTCATTCTTTCCCCTGTATCCTTGGATTTTAGAGTCTCAAAGTGTCACAGCTTTTTTATTAATCTGTATATAAATTACTTTGTATCAGTTACTGCATATAAATTAATCCAGTGATATGTGTGTAGTAAAATCATGAAATTATCAAAGCACAACAATCAGAGAAGTACCATAACTGCTTCAATGGATAACAGTACAATTTTAGATGTTAGATAAACAAAGGTGACAAAGAGAATGGAAAGGTAAGCATTACTTTAAGAGTATGTGATTATAGACAAAGAATATCACTATGCCTTATTCAAACTAACTTTTTTCTTAAATATCAAACAAATTCTTCTCTTTTGCTTACAAAAAAAGACATGCATCTTCAGAAAAAAAATTCTGGAGGAGTTCTGCAAAATAGAACAGGAAGTGATTACTCTACTCTACTTGTCTATAAATTATATACTTGAAATCCAGAATGTAATTTCTTTTACAATAAAAATTAAATACTGCTATTTTCCCCTACCTTGAGTTGTTTTTCAACTCATTTAATTGAACTTTAACTGAAGCAGTCATGTGTCTTTACTTGTACTTTCAACAGTGTCTAAAAGTATTTCTGTTAAAAACTTAATTTGGGTGTCATGTGGTTCTATTGATTTCTCATAATTCAAGAAGTAGTACATAGTTTTATTTCTTACATGTGTTGGACTGGATTGAACAGCCCTCTCAAACAATCTTGAGCCCCTGTTTTTTTCACAGTATTTCTTTTCATATGCTTCTCATAACTTGGCACTGATGATTTAAATCCTCCAGAGGAATTCTAGTATTTCAAGTAGTTTGAAAGCCACTTCTTTGAATCAGAACTTGTGTGATAAATCCAGGCCAAGTAAGAAATTTGTCTGACTTTAATGATGTTACTTATTAAGAACAGCTGGTTCATTACTTCACATTCATTCAGCAGGGGACACAGGGGGACACAGCAGTTGTCTACTTATCTGATCTCTTTCAATCATATTCTCTTGGACAAAAGGAGCTTACAAAATGACAGTAAACCAAATATGTTGTCTGATGTCCCTGTTCTCAGATGGCCTTAGCCCACAAGGAACAAGCATTCCCTGCCAGATGCATCTGCAACTCCCACTCACAGTATGAACAGAGGTAACTTACTGTCTTCATTCCCAACTCATCTGCCTCCTATTTAGGAGCAAAGATTTCTGTTTCTTATCCTGTAATTTTCAAAATCAGGTTAAATTTTATTTCATTTTGACATGAACTTTCAAATTATTTCATTTTCCAGGTTCTTTGTAATGCATATTTTTTATTATTCCTTTTCACAGATTGCTGAGGCTTGGAATTTTGAGCAAGAGTCTTCTTGTTGACATCTCACACACCTTCATAGCCAAAACCATTAATGCAGTTAAATTTTGTGTCCACTGTCCTACCCAAAGCAAGACCCTTGCCAATACCAGATCAAGTCCTAGACTGCATTAGGAAGAACATCACCAGCTTGTCAAGGCACATGATCCTTCCCCTTTTCAGCCCCCTTTGAGACTGCATTGCTGTGTTCAGTTCTGGGCTCCCCAGCAGAAGCAAGACACAGATGTACTGAAGTTACTTCAGTGTAGGTCACCACAAAGATGATTAAGGTACCGGAACATTTCCCCTACAAGTAGAGGCTGAGAGGGCTGGGTCTATTCAGGCCAGAGATGAGAAAGCTCAGGGAGACTCTTGACAACTCATATAAAGATCTGAGGGAGAACAGGAGTAAAGAAGGTTGAGCCAGATTCTTCTGAATGGAGCCCAGAGAAAGGGACAAGAAGCAACTGGCACAAATTGAACTACATGAAATTCCACTTAAAAAAAAAAAAAAAGAAATTCCATTTAAACATCATAAAAAATAATAATTAAAAAAAAAGTTTACTGTGGCAGTGGTCAAATACTGGAATAAGTTGCCCAGAGAGGTTGTGGAGCCTCAGTCCTTTGAGATATTCAAAACTCAATAGGATAATGCCCTAAGCAACCTGCTCAATGTAACCTGCAACAATGCTTTGAGACAGGGAAGTGGAGAGGGTGTACTAGATGATCTCCAGAGCTCCCCACCAACCTCAACAGTTCAGTGATTCTGTGAAGTTAGCCACGACTCTGTAGTGTTAAATTTTGAAAATTCTGATGATTCCGCAATCCCTCTGAACCTTCACTGTCCTCACAGTGAAGAGCTGCTTTCCTAACATCCACTGTGACCGTCAAGCTGCAATTTGTGATCTCTGGCTGTTCCTACAGTAGTAGTCCCTGGCACTACTGCTTTTGTACCTTCTCTTCAAATGTTTGAGGGTTGCTACTATGTCACCAGTGAGTCTGCTCTTCCCCAGACTAAGCAAGCCCACCTCCTCAATGTCTCTCCTCAGGGAGCATGTCCTGTAAGCCCTTCACCATCCTGGTAGCCCACTGCTGAACCACCTCCAGGACCATCCTGGAAACCTAGCCACTGTTTCACTGTTTCAACTCAGCAGAAGCAAGCCCATTTGCACTTGTCTAAATTACAGAGAAGGGTTTCCACCCTTCCACACCACTTCCCCTTATGCAGCATCATTTCTGAGTCACCGAGGGGCGTTCCAGAGCCATCTTCCTGACCATAATAGCAACACTTAGCTTACTCAACAAGTTCAGAGGCAGATTAAGTCTTGTATGACTATACATAAGCCCGTGTGTTACTGGAAGATTGCATCACTTTCCCAACCATTTGGTAAGTTGTCCTCCTCAGAGCTCCTAGTCTAAAAAGCAGTTGCAGAAGCAGACAAATCACTCTGACCACAGACTTCTCCTTGTATAAACTGTGGTGAAAATGTTCTCAAGGTATACAGACTGTCAGGCAGTCTTGTCAATGACGCAATAATGTTTTTTCCTCCAGAAGATGCAATCTACCATTCCCTCACATCCTTTGTCAATATCACACAGACTCTGTCCAGAATGAAAAAGGACTAAAACACAGATGGGCCAAGACAGAGTCATCAGAGTGTTTTACATCTCTGGAAAATACTGTCATACTTCAGCAGCCACCGAAGTATTACTTTTTCCCACCCAACTCCTGCAACAGTTAAAAAAATACACTCTAACTGTTTGGAGCTAGCCAAACCTGCACAGCTTTAAATTTTTGCCAGCAAGGTCATGCCCATTCTGCATGTGCCAAGAGAAATTATTTCATTTTGAATCAACTCCTGATTCCTGTGGTGTTTCCTGCTTTAAGTCTCACACTTCTTGCACAGCACTTGGCATAAATACTAGTTCAAGGCTGTCAGCATGCAGCAGTACGTTGCAGATTAACAGTCTGCAGGAGAACTGCCATGCACTTAGCCTTCCAGTACCACTCTAATACAGGTAGTACTCTGAGCGAACTGGTAGTACTCTGAATGACCTGGAAGTTATGCATTAGGGTAGCCATGAAAGGAAAGTTTTTCCTCAGCATTTGAAACTTCTTCCATTTTGTAAGCACCCATAGCAAATGAGCTTTCCATTTTATTCACAGACAGGCACCTAATAGCCCTCAGGATGCAGGGACTAGAGAAGGGATTGCTTGTCCAGAGATTCCCAGGAGCATCTGTGCAGAGTAGCTTACTAGGTACTTATTTAATAGCCAGGTTCACTTTGGCTGGCTTTTCACTTCATCTTCTCAGAATGTTTATGCTGGAGCTTAGCTCTTGAGTGCTTTATGAAAAGGCTAAGGATATCTTAAGGGTATTCTAGCCTTAAGATAGGATATCCAGATGCTGAAATCTCTCAGCATCCTGAGCTACCTTTTGGGCTAGAAGTGTAATCCACATAACACTAACTTACACCAGGACTTCTGAGGATACCTTTACCATGGGGTTTCACTTCGAATAAGACAATTCTTTTAGCCCTTTGGACTACAAAATCCCATTTAGCCAGTATGCAGGGTGACACACTACAGTGCACCTTGCTGCAGACAGCCTCCTCCCCAGTGCTCTCACCGCCAGGCGTCACCCTGCTTATGCTCTCTGTTGGGAGCTGGGTTAAAAACCAAACCGAAGGTGCAAAAAAGGAGCGGAGAAGAAAACCAGCTTTCACAAAGTGAGAGCATACAGAATTCAGCATTCCTTGCAAAAATAAAGTAGCTAATGGAAAGCACGTGGGAAATAGCCTTAATGAAAAGCACAGGCAAATATGTTAATGAAGATAACTAAAAAATAAATAAAAGTTAAGGGTTTGTTTTAACACGAAAGAATTATTGTGACTTTTATTCCTTTGAAGTCAATCTCCTCTTCTCTGTCAAATGTAGCATTCAGCTGAAGTCTACGTCCACTTAACATCTACTGAGAAGGAGGAAAAAATATATTCCCAAAATACAAAGAGATGGAACTTGGCATCATTTCTGTGAAGACATCCCGGGGAAAACACAATGAGCCCTGCGTGAGGAAATAAAAACATTTCAGACGGACTGGCCGTGTTTTCTGCAGTGTCAGTAAGCCATCAAACGTCAAAATAGCCACTAAACCAGAGCTCCCACAAGATACATGATAGTTCATTCTACAGTGTGACTGAACTTTCAGAAGACAGCTGCCTTTTCAGAATCGCCAGCACAGAAAAACGGCACCGGGGGGGGGAGGGGGAGGGGGCAAGGGAGAGAGAATTATGAAGTGCCGACTGCTCGTATTAGAAGCAGGATTTAATACAGTATTGTGTCAGGCTGGGACAGCGGCAAGTTTGGAAGAACCGGCAGGGAACAGGAAACGAACTGGAAGGCGAGGAGGTTTCCCAGGCAAGGACCCAAAGGGCCGCTTTTCGCGGGAGCCCGCGCGGTGAGGGCAGCTCTGGTGCCCCGAGGTGCTGCAGCACCCCCCGAGAATCAATGCCTGCAGCCCGGCAGCGGGAGCGGGGCTGCTGGCTGGAGGGAAGCTCAAGGAACAGGGGCCGCCGGGGAGACAGAGCATCTCGGCGCCACTTTTCTTCCTTCACCTCCTCCTCCTTCCCCACCTCCTGCGGGGCGGAGAGGGCGCAGGTGAATGCGCCCTTTGTTCAGCCGGGGCCCCAGCAGACCTACAGACGGGCTCTTCTTGGGGCAGCCACCGGGGTACTCCGGGGTCTCCTCTCCGGCACCGCAGCTCCGCGCCCCTCTATGCCCACCGCTGCCGCAGCTCGGGACACAGGACGTGACTCCGGCTCGCACCCCACCGCCGAGGAGGGGAGCGGGATGGGTGCGGAAGGCGGGGCCGGGAGGGGAGGTGCAGGCTGCGGCCAGGCCCCCCGCTCCGCTCCCCTCCTTAGAGTCCGGCGAGCGCTCTGCCTCTGACCTAAGCCCGCCTTCCCCGACAGAGCCGCGCCGCGGCCGGGCACCGGTCCCCGCACCGCTGCCGCTAGGGGCTGCCCCCCTGCCGAGCCGAAGTCTGACTGCGCCGCCGGCCCCTGCGGGGGGCACTTGGGCCTCCGGCAGGGAGAAGACACTGCGGGACGAGGTGCGTGAGCCCCGGGGTAAGGGGAGACTGGGAAACGGCTGGGGAGGCGTCCAAGCGCGCCCGCGTGGCCGGGTTCCGGAGCGGGGCCGCGCCCGACCAGCGTGTGTCGGGACCGGACGGGACAGCACGGACTCGGGCTCGGGCTCAGGCTCGGGCTCGGACTCCTCTGCGGAGCGGCTCTCAGCGCCGGGCGTCGGGCTGGCAGCCCACCCAGCCCTGCCCCGGAGGCTGTGACCGAGGAGGACCGGTGAGCGACGCGCTCCTGCTCCCACCCCCCCGCGCCTTTCATTAGGTTTTCTACAGAGCTCAGCAGAATTCCTGAAGAATAAGTTAAGGGAAAGTTATTTTCTCCGTGTGCTTACACCGTCCTGCGCGGTGCGCCGGGCACTGCAGGAGCGAGGCAGGTATCCCTAACGCTCCCACCTTGTCGTGTTCAAATAGTGCCAAAGGAGTGGGCCCTGTCCCGTGCCTCTGCCAACACCTCATCCACATTATCATAGCCTATTTGTTTTACCCATTTGTCTTTTTTTCAGAGAGCCAGCCCTGAAACTCTTTACTAGGGAAAACCTCTCATTGACTTCGGATGAGATTTTCTCGAGGTAATGTCTGCACGGTATGGGTATTCATTGGTTCAGCCTTATAGACCCTGCTTTCTTGCTATGCAGTAGCATACTCACAGTGTTGGCTTCCTGCAGATGGATATCCTCCATCCACATCCTCAGCTGCCTCCCAGCACAGAAGGGGGGTGCACTGCCAATGGACATCACTGCAGCCGTTGTCTTTAGTAACAGTTATGAGTTAGGTAGGGCTATAAATGACAAGCTTTTGTCTCCCACAGGACTCCTAAATTTCTTTCTTCAGAGGTATTCCAAAAAAATGCATGCTGTAGATGACTCCTTTCTGACAATTCATAGGACAATGAATAGTGGAATTGTGAGTTGTATTTAGGAGTTTTCAAGGCTATTACTGTGCTTTGTTACTGGGCCTACTAAAGAAATAATTTTGTGTTAAAACTGGTATCACAAGCCAAGGGGCCTGCTGTCATTTGGCACCTATGATTCCTTGCATGCAGTCACATGGTTGTAGCACGTATTTTCATGGATCAGCACATGCATTCATTTACACGCACTTTCTTCTTTTTTTTTTCATTTTGTCTTCTGCTGCATAACCCATTAATGCTGTATTTAACATGGTATTAAACATTGTTTCCCAAAATAACCAATAAATTAGCATTCAGGATCAGCAGCTGGCATTCCAGCTCATGCATATTTTGTTTCTCATCATGGTACATCTTCATCAATACAAACCTTTGCCTGAAAACCATTACTGGGCTCTTCATTTCTAAATTTTCTAAATTAGGAATGATAGCACATGAGAATCAAGTGAGTCAAGCTCTTCCACACAGAGCTTCCCAATCTAAATATGCTTTTGGACCCCCAAGACAGTGGGATGGTCAAAAGAGGAAAGCTCCTGAAGTGACTGGTATCACTGTGTAAGCTCACATAGACTGGGGATATTAACAGTTGAAAGCTCAGTGGAGATCAATACAGAAAAAAAAACAAAATAAAAATGAAACAGCAGAAAAGATCCAAGCCACAAACTGTTTTAACAATTTTAAGAAGTCAGTCTCATTATTTAAAAGAACAAAAAGTCAGTCTGTAACTTTATGTCCTTTTATTAAAAAAACATTAAACTGCAAAAGTGAGAGAGTAGGCCCCAAAAAGAGTAAAGAATATGACTGCCCTTCATATAATGAGTTCTTTTAAAAGTAGATCTGGAGCTCACCCTATTTCTTGCTCTTTTTTTCCAGGTAGGTATGTTATAGTGAGTTCTATTGGCATTGCCATTGTAACAGGTAGAAATACAGTATATTGAAACATACAGCTGTTGAAATTCTTGACTAGTCATGGAACTGCATGAGCTGAAGTTTATGAGGATATCTGATACCCTGAAACTTCTGATAAAGTCACTGGGACTAGCCATAGGAATAGCAGGGAAAAACAGAAAGTGCCTTCCTCAGCCCATGCTATCTGTGTACAGGATACACAAAACATCCATTAGCTAGTGTAGGGAAGGGTTAACAGCCTGACCTTCAGACAGAAGCTCTTGTTGACCCTACTCTGCAGCACTTGGCTGAAAGGTTATGCCCAAAGGGAGAACTTGCTAGTAGGAGGGAAAAATCCAAAGTGAAATACTTAGGAAAAGAATACTTTGGCTTTAGGAGTCTCGTGGCCTGGCAGAAAGCAAACCCTCATAGCAAACAGTACAAGGCTGTAGGACTTATCCATTGAAGAACCAGACACAGTAAGAAAAGGTGAACTGTCAAAGTCTGATTTGTCCATACAATTTCCCAAAAAGTTTATGAATGCAAAAGAATGAGTTGTTAGCAAAACAGTTTCATATCTAGTAATTCAGCTGTTCAGTATGAAGGTACATGGAAGAGCTACTTCATCACTGTTTTAAAGGTAACTACAGAAAATCAGGCTGTAGTATGGCATCTGGAGCTTCCAGTGATGTGGTGCTAGCACCTCTCCTCCTGCAGTGTGCAACAGTGGGATGCACACATGGGATCCTGATGCAGTTCTTGTTGTTACTTTACAGCCTTCAAGATACAGTCTTTCCTGCTGTCCTAGGATGGATTTTCAGAAACATCCATCAGTTTATCTATTCTCCCTCATTTATTCTTTTTCTCCCTGATTTCTGATTTCTTGTAATCCTCAATAGCTTAGAACCATTTCTTGTGGGTGATGAGTACTGCCGGTATACCTTGAAACAGCATGAGCAAAGCTCCAGCTGGAATTTCCTAACAGTCTCAAAGGAAGAATATAGCTCTAAAGCCACTGACTGTCAGGTAGACCAGTCCTAAAACCTAAAAAATATTAGGAACAACACATTTGCATGGGCTTCTTGGATCAGCAAGTCTCATGAACTTTCTAAAAATCCATCTTCATAGCATTTTACATGTTATTTCCGTAAGCTGTTTCACACTTACTTGCTATCATTTAAAAGCTTTCAGCCTGAGTTAATACCTTCATTCCACTGGTGACATGGGCATTTAGCTTAAATATTATTTTTCATTGACGATTTTGTTCTGTTTATTCATATACTCTCAGTCTCTGCTTTACTGAAAAAACAAGCAAGCTTTTCTGTTACCTTTTCAGAAGATGTACTTACCCACCTTCTCTAGTAGATGGGTGGAGGAGAGGGAAGAAAACATTTGGAGGGAAAACAGGCCCCAAAGTTCAAGTTCAGGGCTTTTCAAAACCTGTTTTACATTCTGTGTTTGCTTTTGTAGGGAATTTCTGTAATGGAGATGAAGGAAAGTGATAAACATGCCATTGATCAGAATGCAAGTGAGAACATCATGCCGAGAAGAAATACAGGAAACTTTGGCAACCTGGTAATATTTCTGTTAAAAAAAAAAAAAAAAAAAATTAAAAAGTAAAAAGAAATAAAAACCTGGGTAAAAGTTTAAAAAGCTGCGAAACAGATGAAGTTCTGTAAAAAAAAAGCAGCTCAAATGTCACCCAGAATACTGCAATCTTTCATATGATTTTGTCCGTCGGGGCTACCTCATCTCCAACTGGGATATTTAAAAGAGAGCACTGTACATTTTTTATCTTTCTGTTAAAACAAAACACCTGTGTTTCTCCAAAAATGAACTCAAGACTCACATCTACCTAGCCTTACCTTATTTACAAGTAGTAACTTTTTTGAATTGTCCCCTTGATCAGCTTCAGTATGGTATCTGATTCTTGAGCATAAAGACAGATAATGTTGCTGAGATAGGAGGATCTCTTGTACCTTAGCAGGATGCTAATTTACAACTTCCAAGCTACTATTTGTCTCTCTCAAAACAGACAGTGCTGTTTCACTTCTGGAGGTCAGGACATCTGCTACATTAGCCATTCTAAAGCTCAGCCATTGCATCATTAGTTCAGTTTTACTTTGTATTTCACAAGAATATTAAAGAACTTACCTGTTTATTACCTAACGTTATCAGTTCTCCACTCCTGGTCAGCTCTCTGATGCATCAAGTGCAATGTCCTGCTGTTGATACACGTGTTTTCATTTTGTATGTACAGTGGTCATATACCTCTTCCATGAATCTTTAATCTTCCATGTATCTTTTATCATCATGTAATACAGTTTATAATATTACTCCAAAATTTTGTACGAGCTTAGCCCCTTCTGAAGTCTGTGATAATTCTGCCAAGATCTGTGAGACTAGAATCAAGGCATGCCTATTCGGCAGTGGAAAAATCAGCTTTTTAACTGAAGTGACTCCGTTTCACAAGGTTTCATAAAAGTTAAGAAGACTTTGTGAAGGAGAGGAAGGAGACCACAGGACTTGATGCTAGGGTTGACCAATGTGCAGCTTGCCTAATATGCTGGATCCCAAATATTTCTATTTACATCTATATTTTCCAATTAAATGTCATGAAAATAGCAGTGACTGAATGAAATATTTTAATATCTTGACTCTGGATGCTGTTATTTTGCATATTATTTGGCTTACATCAGTATGTCTGTAGCTGAAATTTGACATTTGAAATCTGTAGCTCATATCATAAGAAGCTGTAATGATGCTTCACATAAAGTAATCCATCTTCCCTTGTGGTGTAGTTAACTTCCTGAAAATTAAAATCTATTTTGAAATTACCACAGATAATAAATGAAGAATGAGAAATCTATGTTAAAAGTGCCTGGCTTAACTACTATGTTTAAAATGCTATGTTTTCAAACTACTTTGTTTATAATAGTGTGCATGTTTTGTATATGGTTTCAGTGCAGTACAGTGTAAAAGCCACAATGGCAAATACTGCCATTAGTGAAATTTCAATCTTCTCTTGAACTCACTTGGTATTTCCTTTCTGTCCTTTCCAGAATGTGGATATGCAAGTCACCAATCCATCAGAAGCAGCTGCACTTTTTAATTTACATCGAGCACACCATTTCAGTGAGTTTGAACACTCTTCAGAACGACACTGCAAGCAGGATCTGTTCCCCAAGTGGCACTTACCAATGAAGATAGCATCCGTGCTCATATTATTAACATTTATTTACACTTCTGTGAGAGATGTCATATATCCTTTTATAACAAAAAAGGAAAATGTTTTCTATAAAGTTCCGATCCTTGTCATAAACAAGGTTTTACCAGTGGTTTCAATTACCCTTTTAGCACTAGTATATTTACCAGGAATATTAGCTGCTGGTTTCCAGTTGTACTTTGGCACCAAGTATAAAAGGTTTCCTCAGTGGCTAGATAGATGGATGTTATCAAGAAAGCAATTTGGACTTCTCAGTTTCTTCTTCGCTGCAATGCACGCCTGCTATAGCCTATGCTATCCAATGAGAAGATCATACAGATACAAGCTGCTGAACTGGGCATTCCAGCAGGTATGCCGGATATGCAAACAGAATTATTCAGAAAAAAAAACTGTATTCAGAAAATCCTTGGTTTGATAATTCGAGCAAATCTGGATGGGGGGAAAGACATTTTCTCAGCCTTCCTTTGATTTTGAAGCAGAACCCTACAGAGCACTGTTAAGAGATGGAGCAGGACCTAGTTGTTAAAGAATGTAATAGAGAGTCAAGAGTCAACACAGCTGTGCCAGTGTGTATTAAATAAGTCATTTTCTTCATTTGGAATTTTTTATCTCTGCAAAATGCACATAATTATACCTGCCTCACAGGAACATGTAAATCTTTGGCACACTATTAGTGTGGATTAACCTTCTCTGCCCAGGTGGAATCTGTCTACAAAAACTAAACACGCACCATTTTTAGACATCTTCTTTCTAACGTGAATTAGCCACATTCTTTCTAATGTGAATTAGGGCTGAGCTAAATAGCAATAATCTGTATTTGCCACAAACTAGATTTGTGAACACTGATGGCTCCACAATTGGGATGATGCCCACTAACTTGTTAAAAGATAGAATTTCAATCATGCTTCTGAGTCATGGACAATAATTGGCTTGCAAAGCTCTCCAAGATTTTCTGTGACTAGAGAGTTCCTAATACTTGCATATTACATTGAGTGCAAGGACTATTCAAATATAAGGTATAGACTGCAAATGTACATTTTATTACCCCTGAAGCCTAATCTAGAGTTTTATTTAAAGGCACAGTATGATGTTATGAATTCTGTACACAGTTGAACCTGTTGAAAACTGAAATCAGCCGTATTGGTAAACTGATTTGAATGGGTTACCAGAAATTTCATTAAGATTCCAGTCTTCAAGGTGCAGAAACTATCATAATTTGGGGCATATTACACCATGGTGAGCACTAGCAGCATCAAAGGGCTGTTGCAAGTTGTCATAAATAAGGAAAGCTTTGACATCAGTTTATTAAAATCACAACCTTTTCATCCATACCAGCTGTTGTATTCAGTGAAGTTGAAAGTACCAAGTTGTTGTTTTTAAACAAATAGAGCTAAACAACTATCTTGGCAGGATATCATTAAGAATGCCTGCCGAATTAGCTCCTTAAAATACCGCTATTAATATATTTCCTGTTGTTATAAGCTCTCAGATATGTTATTTAGCCGTAGATGGAATTTTTTCATCAAAGAGTAAGATTTCTCCTGCTGTGAAGGCAGGCTAACAGGCCTCAGAACCAGTCTCTCCTAAGCCAAGATACTGATGAAGTCTAAATTCTTCTAATTTAAAGTCCAACTTTGCTTTGCACGTAACTGCAGTGCAGACTTTGTCATCAGAAGTAAATAGCAGTTACATTCAGAAACATTCAAGCAAACAGAAATACTGTGTTTCTTGGCTTATTTCCTGAATATTATGGTGAAAATAGTTGTATTTCATACAAACGGCAGAGTATGCCAGTCTTTCATGTTAAATATGGTGGTTTTTTGGCAGGTAAAACAAAAAAAAGAAAATGCCTGGATTGAACATGATGTTTGGAGAATGGAGATTTATGTGTCTCTAGGAATTCTGGGACTTGCTTTGCTGGCCTTGTTGGCAATAACATCAATTCCATCTGTTAGTCACTCTTTGACCTGGAGAGAATTCCACTACATTCAGGTATGCATAAATGTCATTATTGCATGTCATTAGTCCTCACTTGTAGGACTGCATGTTGTCAGCTAAGATCATTAGGAGTTAGAAATATCAAACACAGAGAAGTTAGAGAAACCAGCCAAAGAGTTTGTTTCATACTCTGTCAGTTGCTTTGCAATAAATGTTTATTTCATCTGTTACTTTGCCAGGAGAAAAGACTGTCAGGTTCAGAGTATAAAATGGGAAGAAAGACAACACCAAACTACTTCTTTGCTCCTCTGACTTTGTGATGAGCAGCAGTTGTCCCTTCAGGACGTATTCTTAGGTCAAAGACCTCTGGTGCTGAAGGCACTTAAGTCACCTTCTGGGTATCTTATGTTTCAGGAATGTCCTGTGTCCTGCTGAATTGGAAGTAGGTGGTATTGAACCAGCCAGTGCTGTTCCTATATACCACAGTGCAGAAGGAGAAATACTTGTTGCTCCCTTGGAGCTACCTTGGCAATTCTTTACTGTCTGAGCAGTACCAGGTGATTGGAAAGTACAGAGGAAGACTTCTGCCCAATAATATATGCAAAGATTTTCTATTAGCTTCATAACCCACACCAAAAGTTATATCCTGAAAAGGAGACATCTTAGAATAGATACATAATCAAATGCAGCCAGTCCTTAATTTGCTACAGAGGTGCTTGTTTTGTTCACCTAAGTATCTCATTTGCTCTTAGTTATCCTGTGTCATACACAGTAATAATGAGGTGTGGTTCTGCTGGCATCAGTACAATCACACTAAAGTTAAGAAAGTGTTGAATTAGGTCCCTGAACACCAAAATCTTAAAATTCAATAACTTAATAAGTACCTGACATTTGAAAATTTGATCTGAATTTGAAAAGTAGCTCTGAAATATGCATCTTCCAGCAGTTACTGGTCTGAGATTCTGCCCACTCTGTGGAGTACCTAATTTGTAAGAAAAGTTTTCAGCTCTACAGAGAATATATATGGAGAGGTCTAGGAGAGAGCCTCTGAATGCATGACTGCTTTTAGAACGAAATTAATATGATGAAGAAACCCAGAAGAGTAATAACTACTATATTAGATTCATTTTATAAACAAATAAACTTATACTTGAAAATCAGATTCTGTAGATTTAGCAGTTGGAAAGGCAGTGTTTGTCTTCACTGATGGGTAATTCCATTTTTACAACAATATCAAGATTCTTATGCAGCAAGAATCTCAAAATTACTAGTAATTCTAGCATAAAAAAATCCTTTACTCCTTTATTTCATAGACATCCTAAGCCAAATTTTTCACTGTAATGGAATGAAAGACTTCAGTTTCCTGTAGCTGTGCAATGGCTTTTGTCACAATACTGGACTTACTAGAGCTTCTGATATTGACTTTACAGTTTTTCTTTGCAAATAATCAATTAAACCATTTGTAAATCTGCTTTTGAAATCACAATAATTTATCAAAGAAGTAAAGTAATTTGGGATACAGTTGACATCTACAAATTGAGATATTGAGAACTGACCCTTTTTCAGGAATAGCCTGTAATCTGTAATCTCTTCTGTGTATTAGCAAAGTATAATAGCAGTGCATGAAAAATGTGGCATAGAAGGGGTAGAGTTGGATTCTTGAATTATAGTTCTTAAATTTTATTTTAAAGCAAACAGTCTCTTTTCTTTGATATAGGTGTGTTGGTTGAGGCCCCTCCTGATTTCCATGTTTGCTTAACAAAGTACTATTTTTGCCAAGTTGGAAAAAACAGCTTACTATTTTCTCTCTCTTTTCAGAGCAAGATGGGATATTTAGCTCTGCTGCTATGCACTGTTCACGCACTGGTGTTTGCTTGGAATAAGTGGGTTGATGTTAATCAATTTATTTGGTATACACCACCTTCATTTATGGTAGCAGTTATACTTCCTATTGTAGTTCTGCTTTGCAAATGCATACTACTCCTCCCATGTTTTAGGAAAAAGATAAAAAAGATCAGATGTGGCTGGGAAGATAACACACAAACCAATCAAACCAGTGTAACTTCCAGACTGTAGCTTAAATATGGACATTTCCTTTCTATGTATGAAAATCTGCTCAAGGCCATGAAATGTTCACCCGCAAGCTCTGTTTTCACATTTCCCATAGCCGTTTCTTTCTCATTTTTCACTTCAACTTCAGGAGTATGCAGTTTGAACTTTTTCTAAGACAAAAAGTGGAAACATTCATTTTACACTCTATTCATTGTTACGGTATCGGATCATTTATTTCTTCTGACTCACACCTTGCAAAATCCAAGGTCTTCATTGTCTCAATCCTAATTCTTTCAAAGGCAAAAAAAAAAATCATAAAGCGTTGTTACAGATGACCCCATAAAGTCAATAAATAATTACACCACAAAACCCAGGAATGCTTCCCCCCGCCGTGTTTGTTTGTTCCTTCATTAAATCTCAAAATTACAGTGGGACAACCACTAGAGTATTTATCATCCCATTCCCCCTTATTGCCTGCATCCTGTGTTTTATTCTGCAGAATGGGGACCTTGGCACATGAAGCAGAAAGAAGCTGTGTATTCCCAACAGGCCTTGAATTTAGGCAATTGGGCAAGCAGAATTGCAGGGAGCTTTACAAGGTAAATCTCTCCTGAGGCTTGGGCACAGTCTAAAAAAAGATGGAGATCTGAGACTAAAAACTGGGTGTGTCTGTTTACTTAAAACGATAAAACATTTTCCATTTTTTATTCCATGAACACGTCCTTTTGTTTCTGATGCTGGAAATTTTCCATGCTTTTGACCTAAGCCTCCAGTACTTGCCATGTGCTAAGCTTTATTTGCACAAATTATTCCAGTGGGATAACTCACGTCAGGTAAATGTATTTTACTTTTTACTCTAGGGAGAGCACAATTGTGTGACTGGAAGAAAAACATTAAAAATAGACATTTGAATTTTGACATTGATTTGGTGAGATTTTCATGTAAAGGGCTTTCTGAATGCACTTGCTTTTACAAGAATTTTCATATAAACTATTTAAACTTCACTTTCCTTATGTTGCATAGGTCTGGCTGAAAGTTTTAAATGAATAATTCATTTCATAGTATCTGTTTTTTATGCCGTTTATGTTATGCAGTAGTTAGTATTTTCACTCAGCATCAGGAGCATTTCTACCACTCTCCTTGAATGAGTTGACTAAGACATGGGCTGATGATGCCACCTGTTGCTGGGATCATCTGAATGATGATTGTAATTGGTAATGGCTCCAGTAATAAAACAAACAGCAAAACAATGTACATATTAAAAAAAATATATAATATATGGTGCTAATGATTCTGCAGCTAATGATTCTGTTGTACATTTGTGGACTTGGTACACTGACCATAAACAGCAGACAAATTAAGTAGCTACAGGGATACCACATTTTGTATTTTCCTGGTTATAACTCCATTCAACTTAAAAGTTGGCTATGTTATTTGCACTTAATGTACTACTGTAAAAATAAGTTGGGACATGGTGGCCTGTAGAGACTGAAATGAGTGTCATTGTGTATCAAATCAGTAATGCATGACAGAAGCAAACACTCTGTAAAACACAGGAAGCTAGTCTGCAATGTGAATCTAAGAAATTTCTAACAGAACAGGAAAAGTGTGGTTGTCAATGCACTAGAATTTATGTTTGTAGAAATAAAATAAATATTTAGAAGCCATATGAGAGATGAAGAATAATGTTTGCCAAAGGTTAATTCAGAATCTTACCTGCCCTTTGATGTCAGGAATCATACGAAAATAATAAATTCATTTTTCTAGTGGAACATGCTGAGGCAAGTGCAGTGATAATCCCTTTGTCTTCTGCATTGTCCATTAGCTACTCATAAAGTATGCTCAAACTTACTACTTAGGACAAAGCTGAGACTGTAGGTATTCCAAGCAACTTCTGTATACATCCATAGAAAAGAATGATGTTTGGTTTTATCAAAATACATACAAAATTCTATTATATAGTGCTCTCTCAAAACAACCCTCCAGCTTCCTTACTTAGAAAAGCTGGAGAATTTAATTCAATCTCCAGCTTTGCTAAATTCTGGTCAGATAGTTCGACTAATTGTTTACAGCTGGTCAGAGAAGCCACCGTTTGACACAAAGGAATAAGAACAGCCTCAGGTTTAACAAAGCATGTGGAGCAGAATTTGACCTTTGGTAACTGGAAAGGGAAGAATGAAGACAATCCTTGGAAGAAGCCATTCAAAGCTATTCATATGTCATGTATAAGATAAAATCAAGGCAAACTGATATTTGTATGCATGTAGAGAGCAAAATAGTTCAAGGTTTTGTAATGCTTGTACAAAGCCAGCAAAGGACTTCGGTTGTTACATGTCTCTGATGCATTTACATCAGAGATAGAGAATTTAAACCCTAGGAGACACTTATAAATTATTGAAGGAGCTTGAGGAATTTTGTGACAAGTTTACCTGGGTACCCAGATTCCAGAATACTGTTCCTGAGAAGTGGTAACAACAGTGCCCAGGAAGCTACAGATAGGGCTGTGCTGGCCATGGCTTATTGCAAATTCCTATTGACAGCAGCATTTACTGTAAACAGTCCCTCCCTTTGGCCACTCTTCTCTGTTCTCTCAGTTCCGCAAGTTTTTAAAGCTGTGAAGTTAATCAGACAAGGGAATTTAATCCATTTGAAAAGGAATGCAAGGAAAAGAATGATTGAGCCAGACCCATGCACTGGTCTGATTCACCTGACAGGCGTGCACACATGCCAGCAGGAAGGACAAGAAAAGGAATGGTTGTAAGTGCTACTGAAATTCAAAACTTCAGCTATTTCATCCTGTTTCAGTAGAAAGAATGTTTCATTGCTTCACTTATTTGTCATGTCCTTAGTTTTCCATGAATCAGTAGGCAAAAATGTGTTCTAGAAATTGTAACTGAAAAACATACAAAACTGATTGACCTCTACATGACTGTGCACTGTATGGCTTCATCTGCAGAGATGATAATCTCACATCTTCCCTTTTTTCCTGCTACATCCATAGTTTCTATTGGTTTCCCTTGATAACATGAAAGATTATGTTAACCATTTTTGAAATTCAGACTAATTTCATTTAAGATGATTTTAAAATTACATTAAATTAATAACTTAAAATTACATTAAATTAATAACTTAGAACAACAAAACAAAAACAGATTCTTGAAAACATGCTGAATGCACCCCTGGAGAATGTAGTCTGCTGTAGTCAGTGTAAGTGTCTGGCAATGGCTGATTATTGCCACCAATTTTTTTCAGTAGTGACAGGATTCCTTGACCCCATCAGCATGTTACAGCTGCTGATGGCAAAATAATTTCTTTTGGTGAGACCTTGGACTCCTTAAAAGAACCTCACTGAATTCAGTTGTACCAGGGTTCAAATTTTGCATCACTGAACTCTTCTGTAGCTAGAATGTAACATTTGAATGGGGATGGTGAGGCTAATTTATTAAGAATTTTGTAAGTTTTGAGAGATTTTCAAATTAAAATATATAAAACCAGTCAGCAAACCAAACTCTATGAACCACAGCTACTTCCAGTAAAGATGATGCAACAGAAGTTATAGTTTGTTTGTCTTTCTTTGTTTTTTCTTTTTATGTATATTTCATCAAAAGTATATTACTGAGATAAATATGTCCTTGATTTGGATAAAAATGTTTAGTCCCTGTGGGACTGGTAGAATACTGCAGCTGCTACTGATGGAAGTATTTGGTCCTTAAATTTCATCTTTCAGGCTCATTATTAAAAAGGAAGTGAGGCAAGTGTGGGGTTTTTTGAACTGGACAGTCAATCTTGTACTTTGCAGTTATGTGCAGTCTTCATATATATGCTTACACTGTTTTGCTGTACTCTACTTAAAAAAAAATTTCCAGGTGAATGCCTCTATTACTTGAAATGCTGAAAAACAACCTACTGCTGGACTTAAGGAATGGCCATGCAACACATCCCTATTTTTTTTCCTGCCATTTTTTCCAGTCCTGCGATTCACGTATAAAACTGAATAGCATTTTTCTCTTGCCTGTCCACCTGTACCTGTGCATATATAAGAATTACTTTTGAACAGTGCATCTCAGCCATTCAAAAATATTCTATGTATTTTAACTGAAAATCCTTAAAAATAAAACAAACAAAAAAAACAAAACAACAACACCTCCAAAAAAAAACACCAACAAGAAGCTGGAATAGGAAAAAAAAGCCACTTGCAAAGCACCTTAAGTATCTCTGCAACAGTTCAGCACTCTTAACAACTGATGGCACTCATAAGTGAAATAATGATAACTTTCTCTTTTGCCTTCTAATTTGACTAAGTACATTTACAAGGATATGAACATCCTAAATTATTTATTCCCCAAAAATTATAGACAAAGGGGTATTGTGGGGCAGAGGAAGTCTGGGCCTATGGTGGTATGCAAAGAGGGATTAACATAGAATTGTAAAGAAAGAGATCAATTCAAGATCTGGGACACAGAAAAAAAGAGACATTGCAAGCACTCAGCTTTTTTTTTTTACAAAAGAAAGGGTAAAGAAGCCCAGTGGAAAAAAGGGAAAAATAAGTAGGTGGGAGATACTGAGATTAATGCAACACTGGTTGACAAGTAAAATGGAGGACAAGTGAATGACAGATTGTAAAGAGTGTGAAAAATATAAAGTGAATCCTTGAAAGAGAGGGTATGATGGGGTTATCCACATGGAGCTGGGGAATTGAATGAACAAATACAAAGAGCCCAGGTGTGTGCAGAATTTGGCCTGCAGAACCGATGGTTGCAACCATTTCTGAAATCCCATTTGAGGCATTTCTTGTCAAATCTATTCAAATTCCACTGATATTTATGAATACCAGGAAATTATAAATGGTTCTGTGACTTGGTGGAATTATTCTCTGAGATGTAGCCCTGCGATTTTAATATCAATGAAGAACATACTGTTTCTGAAGCTGGGGAGACATAAGTCATAGATATTACTCCACTTTTCCTAACAATGTAAACATAAACCGAGTTATGTTCAAATAGATTGTGCTTATAGTGGAGCAGACATGGCTACTTTACTTCCTGGTAAAGTGTACAATACGTTGTGCTAAATGAAGGAAAATGTTTATGTAAGACACAATGAAGATAAGCCATTCTTAAACATTACTTACGCAAGATAAGGAATCATCTGAAACCAGATTTAGATGGTGCATGAGACTATATTCAGAAAAGTAATTCCTAATAACTTCAGGTTTATCCCTGTTCTGATACCACTGTTCTGCAAATTTTTAATCCTCACCATTTAGTTTTTGCAGAGGCAAAATTCCCAGTGAAACCAACAGCACTTTTATGTAGCTATTCAGAGTCAGGTTTGCCCCCTGCGGTCACATAAATACGTCAGGTCTGTGTTCTCCTTGACACAATTGCCAATAAATTGTTCACCTTCTCCAGTGTTTGGGATCTACTCTATTCTGCTGTGTACCCTCCATCAAGACAGCCTTTTCAAAGGAATAGCATTAAATTTTATTACCATTTCATTACCAGAGCCTGGACTGGGGCACATCATATCACAATGCAGCAGCTGAGCCATAAAATCTGCTCCTCACCGACAGCCCAACTTCATTCAGCCCTGTTTTAACATCCTGTGCTTGCTAAAGTTATTCTAAGTTCCTGAAAACTCTTCCATATAATAGGGTTCTTACATGTTTCTGACACTGAGCTGCTAAAAGAATAAGGGAAAATTGATAGTGGGGAATGGCATTGGTGAGGAAGAGGAAAATACAGCCTAAGAGGGAATGGAATACACTTAGCTACTAGAATGAGGTGAGGGTGGGTAAATTAAGTAGGAGCAAACTGAGAGCCTGAAACAACTTCACAAGATGGAAGCAGGGGGTAAGGCTGCTTTCACCTGTCTGTAAAAGGCCTCATCTACTGCATCCTCCTGATCAGGTGGTCGCTAGCAAACATTCACTATAGTGTCACCCTTGCTGGTCTGCCCTTTAATCCTGACCCATAAGCTCTTGACTTGCTCACATCATCCACCTAAAGACAGAACTCCAGGCATTCCAGATTTTCTCTCCACATGAAGGGCAACTCTTCCACCTCGCATTCCTGGTCTGTCTTTCCTAAAAACCTTGTATCCATTCATGACAACATGCTAGTCGTGCAACCTGTCCCACCCATGTCCATGTAATTGCAATGAGATCAAAGCCCAGCAACTGCACATTGATCTCTAATTCCTCCTCTTTGTTTCCCATACTACATGCATTGATATACAAACACTTCAGAGAGGTATTCAAGAGTGTCAGCTCCCCAGGAAGAGTGCAAGAAGATACCTTACAGTCATATCCGCAGGCACTAAACCTTTTCTTCAATTGCAAGTCTTCAGGAGGAGCAGGAGCCTTTCTCCTACTACAGAGAGTGATCGTTTCCAGCCTTCATCTCCTTCAGATTTTTGATTTATTGACTGATGTGTCACAGACCCCACCTGCATCTCTGCCATAGTGGGGGGTTAAGACTGTAGGGTCTCTGAGAGTATCCTATCTATCTCTTGCTCACCTTTATAAATGCTACACAGCATGCTTCCTCTTTTAACTCTCTGACCTGGCAACATAGCTGATCAACAACAACGTATCTCCTGCAGAAGAGATGACTGTCAACACCAGCTTCACAGAGAAGCACCATGCACTCCCTGCAGCCTGAGACCTGCAGAGCTATATCTGCTCTCAGAATGTCTGTCTGGGTGGAAGCCTCTAACACAGCTGACATAGCAACTTCGACAGCTACCAGGGAACAAGCTCTGTAGTGTGTTGTAATCACATCATAGGGAGCATACATACACTACTAGCACTGGGGATGAAGTGGCCTCCTTGTGCCCTTCTGTACTAACTGCTGTGCCCATTCACCTCTGTGACACAGCTACTGCATCTGTCTGCTGCCTCTGTTAGCTGCAGTCAGGTAGTCACAGAATGGTGCCCAGTGCATTACCAGGACTAGAGAGGATTCAATGAAACTAGTTGGAGATTAGTTTACAACCAATTAAGATAGTGCATCTTTATTCAGTGGGCAGGGAACCTCTGGAGTCTGCTGCCACAGAGGGCTAGAGAGGCAAACAGTATGAGCATGCTCAAAAAGGAGTTAGACAAATTCAGAAACAACAGCCCCTAAAACAACACTAAAAGGACCTTGCAGGCATGTACCCTATGACATCACTAAGAAAAACATGGATTTGGGAGGAGAGGACAAAGTACAGCAGCCAGGCTTGCACACTCTCCTTCAACAGGATTTTGGTTTGCTGCTCTTGAAAATATACTAATTGACTAGATAGACTATTGATCTAACCAAACAGGGTGTTCCTATATTTCAAGAGGAAATATCTGTCAGACTGATATGCTCCTCTAAGTCCTATGGCTGGAAAACAAATGTGCTGGGAATGCCAACTTAAATCCTGAAGAAAAAGCTATTGCCTTGATCTTGAAAAGAACTGCTTAACTCTCAGGCTTTGTAGCAACTCACTGGCCTCAGTTCACTTCTGTAGTATTAACTACATTAATCTTCACAGGACTGAGAACGGAATTGGTATTTCATTGTTCTATAAAAATACAGATTTTCCTCTTACGTGCTAAGTTGATCTTGAATTACTACAATTTCATTTTTATTTGTCAGGGAATACTTTATACAGCTGGCACAGTCCCACTCAATGAAACAAAATGTTCAGAATAAACTAGCTGAAGACCTAACCTATGGCAAGGAACATATAATAAGAAGGCTACAAATATTTTACATGTTAAGTGATACATTTCTACATTTTCACAACCATGGTGCTATGTATTACACATTTTGCTTCTCCACTAAAAAAAAACCTGTGGCCTGCAGCTTTGTGAAGGCAATTTGAACTCAAAGAGCTAAAATCCTGTTAGTAAAACAAACACACCTGTCTTAGGCTGTCAAATGGTGATCAAACCACTATCATGCCTATACTCCCCTCAGCTACTTTAGTATTCAGGCAACTATTACTGTCTTTCAGTTTTGCAATATCCATTCTTCACTAGGAAGTACATAGGTCTATTTTTTGTCAACAGGTCAACTGACTGAAAACTTTGTTCTGGATTTAGTTTGCATTATAAAAATAATCTATTTTTCCCCTGGTTTTGCGTCTGACAATTCTTGCAGACACAAGATCACACATTTAGAAGCTGGTGTCTTGCTTTGTAGATGCCTTTTAAGTTGAGCAGCCATAAACCATGAAGAAAAATTCTGACCCTGTATAATCTATACCACAAAGCAAACATTTCAGAGTTATAGGGAGAAATGGAAAGGTCATACATGACCTTGTCCTCCATACAAAGCCAAGGACAAAGGTCCTGAAACCTCTTAACTGGCCTTCAACAATAACTATGGAAAACCATAGTCAGAAAAATCTAGGAGAGGTTTCCTTCCTTCAGCTTTTTCTGGTGAACAAATTTAATCTGCTAGATCATGAAAGCAGAAATAATCCTCATTGTTTTACTACTTAAATTGCCACAAAAATTGAATTGTAAGCATGGATCTCTACTTTTGGTAGTTTGGGTTTTTTTTTGTGGAGGTCCTCCATTTTGGATTAATTGCCCTTAATTTGTAATTTTTCTTAGGAAGAAGGAGATAGCTTGTCTTGTTTTGCATGACTTGCTAGGATTTCTCAGTAATGGCTTATTAAATGTGCTCTGTATAAAGGCTTTCCTTTTTTCCTTCATTCTGTCTTATTTTTTCCTTTTTTTCTTTCTTTTTTCTTTCCTATTTTCTCCTCTCCTTTCTCCTCTCCTCTCTCTTTTTCTATCCTTCCCTTCTCTCCCTCCCTCTCTCCTTCCCTCCCCCCCCTTCCTCCCCCTCTCCTCTCCTTCTCTCTTCTCCTCATCAAAATGTTTTTATTTATCTATTTCAGTTTGTCCTTTCTTTCCTTTTAATGCTGAAATTCAGACCCTACAAGGCTGAAAGAAGTAGTGATTCCTGGACAGTTAGTGAAAAGGGAACATCAGAAATAGATGAAATCCAAAGACTACAAGAAGGGAAGAGATTTTAGTTGAGGTATTTACCGCTCATTTTTGTTCTTTGTTTAGTTAGTGGTTAGTTTTTTTTGTGGGGTCTGCGGCTTTTTTTTCAGACTGTCTTTATTAATAAAGCAACATATTTTCTAGGAAACAATGACATCAGATTAATTAAAAAAAATCAGAAAGAAACAAAGAACAAAACCACAATTTGTTTCAAAAAAAAGTAAAAAAAATTCAATTCTATAAATGTCTCAGATCCATTTTGTCCTTATAAAGAATGGGTAAGAGGTATAAGTTTTATTTTTAGTGTAATTGCAGGCTGCCATAAGAAAGAATTGGCCTGAATGTTCCTGGCTGGGAAATACTGTATTTTTCTGCTAAGTTACGAAATTAGCTGTGCTGAGGGTAGTATGCCAGAAACAATTGTATTTGGGTTTGTTGCCCTGATAGGAAGCAATTTTTTGTGTGTTTGTTTTCACTCTCTTGCCACAGGGAAATCCCCAGGGCTCTAATTTCACCTTGCCAAGAGGAAGAACCAGAATATCTGTTTCCATTTGCCAATTGGAAACTCCTTTGTTATGTTCCATCCTTCAAAGGAAGAAATAATAATGATGCCCTTTGCTAAAGACTTTTGCAAATTACTTTGCTAAAGAAAGAAAAACACCTAAGAGAAAATAATATCCCTTATTTAACAGATTAAGATAGCCCTTTAAGAGGATATCTGAGAATTATGTTGCCTATAGATCTCTCTCTATAATTTTAGAGAACTGTACTAGTTTTATCCTCTCACTAAAGAGACATGGTCCAAGTTTGCAGAAAGTTTAAGTATACCAAATGTTTGTATATATGTTTTCTGTCATGCTAAATGCCATGCAAAACAGGGAACTCTTCATACTTCTCCTGCTTGAATGGGTCAGTTACACAGCAATGGAAGGGAGGCTGTAGTTGTTTCAATCCCAATTTCAAAAGAGGATATTCAAACTGCAAAAAGAAAAAAAAAAAAAAAGAAAAGTTCCAAGGAAAACATAGGCTCAAGTTTTAAATGTACTAGATATCAAGTTAGTGGTGTCTGTTCAACAGGCTGGTAAATAATCATGACTCAAAACTTTCCTCATTTATCCCCATGCACAAAGGCTAAAGCTAGGTATGACTGCACAGAGTGAGAGGAGAAACAACTGGAGAAGAAATGAACAATGTAGATGAGAAATGACACTAAATGACACCTGGGGGAAACCAAGTGGGTTAGACATGAAGGACCAAGGTCAGAGCTGGTACACCCTACATAGCGCTGGCTAGAAGAAAGAACCTGTGACAGTTTCACACAGTAAACAGCTGCACAAGAATCAAGAAACAAGTAACAGAATTCAAGGGTCATTAACCATATACTATCTGTGTAAGAAAAAAGCCATCTCCTAGTTAAAAAGTCAGCACAGATCTTCTAATGCACCATCTTCTAAAGGTCTACATCTTCTGATCAAGACCTTATGCTGGAGTAATAATGTAAAAAAATCCCACAAAAAAAATCAATCACAATCAGGTTTACAGCCTTCTTCTTAAGGCTATAATTCAAATAAATTAAGAATTACAGGATTGTGACTACTCTGACTGTGCATGATGCATTATCATTTTGAGGCACATAAGTTAGCTTTATGACTACGCCTGTTTTAATATAAATGCTTTTATGGCGACAAGAGTTGTATAAAGTAGTATGTAAAGAGGATTAGCAAAACCAACAAAGAACATTCTGCTTTTTTCTTTTGATATATTTTTTGGTTGGACTAAAATTTTTGAGCTCATATTACTGTAATTGTACTGACTACAGAAAAACAAGACTGGGATGATGTTTTTTGAATCAATAGCAAAGAAAAGAAAAACATTAGAACAAGGAACTGGAGGACTGAAATAGTTTTCATCATGGAAAGGGCCATAGTGTGTCAGTGGACTCACCTTTCCACTGGCTTCTATGGAGTATCAACCCTGTCCTGTTTGGGAGCAAAAATGCAGTTTGGGAAATCAGGCAACAGGTATTCTGTGCATCTGCTTAACAAATTTTAAAATACTGTAGAAATACATGTTTTCAATGTCAGGAAAGTGACTTATTTAATAACTGGGGGGAAATGGCCTCTGAACTACAAAGGAAAAGTTTCTCAGCTCTCTTTTTAAATTCTATGGTATGCTTGTTTGTGATTATATATTGAAACAAATGTTTGAATTAATTATATGTTTTATTCTGCTTAAGTCCTCAGTTAAAGCACTACAGAAACAAGTCAGCATGCACACACAAAGGATCAAAACAGGTATGTTCAGTGTATCACTGCAGTCATAAGGCTCCTTTCAATCACCTGTGCAAGTATTAGTTTTTTGCTGCAGCATGAGAGACATCCATTATTATGCATGTTGGTCAGTCTTAAATGTGTAAACCACAAACGAACAAGGGTTACAAGTTGTTACATACACAGCACAGCTTAAGGAAAGATGGCATTTATTTGGTAAATCAGAAGGTACACTTTTTCAGGAAAACGCTCCATTCGTCTTCAGCTGGAAATTTCATTGGCCAAGCAACGCAGAAGTCAGATCTTGGACTTCAGCTTTGTGTTTATGTGGCTGAACCCTGTCTGTCCTCTCATTTTGTGTAACACTTGTTATAATGAGAATTTTGTACAAGTACACAGAGTACACAGCAACCATGGGGAGTGATCTCCCTGCTACCTACACCAGGGCACACCAGCCTGGCGGGCAGGCACAACCAGCACCCATCAGGAATTAATTTCTTTTTTGTGCTGAGGGTGGTGAAACACTATCCCAAAGAGGTGGTGCATGCACCATCCCTGGAGACATTCAAGGCCAGGCTGGATGTGGTGGGTTCTGGGCAACCTCATCTAGGTAAAGATGTCCCTGCTCATTGCAGGGGGGTTGGACTTTTGAAAGTTGCTTCCAACCCAAACCATTCTATGATTCCATGACTATGATTCCTCACCCCTGGCCCTGCAGCGGGTACTGGTTGAGGGCCAGCATCACCCTTCTGCCAGGAACAAGGAAAATCAGCCTGAGGAGAGCTCCCGCTGAAGAACACACCTGGGCCGGAGTAGCCGATGAGAGCAGGGGCCTAGGAGGAGAGGTGCGTTATGCACTTGGGACCGTGAACTCTCGCCTGGGGGCCGACGAGGTCCCAGCGCTGGGCCAGCGGGAGCCCGAGTCTGCGGGTGCTGCGCAGGCTTGAAGGAGTTGTGGCGGGAGCGCAGTGACTTGGTGCCGAGTGCAAGGCATCGCGGGCCCGGCCGTGCCGCCCCTCTTCCCCCACAAGAAGCAGCCCCCCAGAACAGCCACCCCACCTCCGCCCCAGCCCCAGGCGCAGCGCGTTGCTGCTCGCCCGGCCGCGGCGTAGGAGCGGCCGCAGGGGGCGGGTCGCAGCGGTAGGAGAGGCACCGCCTTCCTGCCAGCCTGCCCGCCCGCCACTGCGGTCCGGAGTCTGAGGAGAAGTGGCGGCGCTGGTCCTCCAGGCGGGCGGGTAGAGGTGAGCGGCTCTGGGGCCGGGGCAGGACGGGCTCCATCCCCGCTGGGCGCCCCCTCGGGCCGGCCGTGTCCACCGTCGCTCCGAGGGTTTTCCCCGCTGCCCATCGCTGTGGCGGTGGACTCCCGCCGCAGATGTACCGGGCTCTGGGCGGGCTCTGGCGGGCCTGGCGGTGTCGGCTTCCCCCCATCTGGAGTGGGTCGTGCAGCGGGGCTGCGTGTGGCCGGCCCCTGGCAGCCGTGAGGGGCAGCCGGGTGAGTGGTGGTGATGTGGAGCCTGGCTGCCCCCGCCCCGCGGCTGCCGGGCCTGGCCGCGCTGGCCCGGCTCTGCCTGCGGTTACGGATGAGGCGGGGAGGCGAGTGGCCGGACAGTGGGATCGCCGCTCTTGTCATGGGTGATGTTGTCATTGCAGCTGGAGATGCTGGCCAGGACCTGGACCCCGCCGAGTTCCTCAGGGGTAGGCACCCGCAGCGCACTGCCGCCCGCCAGCCTGTCGGGGGGAGACCGGCCTGCGCCCGGCCAGCGCCTCGCCTCAGTCTGCTCCCCGTAAGCTGACGCCCGACCGAGTGCTCACAGGTTCAGTGATTGTCCGGTTTGCGTGCGTTCAGGCTTCTTCTCCAGTAGATGTTTTTCCAAGAGCTGGTTTTCACATCTGTGTCAGCTTCTGGCTGACATAGTTTTGTAGTGTTTTCTTAGCTTATCTAAGGGCAGATGTCAAATTTATATCACTACTACTCTGTTTTGCGCCTGTGAAGCTAGGTATATTGCAAAAGAATAAAAAAGGGTTTGTTGCAGTCTGCTACTGAATAACCCACCTTAGCTAGTTCTTATCATCTGCTTCCCATCTGTTTACAAATTGCTTGCTCAGTAACTTGATGTAATTTTTTTCCGGAGGCTGAAGTTAGGCTAACAAGTTTTTGCTTTCCTCAGTTCCCCTCCCCTCTTTTAGAGGTACATGCTAGTCCGTCTCTCTTGTCCTCTCTGAGTTCTCAAGATGTCACTTCTGTCATCATTTTAAACATTTAAGCATTTCATAAGCATCTGCTGACTTGAAAATCTTTATCTTACCTTTAACTTTATCCTTTACTCTTAACTTACCTTTTCCCACTTTGACCTCACTTTCTGTCTCCCTGTAAATGGAATTTCAGTAAATATCTATTCGCAGTTAACCTTTCTGCTGAGGGTTGAAAAAAAGATGACATTTAACACTTTGTCCTACTTTGTGTCACCTATAATTTGTTCCTTTTCCTGTGAAGTTATAAACCTTGCATCTTGTCTTTCATTGTATTATGGAACCTTTACTTGTTGCCTTTCATGTCATTTACTATTTATAACTCATTTCTGTTCTGTTGCTGTTCTGATTTTATCCATACATGATACCACTGTCTCCTTATACTGTTACTTACACATGCACATACATATCTTCTAATTTTTTTTCTGTGATTTTTCTTTTTTTAGGTTATTAAAGCTCTCCCAATGCAGTTAAAACAGTCTTATACACTCTCTGGCCTCTACATTGTTATTGTGCATTTAATATAGTCCCTTTCAGTAACTGCCAGCTCTTTGATCCCTTCCATCTCTTAAATTACTTGCCAGAGTCATGTCTGCCGATCCCCTGAGGTTTTTTTTATGAAGTCTGTTATTCTGTTCCTCACACTCTACTTTCCTTAGAATAGGCAGTGAGAAACTTTGTCATGTTTGGTTCTGTGAGAGCCAGTCACCAGAGCAATTCCACATGTTCAAATCTTGATGCACACGCTCCTAAGGATCCTTTGGACAAAAACTGGAAGTAGACTGCAGTATGGTTAAACAGTACCAGTAGCCCATTTCCTCATGGTGGTCCCCTTTCTATCCCAAAGTTTTGCAGCACCTTCACATCACATGGCATGAACTAAAGTGGGCCTCTGTAGTCATGTGGTGGAAGCAAGTGTGTTCTGTCATATCTAGTTTTGTATCTCTTATGTGATCAAAATACAGCTATTCTTATTATGTTCTTGAATGTGAACTCATCGTGGTTCAGGAAATACTGGTAGTTTGGTCATGTGTTAGATACATTTCAGGTCATGTGGTAAGAAAGAAATCAGTGTGTTTTCAGTGCATGCATGAAAATCTGTGTGGTCTGCTTTTGCCAGAAATATTCACTGTTAGAATCTTTTCTCAGAATAGCAGTTTTGTGGTCACTGTCACTATTGCTTTCCATATGTAGAGTCTCAGTCCAGTTTCAGTGAGTTCTTCCTTTCTAGTAAAAGGTGAAATGAAAAGCGCTCATTCTTCTGAGTAGCTTCCTCCAACTTCTGAAACACAAAGCTACTTTGAATTGTGGCAGGTTGTTCACCACACATACTGTATTCCCAGCTGATGGCTGTATAGAGTCCCCTATTCATGCTTAGTTACCATCACATCACCAGAAGGTGATGTGATAGTAACTAATCCATGGTGGCTTATGAAAAGATTAATTCAGCTCCTCTGTTGCACGTGGTCTGGAATAGTTCCCAAGAGAGTAACCTCGTGGTTTCTCTTCTTAGCCTGCCATTCCTCATTGCTTCTTTCATTTTCAGAACTCATTCCTGTTCTACAGTGCAGAACCACTTATGTCTTAACTGTGGTTTCAGGTGATAACTTCCCTCCCGGGGAATGTTTTCTTGGTTTTTTTTATGTCTGTCTTTGTTACAGCTATACTGCAGTTCTGTGAACTCTGCTCTCCAAAGCTATAGCAGTATTTCTTTTAATTTTCTATGAGCCTTAACATCTGTTCTTCAAAGCCTCCCTTACTGCACTGAGTTTGAATCCTAGAACTCTCTTCCTTTTTATTATTGTATGGAATCACTTTTCCTGCCATTAGATCTTCACAGAATGCTCTCCCATGTGTTTGTCCTCAGGATTTATCTTCTCTGCTTAGCTGGAAAATTCTATTAAGTGCATTTTTGACCTCTGGCTTTGAATCCTTTACCTTTGCACTCACAGTTAATTTTTATGCATTTCTAGCCAGACCTAGAAGTCTGACCTAGCAGTGTCATTCATTGGTGATCTCATGAATAGGCCTTGACAAATTTCAAGGCAATTGAAATTGGCAAGTTGTCTTTGCCAGTGGTTGCTTGTGGGCAGCCCATCTCCTAGGCTGACAGGTATGTCAGATGGATGTCTGTCATGGCGGTACAATGACATTTGCAGGTTTGAGATTTTTGCATCCATTCCATCCTGGCCAAAAATATAGGATACCACAATAATAACCTGCATAAGATTTTAATGGAGTTCAGCTTCCCTGAACTCAGTATCCTTATACCAGCCACAGGCCAGCTATCTCTACCTTCTAATATTTTTCATGATTATCCAGGATTCTTTACATGTATCTTATTATCCCATTCATCATTAGTTTCAGGAGCACAGGGTTATCTTGGAATCCAGTATTCCAGTGGAAGACAGGAATAGAAGATGGAAAAAATATCATTTACTTCTGTATTATTGAAGTGCATGAAGTATTTTATGTTCCTCCTTTTACAAAATTGATTTGCATATACTTTATTAAGGAGAAAATAAAACATGAAACTTAGAACCACAGATTTTGCTCACAGAGGTGTTTATGGATTTTGATGTCTTATAAAATTGTATTATGCTAAATTTTTCTGTTTGTTGCTTGTTTTGTTTTGTTTGTTTGTTTTTTTTTTCCCAGAAGAAGTCATTGTAGGTGTGGTGTCTTGGAAATATGGAATCAATCTCTATGATGGGAAGTCCTAAGAACCTCAATGAAACTTTTCTACCAAATGTTGCCAATGGCATCAAGGATGCCCGTAAAATCACAATAGGCATCATTGGAAGTGGAGACTTTGCAAAGTCATTGACTATTAGACTTATCAGATGTGGGTACCACATAGTTGTAGGAAGCAGAAACCCTAAGCTTGCTGCTGAGTTCTTTCCCCATGTGGTTGATGTCACTCACCACGAAGATGCAGTAGCAAAAACAAACATCATTTTTGTAGCCATACACAGAGAACATTATGCCTCTTTGTGGGACCTCAAGCATTTACTCGCTGGTAAAATTCTGATTGATGTCAGCAATAATACAAGAATAGACCAATATCCGGACTCCAATGCAGAGTATTTGGCGTCACTTTTCCCAGATTCCCTGGTTGTCAAAGGGTTCAATGTCGTTTCAGCTTGGTCACTGCAGTTAGGACCAAAGGATGCCAGCAGACAGGTAAATGTTATATTTGTATTAATGTAACTTTATAAGATGATAACTACAGGAACTGAATAAAAGCAGCCAGAATTCATGAGTTTCATCCTGCCTGACATAGCATGCCTGAAATGCTGGGCCTTTAGTTTAGCTTTTATTGGCTACTAAAACTTTTAGAGTCTAGTTTATTCCACTGTAAGATACATGGAGTAAATGGTACAAATTGTTTCCTGAGATGCCCGTTTATTGGAGAGGAAATGTGGATACTAGCTTAGACTAGGTAGTTGACCTTCAGATGACTACAGACAGAGGAGAGGAGTTGGGTCTTAGTGTCTTCTATGGGAAATATATTCATTTTGTCCTTATGCTCTGTACAGTGATAGAAGCAGCCTTTCCCAGACTATTTTAATTTCAATATTGATTTACATGGCATGAGCTATTGAAAGAGATGCACAGAAACCTGAAGTCCTGATCAAAGGACTTAGGAGTCAACAGTTCTAAAGATGCACTCATACAGAGTAATGGCAAAGTGAAAGAAAGAATTTATCTAGCTTTTAGAATGTCCCAATATCATAAATACAGGGAAGCAGAAGGAGGCACATATGTTTCTAAATGTTCATTCATTTGATCCAGGACTACTTGGGAACATCATGTACAAATTCCTTCCCAGTATGTTCCCCAAATCCATCCTGCATATAGAAAAGGCAGTTTAAGTTTTTCATGCTTTGCTGAAGTGATAGAAAGGATTTAATTTTACACAAGCACCCAGCCCTTCATGGCTTTATGAACTATAAGAAACACATGAGAAATGACTGGTATAACATGACTGCTGGAGGATAATTTGAGTTTTCTTGCACTTCAGGTAGATTTTAAAAGGAACAAAATTTATATAGAATTATCATAAGTTAAAAATACCCTCACTGTACTATTTTTATCCCCTTTCAGAATAGCACTGCATTATAAGTAATTCTGTCAAAAGGGATCACATTTGCTCTAAAGCAGATGGTCAGCAAACAGTGTTGGGTAAACTATACCCCACTGTAAATTTTAAAGGAACTTAAACCACTTTGTGGCAGTGCGTTTCTTTCACTATGTAATAAACCGGTCTGTTATTTGGCTGCTAGTTTCTGTTTTTCTGTGAAATTAAGCTAAAATTGTTATACATGGAGAGAATACACAGTTCTCACAGTTCTCACAGTTACAGGACAGCTATTCTGGGGTCATTATTCAAGATTCCTGTGTTTTTGAGATACTTGTGATCTTCTGAAATGCTTGTAGCCATTGTTTAAAGTTCAGTACAGTCTTGTAGACATCTTGTGGGAAGTGGGGAGTGGGGTTCAGTTTACAGATTACCAGGGCATCCTGCAGTCAAGAAAAAGCCAAATTAATTTTGTTTACTCTGTTGCTAAACTAGTGTGCATATTTTCACTTTAGCTGGATTTGTATGTAGTTTCATTCTCATCTTGGTGATACAAACTGGGACAACAGTGTACAATTCAGCAGTAGAGCTGTTCTTTTGACTTGGAGGCACTTAAGTCTTTTTTGTGGTTTGGGTTTTTCCCTTTGAGTCGCTCTCTGTCTACAGATGATTCACTTGACTTTCCCAACAGGTCTATATATGCAGTAACAATGTTCAGGCTCGCCATCAAGTTATTGAGCTTGCCCGCCAGCTCAGTTTTATTCCTGTTGATCTGGGGGCACTGTCATCTTCAAGAGAGATTGAAAACTTACCTCTGCAACTGTTCACACTGTGGAAGGGGCCTGTAGTGATTGCCATTAGCCTGGCAACATTTTTCTTCATCTATTCCTTCGTCAGAGATGTAATCCATCCATACGTGAAAAATCAGCAGAGTGACTTTTACAAGATCCCTATTGAGATCGTGAACAAGACTCTACCAATTGTTGCTATCACTTTACTTTCTCTAGTGTATTTACCAGGACTTATTGCAGCTGCTTATCAGCTTTACTATGGTACTAAGTATAGGCGATTTCCACTTTGGCTGGACAACTGGCTCCAGTGTCGAAAGCAGCTTGGACTGCTCAGTTTTTTCTTTGCAACAGTGCATGTGGCATACAGCCTCTGCTTACCTATGAGGAGATCGGAGCGATACTTGTTCCTCAATATGGCATACCAACAGGTAAGACAAACTAGTTCAGTGAGCCAAAAATGCCTTGGCTGTATACATATGGCTCATGAATACAATACACTTGTTTTGTTAACCTGTGCCACTGTTTTCAGTGGAGAATGTTATGAGTTATCTTATGTATAGCTAGCGCCAAATAAGAAAGGAGACTAAAAGAAACTTACTCATTGTGCTCACCTCGTGCATCAAGTTACAGTCAATTTTGTGTGGTAGGAGGAATCAAGGATGTGTCTTACTTAAACCCCTGATAGTAATGTACACAAGGAGAATATAGGATAGACAGAATAAGAGTAACAGCAGCAAACTTCTGAGGTACATTTCTCTCTGTGTATACATAACATACGGGGGAAGTATGTATATCATAAGTGCATTTACAAGTGTGAAAAGTATAAGGGTACATAATGTAAGAATGCTTACAGATACATGTGTTTGCAAAATAAAATTGCTCTTACTTTGTAACAGTTTTGGACCAGTGGTAAAAGTATTCATTAAAAAGTATGTGAACATCATCTATTACAGGCAATAGAGATTGACTCACAGTTCCCAGGAGCAACTGGTCTTGCATAACCCTGAAACAATCTCTGATAAATCTGTCATCCTTTAGAAGAGGGTCTGATGCTCCTGTTTGTCACTGAGGTAGCTTATTGTCACTTCTAAAGTAGCAGAAAAGCAGCATTGCCAGAAAAACAACATTGCCATTCAGCTCATAAAATCTGCAGGAAATACAGATGTGATGGAACAGAAAGAAAGCAAACTAAGGAAATCAAATCAAATGGAACAAATTAGAAGGGATTGGGTCCACAAATTCTAAAAGAGGTATCATGAAAAACTGAAGAGAAAGGCAGGAAGAGCAAAACTATTAAAAGGCAGCAAGAAGCTGTAATTGTTCACACTTAGTAAAGTACCCACTGTTACTAAGAAATTATCTGGGTTCTAATAATTCTTACTTGCTAATACTCTTGGTCAGCCTCTTTAAAGTCATGCCATATTACAATAGTCACCTGAAAGTGGAAAACTAGTTATATCCAAGCCTCTCAATTGTTAAGGACCTGAGTTATTTCTTTTTTTCTGGTAAAGCTCTCCAGTGAGAACAATCTTGGATATATCTGACGTCAGTAGTGAAATAGGCAAAGTAACTTTAACTTAGCATAGGGAGATGAAGCAAAACCAGGAAATGATGCTAAACTATTTCTAAATGCTACAAACTAAAAACAGATTGCCGGTTCACCCAATTTATGTTGCAGAATTTAAGTTTCCATGGTCTGAACACAGCTACTTTTCTACAGTATATAGGAATACACAGATTTATCTGGTTTTATAACATACTTGTTATAAATAGTATATAATGTTAAATTTTCTTTTAACAACTCATTTAAGCTTCCATGTTTAACATAGTCTTAATCTAATCTAACAAGAGCCAATACCAGTGGCAAGGGAATAGTTGTTTTTCTCCAAGACATGAGGAAACCTCTAAAATATTTGACCCCATTTTATAGTTGTCCTGTGACTGTAGACTTTTATTCAGCAAAATAACTTCTGTGATATTTTTAATATTCTGTAGGATAAAGTGCTTCCTTTCTGCTCTTTCATCAGGTTCATGCAAATGTTGAAAATTCTTGGAATGAGGAAGAAGTGTGGCGAATTGAAATGTATATCTCCTTTGGAATAATGAGTCTTGGATTGCTTGCTTTGTTGGCAGTAACTTCCATCCCTTCAGTAAACAGTGCCTTAAACTGGAGGGAGTTCAGTTTCATTCAGGTGGGTTACTTTTTAAATAAGGGGGTTTTATTGTTAACAAGAATTCCTTGATGATAATGATGATGAACAAAAGCACTTTGCAGCATGATGAGAGCTTATTTTTCCCTTCTCTCTGGTAAGTTAATAAAAACAACATATCCTTACTCAGCAGATATATTACCATGAAAGTAATTAAGCATTTCATGAGTATTAGAATGGGAATTTGCATTTCACACTTCTTAGTCTTAAATAATCACACAGCTAAGACCAAATGAGCACTAATCTATTCCTTTTCCCTTGTTACAATTTCTTGATGAATTCAAATTAGATAAATTTGGCCAAACTCACTAAAGGCAATGATACTGATGAGATGCTACTATATGTAGATGCACACAACTGTTAAAATTGAAGATTTAATTTGTCCTGCAGGATTTTTATTGCACAGGCCTCTGACAGCCATTCAATTTTGCTTCTCTTCCACTGTGTGCAAATTAATACAGCTCTCAACTGTGTTATTCCTATTAGCTGAAAATACCTGCTAGCTTTGTTTATTAAAACAGAAGCTTTTCCAGGTCTTGGCATGTCTTCTGCCACCCTCTTTCCTTGGATAAATATCTACAGCATGCAGACCTAATCAGCACAAAATACTGAGAAATACAGGCTTCAATAAACAGCCTAATGTTTGCTTCCAAACAAAATTGTCATTAGTTTTAGGTGGCAGCCAGAAATTTTATTAGAATTCACTCTTGTGATAGATTTCACAAGTGTGTACACAGTTTTGGGTTTTGTTTTGTTCTCTGACTTTGGAGACAGTACTCTAGTCTTAACTCTCTCTTCTGATAAACTGATTTTCAACACAGTCACTGTCATAATATTACCTAATTCTTAGACCTGTCACTGGACAAATTCCAACTTTCAGAATGTAAGCACTGACTTAACCGTTCAGGGCTTGGGTTGTGCTTCATAATTTACATTTTAAAGGGAGTGATGAGGAATGCTTCTTTGGCTGTAGCTGTCACAAGTCCTCTGTCTGTAATGTCTTCCCTTCCCCTAGGGTTTCTGTTGGTGGAGCACACTGGGTAGGCGTACAAAAAGTTGGCAAAAATTTTTTTTCAAATTGGAGTTCCCCTGATAGAACTGTTTATTCATGCCCATGTTTTTTGAGCCTTCAGAGGAGGTCAGTACCCATTCTTTTATTGTTGCAACATCCCTGCCATCCAAAGTTCTCTGTGCAGGGAAACAATAGTACTGCTGTTGGATGATATAAATCAGTGCAAAAGCAAAAACATGTATTCACTTGTGACTGAGGTGATGCCTTTAAACAGTAATGACTTCCAGCCACAAACCCAGCAGTTATGTTTTATTTTTCCTTACTCAGATTTTGAAATTTCCAGCTTTCGTGTGTGAGTCAAAACCCACACAATAATCACATCGTGATGTGTCTACAGTGGCATTTTTGTTGTGTCAGATTTACTTCAGTTATTTTCACTGTAAACAAAGTCAAAATAGTTCCAAATTTAAATAGTTATGAACTTTAATCAATCAGCTGTTTCAGGAAATTGACTGGGACCAAGTTGTTTGCTCTAGAGGTTACAGTTGATACATGCTGAAAAGAATTGGTATTGGTAATTAAGTATGATCATTTCCAATTTTTTCTCACAAAAAATACTGAAATACTAACAGTTAATGACCAGTAAATATATTTTACTTTGTCATTAATTACTTCTCAGGACGTAAGTTGCTCTTTATTTAGTTAATTGTCCTTCAAAAAAGTCCTCTTGCTTCAGTCAGAAAACAGACTTTCAGTGATCCCTCACCAAAGTAAAAGAAGGCTTCATTTCTGCACAAGCTTCATTGTACCCAGTATGCAAGAACAGATAAAACATCATAAAGCTTAATGTTTTTTATATTTTTCTTTACTGAAGTGCAATATGACAAAGTGAATTTTAACTTAATTTCCTTCATCTCAAACAATGGAACTATTAGCCCATCATTTCAGTGCTGGGAAAAACTGTATCTCTAGCTTTAGTCCTGAATCTCAGATGATTTGCTACAATAATTGCTGAACTTGCTTTGCGTCTGACAGATGAAGAATCAGACAGTCAGCACACTTAGGCAGTTTCTCACTTTAGCACTTCCCACTGAGAAGAACATACTATTTCTTTCTTGCTCATCTTGGAAAATGCAGTTTCATCAAAATAAGGGCCTGACCTCTTCTAAAGAGTTTTACTGGTACAACATACTCAGTCTTGAGTCCTACTAAGAAAATCTGAGTTTAGGATTAACAAATTATTAACATATACAGTACAGACTGTTTTCTAGCCTTGTTCCAGTAGTACAAGCCCTGAGCAGCATCTCCCCTACGTACAGTAGTTCAAACAGGTCTCTACCACAGTCTGCCTAATACCATAAAGAAACCTCAGTTGTGAATGTTTTTGCCCAGAAATCACTGGTGTCTTTGATATCCCAAATTGTTTTGGAGATGCCTCCATCTTACCTAGCCTAGTTTCACAACATGGGTGTCAGTGCTGAAAAATACCTTAATGATGGGAAAAGGACTTTGAGAGGAGAAGCAGTGTAGGCTCCACTCCTTCCATCAGAGTATGAATATGAATGGAAATTTGAGAAAGTTGAATAGTGATGCAAAAGAAAGTTACTGTGTCAGTCCTACCAGGAGCTAAGAGACCAGCAGAAAACTTGGAGTGGCTGGTGTACAGAGCTGACTACTGTACAAAATGAGTATCTAATTACTTCATCACAATTCAGAAAGAAACACTCATGAAATCCAAATGAAGAAGCCACAGAATGAGACAGTGATGAAGAGTTTGCTGAGTAGGTGACCCTACATGATGTAAATTTCACATGAAACTTTGCAGGCATCTTAACCTGACCTGCAGTTGGAGCTTACTGAACAACAAAGTGGGGAAGAAGCTGGGGATGATAAAGTAATGCATCAATTTTTTTAAACACCACTGAAGTACTCTTTCTTTTCTAAGCATATTTGAATAAGGAACAAAGGTAGACATGGGCAAGAAATAAAAAAGAGTTCGTATTTTGTCAAAGCAAGCAGAATAACAAGCCTAAACCAACACACTGCAAACAGAAAAAGACATTTATTGAAAGCAGTCATTGAACGTTCACATGAGCTACATGGAAATGTAGAACATTGTTGGAAGCAGTGCTGCACCAGGTCTTTCAGTCTTCTGAAGGAAGTTAAACTGTAATTATATAATGTAAGCATAACTAACTACTGCTTTTGTTTTCCAGTCTTAACAGTTCAAGGCCAAAGCACATCACTCAAAGTGACAATGGGCAGAGCAGACTGGCTTTGAAAGCTAAGCTTTAGGTTTCTTAGCAAAAATCAGTGCAAACCTGCCATTTGCACAGTAGGAAGCTGATGATTTTGTAGACATTCCTTTTGTCTGCTAGCACAATCCTACAGTTTTTTTCGAGACTAAAACTTTTCTTTATTAATTAAAACTATCATTAAAACATTTCTTGTGCACACACATTGAGGAAGGGCTGTTCTGCCTTGGTTCTCCCACAACAATAGGATACTTTTCCCCAAGAGTAAAGAAGGATGAGGTCTGAGTATTTAGCAATTTTACGGGTAAAATTCCAGTCAGAGTTGCTGCAGCCTGTTTTTAAGTTTAGCAATATCCTGTTACTGGGGGAATCTGAAGTATACCTTGCATAATGTAAGCTTTAGAAAATACTTTTTGTATATATAAGTTGCTTGGAACTGCTCGACCATTGACATGGAAATTCCCGAAGCAGATTTGTCCTACAGCAGATTGTGTCTCTATATATGTACATCTTCTTGGTAACATTTTAGGATTATTCTCCTGCATCTTTTCCTCTATGTTTTTCTCTAACTTTTAAGCTAAAAGATAGGGAAGTACACAGGAAATGTGCTAATCTAATTAGCTTGCAGAAAACACAGTATTACTGCAAATAGAGAAGCAAAGCAACCAAAGATGCTCTTCCCCTTTTCCCAGCATTACTCCTAGAGCTTAGACAGAGGGTTCTTATGACTTAAAACTGCTATTGCTACTCACTCACCAATGTGAATTTACCAGTGGAGGAAAAGTATCCCTTCTAGCTGCTTTCAGAAGTCTTCTGCTCTTAGCTAAGTTAGCATCCTGTGCCAAGTCCTGGCCACCCTGTACAGACACTGCTGTAGTGTTTGAACATTTGCAGATACAGAAAAATCAAGTCTTCAAAATTTTGTACTGATGCAGCCTTCTGCAGTGGCATTTTACGAAGTAGCAAACACAGGAAGAGTTGCTTGTATTTCTGGAAAACTCATTGTCAGTAGCTGCACACTGGGATAAATGTTCTTAATGGAATTTTCTAGTACAGATCTGCCCTGACTAAACAAATTAAATACTTCAGAATGCTAAGCTGTGTGGAGGACACCCTCTTTCAAGCTAAGTGGTGTTATTACTGTCAAAAGGTGCAGCACAGAAATACAGCAATTAAGGGCCTGCTAGAATAGCATCAGTAGCTGACAGAAGCTCCTATAGGAATGTCTTTGTTGTCATATTTTTAGATGAGCAGTTCAAATGGTCCAGTACATACTAGCACATGCTCTATCAACACTTCAAAGAAGCATATGGCAACCTTCCACAAGGAAAAAAATGAACTTAATAGGGGTGCATCATACATTTTTTCTTTTCCTTGTGATGTTAGTACAAAATGTATTGATGTAACTCTTAGCTTCCATTTTGACCATTAGATGGAAAGACTATAGATGTCTTAAAACTAGTTTGCATATGGAAATTAAACAAGTGTTTTTTATTTGTTTTATTATTTTAGGAAGAGTCTGTATAACATTTCCCTCCAGTTCCTTTTTCAAGAATTGGTATAGTTTTCACCAGTAAGCCTGACAAAGAAGTGAAGGATATGATTCAGTTGTGCCTTCTTCCCTGCTGGCAATGATACAACAACAATGAATTCAGGACAGTAATACCAGCAAAAATCTGCAATAACATATTCAAACATCAGGTTTTATAGTATTGATTGCTGCCCAAATTTCTTAGCATAAGCTCTGTTTAGATACCGCTAAGGTAATTTTCACATCCACAAGTGGTTGTCTAATTGTTCTGTTTCTTGTAGGACATTTTGAGAGCAGATTGTTCTTTTTTAAAAAAAAGGTTGCAGCATACCTAAGACATACCAACATGGCTTTGAAAGCACTGGCAAAAAAGTGCATGAGTATTGGCAAGTTGAAAAAAAACCCATGGTACCAACCTCTAAAAATCAACAAAAGTATTTTCCTTTCCCTACCATTTATCTGTGAATCCTTGCAAGTAGTATTAGCTCAGGTATTCTTCTCTTCCTAGAAACTGGTTCATCTTGAAGTAGAAAGAATTAATTCTTTCACTGATTACAACAGGCCCTTAGGATGAATTTTAATTTGCCTCTCTGTTGGCTGGAATGAAACCAAACCTTGGTAGCCAGTTATCTTTCTTAATATTCATTCTGTTTCTGTAATTTTCCACAAATGTTTTCCAACCAAGTTAGTCATTACATCAGTTTTGGCCAAAAAGAGGATTTCTTCATTTGACCACCATCAGAATTCAAAGCATAGTAGTATTTTTTTCTTTTTTTTTTTTTTTTTTTAGCCATGGTTTGGAAAAGTCAAGGTCAGTACATTTAACTTGACTTTGCAGAACAGCACAGCTACAGGGTTATTAAAATGGCAGATTCATAGAAATAGCAAGTGGTCCGTATTAACACTGCCTTCTGTGGCATGCTCTGGATTATATAAGAGGTCCTCTGCAGGATGCTGTGGGAACCTTCTAATTTGCATTCCATGAGGCATTACCTTTTTATGACAAGCTAACTGCATCATTTTGTTGTGCCATATGCTCAAGTTGGGCAGTCCAGATATTCCCATTAACCAGGCAACAGCTGATGGCAAGAGGTGAGGATATTTACGTTAACTTCAGGCAAATGGATGTAGGCCAGTGTGAGAGAGAAGCAAACTGCACCTCTCAGTGATAAAAATCTGGAGTGTTAGGCTCAGATTTCCTTCAGGAGAATTGCTTTGTTCCATAATCAGAAATCTTGGAAGTGATCTACCCTCGTAGCTAAGAAATGGGGAACTGTAGTTCCAGTAACTTCACTGGCATTGTTCCTTATTCACATACATATCCTGAGGTTGACTTCCACTACTTAGAATTTGGGCAAACATATTCATTTTAACTTTGATTAAGGCCTATGGATGCTAGCAGAGACATGTTGTAAATTAGTGCTCAGTTCAACCCATAGTTTTCAGAACGATAACTTTAAACCACACACTGCCCATTTAAAATAGCGTATAGGTAAGAGATTTTAACACAATGTCTAATAGAAGTGTTAAAATAATGGGTGTAAATAAAATAAGCTGTCAGGACCAAGTACCATTATCTCTTCTTTTTCCCCTGTTTTCTCTTTTATCAAAGTCTACACTTGGATACGTCGCTCTGCTCATAAGTACTTTCCATGTACTGATTTATGGATGGAAAAGAGCTTTTGAAGGAGAATATTACAGATTTTATACACCACCAAATTTTGTTCTTGCCCTTGTTCTGCCTTCCATTGTAATTCTAGGTAAGATAATTTTACTTTTGCCTTGTGTAAGTAGGAAACTGAGGAGAATTCGAAGAGGATGGGAGAAAAGCTATGTTATAGAAGAAGCAAGTGGGTCTGCTCCACATCTCTCCCCAGAAAGGATAACTGTGATGTGATGATAAATCAGTATCTGTTAGCACTGTTGTAAATGTTCGGGTTTGGAGGTTTTTTTTGTCATAAACTTGTATTTGTAGGAGTTGAGTAAAAGTATGAGTAAAGTCATTGTGTACAGTACAAGCTCTCAACCAAACTATGAGAAATCTGTAACTAGAAGACTACTACTTCAGATAGCTACAAAAGTATTTTTGTTTTGAGTCACAGAGGACAGATTATTATGAAATCAGAATTTTTAATATTCCTTTGCACAGTTTTATCAGAACAGTATTTTATTATAACCATGCTTTCCAAATATTTGACTTAGAGCATATGTGTCAGAGTGCTATTTCTTAATGCCACATTTTCTGGGTAGTGTTTATTTTATTAAAATCACACTCCTGGGCTAGTGAGTTCAGGATATAGACTAATAAAGTTAATAATTTAGGAAATAATCAGGTTTTTAAACAAATTAATTTTTAATGATGTATTGCACATATACAATATATATCTATTTGTGTGTGGTTTTTCACCATTTCACAAGTTGAATATGCAAAACCACTTTCAATTATGGTGTAATTGTACATCTTATAAGCAAATGTTATTGTACTAACAGGGTTGTTTTTTCCAAAGTATTACGTAGGATTTTAGACCTTTGGCATCTGTTTATTTCCATACATCATATAATGAAAATTCAAAATAATATTCTATAGAAAGACATGCACATGTGTGTGCGAACAACTAATTTTTTTGATTTTAGAATTACTTCAAAATATCAGGAAATATTTTAAAATGTTAAAAAAGATGAGAAATCTGCAACAATAAAAATCCATTTTCACTGTGAAACTTCCCATACATTGGTACAACAGGGAAGTATCACAATATTCATGTTCTGTATGTTTTTACACTGCTGTTTCAGTTATTACATATGAATTTCCCAGTCTGTCTTAAATTCTTAATATCTTTTTGTGCAAATTCAATCTTCTATTTTTATATGAAAGCCTTACTTTTCCAAGTGTCTCTGGGATATGCCTGAATTTTTGAGAAACAAATTATTATTCTTATACTTAAAAATTAATTTTTCTCTAAAATTTGTCATTTGCAGTTCCTGTGAGATTCAAAAGAATGTTCACAATTACTTATTACTACTGCTTTGTCAGGTTCTACTCTCCTCTAACAAAATAGCAAACTCAACTCATACTTTCAGGCTTCCTCTGCTTCATTAGCAAAACCTCTATTTCAGTGAATCAGAATGTGGATTTGGTCCTAATTTTTTTACTTGTATGAAATTATATTTTTCTTATCTATATTTGCACTGTCTAGGATCTTTGATCTCTGACTTTCTTAGCTGGACCTTCAGTTATTATTTATTACTTTGCAAGAATTTGTCATCAGTAGGATACATCAGGAATATACAGTACTTAAATTTCTCCTTAAAAAGCACTAGTCTGTAAATTTCACTAATATCTGTAATGAAACCAACAGCTCCGCAGAACAAGAATCGAGATTCAAACTTTGTCCATGGTTACACCAACCTAAATCATGCTGTTCTGAATTAAAAAAATCTACAAGAATTTTATTTTCATTGTAGTATTCATATTCCCCAAACTTACACATTGAGTCTGTGTGTATTCTGGGATTGCTGCAAATCAAGAGGCAAGAGACAATTAAAACTTCTAACTTATTTTGCCTGTATTTTGCCATTTCAATACAGAAGGCTGTACAGTTCTTGAAAGGCTTGCAGAATTATATGTAACTGAATTTCCTGACCTGTTTCCTATTCCATTATTGCAAAGGGAAACCACATATAGCTTAAGCATTTGTGCTTCAATTCTTTAAATAAGATTAATTTTAAAAATGTCAGAATACACAAAGTCATGGAGAATTGTAATGGGATAAATACAATGCTGCATCTACCCCAGTCCGGTACCCAAAACTTGATTAAAATCATTAGAATGGGATAGTATAACTACAAGCAGAATTTCATACTAGTGAACAAATTTAAGGCAGAAACCATTGCTGTTGAGAATCTGATGACATTTCAAAATTAAATCTCCTGCTATTATTTTGTAGTAACTCTACACTTCTGTAGCATAGGCAATAAACACTGCTGTTCCCTACAATTACCTAATTCATTTGATGTAATAGGGATGTTACGGAACTAAGATACGGTAGTAATTAAAAATTTCTGTCAAAGTCAATATATATTGTACTGTAATGCAACCATTGACAGTATATACAGAAATATATTGGCCCTGTAGCCTATGCAAAAAGTTATTTCATCATTAAGTTTCTTCATGAGTGTTTAAACTGTTAAATTTTGAGCTGCCAAAGGTGTCTGGAAAGGATAATTATGTGTTGCTTCTTTTTTTTCAAACTGTGTGTGTAGAAAAATGTGTTTTGATTTTATAAGTTACTTGAACGGTTGAAATATTGAAGTATTAATAAATAGATTATATTTTTAGCTCAAATATATAAAGACATTTTGTGAAATATTTGTGCTACAGTAAAACATGGTTTCCTGCTAGGCCATCTATTTCCTGCTAACTGGAATAACAAGTTGACTTGTGATTTAATATTTTGTAGTCTATAAGGACCAATTCACTCTAACAAGACACTGTTAAGTCTGAAAGCAAAATGACTCACACGTTTACTACACATTATATATCATATCATGCATATATTTAGTCACGTAAGGAATCTTCATTAATTTCTATAGAAGAACTCACATTTGGACTTCTCATTGGAAAAAGACCTGAGGCTTAAAGTTTATTTTTGATTGCCTGAATATAAACAACTAAATTAATTTACATGTCCTCTTAGTTACTTAGGAGAATAAATACCTATTTTGAAGAATAGCCTGCTATTTTTGTGGAGCTTTATATAAATTGCCTACTGCCTAATGAAAATGAATAATGAAATAAGCTTAATTTCTTTTCATTACGGTTCAGTAAAAAAAAATTGTGCTTAATATGTAATACAGAACTATACATCATCTTAGAAAATTGAGATCTATATATATTTAGCAACAGGTTATTTTTTCTATGGATATTAAGGTATTCTTTCTTAACATTGTCTAAAATACAGTTCTATTACAGGTTCCATATGTGTGTTTAATTTTATCTTGAAATTTTATTAACTGTGGCAACTATATGCAAGTTAATTAAGTACCCACGTTCTTGAATTATTTAGATATTAATTATTTTGTAATTGTTTTGCAAGTTCTTTGCCTGTCTAGCTTGTGGTAATGATTACTGTGAATTGGTGCCACATTTAACTTTCTGTTCCAACATTGTGCATTATATGATGTGCCAACATGAGCAAGTACATTTGTATTTTTATTTGGCATTACTTACCTATAAAATAGCATGTCTGTCTGTTTGTGTCTATATGTTATTAGCTATACATGCTGCTCAACTAGCACTAAGGGAAATTACTAATATGAGCCACCGAGTTCCCAAGTGGCTATAAAATTTCACAGGTAGAAATATAGTTAGGAAACAGCTTTCCTCTTTGAAGGTTTTCTCTGAAAGTTAAACGTAGCAGGTGCATAAAGATTAGATCGATTGAGTTTTTCAGTATAGTATTTTCATATATTCAGTGGTAGTGGATGCATATGCATAGTTCCTTTCAGACAGTGCATCTCCTAATACACAAGTTTTTGATTTCTTGGTTATTCATCCTGTAGTATTTTCTACCAATGTAATGATTAATGTTGCAATACTGATATTGTATCATTATATGATACTGCTTGAATTAATTAGATTACAGCCTTTGAAATAAGTGGCACATTTGAACTGACTTGAACAATGATCTCTATAATTATATATTGTTTCTGATGCCTTGCTGGCAATGTCTTGCAGTGAGCATAGGCTGTCTCCCATGTGCAATATTCTCTTTGTAGTTGTGTTTGGCAATTTGTGCTGTCTCTGAACAGGGCTATTATAAATTATTGTGATGCTCCTATCTATTTTTCCATAGAATGTGTTTTACACAAAAATCAATAAAAAATCAGTGTCAGGTATTTGGCTCTTTCTTCTGCACTTATGCATAATAAATTTTAGCTTGCATTTCTTTATAATACGCATGTGCTGTGATCAATATTTTCTCTGAGAGGTAGAACTTGAATGTGAGTTCCTTAAAAAATAATCTAAAGGGCAATTTATTTCTTTTGCAATGACTGGATAAGAGATATTTCACACGGACACCCTGGAAAACCATATCCCATATGCTATTGTGAGGTATTCTCCATGATTTTAGAACAGAGAGTAAACACTACACTACTATCAGAATATATTCAGCCCACTCATTCAACAAACAAAAAGTCCTGCAAAAGTGAGACTGCTAGGCACAACTAAGTTTGTCAGGTGGAGATACTTTTTCTGTTTGGTTAAATATGTGAGAAAGCACTACTGTTTAAATGACAAAAACAGGTGAACCACTTGGCAGTCCTTCATTTGGGAATATATCACTTTTTTCCAGAGAGGCTTATGCCAACATAAGAAAGAGGAAAACAGTACATGAGAGGTAAAATCCTGCTTAACTAAAGGTCAGCAGCATAAACTATCACGTCAAGATTCATGAGTCAGTGAAGCTGGCAGGATTCACTTTGCTTTCACATTAAGTTACGAAGCCTTCCCAGATCCCCAGATGGAATTTAGGTACTTTTAAAATTCAGAATATTTGCTATCTATTAGTGACATGCCTGACATAACAGTAATGTTTTGGCCCTTGAAATCTGCCTTTTCTTCCTCTTTCTTTTTTTTTTTTTTTAAATCTCACCCATTTTCTGTGTCACAGTGCTTGTTTTACTGAGTGTTGATGCTATGCTAGCAGCTGGAGCCCCAAACTTACACCTTTGTCCAGCTGTACCTTGTACTGTATAAAACTGTAAGTTCTGTCTACTGTGACTTACTGCATTTCCTCACATTAATAAAGATCAATATGCAAGTCCCCCTCAAATCCATACCACTCAGTGACCTGTAACAGTATAGGCAGGTAAATCCAGATGTTGGAAACTGTTAACTTTACAGGTTTGAGGTTGAGTCTAATGCCAGCCACTTCACAGGTCTTTTTTTTTTTTCTGTGGATATCAAGCACAAGATGTCTGGCAGGATAGTTCTGCATTCTGCTGTTCACATACCCCTCCCACCCACCCCCTTCTTCTCCTTCCTACTGACCAAAAAAAGATATGAGAATGAAAAAGAAGACAAGGAGTTGACAGATGGATTCTTAGAAAGACTCTGATTTCTGTACTATAAAGAGCTCAGTGTCATATTGTTAAACAGCGTAGATGACTTGGGAAAGTTACAGGTTCTTACAGCCAAGGAAAGGACATCACTTGACTAGGGCTGAAGACCCCCACTGCAGCACACGGAAGATGTGTCCTCTACTGAATAATAGTCCTTCAAAAGCTTGCAACCTAACTTGTAAGACACTAGGGGAAATAATTCACTCAGTAAAGTCAACAGGATATTAATGGCAGACTTAGATATGGAACCTTCTTCTAATGTACAGCTGTGTCCTACACACACAGTCCTGTAGTTTTATGAAATTTTATCCTTACCTCAGGAATAGAGTTTGCTGAAATGTCTCTTCACACCAAAAGAGTTAGTCCTCAGCCAAAACAAATTTTCTGTACATTGTCTACTTTTTAAACACTTTCCTTACCATTTCTGAGACTTAGCAGTTAATATTTGTGAATTAATACCCTCAGAAGTAAGGTACTATAGCCTTGATGTCCTGAATGTTATTTGTTACCAACAGAAGAGGTAGATTCAATAAAAATATAATATAAGCCTGTTTGGAGTAGAAAACTGTTAAGTAAATATTTTCACAGTAGATTGCAGGTTTTTGGGCTTGGATATTTGCCGTTTGCCAAGGGCAGCAGAATCCCTGTACTCAAATTTGTACAGTGTAGCTTTCATCCCAGTTTTAAAGGTTTCATATATGAAGAAGGTGCACAGTGAGCAAATGGAGCTTTGCAATATGATCTTTGGAACAGTCAGCCAACAAATGGCATGTGATCTAAGCTTATAATTTACAGACTAAATTGCCCAATTCAGCTATGTTCTCTATACATTTGTCATTCAAAACACAAGCAACAGCACTTGAAACCACTTAAACCACAATAAAAGAATATTTTAGCATTTGGATTTTGGTTTGTTTTGTTTAATATATATAACTTCAGTAAGTACTGAGCACAAGCAAAAAAGACCACAATCCAGTTTGTTCAGTGATGCTTGCAGACCTGTAAGCACTGTCATTACAATTCATATCAAAAGCCTAATAGAAAAACCTCTTCCATTCAGTGTAGGCCCAGATACAAGACAGCCACTGAGAATGTTCACAGAAACAAATGTGTAAGTAGAACGTGGAAGGGCTAGTAAAATGCTTAGTGGAATGGAGAGATGTTTCTACTTGGATGGATGAAAAGCATCAAACACTAGACTGGCAGAGGCATTGGCATGTTAGGTAAATGCACTGTAATGTCATGTCCTGCCATTGTGTTCCTACCAATACAAGTCAATGCATTACAGCTGTCAAAGCGGTCACTGCATTTTCCAAATTAGAGTCCCATTCTATGCTAGACTATATTTTTGCTGCCATTCTGGAGTTGTATACAGGATGAACTTGTACAAAATGTAGAGCATGGATGGGTACGTGTGCTCTTGTATATTTTCCGTGTGATGGAAGAGCTGTATGGCGTATGTGAGTACTAAACATGATACACATCTTATTTCTGAAGGCATACATGAAGTGTGGGGAGGTGTAGCATTCAAGCTGGGAGGAATGAAAATAAAAACTGTGTTGGTTATAGTTGGAGCCATAAAGATTTCTTTCTTGTTTCTGTTACCAGTTACTTCTTTTCCCATAAAAGCTGTCTGGAGATTCAAACAGCTATCTTAAGGATTTAATAAATTTATTTGCATATTTAAATGTTTCTTTGGAATCACAGGAGTTAATTATTTGTTAATGAAAACTGGGGTTGATATCAGTCAAAGACTTGGGATTTGTGAATATCCGAAGCTGCATATGTGTAACTTGTCCGAGGCACAGCTGAAGTAAGCACATGGTGAGGTGTCACCTTTTGCTGCAGCCACTTCTGGATAACCAGCTCTCCTTTGGGCATTAACCCAGCACAGGGCCTGGTGGTCCCAGCCAGTTTGGTGTTGAAGGGTTCAGCCACGCTCCCTGGAGATGGTATTTCAGAATGTGACCATGTATCCTCACAACAGCAGCTGTGCTTTCAGCTGAGAGATGAGTAGCAAGTAGAATATATCCAAATCCCCTGTTGCTTCTGCCCCTGCCTTTATTACTTTCCAGGCATTAGTCATCTGTTCTGTATCAGTCTATGCAGAGAAAAGATTCTTCTCCCATTGCTCCCCACAGGCCACCTGAGACAGGGATATCCCATCTGCACCAGCGTTTGTTATGGTGGTTTCTCACTGTGTGTTTATTCATGATCAGAAGTTATGGATCAACCAGCCTGTCTCTTACAGCTCCTCAGTAAGCGGGAAAAGCCCAACCTCTGTTCTGCACAGGACTGGGAAATAATTTTCTCGCTGAGCAAGCACTTTGTAACAGGCCACAAAATGGCATTGCTGGTAGCATGGAGGAGGGTGTAACAACAGATGGGTGTCCTGTCGAGGCGCAGAGATGGAGCGCCGGGATGAGAGCAGAAGGGGCAGGACCGGGGCCTGCAGGCCGTGGGGGAGCGGGAGGTTCGCGGCGCACAGCGGGCCACAGCGGACAGCTCTCCGCAGCCCGGCAGCTCACACGCCGGGCACACGCAAGGCCGCAGCGGCCCTGGGCTCCGGTGCAGGGAGGTGGCACCGCCCCGCTCCCATGGCAACAGCGTGAGGCCGCCCTGCTGCTGCCGCTGCGGCGGGCGGTCGGGTGGCAGCTTGAGATCGGCACCATGGCCACCCTAGCCGTGACCGAGCCCCCCGCCTCACGGGCGCCCTCCCTCTCTCCGGCCCGCTCCCCGGCCCGATCGCCGGCCCGCTCCCCGGCGCTGTCGCCGGCCCTTGGCCCCTCTCGTGGCGGCGGGGAGCGGCGAAGGAACGCCTTGGACGCCGGCGCGGGCCTCGGCGCCATCCAGGTGAGCTCCCCCGCGGCCGGGAGGCACCCTCAGCCCCGCCGCCTGCTGTCACCGCCGGCCGGGAGGAGCTGATATGGCCTGGCCTGGCCTGGCTTGGTTTGGTTTGGCCGCTGCGTCGGGCTGAGAACAAGCCGCGGGTTGTGCTCCACACACAGCCTGGATTTAGCAGTCTGTAGCTAGAGTCATGTTGGTTCAGAGCAGCACTCTTACATTTTAAAGTTTAAGCACCTTTAAAGCACAGCCTATTAAAAAATTAACTGTAAAAAGTGTGACTTTTCCAGGATACACAGCTAAGATCAGTGGATTTGAATCGCGTCATTAAACTACTCCAAGATTCAAACTCAGTAAGTAAGCCTAATACTTCATTATTTCAGTTACACAGGTAGTAATTGGGCTTAGAGAAACTTTTCATACATTACTTTAGTACCCACTCTAAATAAAGCAAATGGCACTGTAGCCAGATGTGACTGACTCCAGTCAGATGTGACTGGAGCCACAGAGACTGAAGCTGAATGCTCTGGTATTTGAACACTTCTAAAGATGGTCATTGCAATAAAGAATGGTATCAGTGATGTTTTTATATCTATATATAAAAAGATTATCTATATATCTATACATATAAAACCTAGTAGGGCCTCAAACAGGCAAAATTCTTAGCTTATCTTGGAGTTTCAGAGTACTGAAACCTACAGCTGAGAAACAACTGCAAGCAAAGTACAGTTACTGAAAGTATGTCAGGAATTTATGTAATTGCCCAAGTTAACTGCCAATATATCTCCAGGGAGATGATTTTAAAGGAAGGGGAGATATACAAAGTTCAGTTTTGAAAAACAGATATCTGAGTACCTAGGCGCACAGATTAGCATCTCATGGACTTCCATGGACTACAAGATTTGGCAGACTAAATTCACTAAGATGTTAGTTATTTTTTATCTAAAAACCTAATAATTTATACTCTTAAAACAAGAACTTTATTAAACCTACCACATTTTAAGTTCATGTCCACAGAGAAGTCGTTTGTATCTCCCCTCCCTCCCCGCTTTATACAGAGCTGATGATACAAACTGAGAGACTGAAGAAAAATGTGCTGGATTATGTTGTTTACTGCTTCTCTAGAAAGTATATGATAAAATGCCTTTAGGATTCTGGGTTTGTACATTCCTGAAACAACTTTCTGGCCTGCCTCAAGGTGCAGTGCTCTTGCCCAGTGTGGAGGTGCTCAGAAGAGCTGGAATGAATGCTGTGTATCACTGACCCACCCTGACATATCCTTGCTTCAGCTGTTTTCAGCTTTGAATTTGCAGACTGTTTCCTAGTGGTGGCAGAGCTCTACTCTAAGCCACTTAGATCTACATTTTTACACATCAGTGTTATGTGTGACATAGCTTTGGTTTTATTAGGTGTCTTTCACAGAATCCCAACACATTTAAGAGAAAGAGCCCACACATTTGAGCTAAAGATAGGGTTTTTGAAAGTTTCTGCATTTACAAGAGCGTAGATTCTGTATCTAGAAATGAGGCTTGATCAAGGAGCTAATCCTGCTGCAAACCACTTTCAGAATTTTCTTGTGTCTTGTGATTTTTTTAAGTCTGGTTTCCACTTTCATTTAAATTTAAAAGGGGATAAACATAAGCATTTAATGTGCTAAAGCAAACTGCAATTAAAACCTGTTTTCCATTCTTTTACTTAAGAAAGATTTGGAAAAAGAGCAGCTGAAAAGTCTCAAGAAGGTAGCCAAGTGTTTTGAAAATGGGCTTGTATCCTTTTTGGCATTGTAGCACTCTGAATTCATGGTATTTTATGTATGTTAATACTCTGACTCTCAGCCAAGCATTTTATTGTGTGCTGTGCTTCCACATGGAGAACACACGCATTTCCATCATTGGCCCTGTGTACACATAGCCATGGCTGGCAGGTTAGCAAGATTCTTGGGTGCTAGATTCATTTGCTACAAAATTCAGTAGAGGGAGCTCACCTTTACAGTGGTGAAAGTGCTCAAAATGTAATTAGTGTACTTTCAACTCAGCCTAGACAAGCATAATAATTGTCACTTACTTAAAAAGCAGCAGATACAATAGCAATGACTTCCTGTGAAGGACACTTTTTAAATTAGTCAGACTACTTTATCTGAAACTCTTTTCATATTTACAGTACAATTGAATGTCTTCCAGTAATCAGAAGTACTAGAGAGGGCATGGGCATGTGGAAAAACACAATTTCATACAATTCAGCTAATTGCCACAGAGACTATCACATTACTTCACAATTGAGTTGTGTCTAAGTACTTACAGGCAGCTTCCATGAGTCTGTGGACTAGTAGTAACTTCTTGGCCTCAGTGATCTGTTCAGTTTTGATCTTGTGTCTCTGCCTCTACCTTAAATTTGATAGTCTCAGTATGTGTTTGGGTCCAGATTGTCAAACCTTAGTCACCTGGGACTAGAGTAGGAAAGAATTTAAATCTTTAAAGGATGTCTCAAAATTTAGATAGGCAAATCTGACACTGTGACGTAAAAACTTTTCATCTTGTATTTTTAAATATTCAGTACTGAACTTCCAGTGAGTTCAGCTGATAAGGAAGCAAAATCAGTTTTGCAAGAGTTGTAGAAGTAAGGCTGCTTTGAAAAGCCTAAGTGTTGGATCTTATGCTTTATTTTACACATTTAACTTTGAAAGTATTGGCCTTGCTTTTTCTGAGTTGTGTTTCTGAAGTATGACAAATAGAGTGTTCAGCTTTTTCTTCTGATTCATAGCAAGACAAACAACATGGTTTCCTTTACTTAAAATTAAAAGCCCCTTAAGGATTTAGCACAAATAATGGAAATTCTTAACCTGTGTGCAGAAAAAATTAATGAACAAGAAGCTTTCACCAAGCCTTTATGTGAACTTATTAAATTATGTGGGTAAGTACTTCAACCCTCATTTTAGAGATTTAAGCATTGCTTCTTAACATGTTAATACATTTTCTAAGGCAACTGAGATGTGCATCCAGCAACCATTTACAACACATCAGTATCTGCAAGGCATCTGTTATATTACCCTTCTTTTCTATGGACTGTGTATTCCTTGAGTCCAGTTTAAGTTGGCATAAAGGAGGGACCCAGTTTAGCAGTTCAGTATCTGTGGAACCACCTATTACATTATTCAAAACTATATTGTAATTGGCCCCAGTTTGCTTGGAAGCAAGATTCCCCAAGGTGACTGAGCAGATTGTTCTGGGACTGCTGGTCTCTGAAGATTTCAGCAGCTAAGTCCTGCTGAAGTATACTTTGCAGCTTTAAACAAACTCTTTAAGTCAGTTTAAAAACACGAGGTGGCACAAAGACAGTTTAATACCTGAAGGTATTAAAGGCTTTACAAAATGACAAGCCACATTGCATAAGAGAAAGAACCAAAATTGGAACATTAGGGATTTGTAATTACTTTAAAAAAATACTGTATGAACTTTCAGGCATCTTCATTGTCATGATGTACTTTATTTGTAGAACAGAATTTAGGTGTTATCCGCACTTGTCAGTAGTTTTTACCTCCTCAGTAATTTAATAATTACTTATGGAATGCTTGTAACTCCAGTTACTCCTGTATTTAATTATAACTGGAGAGAATAAGGAAGAGAAAAATCACAGACAGGAGTTACATAGTAAACTAGCTATTCAAATAGATTTTTACATAACTTCCTCTCAGCTGTTAGGCTTAATAAGGATAGAATTTCTCAGCTGAATCTTCTAGCTCTCTGAGCACCATCAGTTGTACTGCTTTCTTTTGCTGCCACACAGTGGAAAATGAGAAACTACATCACGAAGTTTCATTTTCCTCCGTGTTTGGCAGAAGCATGACAAAACTGAGAATGAGTGCATAAAGTTGATAAAATGTAGCTGTGAGTAAGACTTTTCATTTCTTAAAGCAGCTCAGCAATAATTGTACTGTCTGTGATGAATGTATTGTGGAAAATTGCACTCTTGGGTTTTGCTTTAATTTCTGTACTGTGGAAATTCCACCACTTTCACTACTACTTGATATGCAAAGAGAAGCCTATAACTAGAGAGAGAGGCTGTTACTTCAAATTTCCTTTCAGATAGTAGGACTCCTGGAGTAAAATTTTCTACTCTTTCATAACTGCTTCTGTTTACCTGTCTTCTTCCCACTTCTTTTTCAATGTCTATTTCTTCCCTTGCCTCTATTTATTCCATTATTTGCTTTCTCTTTTCTTTTTCTCTGGCTGTGTTTACAGAGGTAAACCTACTGGAAAGCTGCTTCTGCACTATGAGCTGCAGAGACCTTAACATAACATTGTGATGTTTACTGTTAGAGAATTTTTAACACTTACATGTTTATGTCATAGCTAAGTATTTTGTAAATGTTATTATTTCTCAATATCCTGTTTTGAAAAATAAATTTGTCTTTGGGCTATTTGGAGTCAGTTTATTAGTTTTATTTTTATCCATTTCAAGAGATCTTGCCCAGGGATAGGATCCTTTTTCTTCTACCTCTGCACATACCTATGCTTACTTTATCTCTGCAATAGTCTAATAGTGCATAGATTCCAGGATTTAATCTTCTACATTTAAATGACATTTGGTTTTGGGGTGAGGTTCCTTTTTAGTATTTCTTATTGCATTGAATATGAATTATGAAAATAGTGTCTATTAATGTGTAGTAGTAATTGCCAGATTTTGGAACTGGAGCTTTCAGTGTAGAATCAGCATTGCAAAGAACTTACTTGTCCTGGGAAAACTGCCCTTTATTTGCAAAACATGCCAAGGAGGAGAAGAAAAGCTACCGAGCTATTCTGGTGACTTGATTAAAGTGTTGTTCCATAGTGTTTTAAGCATAGTTGTAATATTTTTAAATTCCATTTTGCAGGTTACCATTTCAAAAAAAGAAATTTTCTGATGAAATAAGCTATTCCACAGTGGTTTCAAAATTCATTGCACAACTGGGTGAGTGTAAACTGATATGCCACAACAAAATAATTATTATGCTATAATAAAATTAACTGTATTCTTAGCACAATTTTAATTTCTTTAATTTCCTTAGTAAATTTAAGTAATTTATTTCAATTATCCATTCAGTTCTCTGTGCTTTTTAGTATTAGAAACCATTCTTATTTTGCTGTGCAGGTAACCTGCAGATTAGCCGGCAGTCAATGTGAGATAACTTTGTCAGTGCATCTGAAGAATTAAACCTGTCTATAATATGTTTTATTTAATTTTGCTCTAAGAAAATGGTATATTACTATAAACACTGAAGCCTAGCATGAGGGGAATATGTATCCTTCCTGCTTCTTTGAAATCGAATGGAAGAAACAAGTGAGAAACAGTAACACCTGACTCCCAGCTCAAAAAAAAAACTCGAAAGCCCAAGACCTATCATCTACAAAGGCAAAACAGAAGTCAATTTAGTTCCATGCCTTACTAGTCAGTTCCTGACTTCAGCCTCCTGCTGCATCTGAGTCATAAGCTTCTATTGTTCAAAAAATCTATTTTAAGAGAGCTATTGAGGAAAAGGTGTGAAAGGCATGTCTTAATGTCACTGGATCTGTCAGTACCATCTTTTTACAACTTTGCATGTCACATTTGTGATTTTCAAAGAAAACGCTGCAAGCGCTGTAGGTCAGAAATTATTTAGAATAGAGCAGGAGTAGTATCAGCTAATTTAGTGGTAAGATTTTAAATGGTAAAGAGGTAGCACAGTCAACCTGTCAGACATGAAAATAAAACATATGTATCCTTGAAATGAGAGAGAAAAAAGTATTTTTTGAAGTCTGTTTTCACAGGTACAAGTAGATAGCAGAATGACCCCCTGGTTTCATAAACTTGTTCCAGGTAGTTCAGATGGTTTCAGGTTCTCTTGAGGGTACAATGTCAAAAAGACTCTTGAATCGAAAAGGTTGTTTGTATTATCCGTGTTAGGCATGGATAGCTGGTAGCTTTCAGTGGAATTCTCTGTATCTTGTGGAAAAAGATCTCTTTCTGTGCTCCCTTTATGTCACATTATGTCTGCTAGAAGAAGAGCTTCTGATATCATAGTGATGACAACAGCCTAGTGTAGTAGCTTTCTTCTGAATTCCACAACTTCTGGAATAACATCCAGTTTCATATAAAGGTCTGTAGCCATAAAGCAGAGGAGGTCACTTTTTGATTAATCTTATGCTCCTCCTCCAAGATCCCTTTGTCCCCTTTGGTGTAGGAGTTCCTGTCTCTTGGGTATTTTATAATCAAACGTTGCGCAAAGTGACAGATTTGTAGGGGTATGACCAGAAGAAACACTAAATACTGTAAATAGAAGTGTTAAGATTACTTTCTAAAACAATTATAAACTTTGTAAATTACTTTTTATTTTTTCTGTTTCTGACAGGTTATTTGATGAGGGTGCCAAGCTCTGAAGTTAGAATACAAATCTGTAAGTGTATTATTAGCTTTTATAATACGGAGCCACCAAGAAAACTAGTTTCAGGTAAAACACAGCATTTTCAAGTGTCACAGGAAATCAAGTGTGTGTGATCCCAGCTACTTTGAAATGGCTTTTTTAATTAACTGTGGATTCATTTTTCTTTGTAACTGTAGCTACTGTATCTCATGCATTAAATATACAGCATTGGCAGGTGTGCAGTTAGCACTTTTATAGAAATGCATACTTAAAATCTGAAATTAGTTCATCAGTATACAAGGAACTATTTATTACACTTAGGGGATTAAGATTACATAGTGTCCAGAAAACGTGAAGTTTTCGCAAGTTCTCTGAAATGTGGACAATGAAGGAAGAAATAATAGTTGGTATCAGAATTATAAGAAGGGAAATGTAATTTTCAACTTTGTGTATGTAACCTGGAGAGAAGCAGCTCTGGTTTCACTTGTGTTGCTTGTGAGGGATAGATCTGAGTCTAGCTAAATATGGTTGAGTTCATATTATATGGACACATTTGAGTACAGGCTTTGATAGATTGTTTGACTTGTCCCTGCAGAAAGAGACTGATGATGCTTGCGTATGAGCTCAAGCATGATCCTGTGGTACTAAGGAGAGGCATTCAAACTGTCATCAGAACCCACTACTGCTTATTCCTTTGACTCTTGTGATGGTGCCAGAGGCTGTTATCAGGCAAAGTTAATCATGGATCCCCTCCTGGAGGGCCACAGTATCACATGCTGTGAGACAGCACTAGATTTATAGCAACAAGCTACAGATGACCATTGTCACAGTGAGGATCCCACGCAGGAGTATGTTAGATGCTGTGCTCCCTTGCTGTGTTCCTACAGTGTGGCACTAGTTCCTGTGCCCTCTTGCTAGTTTTAATTTATTTTAGGACGCCTCAAGAAGCTGCAGCTGCAACAGCCCTCAGAGGAGACTAGAAATAAGAAAGTGTATAAATCTGGGTATACTTCACAAACAAAACTCAAATCCTAAAAGCAGCTATGAGTGCAGTTGGCTGTATGTTTGTAAATACTTCCATTGAGATAAGTGAATGTTAAATATTGACAGATTTTGTTACTCTTCTTCCGATTTAGGAAATAAGATGTTATCACAAAAATGAAGAATGTAGGTCAGTCTAATTTTTAAGTGAAAATCTTCATCTCTAAACATATATATAAATCTTGACAAAGTTTGATCTTCAGAGTTCTTTTACCTATAAAGTAATATGAACTTAGAGCCTATCAGAGTTTATGCTTAGTTAAAACTTGTTTCACCATGTGCATTATCTGCATTTATCAGTCCTGCATTCCTATCGTTTGATGTGTATATTTTTAGAAATCTAATAGAAACTACTTTCATGAGTTAGAATATATAGATAAAATTTCTTTTCTCAATGCTTTTCTTTCCCTACTAATTCAGTAATGAAATATAGATTTGAATATGCAATGACAAAAGTAAAAACAGGTATGTATTAGAAAGTCAAGCTTATAAATCAAAGGTTGGATTCATGTATTATAAGTAATACAATTATAGAAGGCATTAATTCTCTAGTGAATAGGCTACAGAAGAGAATTAAGTCCTGCACCAACAACTTATTGCATGACCCAAAGAAGTTTTCTACTTGTCTATAACCCTGCTTATTCTTTCAGTCTTTAAATTCTAGGAAAAAAATAATTTATTTGTATAGCATTTTAGTCTTTTTGAGGGGGAGTGTTGGATATGCTTTAGGCACTGTTAATATGCAGATATAAGAAAAGCAGCTGTTATTGTTTATTAGATTTTTTTTTTCAGATTATTTTAAGACTAAGGAAATACAATACTTGGTTCTTAGTCCTTTCTTGAGAAGGGATGAATAGGATGAATGTTTTATGAAGTAACCAAAACTTTGAATATTTTCTGCATTTTAACTAAAGCTATTCTATGTGCAGGTTGCCAGCCAACAAGTGCAAACTATAAAATTCAGATGGCTGAATTAGGAGAATTAGCAGAAACTCTCGTTTTGTCACTAGCAGTAGTTGAAAGTCAACTTATTGAGAAGCTGTGGGTACTTAAAGCTCTCCAGCATCTGTCCAGCTCTGGTTAGTACAAAGTGTTCTTTCAGCAATCTCATTACCTTTGAACTTAGATCATTTGTTCTCTGAACATGCCTAAAACACTTACTGATCTACAGGGAATTACTTATTCTTATTTTCATAATTTTAGGAGTAAATTGCAGGCTTATGCTGAAGGCCCAAGCGGCCAGCAGACTCTGTTTGTATCTAAATGGTGATGATCCCTCAGGGCAGCTGGTGTTCCGCTCCTCAGAAATCCTATGGAACCTGGTAGAAAATACGTCAAAAGAAGAAGTCTGTAATCAGCTCAGTAGCTTGGAATGTGTACAGTAAGTACAGGGAAGCATTTTATTAATCAATATTTTGGAGACATCCAAAGCCTTGCTATTGTGTAGCATTTTGTTTGAAATGAATCAAGAGAAAATATAAACAGGGAATGGAGGGCTCTCATTAAATCCTCATTAAGTTTTCAGTATTAACACGTCTGATTCTCCGAAGTGGAAGCAGTGCTGATTCAGACCTCATAGACAAGCAGCCCATGATTTAGACCCCTCAGAAACTTGTTTCTGTTTCAGCACGTTAGACAGCACTGTGGCCTGTGAAATGCCAGGAAATGATGTATGATCCAAGAGGTGCCTGCCAGGTATCTTACCAACTCAGTGGCCAGGGTCCAGCTAAAAGCACATGCAGTCTACATCAAAACTATTTCATTGTCAAGCCTCTCTTTATTTCATCAACACAGCAATCCACCACCATTTGATTCTGCTACAGGGCAAGAGGAAGATGAAGGTGCTCTGCTGCATAGTGTAGAAGGTAGAGCCCTATCAATTGCTTTGCGTGATGAAAAAGTTAATTGCACCATTTTCAAGTTTACACATTAGACTCAGTAGCCATGCACTGTAGAAATGCTTGTGTTATAAACTTAGTAGAAAATTCTGTGCTATGATATACAAGGCTTAGTTCTAGATCGTCTGCTGGAATAAATAACAGGGTTTCCATTAGTGAGTTACACTATTTTAACTGCTTAGGATTAGACCATTTCTTCTCAATAATAATTCAAGAACATCCAGTTCCATGCTTGAGTAAATTATAACACAGACAGTGTGTTACTGTGTGCATACAGTGTGCAATTTGTAATATGTGCATCTTGTGTATATGCTTAAAATGGATGTCAAGTGGTATACATAAGAATCCATTCATAATCATGTTTTAAGTTATTTCTCTTGCACTTAAACCCTAAGGCTTTGAAAACTATGATGCTGAATGAGAATTCATATACCTAGAGCTGTCTAAATATAGAATATGAAAAGAAAAGGTAAAATGCATTTCACTTTCTTTTAAGTACTTTGAAAGAAGTATTTGAAGACCTTCTCATGCATGGTTTCCGGCATTATGATCGTCAGCTACGGAATGACCTGTTGGTGTTTGCCACGTTACTAGCTGAAAATCCTGCAGCACCTATGATTGTAAGTATTTATAGATATATTCCAGAGACTAATAACTTCTCTTTTACTATTATATAATCAAGTATTTTTCCCCATTAGGGTTCTACTCTGTCTCCAGTACTTTCCTGTTTCTCAGATTACCCTTTTACTTTCTGCCATTCCCTCTGCCTCAGAGAGGCTTCAAATCTGCAGATCACTGGCCTGGAGTACTAGCAGCAGCTTTATTTAATACCTAGAAAATTACACTAACACTTTTTATGTGCAAAACTTAATGTTAACTCTTGTATTCTTGTACAGCTTCTCAGATGTGCCATTCTGTTACAATGAGTTTTGCACTAAATCTCATATTTATTGTTTGAAAATGTAGGAGTACAGGCATATTCAGATGGCTCAAATTCAGTTGAAGTATCTGTGCCTCATAACCAGGAATGAGAAGGTTTGCTCAGAAGCTTTACATAAGGTGTTGAGAAAATAATAACTTAGATCTAGTTAATAAGAGGCACGTAAATTCTTTTTAAGACTATGTTACATAAATGTAGTCCAGAATGCACTAGGGCTGCTTGCCTAACAAGTAGATGACTTCATTCTTCTGTAATATTCCAGAATATTTAAGAGGAACCTACAGAGAAGTGAACTTTTTATGGATGTTAATACTCTTCTACTCTCTTGTTTTACAGTTGAGATTTAGAACTTTAATGAAGCTTTGACATATGTACTGAATAAATATGCAATCAAATTCCTGTAGATCTTTTCACTATTTAGGAATGGATTGTATTGCTTTCAAGGAATTAATTTCTCAACTTGAGTCAAAGTTTCTCAATGGCTGTATTACTAAATAGATTTTATTGTCTCTAATGAAGATTACAGATTTTCCAGTGACGTTTTCCATTTTATTACTAACCATTATGAAATGTCTGTTATACCATCACAGCAACATACTTGATGTCTAAAAGATTCAAGTTGTTTATCTGGCTGTAGAAACATGGCTTTTTCCTACAAGATAAATAACCAAGACATATTTATTGTGCCTTATACTACAGGGAAGAAAAGTACTTTCAATGCAAGGAAAAAATGAAAATATCGTACTTTATATTGTGTATTCTCAGCCTCCCTAGAAATTTTACGAAGTCCTGGGTATAAGTAGTAGGTAGACAGAAACATTAACATTACTGTTGAATCCTGCCTTGTAGATAATACCAGACAAATCATGAGAATGTTTTCTTTTTTTTCTTCTTATCTAAGCAACTTGAGAAAATCAGTCTTGCATTTCACATAATTCAGAAATCAGCACAGGAATGTGAGCATTTGAAAAGGAAAATAATTTTCTCACCACGAGTAAATTGAAAATGATATGTAAAATAAAGCTTATAATGGTATTAGTTATTATCTCTGTGTTAGAACAAAACTGTCTGTTTGGTAATTGCTTACTGTTTTCATTAGAATTTAGTACTGCATTAATTAGCAAGGTGAAAACATTAAGAAGTTTTGATGTTGTTTTTTTATTTAACCATTTTGCAATGGCTTTGTACAGATAATATAGATACCATAGAGACAAAACCTAATAGGAAATATAGTTGTGTACTTCAATATTTTCTTAAAAATTACATTTTTGATTGTTCAAATCATGTGTGTGCTAACCTCCAGAACTAGGCTGAACAAATCTGAGCCCAGCTACTGCAAAACTAATAGAACCACCTGATTCCACGGGGATGTCTGTGTAGTGTTCTGTGATCTCTGCTCCTGTTGGGAGCTGGTGGAAGGCTCTGGGTTGGCTTTGCCAGAGTACTGAGGCCAAGCTAATGTATTCTATTGCTCAAGAAGAATAATGTACCTGTAACCATGGCTTCTAATCACCTCAGAAACAAAGCTCTGTTGCCTAAACTGTACTGCATTTGGCCCTATCCATAGTTATATCTGACATAATTGTCCTGTTAGCTTTCTAGGAGCTACGAATTCCAAGATTTTATTTTTTTTAATTTCTTATAAGTAATATTTGTAAGTACATGTTGTTCATACATGCAGTTTTCATGTGCTTACTTGTAAACACACTGCAGTTGAATGTTACACAACTGAAGGCACAAAATTGTATGTCCTGATGATCCTTTTGTACAAACTTACACATGCATGAATACATTTTGAATACATGGTCTTGTGTGGTGTATAGTAGTGAACAAACATTTTTGGGATTTCCCCATAAATAGAAGTACAGACTTGTACTGAATGAGACAAAGATTTCACTAATTGTACCCTTAGGACTGTAGTTAGTATTGTACAATGCCCAAATGGTTTATCTTCTTTGCTCAAATTCTCTTTATTGTGCTATAGGATACATTCAACTCTGTTCTGGGAAAAAAAGAAAAACCCAAACAAACAAAACCCAAAACAAAACAAAAAAAATCTAAAATTAAATTATAAGTCTTAATTTCACTGCAATTGAATTTAATTAATGTATGTTTTTTGAATACCTATAGGAAAGTGGATTTGCAAAGCTTTTAATTGCACTTGCAACATTTACTGAAGGTAAGAGATTTCATACAGTATAAGTGCACTATTTTTACTTGTAATCATGTGGTTTTTGTAACTTATCTACAATTTCCTTCATAGCTAAAATTCCCAGTCCCTTGGTGAAAGGTCTTAAACTTACTTGCTGTTATGAGGACTTTGAGATGAAGAAATTGCTATTTCATGTAATAGGAGTCTTATCTAAAGACCCACGTGCTGTACAGGTAAGTTGTAAGAGAACAGAAGATAGAGTAAGCAAAAAGGAAAAAAAATAAATAGAAATCAAAAGAATCACAGGGATGTTATAGTGCAGTAGACTGAAATCAGCTCTTCTCCAAATCAAGAATTTATACACAGCTTTGGAACAAGTCCTGCTGTTTGAAAGAAGCATAGAGTTTCTATTTTAGAAAAGTTACAAACCTAGACCAGGAAAATTAGCTGACAAGTGACTGTCAAGCATTATTGAAATATATGTGAGGAACTTAATGTTTAACAAACCACAATCTGTGGGAATGCTACCAAATATAAACAGAGCTTGTCTGTACTTGTAGCCTTCATGACATACTTTCTCAATAAAAAATAATTTTCTTAGTGTACGACAGATAAAGTTGACTCATTGCTTTAGACTGTTCTTACTTGCAGTGTGAAACCTATGTTCTGTCTCTCTTTGTCTTGACTCTGCAGTTTCTCAGTGAAAATGATGTTATGCCAGCTTTGCTTTATTATGTAAAACCAAATCAAAAGCCTGGATTTTATGAATGGTCTGCTGCTCAGTATGAAGAATTACAGCTTCATGCAATTGCTATTTTAGCTTCTGTGGCTCCCTTGTTAATAGATAAATATATGTCCTGCCAGGCAAATACTCTTCTCCTTGTGTTTCTAGAATGGTGTATAGGCCAAGGTAAGTACATGTTTATGACTTTCATCCACAGTAACCTCAAAACAAAACTAAACTGAACTTACTTTTTTTGACAGGAAGGAAAAATGCAAAACTCATGAAGTCAGAACGATTCTTTTTCAATAGGTCACTTAGGAAAGTAATCTTTCTTAAGAAAAAAAACCCCAAGCAGCATATTTTTTTTGTACTGAAGGGTAAGCTGGTGCCCTGTTCCCTGTGTACCACTATATTGGCATGCCTTCACTTGTGTGGGCAGCCACACATCTCTACTGCCTGTGTTTTAAGGTAGTCAGATACAATTATTGTGGCAACGAGTCCAACCAGTAATTCCTGCCATGAGGCAGGACGCATTAACTCAAATTGAAGAGCTGCACGCAGTAAGATAGTTCACAGACTAAAGCTGGCTTGTGGCCATCAGCTAAGAGTATGGGCTAAACAAAAAGACAACCAACTGCAGCCAATTTAATTGCCTGGTTTTCTGGGGATGGATAGTTTCCTTCATAAAATGTAATATTTTTTTTTTAGAAAGAATTTTTCATTTGGGTCTAATGGAGATCAAAAGGTTGATATTGTATGTCATGCTAGAAAAGATATTTTGAGTTTTGTAGACTGGTCATTAACCTAGTAAGGTTAAAAAATTGTAATAATTTTAAATGCTCACCAAAATCATACCTTTCTTACAAATTTAAGAAGTGTAGCCTTGTACAAAAAGACTTATTACTAGGTAGTTTTAAACAAGAAGCCTTTCTAACATGAAGCAATTTTGTTTTTAGCTTACACTAATAAGCTGGGGTTTGGGTTGGGTTTTTTTTTCTGAGCACATTATTTTTTTGAACATACACTGTCTGCCACAAGAATAAAACAAAGTATGTATTGTGATTGCTCCACAGATGCTTTCTTTGGTCAAGGTAACAGTTTCCATGGAACAAGTGGTCGTGGCAACAAACTTGCACAAATGCGCTACAGCCTGAGAGTGCTGAGGTCTGTTGTGGCTCTTTACAATGATGCTGTGAACCTTAATTTGTGTGACCAGGGAGCAATTAGCCAGCTACTGGGTAAAGTACAATTTTTATTGCTGTACTTATATTAGGACATTTCTGTTAACACTAAGAATGTTCCTGATAATTTGTGTGTTCTGGTTTTAAGTGTTACTGTTCTGACTGCTGAAAAACTTAAAAATCTCTGATTGGATTTTGAATTTTGTTACACCTTAACCCAGATAATTGAATGAATTAAACAAAACAGACAACTATAAAAACCTAGGTGTTTAATTTCAGAGTGAAAGCCGTACCTTCTCCCTTCATTATACTGCATTTGTTACATCTTATTTTCATTGTGATAGTTCCCAGAAGCTCCAGCCATGAGTCTTGTTCTATCTAAGTCTATTATGGAATCCTAGAATCATAGAATGGTTTGGGTTGGAAAGGAGTTTAAGATCATCTAGTTCCAACCCTCCTGCCATGGGCAGGGATGCCCCACACCAGACCATGTTGCCCAAGGCCCTGTCCAACCTGGCCTTGAACACTGCCAGGGATGGAGCATTCACCACTTCACTGGGCAGCCTGTTCCAGTGCCTCACCATCCCCATAGTAAAGAACTTCTTTCTTATATCTAACCTGAACTGCCCCTGTTTAAGCTTGAACCTGTTACCCCTTGTCCTATCACTACAGTCCCTAATGAAGAGTCCCCCTCTGGCATCCTTTTACACCCCCTTCAGATACTGGCAGGCTGCTATGAGATCTCCATTCAGCCTTCTCTTCTCCAGGCTGAACAGCCCAACTTTCTCAGCCTGTCTTCATACGGGAGGTGCTCCAGTCCCCTGATCATCCTTGTGGCCCTCCTCTGGACTTGCTCCAGCAGCTCCATGTCCTTCTTATGCTGAGAACACCAGAACTGTACACAGTACTCCAGGTAGGGTAGAAGGGCAGGATCACCCCCCTAAACCTGCTGGTCACGCTCCTTTTGATGCAGCCCAGGATACAGTTTGTGTCTGGGCTGTGAGTGCACTCTGAAGCCAGCTCATGTTAAATTTCTCATTGACCAACACCCCCAAGTCCTCCTCTGCAGGGCTGCTCTGAATCTCTTCTCTGCCCAACCTGTAGCTGTGCATGGGATTGCCCTGACACAGGTGTAGGACCTTGCACTTCGCTTTGTTGAATTTCATAAGGTCAGCAGTGTCCCACCTCTCAATCATGTCAATGTCCTTCTGGATCCCATCCCTTCCCTCCGGTATGTTGACCAAACCAATGACACATGACATAGTGTCATTGGCAAACTTGCTGAGGAAATGGTGTCACTTTCCATAACTCCTCTTTAAATAGAAGAAAATTAATAATATACTTCTATAGGAATAAGCTTATGAGTGAATAAAAGCAGAGGAGAGCTGCTTAACCACTGCTCCTGCAAATTTAGACCATTTTCTTGTTCAGTAACATATACCTATTGTTAAATTTGGTTTTAAGTTCAAATACAAACAGGTTTAAGTTCTCTTCTTACAATAATAAGTCAGTTTCCAATACTCTGAAAGAGTTATATTGAAAGAAACAAAACAGGTAAGATCTTTTGGAATTCAAAGAGTATGTTCTGATAGAAAGCCTAGAAAGAACAGATTTTATATCCTCAGTTGAAAGTTGAGCTCCAGTGAAGACAGATTTAAGTGAAAGCAAAATTAACGATATTCCTTACATATTAGATTTAAGTAACTTTTCTTAGTTTGGGGGACTTCTTTGTTTGAATGTCCTCTTTCACATAGTGGTTCCAAGGCTGATTTTTTTAACAGTGGTGGTGTTTTACATCTCCCATGTTTGCACTGTCAGTTCTAGTGAGACTGTACAATCAGCAAATCAGTAAGTTCATTGCCTTTTTCTAAGAGTTCCCTAATTCAGTTCAGTTCCCTGAACTCATTGCACTGGTATGATACATGGGGAAGCACAGAGGCTGAACAAAGAAGTCTGTGCAAGCTACTGTCATCTACTATCATTTACTCTGTCACCAAAAGTAAAACCCATGAAACTACAGCATCAGAGTGCTGCACTTCTGTAAGCTAGTACAAAACACAGGAGATAAAACTGAACTGAATAAGTAGATTCCTTTAAAAATCTCTTGGTGTAAATTTGATTTTTAATTCCTTGTCAGCAGCTGTTATAGAATTCTAACTTGTGTATAGGACATTCACATGTATAAAATATATTCACTTACAGACATCCTAAAGTATGCAGTAAACAAATCTAAAGAGAAGGAAGATGCCGTTCTACTGGAAATCCAAGCTGATGTATTATTTATTTTGTCTGCTGTCTGTAAAAATGATCTTCTCAGAAACGTATGTATCTTTCTGCCTGACACTGTGAAGAAAACATTAAAGCAGGGTATATTTTAATTTGAAGTATAGTGTTTCTATTATTATTATTGTTATTAATTATTCAAAAGCAGATGTCAATGGCAGTTCATCGCTCACCAGTCAGGTCTGATAATTGGGTTTTGTGATAGTGCAAGTTGAGATTCAAAATCACTCAGAAATCCACTAGGAAGTGTCTCACCTATTTAGTTGCTAATTTACATAATTTTGAAATTAATATATGAAAGTGTTAAATGAGATTAGCAGTTCAGAAAAACTGAAAATCTCTTTTTCTTTTGTATATTGTAAGGGATTTATCTTGCTTTTGCAAGTGCGCTGAATTTATTATGATATAAATATTTTGTTTTTTTCAATTTCCTTTGTATTTTCTTATATGTAGCTATTTAGTAAATATTATTTAATAAACATGTTGCTTTAATTAACATTTCAACAGGAATTCTTCAGCTATGAAGGAGTGGATATACTTATCCCATTCATTCAGATGGATCCAAAGAAGTTATGTAGTGGATTAGGCCACAGTTTTCTCCTCCTAAGTGCACTCGACTGCTTGTGGTTGGTAAAGTATTTTAGCAGCAGTAACTCTTAAAAATGACAAATCATGTATTTTTAGGTCTGCAATAGTATGAGTTTTCCCTGCAAATATAGACTTTTCTTCCATTTGCAAAGTATAAAAATTCTTCATTCAATTTGACTAAATAAAAACTATTAAAAAACAAACAGAAAAGGAATATTCTGCATATATTCTCTTCTATTAAATAGGAGATCAGTATGACAACTTAACTCCTTACACAGCAGTCTTAAGTCCCCACACAGTGTGACCTCCTGACATGTGGAATCACCTAAGACTTTCTAAAAGAGGTGTATGGTTGGGGTCTGTAAATAACTTCAGAGAAGTAAACAGAAGGCAAGAATAGACCATTACTAGCTAAAAACTGCGTAAGCGTAAGAAGTGGTTGTAAACTTGCTCTATGGGGCTAGAAATATTTTAAAGGTTGCTATCAGAGAATGTCAATACACAGGAGGATAACCAAAAGTTAATTTGCTTTAAGACAGAGGTTGATAAATACATTGAAAGCCAAAAGGTATGTTTGCCTGGCAGAAAATACTAATGCAGGAGATCCCTTGTTTCTTTGTTAATGACCGTGAGAAAATAAGAGAATGAAGCAATAGTAACATGAATGCTGGTTTTATGATCACGTTACGCTGGGAGAAGCAAATACCATTGCCAAAAAAAAAAAACCAGCCCAGTCTTGCTTATCTCACCCCTTGATTCTGCTGGCAGAAAATTCACACAATCTTGTAGTAAGCCAGATCAGGGACATGATCTAGCTAAATTTTAGCCTCTTTTACTGAGTAAGTTTTAGTTCAAATCCATATTCTCATCCAATTCATTGTCAGCCTGACAAATTTCTTGGGCCGCTACAAGGAAGATGTGCCACCTGCAAGAGAAGAAAGAGCAGTCAAGTAGGGTATGTTTAGTTACATGGTGTAAATGAAAAGGCATGTGAAACATGATTTTTGACTCCCTGAATGTATGAAGTGTACTGATAGCAAGTGAATTTGTGCAATTCCATAAAGCAGATTAGATGTTTGTAAAATATTCTAAAGTATAAAAATGTTTCTACACAATTATTTTTTTTCTGTTTAAGGTCCTGTGTCCTTGGATTTTACATTGCAGAAGATTATTTTCTTGAAAAACAGGGCATTTTTCTCCTTCTGGATTTGTTGGCAGTAAGTGTTTTATTGTTTTTACAGAATGGAAGAATAGTAAAACAACATGGAAAGTTGCATTATTTTGCTACAGTACCTTGTAAGACAATTATAATATTAACAAAAAGATCAATACATGTAATTCTGTGAGATAGGAAGGTGGTCGTACACCAGGATAACTCCCCAGAAATGATTGCATGGATTTTCCATGTAAATAAGAATTTGGCAGAGGGGGCTTTAAATTTAACAAGAATTTGCTCTTTTTAAAAAGAAAAGCTATGCTCTTACTTTGGATGACATCTCTGTTTAGAAAAGCACCTCACTTCTTACTTCATATTGAAGTTAGTAAGACCAGAGTTAGTATATACTTGAAGGCTTTAAAAATTTAGATATTTAAGGTTACTTTGTACATGTATCTTGTCTGTATAGGTCTTGGACATAATGCTGGCACAGGCATTTCACCTCTTACAAAATCAGCATACATCTTCCTTGTTTCATTCTCTCCTCATTCTCACTGGCTGTACTGCCTGCCTCTGATGCCCTCAAAGTGCAAGGCTGTAAACCCTTTCCTACTCTCAGCTGCTGCTAAAAGTGCTGGCCATAGAATAGAGCAGGTGCCATGTGGTACAGCTCAGCCACTGCCTTCAGTGTCTGTTTCTTATAAAAATAAATCTTGGTAGTAGTAAATTCTCCAGCAATAGAGCCTGGAGGCATCTATGCACAGGTATGCACATCTTACATGATCCTACATTATTCCCCTAATAATTCCCATTATTCTTTGATTTATGGAACTTCACATGGCAGGATTCCAGAAACTTGGCAGATTTACAGGTTTATACAGCAGTTTTATGCAAACAGTTGTGATGAAAAGCTTGCAGTTACTTGATTACATTATACAATTTCTCTATTTTTGAAGGTAGATATCACTGTGTTTTGAACAGTATAAAACATTTTTTTCCTTTTCCTTCACCAAGGTAAAGCAAAAGAACCTGTGCAATATAATCCTTGGAATCTTGGTTGAATTTTGTGACAACCCTAAAACCACTTCACACATCAGTACCTGGCGAGGGGAGAAAGATCAAACAGCAGCTAGCCTTCTAATACAATTATGGAGACAGGAAGAGTTGGATCTAGGAATCAAACGTGATCGCTATGGAAGGATTGTTGGTAAGTTTTATGATGCATGTGAAACTGTGAGCAGTTCCAACGAACGAAGTAAAACAAAGACTGTATTTCCTTTTGTAATCTGAATTCTGATGAAAGTAAATTATAATATTTATAGCTCTATGCTGTCGTTCTTCCCAAATACAAAATACCTTATAGAGCCTGGCCACTAGATGGCATTTTCTACAGCAGCTGGGAATGAACGACGTAATGAGCAGAACCATGGTTACTTTGTCATGTACCGTGAAAAGCACCTGAACAGCTTTTCTAATAATGGGCAGTTAAACTACTGAATTTTTTCCACAAAAGCCATTGTGTTTTGTTATATGTTATAAAAAGAAGTAAGGACAGTGCTATGTTCTTGAAAAACTTTAGTCATGCTAATTCATATTTCCCAAATTACGGTCAAATTCGTGTCCAAACTATCAAAATGATTTACATAGTGCCCACAAAGTAAGATTGAACTGTATTTTGGAGGAGAAATCACATGAAAGAGTATGTCCATAGCTGCCTGCAAAAGATCCTCATACTTCCATTGCATAGATAATATTTTCTGTAATAGCTTTGGGAACATACTACTTCTTCATTCTTCTCCTCTGGTTTTGTGTTTTGAAATTATTAGACATGAAGAGGCCTATTACTAGCCGCTTCCAGAAACAGCAAGAGGTCAGTCCCTTGCCTGCCAACTGTCCCAGCTTTGCCATCATGGAAATTTCAGAAAGCATACAGGCAAAACTTTATTTGTTATTCTGCAAGCTAGGTAAGACAAGTGAATTGCCTTTTTAGTGTCATGTTTGTCATTAAATTGAATTTTCTCACTGGCAATTAATAAAGTCACTTTTAAAAAAGTCAAAGGAAACTTGGAGAAGCATTATTAACACTCTGTTGATGTTGGCTCATCCTGTTCTTAGAAGTCCCAGTTTGTTGAGGATATCAATACTTCCCCAGTACTTTGCTGTCCCTACCATTAGAGTTTTCCTAGAATTAAACCTAAAATTTGCTTGAAATGTTATGTAATTTGCTTTCCCACACACAATATCTCTTTCACATAACACTTTTACATTTCATTTTATTTCCCTAGATTAAGATGTTACCAATTCCATTTTCTAGCATGAACTCTAATTATTTTCACTGTTCTGTTGTTTTTTTTTCTTGAGCCTTTACAATTGATTCACATTCTTCTTGATCTGTAGTGTCCCAAAACTGAACACAGTACTCCAGCAGAAGCCTCACTGCTACATAGAGCTACATTACTCAACTCATCTTTTATATAAACATACTGACATTAATATAACAATTCTCTATTCATTGTGGCATATTGTTTGCTCATTTGACTTAGGATCTTGTACAGTCAACTACCATCCTGGATTTGCACATATGACTATTCTTACATTTAGAATTTTTTATTTGTCCTTACTGAATTAAATTCTGTAGGTTTAGATCATTTTTTGGATTGGCAAAATCAATTTGCATTTTAATCTTTTCATTCAAAATGCCATGGTAGCTCCTAATTCTATGTACACTGAGTAAGACACATTACACCCTTGCCTAAAACCTAAGCTGAAGTCAAGATACACAATAAACTCTAGCAAATCCGTAAGATCTCTTATCTGGCTATAGAAAAAAGCTAGATCTCAGTTTTTACTAATTTGTGTTGGATATAAATGTTTTCACTGTTGCATTTAGCTACATAAACATTATTTGCTTAATCATTTGTTTCAGTCTTTTTTCGTGAACTGAACTGAACCAATATTCTCTGGCTTGTCCTTTCGCTCTTTTAGAAGAAGGCATTATGTTTGTTTTTTCCTGTCTATCCTCCACAGATTCCGAGATGATCAGTAATTGTTTGAGATTGCTTCAGCCAGTTCCCTCGGTAACCTAGAGAACCAACTGTGTTGAAAACATCTTTAGTTTCTCTAATAAACTATACATAGTTCTTCCTCTGTTGTAATCCAGGTTCTTGCTGATTTTTATAATGTTAATCATGTTAAATGTTGGATCACAGCTAAATTCTTTATTTAAGCAAAAAGGCATGAGATTTTCTTGCAGCTTCCTCCTATGTTCACACATACCCCATGTTAGTTGTATGTCTCCTGTGAAGTACTGAAATAACATGACAGTGGATAATAAATTGAAATATTTTTATAGTCTTTTCTCAGCATCTTCCTCTTACTGTAGCGATGCTCCCTAACAGCCTTTAACATGGTGATCAGGAAAACCAGTGTTAAGTGGTCTGTATTTATGATATTTCTTAACTTCAAAAATGATGTGATTATAGTCTAATAGATGCTACATTCCCAGTTACCACACAGATGGTATGATGGGGTATAGGATGAGATTTGACAGACGTGGTTTCGTTTTTTACCATCAAATATAACATATATCATGCAAAAAAGAGAAAGATATAGTCTCAACAACCATACCTCTCTACCTTATTCTTTTACATATATTTTAAATGTGTTTTTTAAAAGATGGACTCATGCTCAAGGATTATGCTCAAGGCTCAAGTCTGAGATGGAGGACACCACCATTACACAGCTTTGAAACAAAATACTGAACATCCTGTACTATGGTTCTCCTTTTGGCTGCTTCACAGCTAAAGCAAACTGTGCCGAATTGCTTCTTTAGAAACTGATCTGTGGAGTCAACTGTCTGCTTTAAGGAAAGATCAAACCCTTTCCACAAAAGCATAGCAAATCCTGGCTTTCCAAGTGATTGGAAGGTTACTGGAGCCACTCATAAGTAAAGAGTTAGTATAGAGAGAATTTATTAAGAAGAAAACAGGGGGGGTTATCACTAAAAGCCTGCTCAGGATTTTAAGAATGACTGGTATATGTGATGAAGGTTTTGCATGTAATTATATGACAAATAGCATAGTGTCTTCTTTTTAGGATGTTGCATTTTAAGATAATTTCAGGATGCTGTTAATACTGACATGATTCATTTTATTTTAGGTTTTGAAAATTTACCTGGCTTACCGGCTAAGGACTGTGTCACGCTTGCTATCATACAGCATTATATTGATTTTAAAGTGAGTATTGTGTTAGAAGATCTTACTATTGCATCTATATTTGCAAAAATAGAAAGTATATGTGAGGATACAACAAACAGCCCTTCAAAAGCTGTCACCTATGTCACAAGTCGCCTATAGTTTCATAGCAAGCCAGTATATACCATCCAAAGAAACAACCCTACCTCCGTCACTGCAGCACTCCTCAGACTCTTCCTCTGTACCATTACAAATGTTTGTGACTGCATAGAAAATGAGACTAGAAACCAGCATTACTTAAAAATAACTCTGAGAAAAAATAGATTTAACTGTTTCCCAAATCAAGAAACAGGAATGCACCAGAATAGAATTAAGAAATTAGGGAAGGGCTGGAGAGTAGGGCTGCCTCTTTGCCAGTAAGGTCAGTTTAGGGGAGTGGTGGCTTACTATTAAAAATTACTTTAAATACACATTCTGATAAAGGTTTGTCTGTGCTTTCCCATCTTTGTCCCCACATGTACTATCCATCCATACTATCAAAAGTCAAGAATGATGTGCCTATAGGAAAAAAGAACAGGATAATAAGCTTTGTGGGAGCCCTCCTGCTCAAAAGATCCTTCAGTTTATGCCAAGTTTCTGCTTAGAAATTAAGTATGTGAGATCTTGAAGTGTTCAGAAACTAGCAAGACTCAATCTTTAGTTGATAATTCCAGCTTCGGTTTATGTCTCACATTGCAGTTTGATCTGATCATGTGTGTAATTTGAGATTTTAAGAACTAGCCAGCAGGACACAATACTTCACTCTCATAATGTGGTATCTTGTAGCTATATGTATTTCTTCTGAGTTTCTGTAGTTGTCAGCATTCCTGTTATTCTTCTGTGGAGTCAAGCTTGGGCTTGGGAAGGCTTAGGAAGGGTTATCATAAATGAATTTGGTGTAGTATTACTGAAGTCTAAAAGGAACTGAAAAAAAGATATAAATAGCAACTACTGTGGTGCTTTGCACATACAGGTTGGAGAAGTTTGGAGTGAAATCTGTGCAGAACTAAAAGAAGAATTCAAGCCTATTGAATCAGATGAGGAAGCTTTGAAAGTTCTTTCAGAGGTATCAGAAGATACTGGAAGAAAGGTTGCTGCTTTGCAGACTGCAGTGCTTGAAAGTCAACACCAACAAGAAATACAAGAAGAACAAAAAACATATAAAAAAGTAAGACAAAGAGTATTTAAACAAGTAAAGGCCATGTAAGCTTTTTTGTCAATTTATATGAAGATTTTATTGGTACATAATGTTGAGAATACCAGATCTGTACACTGCTTGAAGACATCTTAATCTGTCTCAGCAGAAAAATTTTAACTTCAAATAAACTCAGTTCTCCCAATTTGTATCATTTTACCACTATTTAGAAAGTAACATGAAAAAATGAAGCAGTATCATCAGTGATGCATCAGCAACAGTGTGATGAGAAATGACCATTATGCTACTATAGAGTTGCACGTGTGTTCATCTGTACCAGATAATGATTTAAAGTGCCTATTACAACTACATCTGATTCTTAAAATGAAACGTAAGCCTTTGTTACATGATCCCTTGGTTGAATAGTCATAGAGTTTCATTACTTTAGAAAGCAGGCCTTTGTACTTCCTGGCATGCTAAGTGTGAACAGGAACAGACATTTTCCAGGTTTGGTTTTAGGGCAAGCATTTGGCATTTTTGCTCATCCTCTCCTGCTTTCTGAGAAGTAAGTTCAGTTGGTCCAGTTGTCTAAAATCTCATGTTAGTGTTTTTGAGGATTGTCATGCATTATGATGCCTGCGCTTTTGTCACCAGGAGTGATTCCATCTCTGTTATTCAGCATCTGAAAGTGAGAATATACAGGAAGTATTCCTGAAAGAGCTTTGGCTCTTCCAATGTATCTTTTGGAAAAGGGGAAATTAGTTTGCACAGAGAAGATAAGCCTTTATTTTTATAAAGGCAGTACATAAGTGAAGTTTTTAAAGGACAAGTACATCACTACAACATTATCATCCAATCCCAGGTGAGAGGTATGAGCTAAGGTAACCAAAGGGGCATAGGTGAACATGATACTCAAAACAGCTCAAAGAATTCAGAAAAGCTTGTGAGAAGGGGATTGTGTTGCATCTTGTAAATCTCATTTATGTTACAGATCAAAGCTATCCACAAGCAGAGAGAAATGCTAAATAAATCTTGGGAAAATTTCTTGACTCGGACATCCAACTATGAGGCACTGAAGGTAAGAAATATGAGTGATGGAGCAAAACATATATTCACAGTATAGTTATAATAATTTTGAAGTTCCAGACACATTTCTTAATGAATTATGAGGATATTCAAGTAGAAGTTAGAGTAAATTTTATATTCACACAGACATAGAAGAATGAACCTTAAGATGTATTGGCAAAGCTACGCAATCTTTGATTCTTCTGCTCTTCTGATTGCCGTCACAAAGGGGAGATCAACATTGTTTATGCACTTGTAATTGTGTGTGTGTGTGTGTATTTGTCCTGAAACTGTTGAAACTAAAACTGTGGTCATTCTTATTTTTCTTTAATTTTTCTATTATTTCATTCCCTATACTTAGTCCAGCAAGCATCCTTCAAGACGGGAAATACTTTATGATGAAAGGAGTTTCTTTTAGCACTATTTGTTCTTTTCCAAAAGAACATAAAAACTCGTAGAGTCCTTCTTAGGCAATCCGACTAAGTTGGAAAATGAATTAAATCAGACTTAAACACTTTGGCAGCTAAATTTAATTTTCCTTCCTTTCCCAAAGGAGATGCAAAAGAGAACAATTTCCTTCAAGTGCAAGCACCTCCCTGGCCTGTAGTAAAGTTCTATGCTAGAGTTAGAAATTTATAGAAGGACAGAAAAATTCCCCCACAGATTTGGGGAACTGGTTAGTTCTGACTGAGTCCCTGGGAAGCTGATTTAGGTATGCAAGGGACAAGAAGGTAATTGGTAATGGCTGTCATGGATTTACCAGGGACAAATCACGCCTTGACAACATGGTTGCCTTTTGTGATGAAATGCTTTGCTCTGGAGAAGGAAGATGGATATTACTTCTGTTGGCTTTAGCAAGATTTTCAGTTCAATCTTGTGTATCCTCCTTCTAGCCAAAATGGGGAGATAAGGACTGAACTGCATACCCGTGGACTACAAATTGGATAAAATGTCTGGACTGATGGGCTCAAAGGACAGTGGTCAATAATTAAAGTTTAACTAGCAGTCAGTTTTGAGTGATATTCCACAGAGTCAATTATACTGTCAATACTATTTAACATTTTTATTAATGACTTGGATATTGGATTAGCTTGCATCCTCATCGCAGGTTCTGAGCTGGAGAAAGCATTCCATATGCTGGGAGGCAGGGTTGTTATTCAGAAAGACCTTGTCAAGCTGTAGGGCTGGGCTGACCAAAAGTTCATGAAGTTCATGAAAACAAATGTGAAGTCATGCACCTGGGATGTATTATGGTTGTCATGCATTGGTACAGCCTGAGGACTAACTTGGCTATGTGGATGTGTATTAGGGATGGGGTGATAAGCTGAACATGAGGCAACAGTGTACTCTTGTGGTGATGAAGGCGAACAGCACATATGGCTACATTAGAAAGAATACAGCCCAGAGGTCATAGCAAGTGATTATTCCTTTCTCACCCTTGCAAAGTCATGTCCATTTATTCTGTTTTCATGTGCCCACTACAAGAGAGATTTACAAACCAGAGGGAGGGTACCTACAATTAAAGGCCAATAGAATTATCACCTCATTTATTTTGTTGTTTTTTTATATATTATCTAACAAGTACAAATTACACAATTCATTTGGATTAAAGCGATTTTATATTTTTCTCTGACTATCTTTAGAAAGCAAAAAGGCTTCAGGAAAAATCAATAGAGGCTTCCAGACCTAAACTGAAGACTCAAAATGAAGCAGTTTATTCTACTCATATTAAAGGCCTCGGTACAACAGTTAAGTAATCACCTATTTTATTTTATTTATTTTATTTTATTTATTTTCATTGATGTGTAAGTGCTTTGGTGTTTATTTTGTCTGTGTATGTCCTGTGGCTTACTCTTTCTTTAATAATATTCATCTGACAAGCTCCAAATATGTAAGAAAGAATCTGTATCTCCTGCAAAGCACAACTTCCCTTTCTGATATATCCTCAGACAACAGGTAGTTGCTCAGAATGAGATTCAGATCTACAAATTCCTCATAAGAAGTCTGGGCAAGATGGTCCTATGCTACTTGACATGTACCTCTTGTGGGATAGCCTCTCACGAAAACCTTGCTGAGGTCAAGCCTTCCTTCACTAATTGTTGGGTAAATCTGCCCGATCTCTAATACATCAGCAGAAGTGTCCTTTGTCAGTAAACATGTTCCTCGCTTTCTGCAGATAAGCCAACTCCTTGCATCTGCAGAAAAGATTTTTTTTCCCCCTCATTTATATCAGTTCATTGAAGTGTAAGAAAATAAAAGCCATTGTTAGGATCGTATTTGGGTGTAACAGCATATTTAGATGTTGATTTTTGACAACCTGGGTTAAGATGTGGGAGAATCTCCACTCCAGTCAGTAACTGCTTTTGAGTTACCTGGATGATTTCTGTGTAAACATCACAGCTAAGGAGGATTTTAGGGGAGGGATAGCTTCTTGATTGCTTATAAGTTACTTTTACATGAGAGGAGAAACAAAGAAATAAAAACACAAGGTGTTGATTTAAAACTTGCACAAAGGCAGGAGATTCCACTACCATGGGCTCTCTGGCATGACAACTGTAATTGGCTCTCTGTAATGACAAATAAGGTGGATACACCCTGAAAAGGAAAATAAGCAGTTCATGTTTGATGTGATGAAGAAAGGAGGTGCCTAATAGGAAGCCAGGGGATGGTCTCAAAGTGCTGGACTAGGATTTTTATCAAATTATCTTTGCCCTAAACTTTTGTAAATTCAAGATGAAGTGGGGTAAAAAAATTACAGATTTACATGCCTGTATCAGTGAGACTGTTAATCAGCAATATTTTGTAGAAAGTTTCTGAAAAATTTAGACACGAGCATTCTGGAAATTGTTGATAGAGAGAAATATGTTGTTATATTCTATTTTAAAGACTTGGACCTCAAGCCAAGACTATTCATTTTTTTCGGTGGAAGAGGTTTTAATAAGAAAGTATTTTATGGTTTTATAGACAATATCTCAACAACTGTAGACAAAAAGAAGGAAAGGTTAGTCCATTTTGCAGAGTAAGTGTGTTAAGAAATGGAACACATCAAGAACACCAAATAAAACTGCTTGGGTACATTGCTTAGAAGAAATACAAATAACAGATATGGCCAGCAAATTTTTTCTTGGAACAATCTTCTTCCCTCCTCTCTGCTAAACACCCTTCACAGGGAGAGATAAAAATTAGGCCAGGATGGTTGTTGCAGACCAGTCAAGGTCAAGTAATTAAACATGTGAGCCACAAGCACTTGAAGAGTTGCATTGTTTGTTTTAGTAGGTCATGCTTAGAAGATAGAGGTATCACTGGGATTTACATATATATACACATATGTATAAAAATATGTATTCCTTATACTGAATATACTTATTCAATATAGAGAGTAGTATGTCCCTTTCAGTCTTCAAGTTTTCCTGGAGGAGCAGTTATAGGCAAATGCATTCTGAGAGAAATAGGGTGTGTTCCTTTTTTTTCTTTGAAGTATTAATGTATAATGAAATGCTGAGGACAAAAACTGGCTCATATTATATACAAATCCCAACAACATTGCACAACAAACTTCTATTGTAATAAAGGCTTGATTTGCTTCTCCTTTTCATAAGATCAGACGTGAAGGCAGAAAAGCCGAGTACATAAAGGTACCTGGTGAAAAACCACTCTGTCCTTTCCTTTGTACTGATGGGAACAATTTGTTAATTTCACGTAAAGGATAGCTTGAATAGACCTCAGAAACCTCAGCATGCATCTCCACCAGATGAATAATATTTTTGAAAGACAGTTCATGATCTAACTCTCATTTTAAATACTAACGTGACTGTCATGTAATGTATTTTGTTTTTCAGATTGGATCTGGTCACTTAGTAACTGTCAAAAGTACACCTCCATTAACTGGAAGGCCACTGAATGTTACAGAATTTGCTCTTAGAAAGCTGCCTCTTTCTGAAGAAGCCTTAAAGAAAGATCAAAAGCATTAAAACACTGGACTTGGTCTAGAAAGCTTTGGTACCTGTGGAATAGAGTGTTCTGAACAGTGTTTTTACTATAGTTAACTGTATGTGCATCTTAGATACAAGATAAAATCTGTTTGTAATTCTTTGGTGAATTGCATAGAGCATCTTGAGAGCAAAACTGTATTTTGCCTTAACTAATTATAAACATGGGGATGATTTATTAATAAAGTACCCTGTACAGTAAGGTACACAGGTAGGCTGAGTCTAAAAATTTTGTGTGTTAGTGTCAGGTTACCGTGATCCTCTATCAGTCGGTCCACTATTTAGTTTTCCATCTCTTGTTGACTCATTCCACACATTGCAGTTTAAGTATCTCTTCCATCGAGCAGGGCAATGACCTTTCACATAAACACATTCATTTCCTCATTTTCCTGGATCCCATACCCATGTGGGTTTTGTCCCAGTCCATTTTGTTTCTTGAACTGCCTTCTTTAGCATGAGGACTTCTGATTTACGTTCTCTCAGTTTTCATCTAAAGACTCCCTAAAAAGCTTGTTTGTGCCAAGTTTCTCCAAGCCTGGTGGAGACACGCTGAAGTGTCCTGCTGTTCAGGGATTTCTGACAGCTCTTGGACTGATCGTACTATTCTAATTACTTCTTGGGTTATTGCCCCTATTGTCTCCAAGAGGAACTCTTTGTCTTCCACTTCTAGAATACCAACACAAACTTGTGAGCAGACCTTCTTGTACATGACTCAGTTTCTAAGCTATTCTCTCTTTTCCTAGCCTGGGCAAAGCCAAAAATTGTTATATTACAATAGAGCAAGATTCCCTGAGGCTATTACCTCATTTTAAAACCAGTCACTAGCCAGTGATATGGCATAAAATTATGTGACATTGCAAGGGGTTCCGTGACATACAAGCTCTGGCACATAGTCTGTCATTTTTGCCTGTAAGCAATGTTTCATGAAAGTATAAACTTTCACTTCGTTAAATGCCAGCTTGAAAAATTGAAACAAGTTTGAGCTAAATGGGTAGAACTTAGTACCCAACTCCCTTTTTCACTTCCTGAAAGAGCCATGGGGTGGGTGTGTGTATGAAGGGTTTCTTGAAAATCTGTTTGTCCATGTAATAAGACATACCGGTACTGGCATTAAACATAAAGGCGGTGATTTTTGTTTCAAATTTGTCTACTTAAATTCTATAGAAACAAGAACCTGAATAAAATAATGAAATAAACCAAACCAGCCATATGAAATGGTACTTACTCACTCCATAGGTGCAGTTTGCAAAGATCAGAAGCATTTTCTTATGGGCAGGTCTGTTAAACATTATGTTGTAGAGTAAGACAGTCATCTAGTACTTAAGGCTAGAGAAATCACATTAACTTATGCTATTTTAATTTAATTTCTTATGCTGGCCCTTTGCTAACTGATAATTTCTAAGTATAATCTGTTTTTATGATGATTTTTCCCCCCAAATTATCTGCATAATGTTTTAGTATGTTTTATTAAATAACTCTGCATGTGTATTTCTGGCCTGCCTGCAAGAAAGGTAAGCTAAGGTATATAGAGATTATCTAACTAATATGTCAACTAGTCTTGCTCAGTTTATATTTCTCCAACAGCTCTTCAGCAGCTGTGCTGCTGTATTACTGTTTTAGAGAATGGCAAAATGTATCTACACACTGGGGCCACAAAAGTGCATTCCATTGTCTTTACACAATTAAAACTGAGCAATACATATTTGCCTAGGAGAACAAATACTATGATATTTAGAGGTTTTTTACACCCTTGTTCATATGTGGATGTGCAGGTGACTCATTACTACTGGCAGGAAAGCAAAGGCCCATTTCTTCCAAAAAACCATATAGGACTCATGTAAATGCTTCAAATTTCTGTACAAAAGCTACAGCGATACAGTATAGCCAAGGTATAGATATAAAAGATCTTTTAACTTCAAATCAGTTTATTTTTATGCTTATGTTAAAACTTCAAATCAGGCACAAAATGTGCCCCACAGCACTCCTCCTCCAGCTGTATTGTGCTTCTGCTACAGTACAGTGCAAACAAGTACCAGCAAATGCTACTGTTAACTCTGTCAAGGACTAGAGAAAGAAGGGGACAGAATTTCACAAAATGTGTACATTTACACTTAATAAATTAATACTAACACAAGCTTTCCGAGCAACATAGACAGCATCTGGTTTTGCCAGCCAGCCATGGACTGTGGACTGGCTGTCAGCAGAGGAACCCAAGAAAACTGGGCTTGCTGCTCCTGCTCAGGGGTGGAAAGAGAGGGAGTGCAGAGTACTAGGGGAGGAGGAGATCACCCCATTCACTGTTAATCCCTCCTGCAGCCAGCTAGCAGCATGGCTTTGTTATAATCGAAAGAGGTGAGTCCACCTGGAATTTGTTGTGCTGCTGCTGCTTACAGTGCTGTGTTCCTATCATTCAGTCACCTGCCCCTTTGGCAGACACTGCAGGCCACCCATAGCAAGAGATTGTTCAAGCATTCTGGAGCCAACCATGGTAGATGCTAAACACCTCTGTATCCTATAGAAAACTAATTAAAACAAAGACTTACAATCTCAGGAAGGATGGAGCTTTTAAAACTGCACAGGATACCTTGTTCTGTCACTCAACTAAAAGATCACTAGTATAGGAAACATTACCTTTAAAATGTTACTATAGTTCTACGCTTCTGTTGGTGATGAATAAAATTATCTGTAGGTGTGAAGAAGGGGAATTTATTTATCTGGTTTATGACAGTTAAAATACTTTATTTGATGGAAATTCAACACAGTACATGGCTTTATAAAGTGGGTGTTATTGGAACAGATTAGACTGGATCTCAAATAGCTGCTCATCACAATCTATCAGTTCCTGAAACTGCTGGGTTTGGGTGTATCATTACTCCTTCTATTTGCTCAAGAGAAAAGGTGTATTTAAAATACTTTTTGTATCAGGAACTTACAGTGATATTCATGGGTAAGAGAAATTTCTCACTATTTTTGTGTCCTCTCTGGAATACCGTAGGAGATCTAATTTACAAGATGCAGTTCGATATTGTGTTTACCTAAATGAGTGTTTACAAAATCTGTGAGACTTGTTGGATATTTTACAAGCTATATATGAGCTAGGCATACCTGGGATGGATTTCTTGTTACTTATGAAGGTTTATATGTTGTTACTATGTAAGTACTGTTTTCTACAGTAATTAAACCCAGCTGGGATCTTATAAAAGGCTAGAACACAACAGAGACTGAACAAGCTGCATAGCCTAAGGAGTAAAGCAGAGAACAGTCTGCATCTCTGAGTGTTCCCATTTGTTCTCAGGCTTTCTGTGCTCAGGACAAATGGATTAACTCCATGGTTAATCTCCCTGAATTATTTTACCCATGCTGGACTGTTTCTTATAAAGGAAGACATAGTCAAGCCTAGTCTCTCACTCTTTCAAACCACTGAATGCATGGGTCTCAACTGTGATGTTGCCTGTTGTGACAGGGATGGACTGTATCACTTTATTTACCTGTATAAATGTGTAGATAAAGAGCAGTCTCGTGTAAAATATTGTTCTTAATGTAATGTAGCAGTGGCTTTGCAAATAACGTGTTATTAGACAAGAAAATTACTACTATTCAGACCTTGCTGCATAGAAAAATACTTTAATTAATCCACAGCCTATATTAAGCAGTGATAAATTACAAAGTTAAGACTGCACAGGCATTACAATAAGCATAATCCTTCCCTTTAGCTTGATGTCACACTTTTTTGCAATTCTTGAAGCTAATTTATGTGCAAGACTGTATAAAATGTTTGTTGACATTTTCTCCATTGCTTAAAGTATAAAAATATATTGGGCTTCCACCCAAATTAACTTTAAAAAAAGAGAATTAATGGAAAAGATGAGCCTTTTCAAAAATACGAAACTGGTTCAGACTTACAAGCTTACCTGAGACAACAAAAGTCTTAACTCAAAACAAAAGCATTCAGACATGCAGTGGGATAAAGGCAACCTTGACAGACTGCAAGACAGGAAAGCAAAAGTGACAATGTGGGAGTTCACATACTTATCAGTTTAGCAGTGATTAAGTGCTTTATACAAAGAAAAGGAAAAAAAAGAAGGTTGAACCATGCCAGTGGACTTGTCTAAGCATCTCGAGTACATGCCGTGCTTTTGTGCTCCTTCATTTTGATGTTGCCTTGCTGAGGTATCTTTATTTTGACTAAAATGGATTGGTGAAAGCAGACCCTGCAAGATTATGAAAGAAAAGTCATTATTTTCTAAGCAAATTTCTAGGAATGCTAGAATTAAATCATCTCCATGTATCAAGACAGGCTAAGAAAATGGGGGCTATTCACTCTGCAGAAGAGAAGGCCGTGTGGTATCTGAAGGGGGCCTACAAGGATGCCAGAGGGGGACTCTTCACATCAGGGACAATAGTGATACTACAAGGGGAAATGGGTCCAAACACAGGCAAAGTTCAGGTTAGATATAAGAAAGAAGTTCTTTACTATGAGGGTGGTGAGGCACTGGATTAAACCCAAAGAGGTGGTAAATGCTCCATCCCTGGCAGTGTTCAAGGCCAGGTTGGACAGAGCATCAGGTGACATGGTCTAGTATGAGGAGTCCCTGCCCATGGCCGGGGAGTCAGAACTAGATGATCTTAAGGTCCTTTCCAACCCAAACCATTCTATGATTCTATGTTCAGTCTGGAAACCTAAAACATCTGAAGAAAGTCCATTGCTAAGGATGAAAGGATCCAACAGATCTAGGACTGGTTAGTAAGACCCTAACCTTATAGAATCATCAATTCAGACTCATCTCAGACCGTGATGACCAGAATTTGTCACTGATGATTCACAATGACCATGAGATCATATTACGTATCAATAGTTTTAATGGGAAGAACAGGGTTCGAGCAGTCAGGCATTTGAGCTTCCCTTCTTACAGAAGGATGATTCCCCATAGTTGAGACTAAAGTCCAAACACCAGGAAACTTTTAGTACTTTAATGCCATTTATATGCACACAGTGACAGCATTCAGCATCCATTTCCACACACTACCACATGCACACCCGACATTTTTTGCATTTTGTTAAATACAGAAATTTAGTACCCTAACTTATTTTGGCTCGTGTATTGTGAAAGTAAGTACCATTGAAAGATGCAAATACTTTTGACAGAAGTAGAGACAGAAAACTGGAAATTACTATATTGAGTTATCTAAATATTCAAGGATGAAGATGGAAGTGTTTCAGTTTAAAGTTAGCATGTAACAGATTAACACTATATCTTATAGTTACCTTCTAAAGTTCTATGTGAGTATATGGAAGAGTATTTGGGAGATGCTAATTGTCTTCTGCCCATTCCATGGGATCTTGAGAGCACACAGTCTACATACATATCCCAGAAGTTCTGGGCTAACTCATTGAAGAGTTCATTGTGCTTGGGCTTAGGGGATTCCTTTAGGAACATCATGAAGTCCCAGAGACCAATGATCGTATCTGCTACCTTGAGTTTCTTCATTTCCACCAACCCATGGGATGAGACCTCCCAGCACTCATGGTCAATCTGACCCAGGCTTGGAGGAGTTTCTTTGTGATAATCTAGATTGGCATAAACCAAATTCAGCATCAATATACAGCCCAGCTGAAGATACCACCTTTGTTTCCATACAAATTCCATTGTCCAATAAGATACCTGAAAGAAAGTATAAAATCACAGTGATTCTGCTCACATGTAGTTCATTCTCACCCAACTTTCAAGGATACCCCAAGAGATTATTTATACATTTATACAGGAAAATACTTCTTTTCAAACCACAGATTAAATACAGTCAAGGAACCTTAATGCTGGAGCTAGGTTAACACCTAGAAATTGTGAATGCTATTTAGAACATGAAAATCTGAAGCTGTAAGTTTGAAGTGATTGTAACCTGTATCAGAATTGCTCCCTGAGCTCAAGACTCCTTCCCTTAAAATCCTAAGTTTAGATCACCAGTTTGAATGTGCCAGTACACTGCTGCAGCCATCTGATCTCCCTACACTCATTTACTTCTCTATCTCACCTTCAGGACTTTAGGAAATGAGACAGACAGATACCCCCCAACCTAACTCCTTTCCAAAACTTCACTTGCTAGCTACACTTCAGCAGGTAGCAGGATTACCTGCCTCAGCATCCCCAGAGTTTACAAAATGCATTGAAGTTTCTATTCCCTGGGTTGTTAGAAAACTTGCTCCAGCAAACAAGCAAGGATAGAAATGCTTCTCATTTCCACTTCACTAGGCAGAGGAAGGACACTAGCAATTTACCTACATAGCAGGAAAACAGCAGCCAGGAAGCTCCCAATATATTGAGCTGGTTTGATTTCATGTTTCATGTTTTGATGTTTTAATCCAGCTAAAAACTAAAATGCCAAAGGTCCATTTGAATACCTCAATCAGGAGCAGAGACCACAACAAGCCTCACAGAGACTTTGAAGTAGTAACTCCTACTATGCAGTACAAGACAGATGAGTTTCACAAAGGCAATAACTAAAGAACCACAGTAGAAGTTATACTTACAGTGTTCCTGTGATGAGATGGAAAACAGTAGCCTTGAAACCACAACAGTCAGCCCCTTGGAGAAAAAGAGAGAAATTCATGAGAGGGCTGCAAGTGCCCGGCAGCTGCTGGATGCTCCGAGGGTGCAGGGATTACACTGCACAGGGAAGCCTCAGCCGCTGGCAGAGCAGCAGCAGCAGCAGCATGAACTCAGGTCAGTGGGAAAGGCAGGAGGGAGCTGTGGCTGTGGCAGCCCCACCTCTTTCTGCAGCAGGCACCGAGTGTCAGCGGAGCCTGGGCTGGGGCCTCACCTGAGAGACTGACTGCCTCTGGCTGGGTGGGAGGGTGTCTGTGGTAAGGGGAGAGGCAGAGCGCTGTCAGAGGGAGGAAAATACAGGCGAGAGTAAATCTTTCTCCAAGTCGGTGACATGAATGCACTCCCCATTTTATAAACCCGGGTTTCCATTCACAATCCTGCCTGCGCCACCAAAGACAACATTTTGAAATACTGGAAAATGAACGCACATCTCAGAATTCATAGGCACAGTGTGCACTCACTATTCCAGGTCCCTTCTGATAGAAACCTCCTGACTTGAGATCAATTTCACATTATTTTTTAAACTCTAACTTGGTTGCCAGGGAAGTTTTCAGTGCCATTTTATTTGTACTGGACAACATCCCCTCCAGAGGCTGGCACCAGTACCAGGGTTCACATCCCTCATATTCCAGCCAGCAGTAGCCCAGCTGTGCCAGTGGCTAAAGACTTCTTTTCTCTTGCTTTGTTTCTGGCCAGTTATTTCCTGTTCTAAGGAACCAGACTCATGTACAGAAAAGCTCCATTTCCTCTGACAGAAGTTTATGAAGGAATTTACTTAGCTTTCTAATTATTTCTTCCATACACGTTCTTATGATACACCAGTTATAATGTCTCATCAGATACTGAAATATAAGACCAAAAGTAAAGAGATGGAGATTCTTGTTCCAGCTAGTATGTACTTCCCATGTGTCTGTATTTTAACACAGCCAGACCCAGTATACTACATAACTTCTACATTGTGCTAGTAAGATGAGGTTAAAAAGACCTTTTTAACTGACAACAGTGTCAGAGAGACCAAAGCATTAAAATCTGTAAAAGGCCTTGAGATTCCTTGGTGGAAGATGAGCTGTTAGCACAGACTGCTCCCAAGGGCAAACTGCTTTCAGAAAGTTTGCAATTCTTCTTCTCCCTCAGTCCTTGCAACTCCACACTCAGTGGGCTGGGTTTCTGGACCCTGTTCTAGGTATCTGTTGTGCCTAATTCAAGACAGGTTGCCCAAAATTGAGCTCTCTAAGGATGAAGATTATTACAGCTAATTTGCCTTACATAATTAACGCTTAGACTTCTCAACATGTACATTCAAATCATCTCTTAGATCACTAAGGAAAACAGATCAGGACATATTTTGAAATGCAGGCTATTTTTGAGAGAACTCCTACACTGCATACATGCTTGTTGGGTTTATCTTCAGGGAGGCTTTTGCTTTCGAGGAAGATCATCAGTCTTTCACCTTCAAAGGCATTAGAGTGTATTCAAAGTCTGCCACAGTAAAACCATCAGCAGCCAAAATCATTAAACTTTACACATTTCTACAAATGCAATGAAATTCTGTGCTTCTTCCTAATCTGCTGTGGCTCGATGTCATTATAACATGTATGTAACAGTATGTACCTGCCTCTTTATGTCACAAATTCCTGCAGCTGGGAATATGCAACAAAATCAGCTATGAAAGATGGCAATGCTATTTACCATGCCTCAGAAATGTTTCAGGGTTTCTGTGCCCACTTCCGCACTAAAGAATTGTATCCAAAACACTCAAGTCCTCCACTTTGCTGGTGCCTCAGTACAGCCTACCACTGTGCAAGGGAAGAGGTTCATAACCTGAGAACCACTGCATAAGGGATCTACCAGCCCTTTTCCTATTGCATATTATGGAAGAAAGCTGTTTTACTTTATCCTTACCTACTGTGGGGTGGATATGGCTCCTGCCAAAAGAAGACTGAGAATTGCTGTGACTCAGTGGCAGTGGTACCACAGTGATACTTATAAATAAGTGAATGTCATTGGTCTAGTGACTGCTTCACAGAAATTATGACTTTTTCAAGGCTGTTCAAAGGTTCACTGGCACAGCTTGGGATCCCCCACAGCTTCACTCCTTCTCTTTAAAGAAGTGACATGAAATTTCCAAAGGCTACCAATCAAAGTATAATTAAATGCTGTATCCAGCACACAACAGAAAAAACTCTGCAACACTGGGTCCATGCAGAAATCAAACCCCACTGCACCTATGCACAAAACCAAAAGCTCTCTTCAAGAGAGTGTGTAAAGTTTGTGTATAGTTTGACACAGGTAGCTCTTCTGTATGAGGTGCTGCCTGAAAGAACAGCTCTACAGCAGGAGAGGGCTGATGTAACCCTACCACAGCTGCTCCCTTCTTTAATTCGAGTGTCACCCAACAATGAGGACTGCAATTTATTTTTCTGTGCAGTACACTACCATATATTAAAAACCCTACAATGTACCCAGAATCGTGATGTCTGAAGCACTTAAGCATGTAAAGCAGGTAAGAGTCCCAGTCCCAGAGAACCTCCTGTCTCTAAAGGAAGGCATGGCTGATGACAACATCTGACAAACACGCAGTGGAATGGGGGCTGTTAGGGTTTCACAACATGCTTTAGTGGAGCACAACATGACAGGAACAGACTGTTCTTTCAAGTGGAAATGCAAAAACTTCTGTCATGAATACAGTACAGTACTAAAGGCAAATACAAACCTGCCCTGAAATGACCCTATTCAGAACTATTGCCTACCTTCTGGAAGCCTTTCCAGCTAAACCATGTAAAAACCATTGCAAAATCTTGTCAAAGAAAAAAAGCCTGATTGGAACCTACATGGCCATAGAGAGGAAAACATCTGGAAGACTGGAATAGCTTATTTCTGAACTCTTCTATCACTGAATGGAGCTAACACTGTATTAGATGTAATTACTCTCTGAAATTCTAAAGCAGCTTTCACAAACAAGGAGATTAAGGTGCTAGGAAGGCTGGACAAGGAACCTACCTTTAAGAAAGCTCCTTCATATAATTAATCAGAATAGCTTTCAGTAAGTTTTCAAGTTAAGAAAAGCTTCTCATCTTTTTGTTTGCTTTATGCAGCACTGAATTCATTAGCATGACCTATCTCACAATGAAACAGCCAACACTGCGAAGGCATTTAAAGAAGAAGGGAGTTGCACAGCTCTTTGGCCACTGCATCAACTCCTGTCATTTCATTCCCAGTTAAAAGACATAGGTGTAGTAGCACAGGACACTGGTGCAAACAGTGATTTCATTCAACTCCAACAGCCTCTGATGGCTGCCCTCAATCCCTTTTCTTCATCTGGCAGATTTATTTTTATCACACTCCTCTTGCTTTTCCTAATCTAGTTAATAAATTCACCATTTATAATCTTAAAATGAGGTATTCCCAGAACTCAACTACAAAAATCAAAACTCTAAAGGAACAGATTTTTCTCAAGAAAATCCTTTCAAATTAAAAATTCCCTTTTAAAGCACCACCTCATCAACAATGTTCTCTTCAGAATATATTTATGTGAAAAATGTTTGATAATATCTAAAACTTCACCTCCCAAACTGACAATTGTTCTGAAGGATGACTTTCAGATTTAATTTTCGTTTATGCTACTGTGCATCTCTGTCAGTCAAGCACTGAGGAATCACAGAATCACGGAATCACAGAATTGTTTGGGTTGGAAGGGATCTTAAAAATCGTCTGGTGCCAACCCCCCTGCCACCGGCAGGGACACCTTCCACTGGACCAGGTTACTCACCTATAGGAGGATGCCATCTGGAGCAAGGATGGACCCGTGAATTTAATATGTCAGAGATTAAAATTATTTGCAACTAATAATTCTGCAGGATGTTACATTAATTTTGTAAGATGCAAGCACTATCAAGAAGGCACTGATCATATTTATTAGGTAAGTACTGTTAATACAGTTTCTGTTTCAGAACAGGTAGGGTCAAAGAAAGTCAATCTATGACCGTCTTCATAAAATCTAAAATACTTCAGAGCTACGTAAAAGCTTGGGTTGTAGATGAAAAACAAAACAGAAACCACAAACCCTGTCCACATACTTGAGAAAGCAGATTCTTTTTCTCAACTACTGACTAAATATAAATGGTATTTAGAGAAAAAACATATTTTGTTCTCCATTCTGCAGTGGTTCAGGAAGAACATCAAAGATCCAGCAGTATACATCGCGTATCAACCTACAGCCTCCAGCACAGCCTTTTCACACAGTAAGTTTTATGTGATTAAAACCAAAAGTGGCTATTTCTGAGACCAAACTTAGGCAAAATAAAATTTTTCCCTCCAAATTCTTCCAACATCAATAGTTCTTCTACAGCATGCGTTTTGAACCGTTGCTCTTCAAGTTATTATTGCAGTTGAGGTGCCTCCATCTAGTGGCACTTTGTTGTACTGACTACCATATCCTTGCCATTGGTTAAACTTCTTTAAAATTCTTTAATAAATACAACAGTGAAAGTAATAAATCAGGAAGTTGTAGAACATCTGGACCTTGAATTTGTTGGTGTAGTTATTTCTTCCAATTACAAAAACCTTTGTGCCAGCTTCCTACCATTGCAACAACTCATTGTGCGCATGTTCAGACAGGCAGGGCAAAAAAACTGACTCGCATTTTTTAATTATTTCAACTCCAATTTAAAACAAAGCCATGCTGCTGAAATAGTTCAGCTTATTTTTAAAATACTTCCATCGAAGTTACTTCTTCTCTAGACTGAGAAAAACAGCACATAAAGTATTAATTTCAAAAGAAAAATTATGCTGGAAGCTTTGAAACTGTTGCAGGATGAGGTTTTACAGCTTCTTGTCAGAGCTGATGACAACACAGCACTTACTGAGTTGTATCGTAAGAGAAGTGAGACAGAGTGGTAAAACTGTGATTTGATGAAGCAGTACCCTTGTAATTTTCAAGCAATCATATACAAGTATGTGAAGTACACACTAAGAACAGCAAGAGTGGGAACTGAAGAATTATTTAGCATGAAAGTCAGAATGTGCATTTACTACATAAAACTCAGCCAGAGATCTTTAAAATGCTATCAGCCTTTTGTATAACTGAAGTATAGATATCTCTGTGACTACACATCTGCATACTCTTGCGTAAACAGGATTCACTGAAGATGAAGAATTGACTCACCCTCCGCATCACTGGTTAGCAGCGTCTCAAGCGTCTCATGTGGTAAAGCACCACATCATGATGTTCTGGGTCAGGCTTGACAGTGAAGTGCTTGCAGCCCTGTTACTTAAGTACAGCACACCCACTGCTGATTAAGCTGCCAATGCAGACCAAAAGAACAAGATGATAGAATCAGTGCTGTCCTGGAAAAACAGCCAGAATCTCTTCAGGTGACCAGACACATATCTGAAGCAAAGTATTTAGAAAACAATCCATCTAAACATCCTCAGAGTTTTAAACAATTCAGTCTCAGCAAGTTTTTGCATGGTGTATGTGTGATCATGTATTTACTGGTATAAAAGGTTCCAGAAAATGAAAAAAAATGGCACATTTCAAGTGAAATGTTACTTATGTGCTGGTATGAGCTTGTTGGCATAAGCTTCCTCAGTGATTAAATAAATTTAGTGTTATGACAATGCATTTAACACCTTCAGTCCACAAGATACATAAGAGACCAGTTTTTCTTTATTTCTCTTTTTTGAGGTTGAGTTGTGGATTGATTACATGAGTTGAATTAATGTCAGTTAGTAGCTCTGCTGGCAACTCTGGACCATCTAAGCACTAAGTTGTTGTTGAACCTGACCTCCTGCTGTGTGTTGAGGAAATTCAGCACACTGAATGTAAGGCTTTGCATATTCCATAAGCTACAGTCCCGGCGGCTCTCAACAGTTGTTACGATTCAACAGTACAAAATTCAAACAGTACACACGCTAGAAGTGGTACAAAGCATGAAAACAGGGTAATTTGATGTATACTTGTATGGGTATCCAAGGGGAGCTCAGAACCTATGACTTGATCCTTGCAGAACTTTGCTGATGATCTTCTTGCTATCTGCAACTTCCCTGTGCTTTCTCTGTCTCACTTAAAAGTTCTTTAGCTTATCTTCTTTTTTCTCTTCTGTTCTATATAATGCTGACATCTTATGCTTTACTGAGGTCACAGCAGCACAACTGGACTGACAAGTCCTTCCCCTGCTATGAACCGTAAGTCTGGACAAAATGTTCTGCTATTTGTGCTATGAATTGGCATGGTAACATGGAACAGAAAGGTCCTCCTGCATGACAGGGCATAGCTCCCTGCCACTACAGAAAGCTCTGTTATACAATAGCCTCATAAATTTATCAAGTGCCATATTAAAAACAGGTATATTTTCCTCCCACCAATTCCGAGGACAAGCTGTTTCAGAACTTGATTGCTGTAATGACTAAAACATTCTTCTAATTTCCTGATATATTTATTAATGAACAGTACATGTCTGTTTGTTCTTCTGTCAATATAGCCCTGCAAATGAAATGGTTTTCATCCTTCATGTTTACTTCCCTGATGTATCAATTGAGACCACTCATATTTCCTCTCATGCTTTTGTTTTACTGAAGTAAACAAGCTGAGCCATCCTAAAATCTCTTTGTACAAAATGCTCTCAAGCTCTTTGGTGATGCGCCTAACATCCCTCTACCTCTCTTGCTGCTCAACCTTAGCCCAGACACAGAACAATTACTTAGAATTTTTCACAGTACCCAAATAAGTTTTCACCAGGGCTTTAAACAATAGCATTAATACCTCCTGACTTTAAATGAAATACATCATCTGGGATACTATCTGTACTTATACTGATTCCTAAATATATATTGCTACCAGATTTCATCAGTATGTTCTTACTGATTTTATTGCGACTCCTACAAAAAGTAACAAACCGTCCTAATCCCAACCCTTTTAAGCCTGACATCTTCCTTTTCAACCCTATTTGTGACTATCTCACTTCACAATTTTTCTCCTAACCCCCATATTCTCATTCCTTCACAGGTAATTCCATATCAAATGTTTTCTCTATAGGGTATTAATATGACAGATTGAGTTTTCCTAAGAGTGAGACCAGGCTTCAGGGTCACTTTCCTCTTTTCAAATATAAGTAATTACAGTTCAAGCTCAGCCCATCTAACTTCAAAGGTTTTGCAGAGAGAGACATGGTAAGAAAGAGTCATTTGTGACAAGGCCCCATTTGCCCTTATCCCGTCATAACATTCTTAACAGGCCTCCTCAAAATATTTGCTGTTAGATTTTAACTATCACCTGTTTCAGGAATGCAGGCACAGTCCCTTTTATCTGAAAGCATGACACCAGTGTTGCATTTTTTGCTGCTGTAGGAACTTCTGCCATTCACATGATCCATCTCACCTTTCTCCATTAGGTGAAACTAATTTGGCAGTGAAGAAAGGCATGCTTTGAATTCAGGGGATTTAACTTAGGCTCACTAGACAATAGCTACATCTTCTGCGCTCTCATTTGTATCACTGAAAAACCTCTAAAAATTCCATATGAGTACAATACAAGCACGGCCAGTTAGTAGAAATTAGAAGTATTTTCAGCTGAAACAGGACATGTAATTGATGGCAAAAATAAAATGGAACAGCATAAAAAGCTGGTCAGTAATAGTAAACAGAATGACATACTTTTGAATGTATTTTTTTTCTGTACATGTGGGTGGAAACAACAGATTCATAAGGAGGCCTAGGTCTTCCTAAAAATACTACTAAAAGCTCCCATGGAATATGACACTTCAAGACAAACCCCCTCACACACATTTCTGTACTGTCTTGTAAAACTGTATTCAATTTAAGTATGTTACTATTTTATTCATTTATCAAGATCATTAAAAGCCATCAGGAATAACCATTCTGAATGACAGCTGTGCTTCTTCTATACCTTCTTCTGAATATCCCAGTTGCAAAATAAACAGTTTGCTTTTTTAAGTCAGAGAGAGAAGCGTGGGTGAGCTGAAATGCACAGGATTAGGACTTTCGCTTTCTTATTCATTCTTCCATGATTTGCTTTTAAAATATTTTTTCCTAATTCATGTCTAAAATTCTAGCAAATTGAAGCTCCTTTACCCTAATTAATTATTAGGGTATTTACTAAGTAATTAACTAATGACTATGTAGAACTGTTATAAGTGGGGGTTTAAAATGTAGGTATTGGCCTAACTTTTATACTGCACAAAATGCAGCAAAATTACAACAAACATAAAGACCAAACAATAATACACAGAATAATCTAACTATGTAACTACTATTTTTGCATATATTTTATAAATCTAGTTCCAAATCTGGTCTCCTAGGCCATGAAACAATAAGAAGCAAAACCTTACAAAACCAAATTTACATACTTTGAATGGCACTGTTCAACACTCACATGTTGTGATATAGCTCAGATAATGCTTAAACATTCTCTTGGGCTGTTCAGCATGTAGATGGCACACCAGTCTTTTCTCAGTTGTGGGGGTTTTATTATTACGGTACAGATAAAATCTGCTGCTAAACTTATTTTTAGTAATAAATTACTATAAATGGTATTGATTCTCCTCAGGTAGCTGCAACTGAGAATGTATGACCTTGTGTGAAGGCTGTAAGAAGGAACACAGTATTTACTTTTTCATGAGGATTTGCACTTAAAAAAGAAAATCACTGAAAATATGCTCATACTGTGTGGAAAATACTTATGCACAAAAGACTTGCTAAATAACTAATTTAGGGGTTTTTTTTCATCAATTTTACCCTTCTGACCTCACTGATGTCATGATTTAGAATCATGGAATCACAGAACTGTAGAATTGTTTGGGTTGGAAAGGACCTTAAGATCATTTAGTTCCAACCCTCCTGCCATGGGCAGGGACACCTCCCACTAAACCATGTCACCCAAGGCTTCCTGCAGCCTGGCCTTGAACACTGCCAGGGATGGAGCAGCCACAGCTTCCTCAGCCAGCCTGTTCCACTGCCTCACTACCCTCATAGTAAAGAATTTCTTCCTTATACACAACCTAAATCTCCCATTTAAGTTCAAACCCAATCATGTATAAAATAATTTGTCACCATTTATGACATGTGTTATAAGCCTTATCAAAGCCATAAACCAGTCATCCTCATCCTGAAAACTAGCACTGTTTGAAGGCCAGGTCAAGTTTTTTGAGGGAGAGCACACCAGCAATATGGCCAACACGCTATAATGGGGGCGGACGACACATGGGGGTAGACGGGGGGCGCTGCACGGGCAAAGCCTACAGCAAATACTGAAGGTGTTCATCTTGCCCAAAAACACACAGCTCCCGCAGCTGGGGGACCTTGCCCTCCCCTCTGGCGCCGCTGACCGCACCTCGACGCGTCTCGGCCTGAGATGCTTTGGTGGCCAGGGATGACCGAAGCGAACAACACACTCGTTACACAAAACTAGGCCTGACCCTTATCAGTCCGGCAACCACGCCAGACCCCGGCTGGACCATGCTAAGCAGCGCCCAACCGCCGGCGAGCCGCACCGCCCATGTACAATCGTGCGGGAGGTGGCTCCGCCTCGCCTGTGGCAGGACGGGAGTTGCGAGGTTGCTCGTTTCCGTACGTGCTGCTCGGCTGGCAGCCTAGGCCTTGGGCCTTTCCTTTTGACCCGCCCCTTGGAGATTCGGGCCCGGGTCCGTTCTCGCCCTGCACCTCAGGGTGCGCTGCTTAAGTCCCTGCCTGTCCCTCCTCTCCAGCCGTCGGTCGGGCCCGGGCTGAGGCGGTAGCTCCGGCCATGGTGCGGGGCGGGGCGGCGGTGTTGCGGAAGGTCAGTGCGGCCGGCCCGCGGAGCGGTGGGGACGGGGATTGTGTGCGAGCAGCCCCGTGCAGGCAGCTCCCCGGCCTGTCCGTTGCGGGCTGGCGTGTCGACCCGCGGGGACATCCTGGCCGAGTGCTCACTTCCCCAGTCTAGCCCGTGGGTCGGGGGTTTGCGGGCACGGCCCCTCGCGGGAGGCCTGGAGGTGCCGGGGTGAGGTGCCGGCAGGGTCCCACGCTTGTCTCCCTGGGCGCTGCAGGGCGGGCGGGCGGGTCGTGAGGTACCGCTGCTGGGGAAGATAGGTCAAACGGTTCGCTTATTACAAGACGTTATCGAGGGTTACGTGTCTGCTTTCTGAGCTTTAATTATTGCCATCAAGGTTACACTGAAGCAGTTTTACACGCATTTCCACAACAACAAAATGTAAATAGAACTTAATGCTGATATAAAACTTGGTCTTTTTAGTGTGGCAACTTCGTCGATGATTTACGGGTCTATGTGAGAGGAGGAACCGGTGGCATGGGTTATCCTCGCCTGGGTGGGGAAGGAGGAAGAGGTGGTGATGTCTGGTTCGTTGCCCGGGAAAGAATTACCTTAAAAAGCATTAGAGAGAAATACCCTCTGAAGCGATTTGTAGCTGGAACAGGAGCCAACAGCAGGTAAGGGTCTGTTCGATGGAAGTTGTTGCATGCATTTTTTCCAGAAAGCAGTTAACTAAACCTGGTTCAATTTCTCCCAGTGTTAAAGCACTAAAAGGTGAAAAAGGAAAAGACTGTGAAGTTCATGTGCCTCTGGGAATTTCAGTTCTCTGTGATGATGGCAAGCAGATTGGTAAGAACTTTTGCTCTATTTTAGTTTATCCAGTAGATACTGTCATGTTTATTGATGGCATTCAGCAGGCTTCTGACACTAGGATATTTAAAGTTACACGTCTCCCAAAATATGTGTGCATTTTCTTTCAGACAAAGAATTGACAACAAAAAACCCCAAAACACCCACTGTAGAAATTGTTGGAAAAGACCCCTTCCAGAAATTAGCAGGAGTTAGTTTGTATCACTATATGCAGCAGAAAGAAAATTGCTGTTGCAAACAAATGTTACAGGCTGGAAGCCATAGTGATCCTCCACAGAATCATTAATGACCCTACTTAAATTAGGTGTCCAGAAACTCAGGTAAGTGGCCCTGTAACTGCTGACTTACAACACTTGTTAAAAGATAATGATCATTGGCGTCAACTCTTCAGGTTATCTATAATACCTGCTTTTCACTCTTTTTTGAAGAGTGGTGCTTGATAGTAACTAGGAAGATCTCTCAATACAGTGCTCTTGGAGTAGATCTCAATGTTTTCTTTGCATTTTCTCAGAGTTTTTATCCTCATGCTGTTGAAACTAGTCACAGATTATTTCGATTTGGAACAAAATTTGATGTTTGGCAAGAACAGTTCATGTCAGCATCTAAAGGTGTCCCTGAATTAGATACTCAAATGTTGCATTTCATCTTATAAGTATTCTAACCCTAAGGGAGATATAAAGCCTGCATCTTAATGAAAGAATACCTCTGAAGAGTTTTCTGTAGCGGCGTCTCTATCAATGTAGATTTTTCCTTGCATTCTTGAATTCAAGTATTGGAGGCTTCAGAGTTACCATCTTTGCCATACTTTGCCTGCCTGTACTTAGCACTTTTCTTGAAGTGACTAACTGTATGACAGAAGGCAAAACTGGGGTGTGATTGATTTCATTTGTTTCCAAAGAAGGAAAAATACCATGACCCTAAGTGCACAGCTCTTGCAAGGAGGTGCACAGAAAGTTGTCTCTTCATTGAAGATAGATTTAAGTGTGAAGTCAGAACTGAACCTACTGTGGGGGATTGTGATTTTTCACTGGTGAACTTATTTTCAGGAGAGCTTAATGCAGCAGGAGAGAGATTCTTGGCAGCACGTGGAGGTCTTGGAGGCTGTTTGGCCACAAACTTTGTGCCTTGCAAAGGTCAGAGGCGAATTGTTCGTCTTGATTTGAAACTCATAGCAGACGTTGGCTTAGTTGGGTAAGTACTTTAGTTTGAGAACTGATACTAGAAAATAAAGTAGTAAATTTCAAATGGGATTTCAAAGGAATTTGAAGGTTTGGAAGATGAGTGCTACTGTACATTACCATTGGCACTTAAATAACTTGCAGTTTGCAAAACTCGGAGCTTAAACCTATTAAAATTAATTTTAAAATTTGGAAAGTACTGGTTATGCTTTTGTTTGTGAAGGGCTTCGTGAATCAGTGTAATATATCATTATTAATCAAATTTGGCAATGATGGTGATTATTAAAATAGTGTTAACTAATACTTATGAAGTAAGTAGCAGGTGCAAAACAGAGCCAATACTGTCCATATTGCATCTTTGACTTGTTGGTACTGGCATAAGTGGATACTTTCAGTAGTAGTTTTAAAGAGAGTTTCAAAGGTGATGTGCCCTACAAATAAACAGCATTTCAATGTTACTACTTTATAGCATTGCAGATAAATGTATTTTCGTTTGGAGAAAGCTTTCAACAAACTACAGTTAAAGTATTGTTGTAAGTTTGTGTATAAGTTGTACTCAGTGTGTACTGCCAACTTCCACCTGCCCCATGGCCTTTACTAATAAAAACCGCCGGAGACGTAAAATGACAAGGAGTTTGAGGTAGAAATGATCTAATTGGTATATGCCATAAAGAAGGGAAACTTGAAGACAGCATGGCTTTATACCTCGTATTTTTTTTACTAGAAATAATTGTGTTAATATCAGATATAGCTCAAGTTATATAATTTTCCAGTTGCCATCCATAATTACATAATAGAATTTTTTTTTCTTGTTTTAGAGTATGGGAAAATACAGGAGTTTTACAACACTAGCACTTCTTTAATCTTGCATTTTAGCTTGTATTTTACCTGACAGTATCCCTTTAAAATGGGTAAAAAGAATCACAGTTAATTAGAGGAGCATATTTTCTTGTTGAGAGTATGAATCAGCCTCTGATAGTTTGTGGTTGTACTTTGATCTCTTTGTGCTTGTTATTTTTACTTTAGGGGATTTGGAAGTGGTTTGCTATTAGATCAGGTAAAAAACATTACTGATGGGTCTGAGAAAGACCCATCAGGTTTGGGTACAGGTTGTCATGTGTAGTGTAGGTTACAGCATGCACTTCAAAGAGCATATTGTGCCTTAGTGGAAGCAAAATAGTCACTTGAGGATATGACCAGAGTAACCTTCCAGAATGTCTTTAAGGTACCTTTGAACATCAGAGCACAGGAAAACTATCAAGGGTAGTTTTCATGTGACAAGAAAAGTTATGATGGCTTTTTTTTTTTTTTAAGAAAGCCTCTTACACAACCTCTTTATAGTTCTCCTTAATGCAGTGCTAGTCTGGTTTTTCATTTGCTCATGTTCTTATTAGTTGTCCCTGTTAACAGGTCTTGATTCTGCATGTAATCAAGTGGAGAGTATATGGTTTTCTATGTGGCGCATACTTTTTTATCTTGTGACCAATATTCACTTACCTGTGGACACAAGTTTTCTTTGATCGCTGTTGCACTGAAACGTTGTGCTGAATAACTCTGTAAATTAGACAGGAACATAAGTCTTGTATGATGTCCTATATAGAGCAGGTGCTATGAATAAACACTATAGTCTATCCTTTGTTGTCAGCATAAGCTTCAAGTTTGGCATGAATCAAGGCTATTGTGTCTTTTACAATCCTTAAATCTTTAAAATTAGATTAATCATTACAATAAGCATGTCTTATAATTTTAGTTTTAACTTAGGTTTCTGTTAAAACCTAACAGAAATGGGTAGATGTATTCTGTGAAGAAGGTTTTGTACAAGCTACCATACCCTTTAGAGAATGTTTTTGTATAGCTATCCTTTGTAAAGAGAAAAGGTTACAACAATCAGATCTGCACATACCAGCTCCTAGGGCTTCACCAGTATTTTGTTTGGTTTACCTAGAAACAAAGCTAGTTAGTCCTAATTTCAAGATCCCTCATGTAACTGTTGCCTTGAAAACATACACAAACTGTGCATTCAGTCTATGTATATACAAAGCCTCCCTCTTGCAGAGTTTACAACAGCTTTGCTACATTGGCAAAACTGTAGCATAGGTATCATTGATACTTAAATTGTAGACTGTTTAATTAACCATGATTTGTATACCAAAAGACTAAATCCAACTGATAAGATGAATTTGCTGCAGGTACTTAGAATGTAAATGTGCTTCACAAAATCAGCTGTAGCATGCAAAGACTGAATTCAAGTAGACCTGGATGTTTATGCTGTGTTTCCATCTGATTACACATGTATTTACATACCTCTCTTGCTTGCATCCTTGGGAAGCATTATTGGATTTAGAAAAAATACTCAGATTTGATTTTTAAAAAATAGTAATGATCTCAGTTTTGTTCTGGTTTTTTGTGGGTGATAGTTTTTGTATGTGTTTTTAGGGGGGAGGGTGATTTTGGGAGGTGTGATTTTTTTTTTCTTTTTGTAAGAGTAACTGAGTCTGCAAAAACTAATTGATAGCATTGAGTTTGGTTAAGGTAATATAATGTATTTGGTAATAAAATACAAAGCAACCACATATTTAAAGTATTCAGTGTATAAATCATCATTTTCCTTGTAGGTTTCCAAATGCGGGAAAATCATCCTTGTTAAGTAAAGTTTCTCATGCCAAACCTGAGATTGCAAATTATGCATGTAAGTTCACACACGTATTTTTAGAGCAGTAATATTTCATGAGAGCAAAAAGTCTTTTCTCTTACTTGGTTTGCAGGTTTATAATAAAGACTAAGATATAACCATGTTGCCTGTCAAATATTTTACACAGATTTCTAATTATGAGAAATACTCCAAAAAGAGACTTGCCGTTTCAGTTTTTAACAACCTTTAACAACCTCAGGTTTTTATATGTACCCCCTCATAGTGCTTCAACCTATGCTGAAGTTCATGCACGGTCTATTTAATATTTATTTTAGTCTCATGACCATCTTTTAAAATATAAAAAAGTTTAGTTTTCTTCCCTCTTTTTCCCTTGTCATAGTTACAACAATACAGCCTCAACTAGGAAAGATCATGTATGCGGATTATAAGCAGGTTGGTATGAAAGTTCATTCTGGTTGTTCATTAAAGTTGTGTATAATGATTAGTTATGTTGCTTAACATAATTTCAGAGAGAAAAGGGAAGCTTGTAGGGTTTTTTTTGTATGTGTGTCTATAATGTATACATATAAAATGCAATTGCATGCACTTAATGAGAGTTGTGGAGAAAGTGCTATTTTTATGAAATAATAATAACAGAGTTTTAAAGCCAAATGCTAATATGTAATATGAGGTTGAGCTAACTTAGCTTTGGAAAATAGCTTCTGATTTTCACTTGTCTCCTTTCTGTGGTTCTAATCCTGCTTTAATAACCTTAGAGTTGTGAACTTGTGTGTGGAGCTGAGATTGCTGTGTTCTAACTCTTGTTAAGGACTTTAAAAAAAGTCATTGTTTCTGACACTAACCTGTTATTTTTATTTAGAAGAGGCAGATTTTAGACAAATTGTACAGAAAGCTCTGGAATGAATAAGTAATTTTAAGAATGGATTTTAAACAGTGGCATATTTGTCTAATAGCTGCAGATCTGCAGTAGTGAATGACAGGGAATTTAGTGAATATAACTCAGTTACTGTAACTTACTGTTTTGGCTTTCTAAGTTGGCTGATCTAACTTCCATTTGGGTTTTGGTTTGCCCTGGGCTTGGTGTTTTGGGTTTTGGTTGGGTTGTTTTGTTTCTTTTGTTTGGTTTGTGGGTTTTGGGTTTTGTTGGGTTTTTCTGGGGGGGAGCATTTGGGGGGTTATTTTATTTGTCCATTTTTCTGGTTTTTAATAAAAAACATAAAATAGTATGAAGTAATGACAGGCTGAACAGCCAGGATAGTGTACAACCTAAGAGGTGAGGTAGGTGGGTCCAGTTGCTTTTGTTGTAGCTCTGGAGGACTGGTGGATCTAATATCAACCACTTTAATTTTTGTGAAACCAAATTCCACCCACATTTTTCAGGTAACTCTGTGGTGCATGGAATCCTTTGTACAGTATCCACCTGTGGGAAAACTAGTGCTAAATGAGACTCTTACTACTAGATTTTGGATCACAAGTTTACATAAGGTTACAGCAAACATTTTCATTCCTAAAACTTGAATGTTCTTTGAAGTGCTTTTATTTTGTCTTTGAAGCGTATGATATATGCAGTACTGGACTTATCATTTGCAAGATTAAAGACAAATGCATAAAAGGTTTTCAGATGAGTTAACCAGAAAAAAAGCATACTGCTCAGATGTGAAAAGACAGAAAACTCCTCTTTTCACTTTCAGAAGCAATAATCTTATGGGGGTTGAGTAGCTGATGCTTGAAACCTCCATTTAACAACCTTTTACAAAGCTGTGTATTAAAGGAAGTAAGTCTTGTTTGTCAGGTTCCCTGTGGAGATGCACACATCTAAGGGAAATTTTTTGTATGTCCATTTTATCTGCAGGTTTAGGGTAGCTTGTCTTAGCAAGCTTGGCTGCAAATAACAGGATTGTTTATAGTGTTTTTTAAAAACTACCCACCTGCCATGAATGAAGACCTCTTGCTCTTACTGGTTTATCTTTCTCCAGCAGAGCTACTTGCACTCCTGGCTTTCCTTCTTGCAGTTTATTATCTCTTAGAGAATGACCCTTATTGTTGGCTGTTTCTGCAGTTCATGCTTTTTATACTAGAATAAGGGTGCTATATAGGAGCTAGATGGACAAAAAAAAATCTTTTCTAAATTCAGGAGAACTAGTGATTTGTGATTACAGGGAACATTTGTGAGTAAGAGGAGATACTTCAGCTCTGAGTATTGCAACTGCTGAAAACAAAACAGCGTAATTGAGAGCAATAATTGAGGTGACTGTTCTGGAGCATTCAAGGGAGAATGGCTCATTATATCCTTTTTTTTAAAAAAATTCAGAACGTGGGTCTTTTTTTTTTAAGGAAATAGGTAGCAATTTTCTTAATTTATCTTAGTACATTTTGAAGAAGAAGTTACGTGCCAGTTACCTGGTGCTGTGTGTCATTGCTTCTTGGAAAAGATGCAAAGTAGAGGATCTGGGTAAGAGTCTGATTCAGATCTTAATACCAGATCATGGAAACTAGCAGAACCATTTTCATAATCTACCAGAATATCTGAACCAAGTGCTGTTTTGAGAGAATATGAGGGGCTTTTTATGAGCTCCATAAAAATACTCTTTGAAAGAGAACTGAAGCTGGAGAAAAAGCTGCTTTTGATGGGACTACAGCACCCAAACCCATCACAACAGGGAGTGGATGTTTCTGTTCTAACTCCCCAGTTATTCTCTCTGTGTTTCTAGTTATAAGCCTGTAGTTCATCCAGCTGTATCTCATGTCTCATTTTCATGGAAAGTTCTGAAGGAAGGCTTCAAGTATTTAGGAAATGCATAGTAGTTAAAAGTTAGTGTAACACAAGTGGGTGTGTAACTCACTCATAGCAGAAAGCACCCTTCTGCCATAGGTAGCACACTGGAAGTTTTGTTTGCTGGCTTAGGGTATTGTTCAATTGAATCCGGTTGCTGTCTAAATGGGTATTGGACAGATTTGATGACCCTGCTTTTGTTCTTTGCTTCACTGTCTTAGCATTCTGTGAGTTACTGGGTAGATATTTGGGGCTTTAGTATACTGCTCTTTTTCAGTCTGTCTCAGCTCTCCATTACAGCTGTGTACAACCTTCTCAGCCAGCACAGAAAATGACAAAATACCTTTCCATCGAGACAGTCTTTGTTGGCTTTGGTTGGAAGCTGATATACTAATGGAACTGCCGGAGAACTGATCCCCCACCCAGTTCCAAGAAATACACATACTTGTAAAAGAAGTCTCTCAAAAAGATATTCCTGACATTCCTTGTCTGGGTTCTTTTGTTTATATAAAATGATAATAGTTGTTGATCGTTTAAAATAACCATTTTTGCTTGTTGGAAATACTTTGTTTGAAACTGGTTTCCCTAGATCTTGGTAGCTGATCTCCCAGGACTGATTGAAGGTGCACACGCAAACAGAGGGATGGGCCACAAATTTCTCAAACATGTAGAAAGAACCAAACAGCTTCTCTTAGTTGTAAGTGAAATAAAATTTACAGCTTATTGAAATCAAATAAAATAAATGTTTATTATTATATATCAAATAAAATGCATGTTTATTGCAGTGTAGTTGGAATTTAGGAAGTAGTTTGTAATTTGCATGTTCTTTTGTATAAATGTAGCTGCACTAATATCTAAATGTAGCTATAAATGTATATAAATGTAGCTGCAATACAGTTTTCAGAATGGAATACTCAAACAACTGATAGTAAATTAAGTCCTTAAATGCAATTTAGAATTTAGCCAGTTAATTTAGAGCAGTGAATTGTTCCAAGTATAATTAAAGCATGGGATGATTTTTATTCTTCTTTTTTTTTCTGTAAGATCCCATAAAGAAGAGGTTTAAAAATCAAACCTTTGCTCAGAACCAACCAATTCATGCTTCCAGTGTCTATAGTGTTATTTTGGTGTGTAGTTGCCCTCTGTTATTTTCTGGGAATGAGGGCATGTACAGGGACATTGTACTGTAAATTAGTTGATGGAGAGTACCTTGATACTGTAGCATAACTTAATACCACAAAGCTTGTTTTTGTGTCACTTTTTCAGGTTGATATTTCTGGGTTTCAGCTGTCTGTTAAGACTCAGTTTAGAACAGCCTTTGAAACTATACTGCTTCTAACAAAGGTAAGTCCTCATCTTCCTAGCTGATAGTTGCAGTTACATGTAGAGGCAAGAAAGAGGCTCAATTTTGATTAAGAGCTTTCAAAATGTTAGCGTGTCTTCTGAATTTATAAGACCAGCAAACAAGCTTAGACTTCTTCAAAATGATGAAATCTTTATTTTCAACTGTCCAGGTTAAACTGCTCTATTTTATGTTTGGCACAACTGCTCCTTCATTAATGTGTGCAGCATATGGGATATTTCTTACAGGCAAGGTGAAAAGACACATCATGTTCCCCAGTCTGGATGCATTTTAGGAAATAGAAATATATGGGTATAGTTAGATCCCTGCCTTGGTGCCCTTCCTGCACAGCCTAATGGAGATGAGACAGCAGGCCCCAGCTGCGCAGATATTCAGTATTTCCATCTCTTATCATTGCTTCTGATTAAAATAAAGCATTTTATGTAATTTCAGGTTTAGCAGCTGTTTTCTCTCTGGCTACACAACTTAAGATGATGAATCTTCTGAATTTCAGCTACTGCTGTTTACTTTCAGCTTACTCGTAGTTGTGACTTTATTTCTGATGTTAACCATAGTCCACTTAAGTCCTTAAGAATCAGAAAACTCTCCAAAGAATTTCCTTACACATTTTATAGATCTGAACTTTTTCTGAAATGGATTTTGTGGTTTTGGCTATCAGAAAAACAAACCTAAACCTCATTCTTTTTATTGGAGGCTGTTTCAGAATCAGCCAGCCTGTTTACCTGAAATATCTGTGTTTGAGCAAGAAGTCACTGAACATTTATTTTCTTTTGACAGATTGCTTTAATACATCCACCTTGAGCACCTTCACAGCTGCTGAGGCATGAAAGACATATAAAATTGAAGTAGCACTTGTTAAACAACAAATACTTATTAAAAGGCAAATTTACTTATCTTTCAAGGAACTGGAACTGTACAAAGAGGAACTGCTAACTAAGCCTGCACTTCTTGCCATTAATAAGATGGATTTGCCTTGTGCAAAGGATAACTTGAATGAACTTACAAAACAACTACAGAATCCTCAAGGTAAATTAACTTCCAATGATTGCATTCAATGAGTCATAATAAGATTTCATCAGGGGTAACAGTATTGGCAATGAGTTGTTTGGATTTGAAGTCAGCTATTAAATTTATTATTTGAACGTATGTTTTAAAACCACTTCCTGCATTTAGAGCTCTGTTTATATGTGTTTTTAGTGCTGCCTTCACTGTTGGGGAAGTACTTTAATAAATAGAGATATCCTAGAAGATCTTTCCAAACTATGACAGGGAAGAGTAAATTTCCAGTCTAGGTATATTAGATAACAGTAACCTCCATTGAAGGTTTCCTTTTGGACATTGATGTATAAACAATTCTCTGGCCAAAACGTGAAAATACTGGACAGGCCTATATAGGTTTACTTTAAATTTGCTATTATCTTGGGGTACATTTCTTCCCTTGAGTGTATAAGAACCAGGAAAGCTTAAAACCATCCATCTTCCAAATCCTGCAACTTGGCATTTCTGTGTAATCTTAAAGGAAGGGTAGAATCCTCTCATGAGAGCGTAAGTATGGTTTAAATATTGTGTTAGTACTTGTCTTTCAAGCCTTTAGCTATTTTTTTAAAGATTAAGCAAATAATAACTTCTATTTTAGTTGCAGTTATGTTTACTGAAATTTGTTAAAGCTCATTTTCTAAATGCAGTGTGCTTTTATGGGCTTTGTAGTGAAACACTATTTGGGGATTGTACTAACTCCCCCAATATGATTTTTCAGACTACTTACACTTACTAGAAGAAGAAATGCTTCCTGCAAATACACTTGAATTCAAAGATATAATTCCTATATCTACACATACTGGAGAAGGAATTGAGGAATTAAAAGCATGTATAAGAAAGTCCATAGCTGAGGAAGCAGAGCAGGAAAATGAGGAATATCGGAAAAAGAAACTACTACTTTTACAGACTTCAGAAGAACAGATGAATAGAAGATAGTATTTGTGGCTGGGTCCGACACATTTTAATATTTTCCCTATATGTATGAACCCATTTAATTTTTGTTCCCTTTGCCACCACTGCCCACATCTCTGCTCCCTCCCCCACGTTGGCTCAGTGTATTTTGGCACTTGGGTAGAGCACAGTCGGGAAAAAAACGGAGTTTTGTGATTTACCTTGACTATCGACTCAACAGAGTGAAGATCAAAGTATGTGCAACTCAAAATATTGCTTAACAACTGGTGATCTCTGGAGTATTTTTTGCCAAATGAGATGAATGGAAGGACTATAACTCACAGGTAGCAAAGGACCAAGTTCAACCACTCCATGTTTTGGAAACACCAGGGACAATTTCTGATGGAGCAGGTTTCCAGGTTGTAGTACTTCTAATGTGTTCTGCTACTTCACCAGGCATCACATTGGGGGGGTGTGGGGGTGGTGTGTGTGTGTTATTTTTAAAGACTTAAAGGAAACAGAAAAAAGGCAGCAAGGAAGTGAATTGTACGAGCACAAAAAAGCAAAGCTGATATGTAATGTTGGGGTTTTATTTCATAGCTGCCAGTGTCTGCTGTAGTACTCCTGAGGATATAAATCCTGATTCCAAATTCCCACTCTTTCATTTGGGATTTCTTCCTTTTATGGAGTTGTGGGCACGTGGTACTTTTTAGTGAAGAAAATCATAACTGCTTTTCAACAGTTGCGGGAATAGTTTATGGTCCACCTTTTGTGTAATAAGAAGGCACGCATTTCATTTTTGGAAAAAAAATAATAAAAAGAAACCAAACAAGTTCTTTATTGTATGGGATGTTTTCTGTTTCAATGGTATTGATTGCAAAGCAATGTAAGACTGAATGCATCAACAGCTTCTCAACTTGGTTTTGTTTAGTTTTGTAAGTGCACTTAACCAAACCCTGCTTCTCTAAACTTTGCTAAAGCAGTGACTGGGAAGAAGGGTGTGATTTATCATAATCCAGTTCTATTATCATTTAGTACTGGTTTTTATTCCTCTTTTCCTCTAATTCTACTGTGTGTGAGGCTAGCATATTTTCACCAAAGTAAAGCATGGGCTGTAGGCAATGTTTGATACTCCATTTATTTAATGGTTGAAAATAACATGGGGGGGTTTTGTAAGATTTCTTGAACACTGGTCTAATCTCACACATAAATGGGGGAGGAGGGAAGGACTGTGATGAGAACAACCTTTACTTAAGCCGTGCATGAAGAGTTGTGTTAAATAGGTAAGCTGTACGGTAACTTGTGGGTTAAGGTAGACACACTTCAGTAAGTGAAGAAGCAGCAGCAAACGCAAGCACTCCACATCTACCACGGCCGGGCCGGTACCCGCCGCCCTCCCGCATAACAGCTGCTTTGGGCAGCAGCCACCGGTTCCTCGAACGTTAACCACGCAGCGCCCTACGTAAGGAGCGTGGTTACAGCACCGCCTTTCCCAGCCGCGGACACCGTGCGCATCGCAGCCTCGGGGAGCGGAACACACCTCCTGCAGGAGCCGCACCGACTACCGCCCCGCGGGGCACGCTGGGAGTTGCAGTGCGGCCGCGGGGGCTGGCGCTGCGACGGTGCCGGACTAAACCCACAGCCTCGCCGAGGCCTCCCGAGGGCCTGAGGGGAGAGGCGTTCCGGCGGGTGTAGGCCGGGCAGCGCCGCGGCGATGGTGCTTTCGCGCTGTGGCCCCGTGCCCTGACAGGAAGGTGAGCGCCGGAGCGGGCATGCGGGTGGCGGCGGCTGCCGGGCCGTAAAGGGGCTGATGGGCCGGCCCGGTGCGCCGCTGTTGATGGGGCTTCGCTGTCAGTGGGCCGGCGGAGGTGGTGACTTCAGTGTCTCGCCCGGTTGGCAGTGCGGCAGGTCGGGAGCACGGACACCCGGTAGTGGTTGGCTTTTGCCGGGCAGGCGGGGCAGCAGCTGAACTGCGGGGGGGGGGGGGGGGGGGGGGGGGGGGAGCGGTTAGGGTTTGTGTTTTCCTTTTACGGCCTTGGCTGTCGTCATCTGTTTTTCCCAAGTCAGCTGGAACCCGTGCTGCAAGTCAAGCTGGAAAATGGTAATGTATTAACTAGGAATGCTAATTATAATCCTGTGCATCTGGATTTAATTTAGTAGGAGTTTTGTAAGACTTGGAACTGTGTGATGGATTTCCAGAAGAAGAAAATGTGACTGGTGGTACTGGTTCTGTACCAGTTATTCCCAGTTATCTTGAAATAGGATAGCTGTTGGTCTCCAGTTGCAGGTGGTCAGTTATACAAAATTCATGATTTTTTAAACTTATAACACTGTTGTGGATAGGTAGAGAATGTGTTTGTTTATAAATTGTTACTGTGACCCCTCCTGCAGAGCTTTACAGAACAGCAGTGGTCTTCTTAGGGCTGAGCTGGCCTTACTCATCACTGAATTATGGCTCTAGTAAAGGCCTTTTTTTTTTTCCTTCTTTGCTTAATTTTTGTAGCTTGTGAGCAGGTAACAACCTACCAGGTTTTAACTGGCTTCAGCAAGCATCTCTTGTTACAGCAGCATAGATCTTTAAAATAGGAGCTGTAGCAAAATCTGTCCCTGAAGTGGTATGAGGATTGGTAACATTGGGGGATAGGATACAAAAGCTTTGAATATTAAAGCTGTAAGATCCTGGGGATATGCAAAGCTTGTGTTTACAATCCAGGACAAGACAGTTTCATCTGCCCTAGCCAAAGTGTGCTTTCTTCTCTTGGACAGCTGGTTCAGGAGTGGCTGAGGTCCTTACCTGTGCAACACCACCAGTAACAGAGAATAAAGTCAGATGGACTAAATGGGTAGAGGAAGATAAAAGAAACTCCTATGGAGTTTCAGAGGACTCCATAGAGGACTTTCAGAGTTAGATGTAGAATATTCCATACCTGCTCTGTATCTGTTTGTTACAACAGCTGGTGGCTGCAGGCTGTCATCATTTAATGGGAGGGACTCTTGGAATGGGCAAGGCTCCTTTTCTGACACGTTTGTTTGCCAGTACTCATTTTCTACTTGATTATGGTTGTTACTGAGCACTGGCTGGTGTGACCCTGCAGAGGGAGAGCTGCATGTTTATCTTAGCTTTGGTTGCTACTTAATGCACAGAAAGCTTAAAATTGCTGAGAAATACTAGTGAATAAAAAGAGCAGCTCCGAGCCATACAGTAATACTTTTTTGAGACCCAAACTTAAAAAAATACAAACAACTCAGCTCTGCTGCTTCTCCAAATGCAGTTGAGAGCATTGCTGCTGACCTCTGCAGCCTTGCATAGTTATTGTCCCCAGATTGCTGTGTTTATTCATAGCAGTATTGGCTGATTAAGTTGGTAGTGGAAATGCTTGATTTGATTTTTGCCTGCATTTCTGTGTCTTACATGTGATAGCATTCATATTGGAGGACTCCAGACTTGGAAATACACTTTCTTGTTTAGTGAAAGATACGGGTTGCGTGAGTGTGTGCTGTCAGGTCTCTCTCTTGCCTAGAGGGTTTAATAGAAGAAATTCTTTGATGTTGCACTCCAGGAGACTACACATATATAAATGTTAGATTATTTCAGGGTTTGGTATAGGTTATTTAAAAGAAATTCAATGTCTTTGTACCTGTTAGTACAGAAAACTCACCTTTAGATTGTAGCTCTTAACAGTCACATAATTACATCCTTATATGTCCGACATAATCATAGAATCATAGAATAGTTAGGGTTGGAAAGGACCTTAAGATCATCTAGTTCCAACCCCCCTGCATATCCAGCAGAAAAGCCATTTTCCCATTATGATCTGCATAATTGCTCCTGGGACTCAGTGGTGTGGATCTCATATGGGTGTAAAGACTCCACAAAAAAAAAAAGATCCTGTATCTTCCTCTGGGAAAGCTGGACAGCCATTGAAAAGGCATCATTGGTACTTCCTTTGTGTAGAAGCCAGGAAGGAATAGAGAACCACAAGTATATAAACAGTTCAGAGTCTGTTTTGTTCTCTCTCATTAAAAAAAGTTGCATCCCCCTCTCCCTGCTGTTTAAGTGCAGCCTGGAACCTCACATCTGAAATAATAATTTTATGTGAATTGGTGTGTTTGGGGGTTTATTTTGCTAGAAACATAAAACCGAGGATCTGAAAACCTTCGTGTCTTGAAACACCCTTGAGAAAGGGAGCTGTTTGCACCCCTCTTATCTGTTCCATAAAGACAGAGATGAGTAGATAGAAAGAGAACATGCTTCTGGGAAAAGGGGAAAAAAATGTAGTTTGAGCTTTGTTTTTTAAATAAAAGGAAATTGTAGAAAGGTGCTGAAGTCAGCCTAATGTGAGCATATCTGAGATTCCTTATTTCAGAATTACAATGTAAACACTGTTGCTTGAAACAAATGCAAGAAACTAATATGATGCTGACACCCTCCTTGTTCTGTTTCTTAGATCCAGTAACGCCTTTCTTCCTGCTTCTAGAAGTTGCTACGGTTTCTCTTGATTTGAACACACTGTTGGTAAGTACACTGGATCAGTCTTAATTAAGGCAACATTTATTTTGTAACTGACTTAATCAGGGACCTGTAACTGGAGCTGTAATTACAGCCATAAAGCTAGCAAACCCAGATAGAGTGATCATGGATAACTTACCTACAAATTCACTTTCCCTTGATACCTCTAATGGGAAAATGAGTTATTTTCTATGTCTTTCCTAAGCCAAGAGAAGCACTAAGGACTCTTTAATTTTATTTTAAAAAAAACAAAAACCAAACAAACAAAGAAACAGAAAACAAACAAAAAACCTAAACAAACAAAAAAAAAACCAAACAACACCCCCCCAAAAAAATAACCCAAAACCACCACCACCAAAAAAAAAGACCTCAACCAACCAAACCCAAAAAATCCCTCAGCAAAGCCCAGCCAAAATCCCTACCTTACATTCCTGGTGCCTCTACTAAAAATAAAGTATGCAGGGTCGTCTAAGCACACATGGCAACCATAGGATGAACTAGAGACTAAAGTCTTCTGCCTGTGTAACTGGTACAGCAGAGGTAATGGAAAAATACAAATTTCCCCATGCTGTCTGAAGTCCTGGCAGTGTAGTCCTTGCCATAAGTGTACCTTGGTGACATAGAAGGAAAGAAAATACCCCCTTTTTTCTCATCCACCCTCTTGTATTAGCGAATATGGATGAACCTTGCATCTGGTTTTGCCCACCCTGCATTAACTCTGCCCAGATTTTCATAACCTACCTTTTCAAATTAATTTGCACAAACCGCGGGTTTCTGAAAATGGTCACTCCTCTGCTTATTCCAGCTGCTTCCAGTATATGTGGAAATTCCTCATCTGAAAAGTTCCCTGGGCATTTGATGTTTGCAGGTGTAGAAGGAGAGTAAGGGATCAGATCGTAGTTCTGTGTGGCTGCAACCATGTCTGCAACCTTTCTGAGATACAGATGTTAAGGTATTTGTGTATATATTAGGTAGAGCTTCTGGTACCTAAAGAATTGTTTTGTGAATTTAGACAAATAAGCACAGTGCAATGTAATGATTTTGAAGAAATTTCAGTAGTTTATGACCAAATGTCACTCAGTGAGAATATTGAAGGTACTCTCATTTTTAGATACTATAATTTTTAGTGTCTTGCTTCAGATATATTCTGGGGTTGATGATCAGTGCTGTTATGGATTAGGCTTCTTTATCTCAAGCAGCCAGAGGAGGGGGTTACTCAGACTGAGTCTTTTTAAAAGACCCATCATTGAGACTGTTTCCCGATATCCCTCCAGATAAGAGACTGTACTGGGTACGCAGACAGGGGTTATATTGAAAAGGAAGCAGTGTTCTTTAACACTTGTTTTGAAGAGGAAAATGTGACCCCTGAAAAGCCATCTTCTTTCTGGAATTGCTTGCATTTTGGACAGCTGCTTTTGGAGGCAGACATACTGTGGAAGAACTGCTAACTGCTTTTGAAAAAGTCACAGTATGTTAATCAGCAGAGTCTTCTCTGCTGCTTTGCAGCTCTCATCAACAATTTGTTCTATAAATAATATAGATGATGTGTATAACTGTGTACATATCCATTCTTTGTCCAGTCTAACTGTGTTGGGTTTAAGCAATTCCACTTTAAGGTAGGACTTAAAAATCCTACTCTGATATTACATCTGAGCTAAAGGACGAGCTGCCAATTGAGAAGAGGTGAACTTGACTCACAGTCAGTGATTCACTTTCTCCACCTGAACTCTGTAGAAGTCCACACAGTGACACAAGATGAAAGGCTGTGTAGAATTACATGTTCAAGCGCTCCTTTTGGATTTTGATCACAGTGAATTTAGGAGTCTGTCAGCTGAGCAGTCCTAACAGTCTGTGAAAGAATCTGGTGTTTCATTAAAGCATGAACTTGGTAGTGCTACCTCCACATAAGGGTGTAAGGCAAAGAACATGCCAGAGAGTTACTGCCTACTAGCTGCCACACAAGTTTATTAACCTGGGATGAGTCAGTGTTAGTCCTGTGTCTGTAAACTTTCACCTACTGATTTTTTTTCCCCTCTTCATTGCAGGAAACGACTTCCATGAGCAAACATGGGCTGTCGGGATGTGCATGCAGCGACCGTCCTGGCCTTCCTCAGCGGAACCGCCTCAGTAGCTGGACTCCTTGCAGCAGTTCTTCTTCCAAACTGGAGGCAAATGAGACTGTGCACATTCAACAAGAATGAGAGGAACGTGACAGTTTACACTGGACTTTGGATTAAGTGCGCTCGCTTTGATGGGAGCAGAGACTGTGTGATATATGACCCACAGTGGTACACTGCTGTCGATCAACTGGATTTGCGTGTTCTTCAGTTTGCCATTCCACTGAGTATGTTAACTGCTGTCTCAGCTCTGTTTCTCTGCTTGATTGGCATGTGTAACACAGCCTTTGTATCTACTGTGCCAAACGTCAAACTGGCCAAATGCCTTGTGAACAGTGCAGGCTGCCACCTCGTGGCTGGCCTCTTGTTCCTGCTTGCATGTGCCATTTGTCTCACTCCATCAATCTGGGTCATTTTTTATAACAATTATCTGAACAGAAAATACGAGCCTATCTTTAGCTTTGACATCTCTGTGTTTATTGCCATTGCCAGTGCTGGTGGTCTGTTTTTCACTTCCATTATGCTGTTTCTGTGGTACTGTGCATGTAAAAGTCTACCTTCTCCTTTTTGGCAGCCCCTCTATTCCCATGCCCCTAGCATGCACAGCTATGCCTCCCAGCCGTATTCTGCACGCTCTCGCCTCTCTGCCATGGAACTTGACATGCCTGTTGTGACACATGCAACTTAAGAAGACAAACTCTTGGAAGCCAAGTTCTTGTGCTCATTCAGACCGTGAAAATTGCAGGCTTGATTCTCTCTGCTGCCTTGTGCTGAGCATAATCATTTGTAAGGTCAGGTTTCCAAAGGTGCAAAGCGATGGAGCCACGAGTTTAGCAAACCTCTTGCTGTTCTCGTTACTTCCTGACCAAATTATTTTATGTTTTGTTGTTCTGTTTTTTTTTTTTAAACTCTGAGCTCACTACAGACAAAATTGCTGCTACTCCTGAGACATTATACTAACAATAGCGCCCGTTCATCCTTCTGATTACTGAGGTCAGAGCAGGTGTGAACCTCTCTGCTATTTGATAAGCTACTGTTAGATTCTGAGCTACATAGGTGGACCCTTGCACCCCTGCATTATCCAAATGGAGGCAGTGGAGCCGGGTGGAAGGAGTTCAGATTTTCATGTTCATCTAGACACACATATTTTAAGATGTGATGTATGAAAAGGGTATTTGGCAGACTAATACAATTCTGTAGCAGTCTGTTTTCCACTGCGCACACAAAAAGCTACCTGCTTACAAACTTCTGTAGTGGAATTAGTGTCAAATTACCCTTTATTTTCAAAGTAGCTATCAGAAAACAAAAAAACGATTTAAGTAATAATGTTGTTCTGTACTGTAATAGCATTTTGTGAATTGCTAGAGGCTAGAAACTTTTTTTGTGATTTTTATTTCTAGTCTTTTTTACTGAGTTAGCAAATTCATTGGATCTATTTGGTGATTAAAAAAAGCCACCTGTATTTTTAAAATTCTGTTTAGAAGCTTGAATATCTTATATGAAGGCCATCTTAAAGATGGATTTTCAAGTAGGCTTTAAAGTATTAGTTCTGGAGAGAAATGTCACTTGCTGCAAAATGGATTAGGAAAACCATGAAGAATTCTGAAGGCTATGAAAGATTCTTTTGGAACAGTGTACACAAGCTATAACAACATCTCTCTAGGAGGGGGATTATAACCCTGGGGAGAGATTTTTAAATCTAGATTTTATTTTTTTTTAATGTATATACAAGTAACAATGAGCTTCTGTATTTTTCAGAGTCATTCTTTATGGTTGTTGGACTTTTCATACTGTAGCTGATTTAATTACCAGCTTAACCTTTTGAGCCTTTTTCTTTGACACCTTTCAAGTTGAGCTATTTCAAAATCCAGTTACTTCCTGTGCTGCCACTTCACAAGTGGAGAAAGTTTCCTATTCCTATTTGCTGTAAGATGAGGTTTTGAATAACTGGTTAACTTCACCTTGTAGCTCTGCAAGGATGAGGAAGGATTACAAATTCCCAGTCTGGGACGTCTTTGAGTCATATTTTTTTTCCTTCTAAAATGCAGAGCAAGTCGGCCCTAAGGATCAAAGCTTTTCCATATGGGCTCTGAAATTACCTGGAATTTTTATGACAGTGAGTTGAAGAGTGTTAACAATTATGGCAAGTATTTGATTTGCTCACATTTTGGTGAATTGAGATCTTGTGTTGAAGACCTCATTCCAGTAAGAAAGGTTATTTTGGTGGATGGCATTCTGGAGCTCAGTGGATATTTGTATTTTATTAGCCTCAGAACAAATTTGCTCTGCTAAATAAAAAATAAAAAAAAAAATGAGGAATTCTTAATTCCAGTTCTGTAAACTCACTGAAGGCCCTGAAAATGAGTTCAATTCTTTTCCCATGGGAACAAATGACTTGCTGGGCAAATCTTCTGTGTTACAATCTGTGTGATAACAGTGTACTAAGAGGAATCATGTGTTATAGCTGATGGAGCTGGGATTTCAGCATAGAGTAAGGGAGCTGATCCCTGTCATAAATTCCAGCATAGTCAGGAAAGTAATAGGCCTTTTGGACCGAGTGCTTGATTAAATTGCAATCTAAGGAATTAACACTGTAGATGATAAAAAGCACTTGAGAACAGAGGCCTCTAATGTTACATAAATTTAATACCCTCTTAGGTTTATGAGACATAATGTTAGGTGAAGTCACTTTTTTAATTGCTTTAAACAAATCATGACTTGCATGGGATTAGAATACACATAATGACATGCAAGCCAGTTGTTTCTTCAAAGCTGAACTTTGCTTTACAGTTACTCTGTCCAACCTCAGATTCTGTTGCTGTTTCAGCTGCCCATATTGTTAGATGCTTTGTCAGGTCAAAGCAAAGGGACTGCTGGTTTGTGATTTAATGTCTGCTTGCTTCTCCATTGCTCTGGTGTCTCTTCTTCTTTGTGCCTTGCTTATGTTATGAGCTGGTCGCTGAATGTTAGTTTACAGTCAGTACCTGGTATGCTTTTTGAATTTACATTGTTATCATTTTGGAGGGATGAGGAATACATCTCAGTAATTTTAAAAGCAGCTGAATCTTCAATATCTCCAGAGCAAGAAAGGCAGCCTGGCAAACTGATGTTTTCTACAAGAGAGTAAATGCAGCCAGTGTTTTGTTCTGTACACTTTAAATAGCAGATGTCTCTGACAGCTCTTTTGTATTTGTTGATTTTTATGCACTAAACTTTCAATTGATATTTGCTGCTGCCTCAGCTGGTAAGTTTTTGCTTTGAAAATTGTGTCTTTCCAAAAATCTAATAGAGCCAAGGTGTGGGAGGTTGGGATCCAGAAGTTAGTGGATTCCAGCACAGTTTTCACTTAAGGTCATATTTATAAAAAAGACTGTTGCATCCTGTTGTATCACTGAGGCACAGCTGGGTTTCTTTGAACAGTGCTGTTACTGTGAGTTTCTGCTGGATCCCAAGTGAAATTAACTGGAAGTGCTGTGCTTTATTTCTACTCCTCTACAGAAAGAGGTGGCCAACCTGTGACACTTGAGCCAGGGGCCACTGCAGCAATTCTCTTGCGAAGATTACCATTGTGCCCATCAGCAGGGCTGGGGAGTGACAGGACGCCTGGGATTTGGGCGAGCAGGACCCATGTCTCCTGCAGGGACCAGCTGCTGTGAGTGATAAGTAGCTCTGCCACTGTACAGCTGCTCTTTCCTGGGCACTTTGTGATGTACAGGACAGGCCTCTCTGGTCCTTGAACACAGGAAGCCATTTATTTGTGGCTGATGCAGTCAGAGGGTGCTCTGGGATTAGAGGAGCCTGTATTTTTTTCAAGTAATTCCTGTCCAATTTCTGAAGTTGTGTTTAATTACAGTGTTGGTTCTTTTTATGTGAAACAAGATGCATATTTTTAATAAAACATTCTCATACAAATGGAAGTGATTTTCATTAATTTTGGGGAAAGCAGTAACTGCTAGAATATCAAAGCCTGCCTGTTCTGGTACTGTTTGCCAGACTGTTTCAGATGCCTTAGCAGGTTCAAAATGTTGCTTATATTGCATGTATACTGCAATTTAACTCCCTAATTTTACAGGACTCTTGCTTTAAACAAACAAACAAAAAACAACCAAACCAAAAAACTCAACCCTTCTGCCACGCTCTGCAAGCTTGACTGTTTATAATTTACTTATAAGCTAGTCCTAAGAAGTTCTAAGAGTCCTTATCGCTTTAAAAGAAGGAGAGTGATTTCTCTGAATCTAGAGACTTCCCTTTCTCTGCCTGTGGACAGGATGCACACTGGGAACCAGTATCTGTTTCAGCACCCCAGCAGAGGCAAAGTATTGGCTGGACATGAAGAAGAGTGCAGTCCTCACCCTGTACCCACAGCCCTGTCTCTCCCCTGTCAGTTCTGCTACTCATGCAGCCATCACTTAACCAGTGCAACTTGCAAGCCCAGCTGGAACTTCTGAGCTGGGTTATTTTCTTCCTAGTATGGTAAGATTTGCACTGTATCGGTGTCAAACAAAGGCAGTGGTGGCACTAGCCATCCTGCCCTCTGCTGTGCCTGCTGTGCTCTCAGCTGGAGAATGCTACTGCCTTCTCTGTGAAAATTGGTTGAGCATCGCAGGGACAATCCAGGTTAGTGATGATTCATTCCCATTGTGTGCTGCTGCTGTCAAATGCAGCTCAGCAGCATTGTGATGACTCCGTGCTGAGCCTTTGCCTTTGAACATTAGAAATGCTGCTGCCAGGGTGAAGGTTCACAAGTCAACCTGGATTATTTATGCAGAATACAGTAAGACTTGCTGGCAATTCCTCTAGACTTCTTGTATTTTGGTGTTCTAATAAGTTGTTCTTTCTATCTGTTTGGGGAAGAAATGTTTATACAAGAACAGTTCTCATGGAGTATGCACATGGAGTATAAAGCAGTTGTTGCCAGTACTACAACTCACTTGGGGTGGAAAAATGATTTTATATTCTCTGCTGTTGTGGGTTCGTTTCCTTCTTTGCTGTTTTTTCAAGACAGGCCTCCTGTTTGCAAGAGCTGGTATAAACCTAGGGGCTGGTTGGGTGTTGACATAAATACTGGGATGCAGAGAACTCAGTTTCTCCCAAAGCATGGGAGAGACTCATTTTACTTATTTTTCATATTAAAATTCCTAAAAAACTACCCCATGTATCTGTGTTTATTGAAAACAAAACTCTTGGCAGATTTTCCTCTGGTTTATTTTGCAGGAATTGAGCACAGATGTGGTTTAGCAGGTATGCAATGTTACTTTTCCCTTTGTGTGTCTACTGAGCAGGCGGGTAACATACCTTAGAAGGGGCATAAGCTTTTTTTGTATGGTTTTTGTTGTACTGCTGCATCAGCCTTCATCAAGCTGGACATGCAGAGGCCTCGTCGAAGGGTAAGAGGGTGGTTTCTAATTTCAACACTGCTTTCCATGTGTGTTCCAGGCAGTCAATTTGCTCATTCAGGTATTAGGCATCTAGGGTTGGGGGCTTTGCATTTTCCATGCAACAGCTGCAAGGGCATGTAAATGCTGAGCACAGGACAGTAGAAATTGTGGTGAGCTGGAGGGTATGAATGGTTAAGGCTGTTTGGAGGAGAGAGATCAGAAAGCTGGACTTCAAGAGCAGGGTAATTGTCCTAATTTCAGTTCTAATAAAGAGAAAAATAGGTAATTAAAGCTCTAAGTATTTGAACAACCTTCAAAGCACCAAAGACTCACAGAATATGATAAGCAAACTTTGAAAACAAAGTGTATGAGTATTGCCCAAGAGGATGTGTCCTTGAGAACCATGGATTTTGGTCCCAGTGCAGAGCACCACTTCCTAGCTATATCCCATGCCAGAAGCTGCTGTGTAGCCACTGCTGCCATTGGTGGCATTTTAGCATCAAAGCCTGGCACTCGCCAGCCTCTCTGTAGTCTCACTACCGTGTGTTACAGCACTTTCACTAGTCAGGGGGTCTGTAACCATTGATACTGCACTAGTTTTCTTCCCAAAGCTACAACGTATTCATAAAGACATATGTAAGATCGTTTACCAATTCACATTGAATTATAAATAAATACAGTTATGCCAAAAAGAAGGCTTTCCTAAAAAGAGGTCCTGTATGTATTTTAACTTACTGCAGACACTTTCTGACGTACTGTTGAGAAGTCTTCAGCATGTGAGGTTTTTGGGTTTTTTTTATGAGCTTAGGCAGATACAGTGTGCTGTATGGATGAAACCCCAGTTTCTTGCTGCTTTTGTTCTTTATCTTCTTCACTTATTTAGTTTTCAGCATCCCAGATGCCTAATCTGGTTTGCCTCCTAGTCATGAGCTCTACTTCCAACCTCAAGGAGGCAGTGGAAATATGTGAGCAGAAGTAGAAGGGCAAGATGGCATGCTTGATGCCTCATGAAGTCTTACTCTCAGACCTTTGTTTTCTCACTTACTGAGCAATTTACATAAGAAGGACTGTGTTAATTTGATTTTTTTAAGGTGGGTTGTGTTTATTAATTGTAAAAGTTGTTGGAAAAATACTGCATTTTGAGAAAACCCACAACATTAGCAAGGCAAAAATCATGTTTCAAAATATTTTAAGGTTTGTTCCCTTTTCATTTCATTCTAATTCATTTAGTAAAAGAAGGTGTGGCAAGGAAAAAAGATAATGAAGCCTAAAGAGTTGACTTTTCACTTGAACATGAAGATTACACTGCTTTAAACTATGTATATCTTAAGAAATTAGTAAGGAAAAGAGCTTGTTTTTTTAATAGATAAATACTGCCAAATATTAAGATACTTTCATCAGCTTATAGGTTAATCCAAATGGTTTAGTATTATCTCTGAAGACTCAGTATTATGTATCACATTATTGCACTGTTTTTACTCCTTAATCAAGCCAGCAAAGATAAAATACTCAGGTTCTTCTATTGCTGTGCTAAGGTGTTCTGCTGGTGGATTGGATTTCCTGGCCAAAGTGTCACCTTGGAAAGTAGCCAGCAAGGAATTACATTCTCATAAAACAGGCTCAATAGAAAGGCTTTTATTTTACAGTACAGCTGCCTCTTCTCCTTGATTCAATTATACATCTTCCAGAGAACACAGGCTCAGTCATCAACAAAAATATTCACCTTTCTGCTCTTAGGCTTTGGTGCAAGTACCTTCATATTTAACTTGCCATATACAACTCTGACCAAATGCTGTTGACCTTCACAACTGCAGAAGTGAGCACATTTCCCTTCCAAATAATCCCAACAGTCAGTTTAACAAGTGAGGGGAAGCTGGCTCTGCAACCTTGGTGGTACACAGACAGCCACAACACATGAATCATTGAGTCATAGCATACCAGGTTGGAAGGGACTTCAGGGATCATCTGGTCCAACCTGTCTTGGCATAGCATGACCTAGACTTGATGTCCCAGCACCATGTCTAGCTGAAGCTTAAAAGTGTCCAGCGCTGGGGAATCCACCACTTCCTTGGGGAGATTATTCCAATGACAGATTGTTCTCAGTGTGAAAAATTTTCTTCTTGTGTCCAGTCATGAGGTTTCTGGCACTGCAGCTTAGCAAGCACTGAGGTGCTGGTGAGGCTCTCAGCTGTGCTTTTGTCAGCTGCTTCTGGGTTACAGAGTTCATAATTTATTATGGTACATCAGTTCCAGTTAGTTTGCAAGTACACTTTCAAATGCCATGTGGCTGCACCTTAATTAGCCAAGGAGTTGTGAGAATCTTGGGAACATCTAATCCTAGTGGCTGATGCCTGTATGCCTCATGTGAGGAGTCATCTGAAAGCCGTAATTCTTTCAGGCTCTCAGCACTAATCTGCTTAGAGTTCTTGTAGAAGGTCTTGAACACTGGGCAGAGCAGCATTTGCTTTGACTAGATTTCACTGCTCATGGTAAGATTCAAATGTGTCACAGACTTTCTGGTTTAAAGCATGGGAACTGAATTCAAAAAGGTCTTATTGGATAGATAACATGAAAACAATGCAATTTGGTGAAATACAACTCTGAGCTGCTTGAGTATGCATACGGAAGTACAAAAACCCCTGCATCTTTGGAGTTTGACTCTTGAGTCAGCTAAGTAAAGTACCAAAGTTCAGATTTCCCTCCAGGAGGCGTCTTTTACAAGACAATGTCTTGGGCAACCCCTTCTTATTTTTGCAGGGCACTAGAGGTGGCCTTCAGTTCTGCAGAAGCTTGTGTGTGGTCTATCACAGATAACACAGGATTTGCTTGAATACTATTGTAAACTTGTGAACTAAAATTGATCGTGCTTCCTGGGCTGATTCTGGAAACCATTTTTTCTCACAGCTGCTTTTACAATGTTTTACATTTCATTTTGTTATTGATAATTAATCCACTACTGTAGCAATTTAACACCTTTTTTTTTTGTTTATTTCTGTGCCCAGCTGTCACAACTTTCTCCTAACAGGAATAAACACAAGTTCCTACTGGCTAAAAGCTATTAATATGTTTTCTTGAGCTCCTGAAGTTCCCTATATGCCTTAAAGTGATTATTATGTTTCCGGAAAATATTGTCTGTGTCCAAGCGTCATGCATATTATATCTCTTGCTGGACAAGTGTGTAACTGTGAATGAATATAAGAAGGAAGAATGCAGCAGAAAGAAAACTTCCTTTTCCATTGGCACAGTCATGGAGGAAAGCACCAGAAATTTGGCTATGAGATTTAAACTGAAAATCCCCATTCAGTATATGATTTCAGTCATGAACAAATCCCACTGTCTAGATAGAAATGATCTGTAAATGAAGACAACAATTTGATCATAGTTGCTTTGAAAATGTCCATTGTACAAAGGCAAATATTTGTAAACTCCTGAATTCTCAACATCACAGACTCCTACCACAAGCAAGGAGATTTGGGCAGGATGCTGTGTCCACTGGAACACTTGTAATGCTACAGAACACTTGCGATGGTACTGCTTTCTGAAACAGTAGTTCTCTGCTTTGGATAATGCCAGTGAGTCTATATTGTTAGACTAAGTATCATAGTAATTAATACTAACTTCTCTGTTTCTTCACTTCTTCAAAGGAGCAAAATGTAAGTACATTTTTTTACTACAGTCAAGATTCCAGGTTAAGTTATTCTGGGATATGTGCTGGAATTATACATTCCTACTTTTAGATATGGGGATTTTAGAAGGGATTCCTTTTCTGCTACAGTGTAGAACTAGCATTGCACAAAATTCCTGGACAATAACTAGATACAGACAGTACTTTCATAGCTATATATCATTCTGAACCAAACTTGAGTCTGCAGCAGGGGTAAGAAAAACTGAAGTGCTGACAAGCCAGGAAATACATTAACTAATAAATTAAGAACAAATTAAGATCCAGTGTCCAACAGAAACAGTATGCCAACTCATATGATATAAACTGTGAAATGTCAACAGACAGTCTGATCTCCTCGCAGTTTAGAGAATGGACTAAATAAAAGCATCTGTATGGGTAAATACTTCTCCCGTCCTTTGGCATGCAATTGTTAGTTGATCTTTATCAGTTTTAACAAAAAAAAAAAAAGTTTTCAGATGTTAGATAAGGCCTGGGGAACAGCAGTCAAGGGATATTTTCTGTCAGTTTGTTAAGCCAATAGCTTAAATCAGCTGGAGTTATTCACTGGTGGAGTTCAACAGGACCCTTCTTTTGTTGGGCTGCTCCATTTTGTGACTCTTCTACTTATCCTACCCCAACTGACTGTAGCTACAATGTCCCTCTTGCCCCAGCTACAACTGAGGAGATTTAGTAAGGCAAACCCAATGATAAATACCAAACATACAGTTGTGTCATTATATTAATTCATTCTGGGGGATAAAGGCAGAATCTTGGAAACATATTTCTTTAGGGAGCAAGAGCAATTTTAAACAGCAGAAAGCATAAGAGCAAGATCTGTATGACATTACAGCTATGTTCCAAGGGATAGCCTGTGCCCAGTTAAACCACAAGACAGAAGGCAACCCACAGAAAATCATGAGTTGCCTATCTTATTTCGCAGCTGGATGAATGCTGTTCACAATGGCTTTCAACAGAGGTGCTGTGGCAAGAGCTGTGGAATTTCAGTTTTATGTGAGGCATATGGATGAAAATCAAGTTGTCCTTTAGCTATAATTGTGGTATAGCTAGGTCTTAATGTCCTTGTCTGCACACTTACTATGCTAAAGTCATTAACTCCCTGGGTGGTCCAGGAACTTCTCAGCTAGTCCCTGCATGGAAGAGACACTCAACTGACAAAGTGACAGACCCAGTTCCTCAACACCTTCACAACAAAGGATCTGTCTAACTCTTTTGGGAGATCAGCTGGGGATTTCAGACAATTCTGAGGATTCCTCCCAGGAAGCTCCTGCCATTCCAAGACCAATTTCTATGCCTAAACATGTCATTTAACATCCTGAGTGAAGAGTATGGCCCTTCCAGAGGCTTCTGATGGTACTGGGTCCTGCTGCAGAATGGACCAGATTGTACATAGGTAAAATGCTTGTAAATAGTCTGTAGAAACTGTTCCTCTAGATGCAGAAATGGACAGTCTTTTTGCACATAGTTAACACAGTAAGATAGTTTAGTTTAAAATACTTATAGTAATGAATAATGCATGTGCTGAAGAAGTTACACAGGATCAGGGCCCAGCTGGGATGTGAGCAGAGAAGCTGTTAAGGAAGTCTCATCTGATCCAGTGACTCGTGTTGCTAACCAGACTGCAACCAACCAGCCTGTGTGGGAGATCCAAACAACACCCTATGCCAAGGTCCAAATCATTAGGGTTTTTTTAAGCAAACACTGATTTTTTTTTGTGCAACAATGCTCAGCCAAAAACTTAATCAGCCAAATTAGTCTTTGTCTAGCTAAGTTCAATGGTTTTCAAAGTAAACTCATTAGCCCTGCTAGAAGTGATCAGTTCAGTACATATTATATTAGAAAATTCATTGCTCTCTGCTGTTTGAAATACTAGAGAAGACTATATGTTAACAACTGTTTATGCATCGCCAAATTTTACTGAAATACAAGTTCTGAAGCACTTGTCATTTTGGTCACAGTAGTATTACAATAAATGTAGCAAGAGACTCTAATTCAGTCTGACTGCTATTTAGTACTATTAACAATTCTGCAAAACAGTGCACATATAGCAGTGCTATTCACACCTATTCCTTTTCCAAAACAAACCTCACATGTAACATGAACTATGAAGATCAGAAGGGAAAATTTTTCATATATGCCTTTACTGATGAGACTGACATTTTTATATCTCAGTATAGTCACAAGATAATTAAGAAATTATGTAGATGCTTTTTAAACAGTGTGCTTAACCCCTGAGTATTATGTGTTTGGTCACCTGAGTATTGTGCAATGAAAACCAAAGAAAATCAGTTGCTACTTACCACCACCCTTAGCAAAGATACTGTCCTGATCCTGTACATTTCCCTAGGTTCCCTCTTTGAAAACCCAAGATCACCATGGGTGCAAATCTTACTTCCATGACAGCAAGGGCCCACATCAATTGAGAAGACTGGCTTTAACTGTCCCAATAGAATTCAGCTGATCATGTCTGAATTTATTAAGACCATGTAACAATCAATTTAATCCCTGGTTTAATCTCAGGTTTGCCTGAAAGATGAAACTGGGCCATTGTATTTATAGCAGAATTGCAAAACCTGAAAGTATATCACTTCCCCTCTATACTTCACTGTTCTAATCCCTGCAAATATATGATGGCTTGACTTCACAAATGAAGATTTCGGAAAGGCTTTACCCACACTTACTACAAGTGCACTGATGAGTAAACCCTTCGGGACTGCACAGTGGATTTTTTAGGTGACGCACAGTGTGAGCAGAACTGGCCCTAACCTTTACACCTGAGGTTTATCTGCCAGGGCTTAGTGAGCTTGGATGGTGACAGCAAAGTCTGAAGGTCATAGGTTTAATTAGAGTGTCCTTCTCTTAGATGGAAGGCCTTACAAGGCTAGATGAGCTCCATCTGCCCGGGTTTGAAGTTAAAGTTGTCCTTCTCCTAGGATGGTTGACTGAAGGCTAGTGAGCCCATCCTGCCCATGGACACACTTTGTCTGACCCTTCAGTTGAGACCTATCTGGCATGGGAGACCCTACCAGAGGCATATGCCACCACCAGCATAGCCCTCAGCCTCACAAGGGCACGCAAGCTCTTTACCCATGACAAGTAGGTGTCCGTGAAAGAGACTGCAAATATATACTCTCTGTCTATTTGCAGGACTGGAGCTAATCTGTTTATAATACCACTTCTAATTATTAGGATCTCTAGGAGTCCTGTTTCAGTGAAGATTATTTATGGAAAGGTAGTTATTATAAAACAGAAGGTGGATATTGAACTGGAAGATCTAAGTTTCTTTATTTGACCTTTAGAAACAGCTTGAAATCATGGCTCCACCTTTTCCTCTCTAAAATGGTACTATTAATACTTTAAATTTAAAGAACATAGTTGTAAGAGACATCTTATTAAAATCTGAAAATGCTCTTAAGGATGACTATATAAAGGTGCACATTTTTATTCAGTAGATCTGCTCCCTGTAAGTATTTAACCACAGTTAGTACTCCACTTTAGTGAAGTACTAAACCTCATACGTACCCACTTGCATATGTACCCCATATGTACCCACATGCAAAAGCCTTAATATGAAGCTAACATGCATTTAAGCTAGTCCTGCAACTGATGAGGGGAAAAAAGCAGTATTCCTTCTTTTTCTGATTGGGATATTAGTTGTGTCCTCACAATTTCTCCTCTGATGTGCCAGCACAGCAATTTGGTCCCCTGCTCAGTGACCCAGATAGGGTATCACGATCTAGCTGAAAAACAAACTTTCAGCTGCATCAGTTCACTATAGAATTGCAGAAATGTTTTTGTTCATATACCAATGTTTGCTGGATGTACAAACAAGCATTCAGGGAGAGAGAAGCACAGACTGCTCTTTGTGGGAACACTGATCTAAGTACCAAATTGCAACCTGAAGATACTTTCATGCTCTGCCCAGCCACAAACTAACAAACCCCTTTTTGAACAATATATTGCTGATGTAAAATGCTGTTTATGAGGGTCTATAACCATAAGCCCAATGCAGCAAAGGAAAAAAAAGTGTCATTCTAATCACTTGCGTGATTTGCCAGCTGAATTATTTACACATATTGTAATCAGGCAAGCTGGGTAAACTCCAGTGATGAAGTAATACTGTCATTAGGGGAATCAACTGACACACGCACTCTTTGTAACTTGTATGTCAGCTTTGAGATTATTGGTAATAATAAAATATAAATCTGCTAATAAAAAGAAGACAAGACTTCAGCCCTATCTGTTCTTTGTTCAGCTACGTAATGAATGGCTCATTCAGCTGTTCTATCACAAGGGAGGAGCTGGAACAGAGATGAAGAAAGGGGCCAGAGCTGTTGCTGCAAATGCGTATGTAGAAACACTGTTCAAAACCTCAGGCAGCATCTACAGAGCTGGCAGAAAAATCCTTGTTATAATTTGAAATTAATATAGACTTACAATAGAAAAAAAGCAAAATCTGTTTAAGTTCTGAGATGTTGTTTGTAATCTTAATACATACTGCTTGTTCCAAACCCAGTTTCTTGGTAGATCACTTTTTCATGTCTTCTACACCCCATTTCCTGGGAATTTATGTCTGCTGAGGGAGTGGTTACCTAATCAGGGGAAGAAAGTGATTAATTACTGTAGGTATTACTGTTATTCCCCTCTCAGCAATAACAAATCTGTGTCAGAGAAGGTGGATGTAACCATACTTCCAAAGAGTTCTAAGCAAATTCTTTTCTTTCCTCCCCTCTCCGGTAACTCTTTGCTAAAGCTAATAGATACTTTATTTAGAACAACCATGCTAGAAACAACTCATGTAAAAATCACAAACCCTGGCTTGGAATTTGAGCTGTTTTTTAAGAAGTTATTCTTCACTGAATACACAAAACCATCCAAAACTAAGATACAAAAAAATGGCTAGATGACTTCCCTTCTGCCTCAAACACAATTCAGTACATTTAATGAAAACCATGTGGAATATAAAATCAGTTTTTGTGGAAAAGAAATGTAACAAGAACAGCTATATAAAGTAATTTCAAAGGGTGCTTTTAGCTCAATATCTGTCCTAAAATGGCAGTCAACAACAGATGCCTAAGGAAGAATGTCAGAATAAAGCAATCATATGATGCATCTTCCTTGGCAGTTGCTCAGAGCCTCTGACAGTGTGGTTCAGAGACTTTCTGAACCAGAGGTGTTATGGTATTTAATAATTGCTAGCAGACATATAATGAGAAAAAAAATATCTTTTTTGGACTACTCTAAACTTTTAGCCTCCTTAACATCCAAAGACAGAGCTTCACAATTTAGCTATACTTTAGGCATTTTATTTTCTTCTAAGTACTTTGTTTTTAATCTTGTACTTGATAACTGTGCTCAGTGTCCTCAAAATCTTGTCTTAGGAAAGGCAGTCATTCTGTGTTCATTTTTCTGTGCCACTCATGACTTTACACATCCCTGTCACGTATCTCCTTAGCTATAGCCTATTGAATTGTAACTATGTATTTAAATAGTTCTTTATCTCTGGTAGTCTTTGTCACTCATCCCCATGTCTTTACTATCCCAAGAGTATATTTCAAGTGACTCAAGAATACAGACAAGAAAAAAAAATATTTCAGAGCATCAAGATTTACAGACTTAAACATGTGGCAAAACACGGTCTTCAGATGTCCCTGCTCATTGCAGGGCAGTGGAACTAGATGACCTTTAAAGGTCCCTTCTAACCCAAATCCAAACTATTCATGATTCTATGATTCATGCAGCTGAAGAAGGCTGAAGCAATGTGTCAGAATTGTCCTACTGCAAGTAAAAACATCTTTGTTTCCATATGCCCCATATACCCACACTTTGGCTTTATTTTTCTCACACCAAAGACTAAATCCGAAGATAATATAGGCAAAATGAAATGTACATAACTTTTTAATGCACAGGTTGAAACTTAAATTTAAGGTAAAGGCACCTTCCAATCAGCCCTTTTGAACCACCAAATCTCTCACAGAGCCATCCTCGTGTGGTACAGCACTCTGTCAGCTTTGAAGGCCAACAGCCTTAGGACCAATAAAAAAGACTCAGATTTGTTCCCTTTAATTTTAATCACTGTCCTGTCTCCAGTTACTAGCAGCTATCTTCATTTACCCTGACCTCTTCTTGGAGCTGCTCATCTCTTACCATGTGTGGGATTTTAGGCAGATTAATCTCTGCAGTGCAGTGAATCAAGTGTCTAAAGCTAGATAGGACGGTAAGGTCAAGCACTGTGAAGAACATCCATTGTATTCCTTGTTAAGGCTGAAGTGCCCACAAACTAACCGCAATACTTCCAATAATAATAATGGTATCATTACACAAGACTAATAAAAGTAGTCTAAACGCTGCTATGATTGAGATGGAAAGTCACAAGTGACTGGAGTCACTGCTGTCTGAAACAGTGCCATTTCTGGGAGGAGTGTTCACTTCCTACTTAAGGCGGAGTCATTCAGCATTAAAAAACCTCTGTTGATTGCCCAGCATCAAACTTCCCATTCCTGAACACAATCACAGAGAAGCTAACAAAGTTCAGGTACAGGATCATTTAATTAGAGCAAGGTTGGCTGCCAAAGCTCATTTCACTGGTCATGAAGGACTTGATTTAGTGCCTAACTACAGTTGTTTAGGGCCATTAAGATGCCCAAGTTTCCCAGGTGTCCTTACCCTGCCCTCTTATTGGTTTTGGGATGTTTCTTCCATTCATGTGTTGTACCTTGCAGCCCTGTCTGGGTTTATGTATACCCCTGGGCAGTGCAAAGGCCCTGAGAGGTGGGTCACTATGGGAAAACAAGTCCTTGGGAATGTCATGGCAAGTTCTTGCATTTGTCTCGATCACTTTATTCCTTTTTCTGGCCAGCCCTGACATGGGGATGTCTTTGTTGGCCCTGTTGGCTTTGGCAGCCTATTGGCCATCCTCACTGAAAACCACCACCAGCAATCACAAGATAGTGCAAGGGTTCCTCACCACCTCCTGCCCTCACAGGAGCTGGAGAAGTCACACAGCAAAGGAAGGGAAAAAAGAGGGTCAAAGCCAAAGAAAAATAAGCATTGAAGGAGCCGGAATTGGCCTGTGTATCACAGAGCTGAGCATACAAACGGCTGCCACAGCTCGGGCCTCGTACAGGTGCGCCAAAGGGACGCAGACACCACAGGCACGGCCAGTGGGGGCCGCACGCACCTGGAGCTCCCGGGAAGTCAAACACCAGCTCCAGGAGTCAGCCGTAGAGCCAGAGCTCAGCTCTGCCCCGCCCCGCCATATAATGGGCTGTACCAGCCCACCACACTCTCTGATCAGCCCCTTCCCTTGCCCAGCCCCGCCCCTTTGGCGACTATTGGCGCCTGCGCGGAGTTGGGTCCTGACGGGAGTCCGGTCGTTGCCGTGCTGTGGTTGGTGATGGAGGCGCGGCGGTGGTTGTTGCCGTTGTGGCTGCAGGGCTTGGCGCTGCTGTGGGGCTGCGCCGGCATAGGGCTGGCGCAGCTCAGCACCACGGCTCCGCCAGCACCGGCACAGGGTAAGGAGGGGCGGGGGGCAGCGGGGCAAGGGGAGCCGTTCCTTCCTCCCAGAGGAGGGGCTCGCTCGCGGGTGCGGGCTGTGGGGCCTTCCCGTGGAAGAAAGTTCTCTAGAGCAGGGCTGTGGGGTGTACGGCGGGAGGGAAGCAGGTGCTCGCCTCGAGGCCTGCAGCTGCCGAGCGTCTCGTGGAGGGCTGGTGGAGCTCGGAGGCTTACCGCGGCCCGGCGCAGGCTGGTTCCGGTGTTTCGGCTGCTGCCCGGGGCCTGGCTCCGAGCCTCGACCGAGGGAAGTGCAGTGGCACTGGCGTTTGTGCTGCCGGCCGGCCTGCAGGGCCGTGGGGTTATGGGAGGTTTTGTTGCAAGGAGACGGCAATCCCCTAGGCTTTCTGGGGTCTGACTGGCTGTGAGGAATGTGGTTTGGAAGGAGAAGCCGACAGAAATTTTCTTGCCATTTTGCTTGTGCTGTTGGGATAGCTTATCTCATAGCTGCTTTTGGAAAGCAGTTGGTGAAGCTCATCCTCAAATCTGATTGCCATTAACGCATGTGGCCAGAAAGGGGCACATCAGGTTAGTTTGCATTAAATTAGGATACATCAAGTGCTTATAAGCACACCTTGACATGTGTGTGTAGAGTACAATTTGAGATGGTTGGTTTCTTTTATGAAAAGGTTTATACTTGAAAAGGAGGTATCGAACTCTGTGAGGCAGCTGGCACAAAGCAGAAGAGAAAGGAAGTTGTCAGTGTTTCTCAACTGTTAGAAAGAACAAAAGGTAGACCTGCTAATAGCTGCAAGTTAATCAGTTTCTTTCTAGTAGTTCTGAGAAATATATATGAAATAAGTTTCTTATGGATTCCCTATGAAAGAAGTTTTCACGTATTATTCTTATGTGAGGTTAGGAATTTGCTTACGACACAAAGTTGATTCTTGTTACGAAGAAGGATCATGATGATACAAAGAAAGATGTGGGTGACCTTTGAGGAATAAATACTAGAAAAAAGGTTGAAGTGAAAAATGAAAGATTGTTATGCCATATGACTAGTATCATTTTAATATTAAAACAGCTGGGGGGGGGGAAAGTAGGGAAATATGCTTGATGACTGTCAAATGCGTAGCAGTTGCTGGAGTGATGCCCTCCTGAAGAGAGGGATGGCAGTTTTATGGTAGTTTTTCCAAGGTTGTGAGACCTTGTATGCCATCCTGATAAATATTCCACAAGTTCAGCAACTGTGCTCAACAGGTCTGGACTGGCACAAAGCAGGGCTACAAAGGCTGCATTATTCCCTATTTCAGAAAATACCAGCAAGAGTATGGCTTTTATTGCTATAGCAGAAGGAACGTTGAGGAAGACAAGTGCTCTTCTTATACATAGTGGGAGGGAACAGCTCTTTAAGTTGAAGAACAGTGTTGTCCTGAGAATGGGGGGGGATGAGGGGGAACAAACAAATTAAGCTTATTCATGGCTAATTTATTTTAGATGTTGAAAAGTTCCCAGTGCCTCTCTGGTCTTAAGGTTGTATAGCAGTTGTCAGTCCTTGGTGTATGCTGGTATAGAGCCTTGCTTTCCTTAAAAGCATTAAATCTATTCATGTGCTACCTTTATGCACAAATACTTACTGGAAAGGGGAGAGGGAGATAAAGCTGTTTTTTAAACAGAATAATTTTGTTTTTAAAACAAAATTGTCAGCATTATTCTATTTTACCTGTATTTTGTTCTGTATTTTGTGCATTGTTACCCTGGTCCATGAGTATGTCTCCAAGAAAGTGAGATCAGTCAGAACTTAGTACAATTCCTGTAGGTGTGGGCAGTGTTCTAACTGTAAATAAAAAAACCAAGTGCGTGAACAATAATAGCTTTTTCTTATCTTGTAAGAATGTAATCTTCATATGGCTACAGTTCACTGTGTACAAGAGGTTACACTGAACTGCTGTGGTAAAAATCACACCAAAATAATGTTTCCAGTACTTGGTACTTTGAAATTACGTCTCATTTTGTTACATGTTAGGTGATTAATGCTGATGATATATGCTGGTATAAAAAGAATGCGTATAAAAAAGAATGAATAAAACAGAACAAAACAAACAACCCAAATCAATGTTGTTTTTGTTTAATGTTTTAGCGAGGTGAATCAGAGGGGTGTTTGGGTTTTTCTTGTTCTGTTTGAGAAGTGTTTTCTTCTGTCTTCTGCTGTTCCGAGGAGCACTGTATCTGGTGGGAAATTTATATAGCTTTAAGTTAGTGACCCAGAGAGATTTTTTTTTCATCATTTGTGGTAATGTTAGATAGCAGTACATAAAGATGCTATGATTTTTGAGAGAGATGTGATGTTATATTTTGAAATATTTTCATTCAGCCTTATGCTCTGCTTTAGAATAAATATAAATAATAGGAGTCTATTTTTTTTATCATTTAAGTCCTGTTCTTTTGGTATATGCCAGTATAAGTTAGCTGCTTTAATATGTCAATAGGAAGATGATAAACTTCATGGGAAGCTTGTGAGATTACCCTCTTTGGTAAGAATCTGAGGCACATTCCGTTTTTGCATATTGCTGTAGACTGGTCAGTTACTGAAAATATAACCTAACCCGGGTTTTTAGAAGTCCTTGGTGTACTTGAATGCTTCTCACAGTACCTCACTTATTCATGTTCAGAAAGCTGCTTTGTTTAGGCATTTTAAATATTAAAAATATAATGAAGTATTTTTATAATAAGCATGATGGTACTCCATGTGGAATAATCCCATTTAATTTTTTTAAATTTTTTTTTTTTTAGTTTAAACTATTTCTGAGCCTGTTATTCATGGTTTGTTTTGTTTTCCATGGATTGGTACCTAAGCCTTGCACTTAGAGACTGTTTCTCCATTATTGATACTGGATATAATGTTAACTGGTACCTGATAAACTAGTTAGTGTTTTTTTTCTATATGGATATATTAAAGATAAATACGCTCATAAATAAAATAGATTTAATGTTAAGAATTAGCACCAGAAAGGCATAACATTGAAATATGTAGTTGTCTCAAAGCATGCAAATAATTTAGCTCAAATTGATAACTGCTTGTGACTAATACAGTTATTCATTAAAAGTAGAATTGGAATCCTATTTTGGAAGTATTTTCCTGTCATACTTATATATAGAAATAATAAAAAATGGGTTTCATTAAATAGTATTCTAAGTGATGATAGGATCTATAATTACTGAAGAAAAATACAAGTTCAGGCCTGGAGAAGAGACTCCCCCTCATCAGTTTAGACTATGGCCTGAACGTGGTCCTGTGGGCAAAAGATTGTGTCTCCATTGTGGATAAAAAAGAATGGCGTTAAGTCAATAAGCATGCAGTAAGTCTAAATGAAAGTCATAGCCTTTGGCTGGAATCCTCTGGGAACGTGAACACCAGTAAATATTTTTTTGCTTTTTTTTATGATACAGTGTGTTTTTTAAAAACCAAAGGAAATATGATTAAAGTCCTTCTGTGTCATGTGGCTCTTCAGACTTTTGTTGTTCTTGTTGACCTCTTACAAAAAGTAACTGTGTTCTATGTTTGCAAATTTTTCACTTAAAATCATAGAATGATAGAATCATAGGTTAGGGTTGGAAAGGACCTTAAGATCATCTAGTTCCAACCCCCCCTGCCATGGGCAGGGACACCTCACACTAAACCATATCACCCAAGGCTTCATCCATCCTGGCCTTGAACACTGCCAGGGATAGAGCATTCACAACCTCCCTGGGCAACCCATTCCAGTACCTCACCACTCTAATAGTAAAGAATTTCTTCCTTATATCCAGTCTAAACCTCTGCTGTTTAAGTTTTAACCCGTTACCCCTTGTCCTGTCACTGCAGTCCCTAATGTAGAGCTTTATCTTTAAAAAAACTGCTGCCACCCCCCCCCCCCCCCCCCCCCCCCCCAGGAGATTCATGGAACAGGGACCAACCCTAGGCAAGGGTCAGCTTTTGCTAGGCTTCCAAAGCTGCAAAACTTTGAATGTTCTCAAAATTGATGGGTAAAAGTCTTGGAACTTCAGCTGACATACAGTGAGACTCTTGGGTTGTATCTCCTATGTTGTCCTTAGAAAACGCAAACTAAAGTTAAAAGTAAGCTTGAATTGTTTCCTTAATTATGTCAGAGGTCAGATTTAAATGCTTTGTATCTCTGTTTGCTACAGTTCTCCTGTAATGGAATTATTGAACTTTCATTAGTTCAGACAAGATTGTTGCTCGTATCTAGAAGCAGGGGAAAAAAAAAGGCTAAATATTGCTAAATGTTTGACATTACTGAGAAAAAAAAAATAATGTGTGTTTTTTTTTTTTTTCTTTTTCCTAGCATGTTCAGAGTTTTCCCAGAAGTCCTGTGAAGAATGTTTAAAAAATGTTTCAGTAAGTTTTTTTAACATCCTTTTTGGTTGGGAATTTGGTGGGGTTTTTTTTGCCTTGATGTGAAATCAAATTGCTACAGTTTGGTTGGTTGGTGGGGATTTTGACTTGTCTTTAATCGTGAATCTAGTCAAACTGCCCATAGGAAGAGGAAGTCAAGATCAGTTATTCGTAATATCTGTTCTTATTTAACTGGCAAAGTCAACTTCCCCTCTGTCACACTCAATGCCAGTGTGCTTTTACTTTGCCAAGGTTGCTCTGTGACTTGGTTGCTAAGGGTATTTCCCTGCTTTGTCTGGAGAGGACAGGCAGTGTAGAATCCAGTTTTGGTGGGTTCAGTACTTTCATAGCTCAACTGAGCCAGTTGATGTTGCTGCTGACTTAGACTTATCCTTGTTTTGCAAGCAGCACTTAATTCCATCTCATAAAAGGGTCAGACTAAATGTTATGTGGCTGAAATGCCTTGCACTGCTTGCATGCTGAATAGGAGATTTGGGAAATTAGAGTAAATTACCTAGAAATGCCTTTCCCTGGAGATGCCCCAGGCAATGTGTTTAACTGAGGCAGACTGGATCAGTAATTTGTAGATGTTCAGACCTGTCGGCCTTCCCACTGCCTACATCAGACTATAAATGCTTAAGGCTGCCACATGAGGTCACCGTTTTGGTGGCAAAGTCTGGATTTCCAGTGAGACTGCAATAAGGCAGGTGTTTAAAACAGTAGAATTTATTTCTTCATCCTTCGTTGAAAACTTTTTTAGCTCCACAGGAAGGTTTGCGATAACTATGCATAAGGTGCCTGTCCTTGCAGAGCAGAAGGAACTCCCATATTCAAAGTGAGAGATTATTTGGAATTCTAACTTCAGATATCATTGAAAAGAAACATTTAATGAATCTTTAAGTTATGTAAGTTACTGCAAAACTCTTATCACTAGGGAAAATGGAGAAGTATCTGAACTTAACTTTTTTTTTATGCTTATGTGTAATTTGGCTTTTTAAGGGAAAACCATTAATTGGTTTGTATTGATGTGGTTATTTTGTGTTGTCAAGACTTTTATGTTAGTTGTCGTAACCATGGTGTTGTGTAAATAACTCTTAATCTTCCGAAGTATAAAGTAGGAAATAGAAAATATGGGTCATTAAAGATTTAATGTACAGCACTACCACTGGTGTGACTGTCACTTCAAATATGTGCTGCCACAGAACATGAGTACAGCTTTTACTTACCTTAGAACTATGTGTTCACGTTGTGAGAGAAATAAATCCTTTAGCTGTGTTTGTATACTGAAGACACTAGTGGAGTTATAGATACATTATTTTCAGAATCTGTCAAACCAGTGATAATGTCCAAGCTTTTCTGGGTGACAGAATGATGGATGACTCAGGGTAACTGCCTCAATAGCATCAGTGTTAAGCTTGGAGAAAGGAATTCAGACTTGATTCAGACAATTAAAAAAAAAAAACAACCCCCAAAAAAACCCCAAAACCCCTGCAGAACAGAGCCATTAACATGTGAGCAACGCAAAAGCACCAGAAAGCTGAAATTACTTTATTGCTTCAGTAGGAAAAAAAAAATCAGGTTTTCATATTGTTGTTAATATAGCAGCAGATGAAAATGAGAATGAAACATTTAGTGAATAGATAAAACCAGCTCCAAACAAACCATAAAATGTAGTAATTTAGTTCACTTAAATAGAATTATAATTTGAAATGATGTAGGAAATTATATGATGAAGGAATACAGCTAATTTTGTGAAGGAAAATTGGGGATGAAACACTTGTGTACACCTATGTGTTTATAGAGGAAAACGTATTTATTTTGTGTTCATGGAGACAAACCAGGAGATATTTACACTGTCTATGCTTTGGTAGTTCAGAAAAGTCTATTTGCCAGTGTTCTCCTGGGTCTTGACCTTGCCTTACTTCTCCCAGGGTGTCTTCCTTACTGTTTTAGAGTTATTAACACAGCATAGGTGACATCAGTGCACTATAATATTTGCCATTGTCTGCATGTGAGGACCTATGGCCTGTCAACCAAGGCTAGCAACCATCACATTGGCTCCCATATGTCACTCATTGTGAGCTCTTTTCAGTGCCTCTCTTGCCATCAGAGTGGTGATCAACACTTGCTTGTCTTTGGTGATCTGATGATTTAACAGATTCCAGCTGCTGGGCCAATTTGTTGTCTCTTTCTATACAATCTGGAGGTTCCTGTTCTATTTTTCCTGTGGGACTGAGAGCTCCAATAAGTTGCTCTGCCTTTGCCACCCTCTTAGCTGATTCATTGGCCCTTCAGTTTCCTTTTATTACCTCTGTCTATCTGTTCTTGTGAGTTTCACAGTATATAATTGCAACTTCTTTAGGCTTCAGTACAGCTTGTAATAAATCTAAACTTTCATGTCTGTATTTCATAGGGGATGCTCGTGATAACAGTTTTCATTATTTCTCAGTAGCCCCATGGGTATGGAGTACACCAAAGGCATATTTTGAGTCAGCATAAATATTCATATGTTTGTCTGCTGATAATTCAAGAACATGTATCAGAGCTATTGATTCAGACCTTTGTGCCAAGGTGTTAGAAGGCAATGCTCAGGTATCCACATCCTTGTGCAGCATCACTGTGGCATATCCAGCTCTCTTTTCTCCATTTATCAACAAAACTGTTTCCATCTGTATATAATCTCAGGTCTGGATGGGTTATAAGAGTATCCCTCAAATCAGGCTGGCTGGAATGCACCTATTCGTGACTTGTAAACAAGCGTTCTCTGATTCTTTTTTGCTGACATGTAATATACCTGCAGGAATCAAGGCCAATGATGTCAAAATCACAAAGTCTTGTGTGATAAGCACTGCCTGCTATTGAGCTAATCTGCTAGGTGAAATCTAGTGATGTCCCTTTTGACCAAGAACTGCCAGCACTGCCTGCAGTATGAATACTGTGATAGGCTGTCACAGTGTTGCCTTCTGGGCTACTTTCATTAGCAGCACCCACAGCCACTGCTCTGAAACAGGTCAGCCATCCTTTGCCTAGTTCATCCATTTGGTTAGAAAAGTATGTTACTTGCCTCTTTGATCCCGAAGTCTGAGTTAACATTCCCAGAGCCATGTATTGCTGCTCTTGTTCATATAAAAGGAAAGATTTCATCATATTGGGCAGTTCCAGGGTTGGAGCTTTCATTAATGCAATCTTAAGTCTGTGGAAACTTTTTTGGCACTCTGGGAACCACGTTAGGATTTCCTCAGGGTTTGGCCATTAGGCTAAAATTGACTAGATTCTGCACCAGCCTGCATTTTCCAAGAAGTCTTTCAGTTCCCTTTTTGACTTATGGGGGTGCTATTTGTCAGATGTTTTTTTTTTTCTCCATCTATGCTCAGTGCTGAAGTTCCTTGGGAAATCTCAAAACCCAAATAGGTAACCTCTTTCTTCACCAGCGGAGCCTTTTTCTGTGCCATGTGTTATCGAGTCAATCCCAGAAAGCTGAGCAAATTTATTGTAGTTGCTCTGCATTCTGCTTCTGTTCTGGCCCACAGCAACAGATCATTCACATATTGTAACAAGGTAACAGAAGGATTCTGTCTTGCCATTATTTTAATTCTTTGGCCAGTACATTACCAAACAGGGTTGGACTATTCTTGGGGCAGCACAGTCCAGCAGAATAGCAGTTTTCTTCTGGTGGCTGGACTTTCCCTTTCAGAGGTGATTGTCTGGCTGTTGTCTTCCAAAGGGATATGAAAGAAAGCGTGTTTTAAGTCCAGAACTGTATAATACTGATGATATTCAGGTAATGCTGCTAACAGTGTATAGGTATTAGGCACCACCTGGTGTACATCAACCATTATTTTACTAATTACTCCTTAAGTTCTGAACTAACCCCTAAACTAATCAGTATTCTTGAGTTTGTGGATTCCTTACTGGTAGTATGGGGTATTGTTCTCTGATTGGCATTTTTGTAACAAATCATACTTCATAAAGTTATTTCTCAGGGTTTCAACCCCACCTTGGCCTCTGGATTTAAAAGGTACTGTTTCTTTCTACTGGTTGGGATCCTGCAATTAGATTTACTTTAACCCGTGCCACATTCTTTGCTCATTCCGGTGTCTTTGAAGCCCACACCAAGGAACTTAGAGCATTCAAGACTTCATCTGAGATTTTGTGGCTTCCTTCTTTCCTTTGGTCGGTAAGCACAGTTGGACTTTCCGTGCTGTTTTTTGTGGTGCATGCAGCTGAATAGATTTACCAGGGAAGGTCAGTTGAGCCTCTGATTTGCATGACAACTCTTGTCCCAAAAGCAGTAAAGCAGCATTCTGGCATATACAAAAATTCATGTATTAAAGTGGTATCTCCTATAGTGCACTGCATGGATTTGTTAAAAAAGGTCTCAATGTCTGCTTTCCCATGACTCTAGTGATTGGCATATGTAATTTACTTAAAGGTCCTTTACAGTTAGTCACTACTGAATAAGCAGCTCCACTCTATACTAAAATATATCTTCACAGTGTTGTACTCTGTGAGGGGAAACGAGCACTAAATTGTAAACTTTTTGAAGATGAATAATTTGGGTTGTTTTTTGTTTCTTTTGCACAGTGCCTTTGGTGTTACACCAACAACACTTGTACTGATTACCCTGTAAGAAGCATTCTTCCACCATCTTCATTATGTTCCCTCTCAAATGCTCGATGGGGAGTTTGCTGGAGTAGGTACTAATTTTACTTTTGCTGTAGAGAATGATTTAAGAGTATGATTAAAGTAGGACTACTGCTTCTAGAAATGTTTCCTGATAATTTGTTTGGAGGGGTGAGGGGACCATGGTCTTTAATCTTCTGGATTTACAGTCATTGTTAAGGGTTCTTTGTGAACAGCCAGTATAGTCATGTTGGTCCAGTGACTTTAAAACATTCACTATACAGTGAAGTTCTGTCGATGGTAAGGTGTAGGCTGGGAACAAGTGATGTTGGAATGTTCTGAGTATTTTATGTATGTAGTCAGGGTTCACCCTTTTCTTAATCCATACTTCTGAGTTACAGAGAAGTAAGGTCATTCCATGTTGACAAAAGGTGACTATTCTTTCTGTTTTTAAAAATGCTTAAAATGTTGACTGGTGTGACTGGGTCCACAATTTTTATAGTATGTTCCAGTGGCAGCAGTGAACCAGTAGTACTGCATCATTTAATTTCTCTTAGATTTCCTTTTACTTTGCATGTTTGTGTTACAAAATACACTGTGGAGCACATTTTGCCATTGGGGTGAAATCTTTGGCACTATTTTTGCAATACTGTGTGTGCACATCTAAATTCAAACAAGACTGGAATAGAGAACAAATGACATTGCAAAGCTTGTCGTAAGCAGTCCAGCAAAGCAGAAGCTTGCTGCTTTCTATGTATTTACTTATGAACACCAGGAGGGTAAAGGACAAAAACCAAGTGGAGGTGAACTGCCAGTGACCATTAACTATAAATTAAGAGAATGTTATCACACATAGAACAGTGAAATTACACAGTAGTCTAAATTAGAGTAGCAGAGGTAGAAGATTGCTGTTGAAATGGAGCATGCAAGTTTCTGAATGCTACCACTTCTAGTCCGTGTTTGCAGGGATTATATGATTGGACAGTACAGGAGAACTTTACCAATCCTTTGCTCTTTAGTAGAAGGGCACTATGCTTTGTTCTGTGAGCTAAAGCGTTTATGCTTAGACTTCAGGAGTTTTCCTAGTGCCTCAGAAGGTATATCATTTCACTGCTTCTAAGGAAATCAGGCTTTCAATGTTATAGTAAATGCTCTTGCTGTGAAATGTTAGAAAACTTTTTTCTGGAAGTGTGGTACCCACACAGTTGCTTGTTCACTCCCTCCCCTCACCCCAGTGGGGTGCAGGAAGGAAACAGAACAAAAGCAAGAAAACTCATGGATACTGAGAGAAAGGCAGTTTCGTAGGGGAAGGAAAAAAGTAGGGGAAGGGGAAGTGCAAAAGAAATTGTTTACGACCTCCCCCAGGTGGACTGGTGGCCAGCCAGCCCCTAAACATTAGTCACCTTGGAAGCCAAATATTGCCTCCACTTATTTTTCCTTTAGCCAAAGTTTTGTTGCTGATCATGGTATTACATGGTGTGGAATACCCCTTGGCCAGTTTAGGTCAGCTGCTCTGGCAGTGTCCCCTCCTGCCCTCTCCAGTCTCTTGCCTAACTGCAGCCCTACTCACTGAGGGGAAGACAAAGTCTTGATGCTCTTTAAGCCTGTTCAGCAACAGCTGAAACATAGGTGTTTTATCAGAGCTGTTTTAGCCAGAAATCCAAAACACAGCATCATACCAGCTGCTATAGAGAAAATTAAGTCAGCCATACCCTGTACAGAAGTGCATGTCCTTTTGTAGAGCAGCAATAACCAGTATCTACTGATACAAAGGGGGTTCCTAATAGTATACTCCTGCTGTAGAGAAGGAGGCTTCTACCTTGAGTTCCATTTGTGTTGCTAGGTTGAATGTAGCTTAAACACAGAATGAAAACTTCATAATTGAGCACATTCTAAGCAAAAAAATAAAGTGGAAAAAGAAAAAAAAGACCCTTCAGAACCAAAACAACAATAAACCCCACCAGATCTGCATTTCCTTAATATACTTTTTACAAATTATATGCAGCAGCATACCATGGGGATATATAAATATAGTCATACTGAGATTGTCCCCTTTGGACGCGGCAGAAAAATTAATTACCAGATGAGTGCAGTGGTGGTGGTTTTTCTTTTTGCAAATAAAATGGAGTATTTGCTCAGTGTTGCTAAAGATGAAGGTTAATATTGGAGCTTTCAAAAAAAGTCAGAAACATGACTGGCTTCCAGTTACTATTTTATATCAAATAAGACATGTTGACAGGTTATTAACCAGCAGTGCCGAAAAAATAATGGTATGGAAACAACGTAATGAAGTAGTTTAATTGTATAATTTTTCATAAATAATAAACAGATGAGATAGTGGAGACAGGAACACAGACAGAAAATTGACAATTGTCTTCTGCACTTTATTAATAGGGTCAAAGTATTTTTGTGCTTCAATTAAATAGTATACTTTAAAAGATGAAATGGCAATCAAACCTATTTTTCTTTTTTACGTCATTGAATAAAGTATTTAATTGCTTATAACTTGTAGGGGAGTAGAAGAAGGAGAAGTGCGGCATGGTGAAATGTGTTTCTTTCAGAACTGGCATGTTCAGAATTGTGTGTTGTAACTAGAAACTATGTATTAATCTGTTTTATAAACTGGTACCCAGTGAACTATAACACAGAAGCAAAAATATTTGTTGAGACCTAATCTTCAGCAAGATCTGTGAAGGACATGCCTTGGCCGGAAATGAGTTGATGAGATCTGTAAAGAAGTAACAGACTCTTTGACTTGTGCATGTGATCAGAGAGGACAGACCCTCTGAATCTCACTTGCTAAATTTGACTGTCTTATAACTATAGAACCCTGAAGCAGTAAAAAGTATGTGTGCAGCTGCCTTTGTATTACTACAGCAGCATGAAGCTGCTGAATCTGATCATTCAGAGGGATTTATGTTGGAGAAGGGAGAAGAGACAGCTTCCTGTCACTTCCCTCATGCTTTAAAATAGGTAGTGTGAGGTATGTGTGCCAAGAGGTGTTTAGTTTTTCATACCACTGTTGTTACAACTTCCCTGGATGATTTTATTTTGCTCTTTGTTGGGTCCTTTAAATAGCTCCTCAGAGTTGTATCTATAGCTTTGCTTATATCATCCCTGTTTGCTTGCTTCTTGGGCCTCACTTGAGGACATGACTTTTTTTTTTTAATAAATGCAGTCCCTTAAATGCTGGTTTAGGCCAGCTATGGTTGTTATAGAGTATGCTGTTAAAATAATACCCCCCATCCATTTGTTAATTGCTTGTTGAACATGAAAGATGACTCTTTTTGGACATAGAAGATGACTTACGAATTTTTATGGAGAGTTTTATATTGTCTCCTTCAAATTCTCTGACATTGTAATCTTCATTTCATTTTGCTCTCTGTGTAACTGTGGCAGGTAATGTATATATATATACATCTGTATCTATATGGCTTTACAAACCTTCTGTTCGTGCTGCACACTGGCTAAGGTCATGATTGGGAGGGCAGAACTGTGGAATCACACCAGTAGATACATATGAAGTATTATAGGATGACTTTTAATAACTTGGTATATGTAAAGAGCAATTTTATGTAATGTCTCTTCAGTGCTGATTATGCATAGTAGCAAAATTGAAATGTGGTATGCTGAGTTTTAGCTGGGGTAGTTTCACAGAATTGTGGGTTTGACTTTTTTAATGAAGAGATTTAAAATGCTTGGGAAGGAAGGGAAGGATTATTAGAAAGACAAATGTTATTGCTGGAGTTTAACAAGTTGAATATATTCCTGTTTTTCAGTAAACTTTGAGGCTTTAATTATTGCCATAGCTGTAGTAGCTGGGCTCATTCTGGTGTCCATAGCAGTCTGTTGCTGTTACTGCTGTTACTGCAGAAGGCATTCCAGGAGGTAAATACATATATTTGTTTCCTTTACTAAGTGTGGGTGCTGGTCTTCCTTAGCTACCTACAAGATTTACTCTCAAATATACTAAGAATCTTTTAATGTGAAAGCAATTGAAGGATGAAAGTAACATTTTTTGTCACTTTGCTTTATTCATTTGAGAAAACAAAAAAGGTGTCTTTTGACAGGCAGTATGGCACTGAAAATGATGCTGAAATGGCACTGAAGTGATGTTATTAGTGATAGCATCATAGAAGTGTGTTTTAAGTACGCTATTGCTTTGTACTTCTACATTTTACATTTCCTTGTTATGATTGGACATGAAATATTTCAGTAGCCAAGTACTTGCTTCTTGTGATAACAGAACAAATTTCTTTCAAGGCAAGCTCATGGTACAGCAAAAGGTAGATAAGTAACTGAGCTACAATGCCCTACAGCACTTGGTATCCATGCTTCAGAGTTTGCTCTAGGATCTGTCAGCACGCAGTCAGTATCTAAGTGATTAGCTGTCTTTGCCAAAGACAGATATTCAACAAAATATTCTAAATGTAAGATGATGCTTTTCTGCTCTGAGATACCAAGAGTGATGTTACTTACTTTAAAGGAAAGTAATACTGCAAAATTTTAAAGTTCTTTAGATCTTGGAGGGCTTGTAAAACTTTCTTTTGTTTAACTGGCTTCTCTATTGGCCAGTATCGTTCAGATGGAGGGGAAGTAGTTGATGGCTAGCTAAAACAGGTATATCAGTGCTGCCATGTGAAGTGTTCAGTGCTCATTCCTTAATGAAACACTTGGAAAGCTTTGTTTATTGTGACAGTACAATATGCTTCCTTCTGTCATTGAAGTTTTAGAGCTCAGGTTTCTGGGCAGCATAGTTTCAGCTAGCTCTGTTCCTTTACTTTAGTGCATCTTATGTGAACAAAAATTTGGACCTTATTTCTTGATCTGAAAGAATTTCTATACTATTTCCAGTACCTATAATTCATTAGTTTTGTATGAGGGTTGTTTGTTTTTTAAAGAACTGATGCAGCTGTACAGTAATTAGGGCTCATCTTCAAGCCAGATGAATCTGGTACATCTGTGGCTCTAAAGAAAGGAGAAAATAATTGTAAATAACATGTCATTCTGCTTGCTCTTCCTTGAGGAAGATGCATGCACTTGTTCTGCTGGTAGATTGGTCTACCAAATCTTTCCTAGTGCAGAAATTGATAACTCTAGTCTTGTACTGATAAGACCTGAAGATGAATAGAACTGTTTTAGATTTTATGGAAGATCTGCTAGTGCCCTCTGAAGAACTGAGTATGCCCCTGTGGCTGACATGCCAACAAATAAAGCTTGATTCCTGTGAAAAGAGATATTTGTGCCAGACTTCAGTTTTAGTAACTAAGTTGTCAATCAGTACTGTAGCATCTAATTCTAAAAATAGTTGAGAGTTGTCTTATGCCAGGATTCTAAAGTGTCAAGCTAAATCTTCTGACACTTAAAGGATTTAAAGTTCTTGTCAGAGTGGGGTCCAGATTATTTCAGGAGGCTTCAGAATGTGTTATTACACTGAAGCCTGATATATTACTGGCTTTAAACTCACTGATTCTCAGCAGGAACGATTCTGCTGCTTCCCCAGTTTTTGGATTCCTTTAACACAAGAGAAAATGGTGGGTTTTTTGTTGTGGGGTTTTTTTTTCAGGTTTTTTTTTTTGTTTGTTTTATTTTTTTTTTCCTCCTCCCAGAGCTATCAGTATTCCTTCTAGGAATTTTTAAGCTGTGGGGTTTCAGTGTTTGAGAAGCCAGCACTGATCTTTTCCTTAAGCACAAATAATACTTAGGTATATTAATCCCCACATCAGCTGGGTCACCTAAGTCCATCCCTATCACAGGAATTCTAGGACTGTTGGTGCATTGTTTCAGTTCGTTCTTTTTATTCTGTGTTTGGACTTTGAGTCTGGCTCCATGTACTTGAGGTATACTACCCGTGAAACTATATTAAGTAGATTCTCTTTATCTTCTTCAGTTTAACGACTGCTTTTTTTTGTATAATATCAGACTTTCTGATTCTTTAAGAAAAACTTAATTCCTTCAAAGTATCTAGATATCAAAAGAGATTTAATGCTTTTTTTAAATTATAGGGAAGTAATATCTTTCTGGATCCTATATCAGCATTTTATTAATGTTTTTATATTTTGCAACACCAGTGTGAACTGAGACAAGACACTTGGGTCTCTAATAAAATAGTCTTGCAGAAGGGTGCCCCAAAATGGGAGCTTCTGGTCTTCCTGGATGTGCAAATGTGGGGAATTGGTTAGTTTTCCAAAAGGGCCTAACATTATTTTCCAATAAAGCTAACTTGTTGCATGTGTTTCCTGCTGCTAAACTCCCCCAAGATTTTTGTAGTGCTTTATGTGGAAACAAAAAAGGAGGAACTATAATTTTTTTTTTTATGTGAAACATTACATGGTTTCTGAATTACTGGATTGTATTTAAATGACAGAGATGTTCCAATAGATTTATGACTGAGAAGGTGGAAAATTTGAGTTCAGATTTCCAATCTGGTGTCTGTAAATTCTGTTAGAACATTTGACATGCTGCAATTAGCCACTGGATGTCACTCTTGCTTAACTTGTATGTTGGTTGGTGCAGCTGTGTGATGCTACAGCTGTTCACTTCGCTGTTACCAGGTATATCAATATTGTAAATAGCCATATTGAAAATCTTCAGATAATGCTTTTAGTTTTGAAAAATGCTTAGTACTTGGGAAGCATGGCAGGTGCCCATTCACGAATCCTGAATAATTATCATTAATTCTATCAGAAAAGAATAATGAACAAATAAATACTGTTTAGCATTTGCTTTAAGAGTTCTACAATTCTTGCATGGTTTATCTAATGGTTAAGTGAAACTGAGCTTTTCCCAAAGGTCACAAACCTTAAGTGCCTGCATTCAGTGAAGCATATCTGCACATGCACAGCTCAGATGTAGGCTCAGCGTTTCCCAGAATTACTCAGCTGATGCACTCAGGTAAATCTTTGCTCCTTCTGCTGCTAAGAGATTTCATGTAAACTGCTTTCCTCAGGGCAGATGGAGATTGGATAGTGATGGGTGTTGAAAAGATAAATTGTTCTGGCATCTAAGGCTTATGAACCATCAATCTTATTCCAGGGGCAACAATGGACTTAATTGTGCATGCGCAGGACACTTAGTCTGAAATGGGGTGTGACACCTGGGGAAAATGACAAGTAGGAATCCTGCTTCTGGAACAGTCTGCAACCTGTTCCTAAGAGGTATTAAATTGTCCTGTGGAGTCTGAAGGGTACATTATTACAGTGAGTGAAGCATCTCGGTATTGTAAAATGTAAAATGATAATTCTAAAAACTTATCAGTTATTCAGCAATCACAGTTTACATGACGGTGAAGAAGTATCTCAGAAGGTCAGACTATAAGTCCTTTTTCAAAATAAGTCAAATGAGTAAGTAGTGATTGCCTAGCAGTGAAATTGTTTCTTCCTTCTCTTATGCCTTCCTTACTTAATTATTTTTCTAGTGGACCAGATGAAGAAGAAGAACGGCTAGCTAGAAAGAGAGAGGAACGAAGATTACAATCTCTTCAGAGGTAAGTCTTGCCAGCGTGATACATAGCTATACACTTCCTGGTGATAGAGGAGTATTCTGCCCTTCTAGTGCAGTACTAAACAAAGAGGCACTGTGAAGTTAGGCATGACAATGTCAGGTGTTTACAAAACAGGGCTTATTCTGAGCTTTGTGAATCTGACTAGGAGCCTGTATTTCCGTAAGTGAATAGAGTGCGAGTAGGTTGATGGTCACTGTGGCAGGTACCACGAGTATGCTGTGTCAGCCAAGAGCAGTCAGGAGGGCTGTGTCTGAAGTCTTGCCTTGTCTCTCTTGAACTGGTTCCTGTTTGTAGTGTGAGTTAATGCCCAAGTGAGGCTGGGATTCAGACATGAAAACCACTTTCTTGATTCATTTGGTAACTGGTTCTTTTAAAATATGGTTGAAAAAGGTAGATAGAGAAGTTGATAGTGAGATACCTATTAGAAATTTTTCTCAGGAAATGGAAAACTTTGGCTCAGATCTCACTTTAGAATTAATTCCATGTTTCCATCCTTTCTGTTAAAACTGTGTAGAGGTGCAAGAGTCAGCAGTAATACAGTAGTTCTCAATGAGAATGGTAATCCTTCAAGTGCAGGTTTTTATAGCTTTGTTCTCCAGTGACTCTTCATGTTTTTTACATTTATTCTTTAGATAGTCAATTTTTATAGGTAGGACCATGAACCCTAGTACAAGCCAGATGCACCTTTTGAATCATACTTCATGATCCATTTTGGAGAGCCACAGTGGATTAGTTTTAGCAAGACACGAGTCCTAACCAAACTAATGCTAGGCTTGAAGCTGTTGGATGTGGGTTTGAATCCCCGTGGACTGGAAAGGCAATTGATCTTAGGTTTGCCACTTCCTGGTTATGTTCTCTAAATGCATGCCTACCAAGTAACAGGTGGGCACCTTCACTACCTTGATGATACCTGCTGTTTTCTCCTGACTGCAGGGAACAAAGCATACTTCCAGATGAGACCCCTTGTGGAGCTTTTGCATTGAAGACATTGTTTTTCCATTACATATTGTGCATAGGAAGACAAAGCAGACAGGCAGACTTGCTTGGTTTGCTCAAGCATGCTTGGTTTGCTCAAACATGATATGCTCTGGCTGGGCAGAGAAGTGAGAGCCAGTAAGATCTTTCTTAGAGATGTACCTACTGTCACTCATGTCTCTGACCAGCAGGAGCTGGCAAAAGTGCTCATCTTAGCTCCACGCAAATCTGTTTTCTGGTTCTGAGCTGCCAGGTTATACAAGCAAATGCAGCAAATGTTTGCCCTGAATCTTATAATGGCTATGGCTCTGAAACAGACACTGTGGTACTCGGAGGCAGAATAGCTTAGACTGATGTGTGCTTTAGATTCATACAAAATCCGTAAACTTGTTAGCAATAGAAAGGATTAGAATGATATACAATGAGAATGTTTAATGAAGAATTTTTCGGAGCTTTGCCTAATGCAAAGCTCGAATGATTAGTTTTAGTTTTGTGATTTTGATTAGGTTTTTATTCTAGAGCTATTACATACTGGCAGTTTAATGTATCTATTTCAGTTTTCTACTAGTTGTGTAATACAGTTTAGTAGCATTTAAACCTACCAAGATTAAACCTACCAAATTGTCTTTATTCTGCACAAGTTTTCTTTTCAATATAGTGTTGCAGTAATGTATATTCTGCATTTGTACTTGTTTAGGAAAGTATGATCTTAAAAGTAACTTTTCTGCAGGGGGAAGATGAGGGCTAAATGACTCCTGGCATAGTTGAGCTGAAATTTCTATTTTGAAAATGTATATTTTTAGGTGTCATGATGCCACTAATTTAACCTGTTATATTGTGTATAAAGGCATTCTACTTCTGATGTAACTGTTAGCTGCTGATGCATTCTTTCATGCCCAGGGCACAGCATTCCTTAACTCTGTTATGCCAAAAATTGTTTTGCAGAAAGCTCTTCACATGTTTGTAGGGTTTTTTTGGGTTTTTTTGGTTTTGATTTTTTTTTATTCTGTTGGGTGCCTTCAGTAAACAGTCTCAGTATGCATCCATAAGGTTGCTTGGATCCACAGGGTGCAAGGACAGCATGAGTCCAGGTATATTCTCTGTGAAATAGAGAAATTGTTCTAATTGCAAGAGAGAGCTTAGCAGCAACCCTGTGGTATTTCCTATATTCTGAACATGCATACCAATTGTGTGTGTGGCTGGGGGTTATGGGAAACCATGAGGAGTAAGCCACTTCTGACAACCAGAACACCTCATCCAACCCTTTGTTTGCTTCCTGTAAGTCCTTAAGAGGCTAGTAGTAGGCTGTAGAAGAGATTAATAGTCTCAACAAGCCATTTTTGACCAGCAAACCACAGAGGAAAGCACTGTACTGTGTGGTCTTTCCTTTCTACAACCTGCAGTTTTCACATAGTTTCTAAAAATAGCTTGATAGATGTTCAGATAAATAGCATGTAAAGAATATAGGCACAGAATTGACCTTGCATCTCTTTGGATTTTATATCTGTCCCTTTTTTTCCCCTGTGGGATACAGCTAGTTCATGTACAGCTGTTCAGATCAGTTGGCAATGGAAGGAGAACAGTACTAGCCTGAGCTTGGTTTCCTGATTCCATTAGTGAATGGTAAAAAAGAAATAAAGGAGTAAGCTTCAAGGTAATTGCAGCACCTAGTATTTTCTGGCTTTTCAGGTGCACAGTAAAAGCCTACTTTTAAGTTTAAAATTTGTGTTAAAATTCAGTTTACTACAGATACTTGGGAAATGTTGTCTTGGAATACCTAGATGGCTGTTAGAATGAAGAGTAAGGGTAGTGACATTGGCCCTCTCATTGTCTTCACAAGGACAAAACTAGCTGTCACTTCACTGAGAAGGTTGAAAATCACTGGTGACTACATGTAGAGTTTGCACTGCAGTGGAGGACAGAAGTGGAAGGAAACCTGGAGTTCAGGTTTTGACTAATACTGAAGGAAAAAGGGTATCTCAGAGCTTTACTCCTTTATTTGACTTCATATAATTTCTAACATGAAAAATCAATTTAAAACATAGCATCAAGTAGCGAGTCTTTTCAGTGCACTCAGTTATTTACAGCTGCAGATACATTGTACGTTTATATGTTAGATTCATGTAATTTATAAACCATGATTTATATGTTAGAAATTTATAAAATAATGAAAGGCAGTGAAATTTTGAATGAGAGAAACTACTGAGTAAATCAGTTGTGTACTGGTAAGGAGAGCAAGGGATGGGGGACAGGGAAAGAAAGGGTTGCAGTTTATTTGTGAAGAACTAAGTATGGAAAATTACGATGAATTGTTAGTTTTAGGAAAAATACTTTCTCAGTTTACAGCAGTGCAGACAACTTACATGAAGTGCCAAGAATTTAGCATATATAAAATGAAGTAATAGTAGTAATAAGAAATAGAACCAACTCAGACTGTAGAGTGACTTCAGTTGATCATAATGTAAGATGTGAATAGTGCAGTAAGCTGATTTAGTGACTACATGTTCAAAATTGCTTCTGACTCTTCTCAGTTGATGTATACCTAAGCCTTATTGACTGTACAAGGATTTAGTCATGGCTGATGTGATGTAATTTGACTGAGTTTGAATGTTTCACAAATATTACTGGTATTGCACATCAAATGTAAACAACATAAGGATTGCAGATGTTTGGTGGTTTGTTCTGAATAGCCTAAGGAAGTATCCTGAAGTGTTAGAAGTTTAAAGCCTACACAGTGTGATAGTTCTCCACACTCTCTTATCCTCCTTACTTAGGGCTTTCTGTGTTCAGGGCAGATTCAGACTGACTACTGGGGTCCCGAGATCTTCTCAATTATTTCAGACCAGGTATGCAAAACAGTGAAGAACATGACATTAATTAGTAGCACCAGTAGAAAAACCTGTATTGAGGTCACAGGACATAATATGGAAACTATACAGAAATAAGGCCTGACTTTATACAGGAAAAGGCTGCTTTAAGCAGAATTTTGCTATGTTCTTCCTGAGATTCGTGTCTCATATAATGTCTTCCTCTTATGCAACACAAAGCAGGAGTCCTGTGATCAGATTACCCTCAGTAGGTAAAGTTGGCTCCTCTTATTCCTGTTCTCTTCAACCTCTCAGTCCTGACTTTCTTCCTCTACATGACTTTCATTTAATCTCCTCGATTACCCAGTTTCTCCTCCTCTTGCAGTTTGGCCAGGTTGCTTTGTTTCCTGTTTGCCTGGGCTTAAATAGTGGAAAGGGATATAAGAGGAGGTAGGTGTCTCAGGAAAATAGTAGTGGAAAGTTTTGAGTTGGTCTAGCTTGGTTTTCTCATCATGCTTTATCTGCATGCTTTCCAGAAGTGCCAGTTACAGGGAAAGGCCATTTCAGCCCTTTAGCTCTGTAGGAAGCGTGATAATTGTTTCTGAGGACACACAGGATCTGATTAGCAGAAGGAATTGTTTGGAGGTGGAATGTGCATAGGGCAGATGGGATCTTTGGTGAATTAAGCTGTCAGTGCTTAACAGCCTTCTGCTGAATATGTGCAAATTAGGATCAGCCAAAAGTCACAACTTGTCTGACTGGGTTGAATTTTGATAGGTGTACTTTTTTGTTAGAGGAGCATTATTTTGCCAAATTCTACGTTCTTTCCTCAAAATATGTAGATCCTAGATCATCCTAATGGAACAGTTGCGTAAGAGCTTATTTAGTTTGGTTTTGAACTAAGCAAAATAGATGCTTCCTTTGAAATGTAGGAAAATTACTTGAGGAATGATGGGACAATTTCATTTAGACTTACTTCATTTTCTCCCCTTTGCAGAGGGGAAATGGGGAAGGGGAAGAAGAAACAAACTCATTTGCTTTGTTTGAATAATTAAAGTTTGGCAATATCTGATTCAGTCTTGAAAACTATCTTATGATTAGATAATGTAACTAGAGGCATCCAATTTTTATATTAGCAGTATATTTTAATTTATTATCTACATGGAGGTCATGCTGGATTTTTAAAAACTGGTAGTTTCCAGTTATACTTGCTGTACTGTTGAAACAAAACAGTAATATACCTTTCATCTTCTTAGAATTACTGTATTGAATTAGGATTGAAGGACATTGTACTCACAGCTAAATTTTAGTTAGGCTCCCTGCTGCAGTGCGTTAGAGACTCTTCCAGTATTGCACCTTATGTCTAGATGAATACTTCAGGGTATGTGTACATGTGGACATATTACTTCGGTATAGAAAAAACAGTATTTTCTTTGTGCTTGCAAGTATGGCTTATTTTTTACATTGATTAGTGAGAAGTTATAAGGAATCTTAAATAAAGTATATAGACAGATAAGATATATAACTGACATGCGATTAAAGAATTGTAATTGCATATTAATTTAAAAAGGCTGTCATCTCTTTCAGATGTAATTATATTTTGCAGCTCAAAAGTCTGAATATTTTTCTTATACCTTTATTTGTTGCAGGAAACATGAAAGAAAACTGAAGCATGATGAAATACGTAAGAAGTATGGTATGTGGTAATCTTGGGTTGATACTCGGTATCTAAATTGACTCCTTTTTCCTAATTATTAAAATTCACAGCAGAAACAAGCTGCTTCATGAGCAGCAGAAGTAATCAGGCAGTTTCCTACTGATGCATATCTTCTGTCACCTGAACACCTGATCTCATCACTATTATGCTCCTGTTCTCTTCCCACACTGACTCTCCCACTGGGCAAGAGACAACATGCTTGATGGGATGTTTGCTTGGGGTGGGCATTTAAAGATATTGATTAAAATAAGTAGTTCTTTCTGTCTCTGCCTAAGTGAAAGTACCAGTTTGGGGTTTTATCTAGTTAAAACTGGCTAGTAGGTAGACTCTTGGTTATTGAGGGACGATAGAATGAGTAGCAGGTAACAAGCTTTTAAAATCAAGCTTAAAAAAGGATGGAGGTTGCAGCCTAACATAGGGATTAAAGTTGTTGGTTTTTCTTTGTTTTTAAGTGGAGCTGTTATCTGGTGGGAGAAGAATATCACAAGACTGCAGGACCTGCTGTGTTGTATAGGAGGCTTTATTATCTGGGCTTGTCAGTGCTTGCACTTTTCACTTGATTTGTTCATAGGGTTAATAGTACTATATATTCAGAGACAGATATGCTAAAACTATGCTGCGCTTATGCAAATTGTACTAATGTCAGAAGGTGATTCTAGGGGTCTGAACAGTCACTCAAAACTGTTAATTTTCATCCTCTTGTTAAACTGATTGGCAGAATCTGGGAATGCCTTGATGTATCTGCAGCCTGCCCTTTGGCTGCTGCAGAAGTGATACAGACAATCTCTATAGGGAATTCTCTGCCTGGTGAATATTGCAAAAGTAATGGAATGGAGAAAAACTTCACTGTGAAGGGTGAGCTGCAGGAGGAAGAATGTTGTAGAAAATAGAAGTAAATATTGACAAAAATCAGGCATGAACTTCAGTCCTATGTTATTTAATAGGATAGTTGACCCTGTATCCCAATCACAATTCAGTTTCAAGAGGTTTGAGAGGCTGACAATAGTCCAGATTTACAAACCCACAAACAATCCAGACAACATCATAACAACACAAGCCTTTTGTGTATGTTTCTTCGACTCTAAGGTTTCTTCTATCTCAGCAAGTTTGAATCATTGGGCTAGATGTGAAGAACTTAAGACAATGGTTATATCTCCAAAATAACATGCAGCATTCTGTACAGCTATGCACTATAACGTTGCATGTCCTTGAGTCAATGCACCTAAGAGGAAGTGACCAGGTCCTGAATGAAGTGTAGCAGTTAGTGTGTCAAAGCACTGCACTGGGGTTAAGTGATGTTTCAAAAGACTGTGTTCAGTTATGTTCTGCTTGTGGAACTAGTTCAGTTGTCTCTGAATGGTCCTATATTTTGGTGAAGACAATTTTCAATGCTTAACTTTCAGACATTTGCAGAATGCTTTGTTGCATCTTGTTGGAATACTGACTTTCATGAGGATTTTCAATAGGAAACTTCTATATAAAATTCAGTTATTGAAAGGTTTGCTTTATTGCATATGCAAAGATCAATTTATATTGTAAGGTATATCTATTTGAGGCCTGGATTATTATAAATCATTTTTGTCCTAAAGAGAAATCAAACTATTATGTGAATAGTTGGCACATCCTGAAAGGATGTATGTTACTGAGAAAAAAATGAAAGACAAAATATGTATGAATTCTGAAATCCCTAAATGTTATTGGTGATGTATATAGTTTATATTTTGATAACATGCAGATAAATGATTGTCAAAATAATTCAGTGAGACGTAGTATATAGTAAATCTTGCTGTAGCCTTGGATTTTCAGTCTTCATTTTTCACTGTCTAGTAAGTACATATGTTACCATATTAAATATAATAAAATTTGCTGCAAATAATTATGGAGACACTAGATTATTTTACACTCTTGTGCACTGCAGAGGGGATTCTCAGTTAAGTAGGCATGGATGAGTGGCAGAAGGACAATGACTTTGTTAACCTGACTTAGTAGATTACGATGATCATGCCTGAAATTTCAGTATTTGGTTGGCTTTAAGGGAATGCCTTTTTCCATTTCATCCACCAGCCTTCTTTACCCCATTTAAATGGTAATTACACATTTATAATGCATTGCAGGTGTCACTCTAGCCACAGTCCTTTGGGAGCACTGGAAGCAATAGAGAGCTTTAGCTACCAGCAATACACACTTTGAATTGTTTCTTTGTTGCACAATTTGATAGTATTTTTCATTTGCTCATATATATGAATGCAATATGATTACACAAATTACATGTTGACTGTTAGAAAAATTTAAAGTAGAATTCAGAGTACTTTGCAGCTTGTGTGGTATACAAAGGATGTACAATTTAATTGCTGCTGCATTTGCTGCTATTGTATGCTCAGTATAGCATTACTGAGAAGCTGCTTTATTTATTTCAGGATTGTGCCTAGTATTAGTGGAAAGATACTTTCTCTTAATTTTTATAAATTATTGTCTTTCATGATTTTGGGCTTCCACACCATTTGCTTCAGTTCTGCAAATGTTTTGATCAGCTAATTAATGACATGTAATCCTAGGTCCTTTATTTTGTGAGATGTTGATTTTTATGTTCAGTAGTTTGTCACAGTAAATGTTCCTTCTATTCAAGATAGATACCTTCTCATGACCTTTAGCATTCTGAATGCAAAGCAGGGAAACCTTGTATTGCTATGCACTGGAAGCTGTATAATTTGTTAAGAATTAAGTTGTTAATCTGAGGATTAAAAATAGGAAAAGTATAATAAGGGGGGAAGTTATACAACAAACTGGGGGGCTTCAGCATATACAGTTTTTTGTTTCACATATTAAATTTTTGGGCAGTGCTGGTACATGCTGAGAGATCTTGATGACTGAGAAGCTGCATAGTTAGCATAGTATATGATATTGAATATGCTGGAAAGAGGTCTTAATTTCTTAAAATTGCTTTATCATTTCATACATTAATAGGCCTCATCACTTCATACAGGCAAATGAAAGATGCTTGACTACTGTATCTTCCAAATTTTTAAGTTTCTTAAATACTGAGTAGGTCAAATATTAACCTCAAAAAGAAAGTAAATAGAAATAAAATGTTAGAGGTTCTTGTAAGTTCCCTGTGTGTCAATAATAAAGTTCAGCAGTAATACGTAATGGACCTTGTTGCAAACAAGACTCCTGGAGCTACAAACATCTAGCTGCTCTGAACTCCGAAGTGTAAGTTACAAGTTGGGTAGTTGCTCTCATGTCAAATTTTAAACAGTTGAGAGAGACAACTCGTGTCTGGTTCAAGGCAATGCATGAGCTTTAGTTGAAGCAGACATGCTATCCAATTAGCATAGGCTTGCAGCTTCTCTTTGAGTGTCACGGTTAAGAGCAGCTGTGGCAGCTGACAGGAGCTTTTTGTCATGCTCCTTTTTTTATATCTATCTAGATTGTTTTTGTCCACTTACTGGAGCCTAATACAGCTTATTCTGTAAGAATTGGTGCAAGAGATGAGCTGCTGTCTCTCTTCTCTTGCATAATGTAATCTTGTGAGATACTTAGAATGCTGATAAAAGAAATTGAAACACTGGATGCATATTTGAGAGCAAAACTAAGAGCAAGGTCTGTCAGACATTGTTAGTTCTGTGGCTATCTTTGTTTGCAAGGAGACTGCCTTTTCTTTTGGGGTACCTTCTTTCCTGGGAAATGAATTTTGTGAAGTCATGATCACACTGGATTGACCCATAGTTCTTAAGTCCTGTTTAGTTCCAGGGTTGCACAATAAAACAGACAAATTTTAAGTTAATCATACTAATGTCTTACTGGTGTTAATTATATCTGTTTATCCTAACCATAATTCATTAAAATTAAAGCAGGTATGACTGGGAATGACATTTGAAATAATGAGTAAAAATGACACATTCATTTGAAATATGAGGACTAATTATCTAAAATGGGTTTTGGCTGAATATTTTGGGGAAGAGGTGGATAAAAGTATATTTGCTCCTCAGAGTAGCATAAGAAAAGTTTATCAGGAGTCTTACACCATCCTCTGATTAATTTGAAGTAGGCACTACTGGGTGTAGACCATTGTTTCTATTTGATTTCAGCTAAGCTGTAAGAGAAAGGTGTCTACTGTTTCACTGTGCTAGTTTCAGAGCTATGAAGTGTCAGGTACATATCTTGAATGAATATAATAAAGGCATAATGAGCACTTGCCAGACTATAGGGAGAGAAGTCTGCAACCTGCATTAATTTTGGCAGAGAACCTGGTACATGTTGTTACTTTGGGGAATTTTTTTTTAGTTTGGTGCCTTCATTTCTAAGTGAAACTTAGAAATATGCACGGAATTTTTGCAATGTCAATTGTAATAAAACCACATTCATTTCTAATACTGTGTTCTGTAAATGTTGTATAGATGTGTTTTGTATTTGGGAGGGGTGAAATACAGAAGTACTGCAAGAATTTTTGAAAGTTGGTCTATTCAGTTGTCTTTCAGGTAACTAAATATATTAGGATCAATAGATCCTAGCTGCCAAAGTACTAACATGTCTGGAGGAAGGAGGGGGTAATGGTCTGGAAATAAAGCAAATGTTTCTTCTCTGTATTTGGGTTGGGGTTATATTAATGTAGGAATGTTACCTGAAGGCACTAAAGGTTGAATATATGCTGAGGATAAGCGCTTTTTTTGTGTGTGTTAGCTTACCTGTCAGCTAAAGTAGATTTAACAGGCAATAAACTCTTTGTTTAAACACATGAAAGGTAAGATTAAAACTTGAGAAGTAACTGCTTTCTGAGATTTTTTTAAACATAAAAATCTCAAGATCTCAAAATATTGCAGGTGATTTTTGACAATGCTGTCATCTAACCGTATTATTGCTCAAATGCTTAAGAGATTTTAATTTTGTTTTAAAGCAGTTACGGAAACGGGTAGTACCTTTGCAAGGTACTGTGCCACAGTACTAAAAAGACTGTATTTGATGTTCCCTGGTTGAAGCTTTATAAATGTGACTAGCTTACCCCTTCTTTGACAAATAAGGGCCGTTACATATGAGGTCTGGGTTTTATTTTAACTTTTTACAAACTGACTGCTTCTAGTCTTGTGAATTTGAGTATTTGTACTCAAATTGAATATTATAGGATTTTTCATAATTATTCTTTAATATTTGCTGTTCCCTGTCAGGTAGCTAGTTGCAGTTACTGATACAACAATCAGCATTAAGCAGTTGTGTGTTTTGGTTGACATCCTAAAATCCCCTGGCAGTTCAAAAGTTTAAGAGGGTAGGCACAGGTATAGTTTCAGTGTCATTAGCTTTTGACTTTCAGATAAACAGTTAATGTTCAGTATCTGTGTACAGATGCATGTGGAAAAGAGCTATGGTGCGAAAAGGTCTGAAGGGAGTTCTTAAAAGATTTGGCAGTGACTAGTGTAATCTTTCTCTTCCACTGTTGTAAATTTGAACATCTGTGTATTGGGGTTGTTTGGCTTAGCTGTCTTCTGTCTCTGAGTTCTAAACATGAGCTAGAGAACAGTCAAACCATCACTGTAAAGTTCATGGTAGAAAAGATAGTGGTAGTGTTCGTGTTCTTTCACAACAAAAGGTTGGTCTCTGTGCTCTTATGGGACTCCCTTATTTTCAGTATGCACTTGTGCCTAGCCCAAATGTGGTTTAAAGTCTTTTTGAAATAATTGCTGTATGGAAGAGTGATTACTTAACTAGCCCTTACAGGACATGGTACGAGTCACCAGACACTCAGCATAATTGGATGGCTTTGTGATGCTTTCTGTAACAGTATTCTGGTAAAGTCATTAAGAATCTTCATGATGAAAACATGCTGCAACTTGGATTAAGTGATGCTCTTACTCTTGTCTCCAGAGGTTTCAGTGCATGTAGAAGTGGTCTTCATTTGTTCTTAAAGATTATTGTCCTGTTGCAGAAATGCTGTAGGTGGCTAAACATGACAGATGTCTGTTTATAATCAAGGTACAACTAAGTCAAAGTAGCAGCATCTTATATTTAAAAGGATGATGATCTTACAGTCACTTGAATTTATAAATTGGCCAGTCTGAATATGTTCTTTCTGAGCCATTTTTATGCTTAGATTTTTGTAGACTTGACTCTCACAAATGCGTTTTCCAGGGTATACCTCACAAATGAGAAATGTTTTTTCTTCAAGAATTTTTCATAGAGAAATGTTCTCTCCCTGTTAAATCATGAAAGACCAATTAGTTATTATAGGCTGAGAAATGAGAGTGCTTAAGAAAGCTTTCAATTTATTATTATACTCGAGTGTTTGTGTAATAGAGCAATTATTACAAGCCAGGAATTGCTTTTTGGTTTTGTTATATGGAGTACCTATTACAGTGAAGTCAATAAGTCAAGGTTTTTATGTAATATTCGTAAGAAAATGATCAATACAGTCTTGTTTTGTTTTACAGGTCTTCTCCAGGATTCTGATAATCCATACAGCAGATTTGAGAATGAATAAAGCTGAGCTGTACCTCCAGAAGAGCTGTACTGCCAGAATACAGGAAGATAATTCTTTTCTTTTGCCCCTTCGACTTTCTTTTGCTTCTTTTTTCCCCAAAAAATGTCATTTGATTTTCTTTTCCCTTTTTTTTTTTTTTTTTTTTTTTTTGTTTGGGTTTGTTTCCTGGCTGTATAAAGACTTTGTGAAATACATGTTTCCTGTCTATGTAGAACTATTTTTTTTTTTATAAATGCTTTGGTGGTTGAAATGTTGGCTGATTTTCTTTCTTTTTTTTTTTTTTCCTTTATGGCGACATTGAAGTGTGAAATACTATTTTTCCTCCTCTTAAAACTATATTTTATTACTTGATGTAGATAGCTGATAGGCACAGTCATGTGTTTGCATTCAGCCTTAACTGCCACTTAAAACACTTGTTACCATGTTCCTAAATAAAGATATTTCCCTACTGTATCTTTTACTTTTATGAAAAAAAGGCAATATGGAAGCATAGCTTCACACAGCAGAAATATCTGTTGTTGATATTGATGAGAAAATACACCAGGCACATTCTTCTGTGCTACCCTAATGTGGGAATTGGGTGGAGGCTTTTTTCCCCTCTGGAAAAAGATCTTCAAGAGTGTAATGTCTAAGGGTTGAGAAAGGAGAGCATATTTGTCTCTATATTTTTCATACTCAGTTGTAGAAATATTAATACATACATAATGATGTGAAAAAGAAATTTCTGTAGTTAGCAAAATTGGAAGAAGGTCATTCTTGAAATAAGCATAGTTATGTGTGCCTAAATTCAAGCAGAAGCATCAGTCAGTGTGAACACTTCCTTCTGCAAGCTTAATATGTAATTTACCAAAAAAATGTTGCCAGATTCTGCATTTTACCAGGGCCACCCTGGCTGAGCACCACTCTGCTGCTTGCTCCCTCCATCCAGTGGGATGAGGGAGAGAATGGGAACAGCAAAGGCAAGAAAACTCTTGGATTGAGATAAAGACAGTTTAATAAGTGAAGAAAAAGGTAGGAGGAGCAAGGTAGTCACCACCTCCCAGAAGCAGGCCTCTGCTCCCCTTTCATCAGTTTTTGTTGCTGAGCATGATGATCTGTAGCCTGGAATCTCTCTTTGGTCAGTTCTGACCATCTGTCCCAGCTGTGTCCCCTCCCAGCTCATTGCCTACTTGATGGAGTGGGCAGAGTAGGAAAAATGAAACCTCGATGCTGTGCAAGCACTGCTCAGCAAAAGCCAAAGCATTGGTGTGTTATTTGCAGTATTCTAATCTACAATTCCAAAGCAAAGCACTGTACAGGCTGCTATGCAGAAAGTTACCTCCATCCCACCCAGACCCAATACAGTAGGAAAGCAGTATTTTTGTAACCTTTCATTTTTTTTTTGTATTTCTGTATTGTGATTTATTTCTTTTCATAGAGATGGTTAATTGAGCCATGTTAGTAGCTTACCAGTATGACACAATAAGCAAAAAGCTTTTCTCCATCTGCAGTGCAAGTTCCCATTTATTCTGTACACTTTAAATAAGCTTCCTTGCTGTATATTATCCATTGAAAAAATGTACAATATTGAAGATGTTTGTGTTATTTTTATCAACATTCCTAAAATAAATATTTAACATGTTAATTTGCTTCTGTTCAGTTCTGTTGTTCCATAAAATTTTAAATTAACTTGGTTTAAAAGTGATCAAATAGGAGTTTGGGAGAAGGAAAAGGATTCCGTTTTGGTGGGGTTTTTTTCTGACAGAAGAATGAAATCTTAACAGCACAAAGTTATGATGGGAATTAAATTTTGTCTGTGGGTGGTGAGGTGAGCTGTCATTGCTTTCCAGTGCCAATGAACCTGCCACCACTTTGGCTTCAATAACTGTGGTTTTTCACTGCTTTTGGCGCAGTGTTTGCTTCCATTCTTTTCCTGCTTTAAAACTTCTGTAAACAGTTTGTCAGGATTTAACATAAAAATGGTTCCCAGTTCCTGGATCTGTATTGTAATTAGTGGAATAATGGTCCAGTTTTCTTTTTTTGTCTTTTTTTCTCAACTCATATTTAGCACTTTATTAGTAGGCACTGTGTTTAATTTCTTATGTTTCTTCATCTGCCAGCTATTGTCAAGACTGAAGTGTTATTCAAATGGCTGTCTTTGAAGAATGATGTTCTGTGATAAGAGTTGATAGTGTGGAAATAAAACATGCTGATGGTTCTCCCTGGAGGTAACTTTTGCAAAAATGATGAAGGTCTGCCTGCTGTCTCACAACCCGAGTAGTGACATTCCTGACTTAATAGAAAAGCATTTTTCTTCAGCACCTGCTACAGTATATGAAGGGCTGTCACATATTCAAACAAAAGGGGGGGAGGAACAACCTTTCTTACGATTTCAAAGGTAGTAAAGTAGTTGGAGAACCAAATTATTTTGAGACTATGGAATGGGTGCTGTATTTCTGGAGAACAATTGTGTTACATTTAAGGAAGGTTGAGTGAAATCCATGCATTTTATCCACTGTGTTAGCTTGTCCTTCCAGAAGCCATGGTTGCAGGTCTCAAAAGATACCTGCAATTATGGTCAAATTTATCTTAACCAGACCTTCCATATACTAAGCTTTTTAACTTTATAGTGTAGGCTATAATTTATACCAAATGTCATGTTGGACGTCTATTACTGTATAATTTTGCTTACACAGTTAAAAACTTAATTTAATGACACTATTGTGGACAGCAGCCTTAAAGCTTAATAGAAAATACAAAAATCCCCAAACAATCCCCAGACTTTCCAGATTATTTAACCTTTTTTTTTTTCTGCGTTCATTGAAGCAGTTAATTGCATTGAAAATATCTTTATTTCAGTATATTAATTGCAGCCTTCTTTGCTTTCTTGTACATCAGTCTGTCTGTCTTTTACAGAAATACAGGATTTGGCTTATCAGTAGAAAGGTTCCTAGTCTCTGTATTTCAGTGTAGCCACAAGTAATTGGGAGAACAGCTGCAGGGAGAAGTAACATTGTACCTTTGGTTCTCAGGTGTGTGAACAAAGGTATTTATCCATTTCAGTATGAGCTTCCCATCCTCCATGCTTTGTCAACAAAAGAGGGAGAAGGGATGCAGCATATAAACAAAATGAAAGAAGGGGGATACAGCACAACCTGAGCCTGAGATGCATAATGCCTCTGTTAATCTGTTTTTCTCAGACTTGACTTTCATTCACACTCTATTCTCTCTTTCATCTGTCTTTACACTTTTTATTTTAGTAGGTTTTGCTTATTAATTTTAGTGGTGAAGACACTATGTAAAGAAGAGCAATCTCAGAAATTAAAATATTAAATGCGTGTTTATCTTTTCATGGAACAGCACTTCCAGTACTGAAAACTCAGGTGAGCTTTAAAAGTAATGTTGCTGGATGTAATTTACTTACGTAAAGAAAATTTTAGTAGAGTGAACCTACCTAAATGAAGGAACACACTTTTTTCCACTTCTGAAATTGTGGATTACTGTAGTTTGCACCATGTCTTGCTTCTTATTTGAAGTAGAGATACCTTTGTTTCAGGCTTCCATAGATAGTTTCAACATCTGTGTTTTCAAAAAAATCAGTGTGTCAAACTGCAGTTTCTTATTACACCATATATGTGCCTGAGGAGTGGCTCTGAACTGCACACTAGTGTCTTGCAGCCCTAGGATGCCCCCAGCTGAGCTGCTGGACATGCAGTTCTCTATAGATTTTCAGTTGGTTCAGGAAGAAGTTGGAGAGAATCAATTAGTGTGCTCTTCTTCCCCTCATTCTTCTGCATGTTCATGGCCAAAGAGGAACAGAATGAAGAGGAAAGAAGACACTTTGAGAGGAAATTATGGGAAGACTGTTGGGGCAAGGAGTGGGGAAGCCACTGTTCTAGGGAGATAGTGAAGTTGGCAACACTTGCACATGGCTGTGCCCCCAATTCCTGTCTGTCTGTAGGCTTGATCTTTGGTTTTGGGGCAAGCATTCAAAGTGTGACCTGGGGTGGTTATGTGGAGGGAGGCATTTCAAGGCTCACATGCACTTTTATCTTTCCTAAGAGCAAGGCCAAGACTGCTATCTATTGACTTATTTATCCATTCTGTTGGCCTGGTCCTAGGACAGACACTTGGTGGACAGAGAGGATGGAATGCTTGTCAAAGTAAATAGCGTCGCATCTTGTGATTGAAGTATAATGTCCAGAATACTTCTAAGTCTGGGTTTCTGTTTGGTGACACTTGCTAGAATCCTCTGAGCCCATTCCCCAAATGCTGCTTCACCCAAAAATTAAAAGAAAGGGTCATGTTTCTGATATCTTCAAACAAAATCCAAAATGTATAGATCTGTCATTTATTTTAATGGCTTCACATGGGTTATACTCAATCTCTGGCTGAGCAAACACATTTAGTCTTTGTTGTGGCATCATTAAGGCTTTGAACTTGGTGTAAGAGGATCTGTGAAATGTTTAAATGTTTAGAACTGTGTGTTGGCTCTCAAGCCCAGAGCTCTATTTTGTTAGCTCCATGTAATTTTTATGTCTAGGTCATCTTGTTGGGTATCTCTGGTTATGAGTGAGTTCAAGTGCATTTATCCTCAACAACACACTTCAGTTATCAAAAAAAACCCAACAATCTCTGCTCTCTTTTCTGATGCTATTTTACTATGGGAGAAGTTGTGAAGGGAAAAGTGGTCAAAAAAAAAGTTTTCTTCTGCACGTTTTTGAGAATTGCTTTTGTTTTTTGTTACATCCTGTCATCTTAAATAGAACTTAAAATACACAGGTGCTCTATAGTGCTATATCAAGCATTCCTATGCTGATTCACTCACTTTATTGGTAACCAGGCTTACTGCTTATAGGAAAACTGAAAATCATGATCTTCCCTGACCTGTCTTGCCCAGTTCACAATGAAACTAGTAGTGTAACATGAGCTTCCACAAAGCAGGAAGGGCAGAAGGTAAGTCTAGACACAGAGAAAACTGCCAGTGGGTTTCGGCAGCTGAACAAGTTTATCAGTCTTTTGACTGAATGTCTCAACCATCAGTATATATTATTAATCAAATGGAGCTACTTTTCTCTTGCTGATATAGCAATTGCTTCTAAACAAGAAAAAGTAATAGAGGGCAGAGTTTCTGAGCTGTCACTTTGAGTCAAGTGCCTGCGTGGCAGATAAATGGGTAATAGAGTAAGCAAAGTCACTTTGAGAACCATGTAAGCTTGAATCTGTTTGTGTATTAACATGATGAAGTAAGATGCAGGATGAAGATAAAGTTATTTGCAGTCAGTCCAGAGATGTGGGTTTTTTTTCCTGTATTTTTAACTTTGACCTTCAGTCCAATCTGTGCAAAGATCTGTCAGGTAGCAGCACAGCAAAAAGGATTAGGAAATGTTTAATTACCCCAACTTGGGGTGGATTTTCATGGTACTGTTTCTGTCACAGTTCTGAGCTGATTGCATCTCCAACCTGCATCTCAAGGGCAACCTTTCTTCTACCCATGCTTGTCACCTGGCTTGAAATAGAATCAGGTACTTGGTGTTCTCTGACCAGCTCTAGTTACTTATTTCCTGTGCATCAATTCAGGAATCACACGCACATACCATTCATGCCCTCCAGGGGTGTCCTTCAAGCTTGCATTACTTTTCACGACTTCTTTTTCCTTCATATGAACTTGGTGCTTCTAATAACCAGATGATCTCTTAAGTCCTTGGCCCTGGCAAAACAGGGTTTGCAACTTTTCAAGGTGGTAGGTAATCTCCAAGGTGACAATTTTGCCTCTTGTATTGCAGAAGTACCAAAGTGTTCTTTAATGCTGCAGTCTTCTTCCTGTATGTTCTTGAAGTTCCACTAATCTAGATAGCTGCAGAGTGAATTCAGATCAGTTAAGCACTGGACAAATGACATTAGTATGGAAAAGAGTCTGCATGGCATCTGCAAATCCTGTGTGCCTGGTCTCCTGGGTTTTAGGAAGGTGCCAGTGTGCACACAGATAAAATATACTGAGTATAATACAGCTGAATTTTCAAAGTGTCCTTGACAATATTGCACACCAGTGGTTACTGAAGAATCGAATTTGAGAGCAAATAATTTTTCAGAATAGAAAATACGAGCCTTGTAAGTTCCAGGAATCAGTGCTAGGACATCTTAGTATGGTGGTAGTCTAGGGAAGGGGGTGTGCAGTGAGATCTCCAAGTCTGCTGATGGTGATGCTGGCCCAGTTGGGAAGAAGTCTGTGGCAAGATCTCACGAAACAGAGTAGGTGGGCAGATGAGCCTCAATTGTCTCAATTTGTCTACAGTTGTGTAGACAAATGTGAAGTAGTGCAGCAGAGGAAAAATGCCATGCTTATGGTGAACTTGGAACTGGCACCTGCAGTTCGGGAGAGAGATCTGAGAGTCATTGCTGACAATTCCCTGAAATCATATGGTAGCCAAAAAACCCCTTACAGAATACTGAAGGGGATAATGGGCTGTCAGTTTGTTGCTACGTGAAAGTTTTTGCTTTATGAGGAGAGCCTGAAGGGCTGGAGATTTTCAGACTTGATGGAAAGACTGAGGAAAGAGATAAGTGAAGTTTACAAAAATGAAGCCAGTGGGTAAGATGAGGACAGAATTGTAATCCCACATTACCAGAACTCTAGGGCACAGTGAAACTAGTAAGAGATTGGTTTAAAACAAAGTCCTGGAACTAACTACTGTGGGTCTATGGAGACAGACAATATCAGAAGGTTCAAAATTAATTGCGCAAACTCCTTGGCAGCTTGTTGCCTTTAGTGAAAAAGCTACTGAAAGGACTTTGTGGACTGATATTGTTAATGAAATCGTGGATCAGACACAGTACAAGAGGAAGGGACTGTCTCCACAGACTGCAGAGTTTGCATTTTGTTCCTACAAAGCAAGTCCTTTTGCCACTGACTTTTAATTAATTTTCTTTAGAAGCACTGGGTATCTCATTTTAAAAAGCATGTTTTGCGGCAGAGCTGACACTTGCAACAGACCAGAGAAGTGCTTTGATGCTTTATTTGAACAGTACATGGTCAGAACCAGGATGACAAAGGCTCAAAAATGAGCCTCAGCTCATTTTTGGGGTGTAGGTTGCTGGTACAAGTCATGCTGCTTTCATTGCAGTTAGAAAGCAAGAGGAAGCTCATAGGCATCTGCATAGCACCATTTGTCATGGTTGCATTTCTGGTCAAGCTGGTGAGAAGCGGGCTCACTCGTGCCTCCATTTCTCGTATTTTCAAGGCTGCTTCCCATTCTTGTTATCTGAAGCCATTTGTCTAACGGTTACAGATGATCCTTTCCATTGTGCAGGCAACCAAAGCTAATCTTGGCCTTTGCATGTCAGAATAACACTGAATGTTGGGAAGCTCTTCAGAGAGCAGAAGTTCGTGCCTAAGGTCAGGGAGCATTCTGCAAACATAGAAGACCATAATCTGCTGTAGTTGCATCATCTTTCCCTATTTGTCACTTATTCTGTCTACATATTTGCTTGCTTGCTTAAGAGACTGAAGTCCTTCCTGCTTCTTCAGGAACCTCCTATTTCACCTCCCATTTATTCTGAAAGTCTGATTCACATCTGGAGAAATCTCCTGTCATGATGTACTGTGACATCTTCGCACCTCTTACTTTCTAAGACCTAAGTAATTCTTTCAGTTGTGCTGGGTTTGAATTTTCTAACATGTACATTCAAGAATTTATTCTCTGTTTATATGTATACTACTAATTTTTACAAGCTGTAGTCTTCCATCTCTTCTGCTTTTCCATGGTGCTTCACAGCTGAATATCTCAGAGACCTCTTTAAAGACTAAGCCATGCTTACATGGCCTCTTGCGTATTTCTTCATAGAAGCATCATCAGACTGTAGTGTGCTTGATGTTACCAAAATATGTTATTTGTCCCCTACAGCTTATCATGCATACATATGGGCATCTCTGTCATATTAAAAGAGTGTTTAAGGTTCAAACATGGGTCCACAAAGCTGTAAAAGGAGAGCATCCAGGGCTATCCTGCTGCTGAGCTAGTCCCCTTGTCAAACGCAGAATATGACAGCCAAAGGTGCCCAGGTTGATGATATTCCAAAATTGGCACAAAATCGTTGGATGCAGAAAATCCTCCAGTGCAAAAGGTTTTTGGCTCTCAAAACTGAAATAAGAGGAGGGGATTGTATAAACACCTTCTCTTAGGGAGACCTGGAGAATTCCTTTTTCAGGGGGTTGATTTTTGACCAGCTACACTTTGTTCGGGTGCTTTGCTCTGGGCTGCAGCACTCTGCGCCAGTTCTTAACTCAGCATTTTATCAGTCTGTGTGTGTAAAAATGTTACTGTCCTTTTAGCTCCTTCCTTTTTACAGAATTTGCAGTAGTTCCAGTTACTCTGTGTTTCTGTAAGTGGCATGAAACCCCTAATCACCCAATTAGAATGTGTAATGATATTGTAAAAATACCTATTAAACTGAGCAAAGGAATATTTAAAGAAGCTTTTAATAGTAGTCACTAGACATGATAGTAAAAGAGGGAGGATAGATACATGAGGTTTATTACATGCAGATAACATGGTACTTTTTAAATTGAACTTCAAAGGACCATGCACAGTTTATTAATGTAATTACTTATATGAAAAAATTATCAGAATATAATGAATAAATTAAAAATGTTATCTATAGAGTATGATATCAGTCTAGTTCTCAGACTGGAATTAAAAAGAGCACAAAGAATTACAAGAATTTAGATTCTCACATTTTTTCACATTTAAAATACTTCTAAAGCCTTTACCAAAACGTACTATAAATCAGATTTAGACAGAAGAAGATAGAAATCTCTTTGCTTTCATCTGGAAGAATACACAAATTTAGTAATGTTTTCAGACATATATTGCTGGATTTGGCAACTTAAATGCTAGACTCTCTTCCTCAGTAAAATGTTCAGAAACTGTTTGGAGGGGGAAGGGAAATAAATGAAATCTTTAAACTCCTTTTGCTTGCCTACACTTCAAGGTAAGTTTTAGCATGTGTTAACTTTGAGACAGTTTTCTCCTTTTTGCCACTTTCTATATTGTTTTGCCTTAAACTACTGCAAGTTTATTACCATGCCTATTAGTGACAAGCATGTCTTGGCTGGGTCTTCCTCTCCCCTGTGTCAGCAAAGTGGAAGGCCATGTGGTGCATTAGTCCAGAGCCTTCAGCTGGCTGAAAATTAATCACTTGGGGGTGTGTGGGGTGTGTGTGTGACAAAACCACACACATGATGGTTTGATTTTGATTCACAAGGAAAGATTTTTCTTTCAAAAGAAAATATTTTTTTAACTTTGGGAAATATTAATATATAAACTGCAAATATACATGAATATATCAGTCAGAGAAGGTATTTCATGCCCCCAGACCAGACACTGCCAAATCTGGTGATCAGACAGTCCTATGATAGGTTTGGATCCTGAATATGATGGAATTGTTCTACAGTCTTAGTTTTAATCACAAGGGAACTGTCATTTGAAGGAGTATGTAATTAGGTTAGGATGTGAAGCAGAAAAAGGAGCCATAAACCTGTGTCTTTTATTACAAATTTCCTCCCTGACATTCTTTTCAGTACACCAAATAGATATAAAAAGATTTTGTCTCCTAGTTGCATCACCTGACAAACTCTTATTCTAAAATACAGATACATCCTTTCAGCAAAATTAAGATACAAAAATATAGTTAATGAGGGAACATACTGGAACATCAAGGAGCATAACTTGGGAATTGGGACTTGCAGCAAGAAACAAAGTACTGAGTATTTTTTCAGTTCATTTCAAACACAATAAAAGAAGTATTTTCTCCAAGCTATTCTTTGAAGATATATGATAGAAAACTGCTCATTTACTTCACATGAAAGCTGCTCAGCTGGACAGAAGGCTACATGCAGCCTGAGCTGTTTATCATTACTGGGACCAATGTTCTTGTTGACATCAAACACAGACCATGAATCACAACAGCTCAATCCTCTGATCTATCTATCCAAAGATAGATAATCTTTGGACAACACTGCGCCACAGAAAGCCCTGCCAGGTCACTGGCTATCACCCTCCAAGGCTAACCTCTAATCCTCAGTATAAAAGGTGAAAAAATAGAGTGATGCTGTGGAATTCTCCTGTTTCTAGGATAATTAAAAATTCTAGGACAATTAAAAAAGCACTTTTAGACACCACCACCCAAAACTGGACTGAATGAAATGACAGAAAATGTCCATTGCCATACAATAGCTGGAGCTGCCGAATCAGATGAACCCTCTGAGAGCAGCAGGATGTCTGTGTGGTTGCTGTGCCTTGCACTCCACTGGAGAAGGGTCTGGCTTGTAGTGATGGTTTAAGAGTCCAAAAGGATTGACAGTCTGGAGAAGATGCAGCAACAGGAGTATCTGCATCATGCAGTTAACAAATAGTGAGAAGTTACCTGAGAGGTATGTGTCATTGCTGAGGAGTTCTGTTCTTCATTCTGATGTAGCTGACTTTGCAGCTGCAGATATTTTCCTATTCCTTGAAGAACTCTGAACTTTGTCTTCTAATCTGTTTTATTCTGAAGAATATCCAGAATTTATACTGCCTTCTCTTCTGCTTGATAGTCTTTTTTCTCTGCTATTGCTCTAGTATTGAAGAGCTTTTTGTGAGGACACAGCTTATTCTGATTTCTTGGCTTTCCATGTTTCCTCTTCTTGTTCTCACTAGAAACTAAGAAGGAGAGGTTAAATTTCCATACAGTATCAGATTCTTCTATGGCAAAGTAGCTGTTGATGACCTGGAGGAACTAGGTGAAAATGTGGGTCTAAGGCAATAGAGATTTTGTTTCGTTTAATTGGGGTGGAGGAATGAGGGCTTAGTGTCATCTCCTTTGGGATGCTTGGAGCCTGACATGCTATTAAGAGAGCCTTGTTTTGTGAACTCAGGAAGCTGGAATTATCAGGGTCTTTCCTTAGGACTGTATAACCCACAAAGTTTTTTTCTGAAAGACATTTTTCTTAGCAGGGTCTCTGTCAAGTGAAGCGTTCTGCAGGAAAAATCACCTTGCAGGGAATTTGTCTTGTGAATTGCCCCTCAGGGATCCTTTTCACTGGGTGTATGCACTTATTTATAGTGTGTATCGCATTTATAAATGTTACAGATACATCCATTCTGAATGACCCCAACTGCAAGAGGAATTTCAGAAATATTCCAAATACTTTAGTAACTAAAGTGGGATTAGTTACTTTCTAAACTCTTACTCTATTGAAGTGAATCACACTGAAAGTCTTGTAATTTCAACACATTTTATAAGCATCTCCTTATAAAGGAGAAACGTAAAATATGAATTCTGGAAAAACCTATACAAATCAATGAAGTCCTACTAGAGTACCTTGTGACTGCTGAATTCTTCTTATATAAACTCAGAAATAAAAATGGGAATTAGTCCTGAAATGCCTACTCATGTTTCATCAGTTAGATAAAGAGTTTAGGTCCTTAATTTCAATCCTCAGTTTGTTGACTGGAATGTATACTAGACTTGAAATCTGTGCTTTTTAAAATTGATCTTTTAAATTTGATCTTTAAATTCCCAGTAAGATAAATTTTCAAAGTTTACAGACTTTGAAAGAAAGTTGCAATATTGCGTATGTCTTGGGATCAACTCCTTACTGATGCAAGAAGACGTGTACTAATCCATGTTTACATATAGACCAACAACAATAATGAATTTGATAGGCCAGCAAGGTACTAGGACTTAGTATCATTAAATTCTGAGGCCACTGTGCAATTCTGGCTAGCAGCTTTACAGCCTCATAAGTCTTCCTTCTGTGCCAGACTGACTTCCTTCTGCTGAGATCTCAAACCTGCTTCTCTGTTAACTCCATTTGTGTGTCCAGCCTAATTGTCCCAGTCCTCTGCCTTCCTCTCCATATCATCTTGTTACCCACCCCTCTTTGCTTTGCCTCCTTGCCTCCAGCTGTGGTACCTCACAGATGCCTGTTTTGAACAGACTGCTCGGCCCTTTGAGAGCAGTCCCTCCCCACTCCCTCCATGCAGCACACCTCCACAGTTATTTGTTCACAATCCTATCATCACCTATGGAGAGCTGTATGTTTTAGGAGGTTCTTCCATGAGGCAGTGGGGTCCCAGTGGAGGCAGTTGCTATGCAGCACTGGTGACCCAGGGCTCAGGCAATGGATAAAATGGAAGCCAGACAGCACAGGCTACCTGGAGTGAAACAAACTAAGGTGCCATTAAATCTAATGCATGTGGTCTCTGCTGTGACTAATTGCTTGCTTGTTTGTATGAAAGACACTTCATTCAAATATCTTGTGCTGTCACCTGGCTTATAGATCGGCTACCTTGAGTTTTCACAGCACTGTCCTGACAGGACTGTTGCAAGTGCTGTAATTAGTTGTTATGCCTGGAGTGCATCATAAATTTAATACAGCAACCCGGACCTCTCTCCTCCTAATTTTGCAGGAGGTCTCACCTTTCAGCATTTACTCCATGCATTGTTAAAAAAAAATACTGAGGGAATTGTCACATCTTCTTTTCAGAAAGGTCCAGGCTCCTTAAATCTTGCAGCTCCTTCTTGTCCAGTGTGGATTTTCCTCTTTCTCCATGCAGCTAAACCCCTCTTCTTTTCACAGGTTGGCTGCCACAAGCTCCTAGCTTTCACTTTTGACAAAGGTTCTTTATCCTGCTTCCAAAACCTGCTTTATAGGTGATCTTTTCAGCTGATCATCCTGAGTATTTCTTACCTGCTTTGCTCCTTTCTGCTACCTCTCCATCTTCTGCTGCATTAAACACCCCCACCTTTTATTTCGTTTTAAAACTCCTAATTGCATAAATCTGCACACTTCTTAAGTTCTGCTGTGGCACCAACCCCTGCCTCTAATTAGCGTCACCAGCTCCTCTTCAGTGGAATTTTCCTTTGAATGTCTTTATACTTTCTCCTGAACTCCTGGAAGCAGAGCTTTTAATAAACACAAAGCCTCTCTTTCATCTTCCTCAAAACCTCATCCTTCCTGGGAAATATACTCCATAGCAGCCAATTTGCTGTGCCTTGTGCTTCTGACTCATTTTGCAGATGATGGGTACTACTGTTCTCCAGCTATCATATCTACTGTGCAGTCCTCCGTTGTAAATTTTGACTGCAACACTTTTGCAACAGAGACCATATCTGCATTACTTGCACAGATATCACTTCTACAAAGCTCCTTATCACTATATAAGACTCCTAAACAGGAACCAGAGCCTATGCTGCTACTGCATTGTAAGAAAGGCCTGGATTACAGATCTGGAGCACTGATATGTGCTGACTCTTTAAAGACCTAATGTATTGCAAGCTGGTAGGGGAATACTCAGTTGAGATTTTGTGGTACTGGTACTTTATTATGTGCACTGCTTTGTTACCACAGTGATAGGAAATAAATAAAACTGTTAAGATACAGTTTCTGACACACTTCCTCAGCAGAGAGTGTCATCTGGCCTGAACTGTTTTTAACTGGCTTAGGTGCTGATTTTGGGATAGAGCTGAGTGGAAAGAACAAGCAACGCTTGAATATATACTGAAGTTCATCTAGATTTTCATGTTAAGAGGGCAGCCCTGCGTTTTGACAAAGCAGCCTTTCATGTATAACCCTCACAAATATTTTCTGTTGTTTTTTGAAGGAGAGTTTCTCTCTCTATGGGGAGCTAACATTGCCACTATGCTCTGTCCTACAGATTCCAGAGTCCAAAAAAGGAAAAACAACAGCTGAATAAAGGGAGTCCATCCAATATGCTGCTTCTCTAATGTGCTACTCTAATGTCTGGTATAAATGATAGTCATTGCAAATGATTAAACTAGATAAGAAACGGGGGAAAAATCCAAAATCAAACCAAGAAAAACTTGGAGAGATCTTAGAAATAAAGTAGGGTTATGTCGTGGTTTAAATCAAGTCCCCCAACTCCCTGAGAGTTAGGAAGGAGAATCCAAAGAACGTAGCCCCCACGGATTGAGATAAGAACGGTTTAATTGCTAAGGCATAACACAAAACCCCTACTGCCATTTACTACTACAAATAATAATGATACAGCAAACAGCAAGTGAAGAGAATACAACACCCCACCAGCCACCGACCCATAACTCACTCCACCCTGCCCGGCCGAGCACCATGTGCTCCCTCCTCCATTTTTCTCCAGAGCTCTACCCCTCCAGCCTTCTCTTTCCCAGTATGCATCCTGGGCATCACGTGCTATGGTATGGAATACCTCATTGCCTAGCCTGGGTCAAGTGTCCTGTCTCTCCTTCCTCCCAGACTCCCTCTGGCTGGAAAAAAAAAAAACAAAACCTTGAACAAAAAACACCCTCAAAACATGCTCAAACCATGACAGGTTAATATTTCAAGCTTGTTTCTACAGGACATCAGCATATGGGTTTATAATTTTATATGTAATGCTTAAATATTCACACCCAGAATCAACTAGGGTTGTGTGCCATTGTGTATTCAAAATCATGGTTACCTACCAGAGGACCCTTGCCCATGAGAAATTCCCCATGGCTGTGTATGCTAGTTGTATTTTCTGAGCCAGAGTTAGTTGGGCTTTATACGCATACAGGCACAGAGCTTGGAGTGGTACAAATAGTGCTACAGTTCTGATGACAGCCAAGGATTTTACTGCAAGGAAAAGTTGTGATGTTGCAATAAACAACCTTCATTCAATATTTATGATGAAATGACATGATTCACACGTACTTTTTGAGTGCATCTAAATGGATCAACCTCTGCCCTCTTGCTGTGTCATTTTACATCATTTTCATGATGAGAGTATTTGTTGAACATTTCAGTGACTTCAAAATATTGGGATCTGATATCACAGTATTTGAGGCCATTACATTTTAAATCCCATTTTTCCTCTTGTTAGACTTTTATCAAGATGGCACAAGAAAATGAGCTTGTTAAAAGGTTTTTTCACTTATTTCACAGGAACAACATTCAGCATTGATGCTATGTTGCTAGGTAGCCAGGTGATCTGAAACTGGAAAACAGCTCATGAATTCCTGCAAATCTAACATATGTATACTTGCCCAGCAGAATCTCTGAGATTACACATTTTATACAGCAGGATATGTTGTAAAAGCTCTAGGTTTATAATCAATATTTAGCTTACTGTGCTGGTTAGAAGTGTGTAGATTTCTGATACATATTCTAGATGATTTTTTTCTCTCTACTCTGTATCCTCAGTGTGTTTTCCCTCCATATGTATGTACTAGGTCTGGCTGGGATGGAGTTAAATTCTGTTCATGGCAGCTCATACAGTGTTGTGTTTTAGATTTGTGACCAAAACAATGCTGATAACACCCTAATGTTTCAGCTCTTGCTGGCGAGTGTTTGCACAGCATCAAGGACACCTTTGCTTCTCACTCTGCCCAACCATGCAATAGACTGGGAGTGCACAAGAGACTGGGAGTGGACACAACCAGACAGATGACGCAAACTGTCCGAAGAGAAATTCCATGCCATGTAACAGCATGCACAGCAGTACAACAGAGAGGAACAGACATCAGGTAAGTTAACTATCTTTTGCTCAGGAACAGGTTGGGCATCACTTTACTGTGGGAGGTGGTGAGCAATTGCCTTTGTATCACTTGTTTATTGTTTTCTTTCTTTCTTCTGCTTCTCCTTTGCTCATAAAACTATCAACCCACGATTTTTCTTCTGTTTGCTCTTCCTTTTCTCTTCTGTTCTTGGGGTGGGGGATGTGAACCAGCAGTTGTGCAGTGCTCAGCTACCTAGCGGGGTTAACTCACAACTCCGTGTCATGGCCAAACCACAAAGAGCTCGTACTTCCCTAGAAATGAAAGTGTATTTGCATATGCCACAAGGAAACTGCCTAACAGGGTCAGGAACTACAAGCATCAAAGTTAAAGATGCCATGTTCCACCTGCAGCCATTTCATCCCTGATGTGATGGTATAAAGAACAAAACAGCAAACAAGGACCCCCACATGTTAGTACATGAAATAGACCATGAGAGGGTACTAGAGATGTACAACCACGTGTCTTTCATCAGGTCACCTCTAACCAGCAGCCAACCATAGGGCACCAGGCAAACCAAGCTCTTCCCATCACACCTTTGGAACCCTGCGTGAGAACCCTAACTTATCCCTTCCTACCCCATGGGGCAGGGTATGGCACTACTGCCAGGCTGGAGAAGCAACATCTGAGCCTGTTTGCCCTCTGTTCATCAGCAGGGATACACAGAATGTCAACAGAGGAAATTTCCACGTTTCATAAAACCTGGGATTTAATAACAGTGACCACTAAGGCCATACATGATACATCAGCTCCAAGAGCTTTTTGGGGGATCAAGTTATGATGTGGAGGTAGATGACATAGGTGCCATTCTGTTATTGCCAAAGTTTAATTTTTGCCACTAATGCATTTTGCTAGTAGAGCTTAAAGGTCATGTCCCTAAGGATATGGCACCGTTTGTTAGCAGAGCCTGGCTTTCTCTTTGGGTAACAATCATCTTGGATTGAATATTAGTAGAGGACAAATGAAAGTGAGATTGTGGAGGTAGTGAGAGGAGGGGGAGTGTTATGTGGCTTTACATCCATCTTCATCACTGGAGGGTCACAAAAGGATAGCTGTGTTAACAAGCAACACAGCTCCCAGCACTTGAGTCCCAGATGCTGCAGCAGAGAGTCAGCTGCATCTTTTCAAGGTGAACAGACTGGCCTAACAGAGAACCTCTCCAGCCAGTGAGATTTATGAAGATCTACTTTATATTGGCAGCAGAAGGCCTGGCAAGACTGTGCTCTCCCTGGAGAAGCTATGCAACTTGTTTCGTCCCTGCAGAGAGCCTTGCTGCTCTCCTTGGGCAAGCCACTTGAGGCAAGGGCTTACTCTGCCCACATAACACTCCAAATCAACAGCATTAGCTACCTCTTCCACAAACACACACTGCTTGTTTATGTGCTCCTAAGGTTTCTGAAATTCAAACTCTTGGCCCAGGAATGTAACTTAAGTGCACTGCCTTTCAAGAGCCCCTAAGGAGAAATGTTGAGGTGGGGGGGAAACAAACAATGGGGTTAGCAAGAGCTCAGACCATATAAAATCGCTCTGTAAAATCAACAGCAAGTGCCTTGAGACCTGGAGAGTGCACAGCTCCCCATCACACCCGAGCCACCATCTGCACCACGCATTATGGATTTATTTTTTGTCATCTCATCTTACCCTGAAAGTAACCAATAGGGCAATCATGGCTGCTCCATCTGCAGCAAGGAGGCTGCTGGCACACCCTGTGCTCCAGGCCCATGACCACACTGCTTATAGCCTCAAACAGTATGTTCTTCTACACAATAATGGACAAACTGCCAGCTCTGCTGTCTCCCCTTCTTGAGAAATAACAAACCCAACCCACACCTCGGTAAGTAACATCTAAATGATGAGGCTCATTGGCATGGAGGCAAATGTTTCCTTGTTGTCCAACTTGCAAGTGATACCTTGCCAAATATTTTTCCTGCACTTGATAATACTTATATTTGCAGTGATTCAGCATGACTCAGTGGCAGCAGCAGAGGTCAAGATTTGTAGTGAATTTGCACCAAAGAAAGGCAAGGTGACGCTGGGGTCATGAAGTAACTGCAAGCAAGTTTTTATTTAGGGTGTACCTTTGGAGAGTTGATATCAGAAAGGATGCTGTAAATAAAGTGGCTGTTTTTTTATAATCCAGATGCCCCATTAAATGCAAACGTGCTTTTTGGTAGAGGCTTGTGGAAGAAGGCAGCAAACAGCAATCTCATTGAGCATGTTTTTCATGGTTTTCTTCTTTTCTTTTTTTTTTTAATACCGCAAATTACAAGACTAAAATATAAAAACAGAACTGAAGACCTGCCCCTACAAGGAAGTCAAATGTCAGCATCAGAATAGCTGCTATCTCTGTGGTTTGCTAATTGCATGTTTCTGCTTTACTGGTTTCCTGAGATGGGTGATGGAAACACAGAGAAGAAAAATAAGAACCACTAGCTTATGAGCTTAATCAAAGCTACAAAAGTGATTCCACATTCCTGAATTCAATGAATTTTCAACATTAGTGCCCTTGGAAACAGAAGAGGTTGGGGTGGGGAAGAGAACAAAAAGGACTTTAACATAAATATTTATGTCAAGTAAAGACCACCGAGGGCAGAATAACAAAATTGCAGTGTGCGGTTTGAGGATCTGTGAACAGCTTCAAGCTCGTCCTTCCTCTTAAGGGAAGTCTGTGTAACATCTTTGTTACACGGATGTTGTACAGTTTTCAGAAGATGAGGCCTGGGTTTCTCTCACTGGCACCACAGTGATGATGAATTTAGGCAAAGTTTTTACTGGTTTAAAAGACCTTGACATATGCTTGTGGATCAGTCCCAAGCAGCTATAAAGCCAGATGCTCGTCAGAAATGCTAGATTGCTGTCCTTTTGTCAAAGAAAGCTGAACCCACCCTGGTAGCCTGTCAGAGGCTTGGCCTCCACAAGTGATGAAGTCATAGTTTATCTAGAAATAGGGGGGAAAATGGAAATATTGTTCCCAACTCACTAGGTGCTAGCATCTAGACTAATCCACTAGGTAAGACAACGTCTTATCACTTAAGCATCATTAATTACAGGTTCCTCAGAAGCGCTCAGAAATGATATCCCTAATTGCTGAAAGCAAGCTGCAGAATGAATTATAGCTGTGTTGGTACAAGTCTCAGCCAGGCAGCAGGGCTGCCTGGCATGAATGGCATGCACAGAAAGTGCAAAGAGCTCAAATGCTGAACTCAGTTTCAGCTCCTGGACCAGATTATTTTACTTATGATGGTGGCATTTCCTCTCCACTGAGAACAGGATTGCTCACCAATAGTAATGTCAGATTTTAAACAAAGATCAAGCTATCAATTATTATTAAGGACTCAAATGTCATTTTTTTGCAGTGACTGAATAAAATAACCTTAAGTGGTTGTGTCCTTCTTCCCTTCCTTCTTCCAGACCCTTACCTCTTCGTAATTTTTATTTTTCCTTTTTTCCCCTGCATTGCTCTCTGCAACGTTTCCCTTCCCACCCTGTCTCAATTTCCTTCCATGGTATATGACAGGCAACATGAAAAATGCCAGTTTAGCTCCTATTTCAAAGATGATAACAGGGTCAACATGATTCATACTTCTGAAAGCCTTTTTCATCACACTGTCTGTAGATTCAGGGGTTGTGCATAAGACATTTCACCAGCGTTTATTGTACCATTCCCCACTACCTTGAATGTCACAAGAAACATGCATAAGGACCTTTCCAACTGAAACCATTCTATGATTCCATGATACAGTAGGTTATAGTAGATAATAGTTTTCCACCTTGAGATGCTACATGCTTGCCACCCCTCCTGCATTGTAGCAGAAAGGTTCAAACTCAGAGCTTAGAGTTGCAGATGGCTTGAACCCAGCTCACCTGAACACTTGTCCAGACAAATGTGCTTCTAAAATTGAGTTAACAACTCTTAGCTCAGACACCGCCTAATCCCAGTAAATTGCGTTAGCTAGCCTCATTAAAACCCATGTTCATTTTAACTAGATAGCATACATTGAAATACAATTTGAATCACACAAACCTGGGCTTTAAAATGTGCTACCTAACATAGATTGCTCTTGAAACATACCTACTTTCAGACTAGACATGGTCATCCATCTTGATGGGTTAAACTGATTTATTTTTCAATAATGTTGGTTCAATTGAGTTAACAAGATCAAAAGCTCCCAACACTCATTAAGTTGCAAGCTAATGCACTCGAAGGTGTATTATCTGGCTGCGCTTTGAGATGTAAGTGGAGTGGAGCCCAAGTTCCAACCTGAAGAGCTGGGTGCGTACCTACGGCAAGGTGCCCTTTGCCCACCAGCAGACCACAGCTGTTGATGGGTCTTGGGTGCAATCCCACCCAACACCCACCCAGAAACTGGGCGGGGAGGCGCCTTCTTCGATCACCAAACCCCCACAGCTTGCACTGGCCTTCACAAGCCGTGGTCCAAGGGAGAGCAGGGGGCCCTACGCCGCCGGACACTGTGACTTCTGCCGTCTCCGAGGATAACGAAGCGCATCCCCATGAGACCGCGATGCAGTAGCGTGGGACGCGCCGTCCCCCTGCGTGGACACGGTATGCTTGTGGTACCGCAAGGGCCGTTCCCTACAGTCCCGTCCTAACGGCTCCCGGCGAGTACCGCCAGACGGTCGGGACGCGCCCGGAGGCAGCCCACGGCCTCCGGCCCAGCCCCACAGCCTAAGCCTCTCCCTGCTGCCGCTTCTTCTGCTGCCCGGGGAAGGGCGGGGCGACCGCGGCTGGGTCTGCGGGGCCCGCGGGGCCCGGTCCGCCGCCCGCCAGCGCGGGCTGGGCCGTCCGCCTCCCCCCCCCCGGCCACGGCGCGGGGCTCCCCGGCCCTCCCAGGCTCCTCCTCCTCCTTTCTCTAGCGCACCCTCCTCCCTTTCCTCCCTCCGCCGGTACCCGCAGCCTCTCTCCGGACTTTCCTTTCACTCCTCTGTCTCTCCTCGGCGCTGCTCTCCCCCTGCCCCCGTACCCTTCTCGCCGCGTCGGGCTCCGCGGGGCAGCCTGGGGCAAGGCGGGCGGGATGGGGCTATGAGCCGGGCGGTGGTGGCGGAGAGCAGAGCAGCAGCAGCAGCCGCCGCCGCCGCAGCCGGAGCCTCCGCCGCGGCGTAGGGCTCCTTCCCCGGGCAGGACCAGGGCTCTCCCCCTGTGCCCGGCGGCTCCCCGGGATACGGGGGGAGCCCCGGCACCGGTGCGAGGGGTGTCTCCCCCGGAGCCAGGGGAGCGGGGTGGCGGCTGGCGAGCAGGGGGTTCGCCCCCCCCATGTGTGACATGATCGACTCGCAGTCCGCCGAGAAGATCAGCAGGATGAAAAAGTTGCGGAGAACTTTATCGGAGAGCTTCGGCCGAATAGGTGAGTCCCGCACCGGGACCGGGACCCGGACTCGCACTGAGACCCCGGCGGCGCTGCCGGGCTCCCGGGGAGGGGTGTCCCGGCAGCGGCGGGGCTGTGGACTGAGCGCGGCAAGGCTGGATACACCCGCTCTGGCCCCGAAAAAACACTGGGACGAAATCTAGGGGAAAGAAGAGCTTTTTCCAGGCAGTGCTTGTGCAGACCAGGCAGCGCTGTACCGGCTGCGATGAAGTTAGCCCAAAATAGGCTAGAGAAAACAAACAAACTGGAAATGAGAGTTGGCTCGCTTGCCTCCAGTGCCAAGGAGAAACCGTGGCAAAAAAAAAGCAGCAGTTATTTGCGTTCCTTTGCAGGTCTGGTAATTTATTTTTTGTTCGGCCTGCACGTTGTGTTAAGTTGGGGCATGAGATGCTGAGGCAGATAACGGCGGCCCAGCGCTTTGGGCGGCCAGACAAAAGAGGTCTGTCTGTCTGTCATCAGTTGCGGAGTCGGTCGTTCTTCCACTGATAGATACACAGCACGGGAGGGAGTGGTACCGGCACGCTGCTGCCGGGCGGGTTGTGTCCCCGTTTGGCCGCGTTGCATTTGGTTTTGACACCGGTTTATTCTGCAGCTGAATTTGCTACTGAGAACAATGGCAAAGAGTTCTGGTCTGCTCGGACTGGTGTTTCTCTTGTCTCTGGCATACTGTGCCGCTTAATTCACCGTTTAAAGCCTGAAGTCCCACTGACAGCACCAACACACTGCTGAGCAGGGGAGAACGTGCCTCAGAGGAGGTGTGAGGTACCAGAGGGCTGGCAGCAGTGCTGGAACGTCGGGAGCGGGACCAGCAGCCCTGGACCCCGCAGGCCCTCCGTGAGAGCCCTTCCACAGCCCTTGCCCATCCGTCATCCCGCTGGGACATTTTTCCTTACAGTCGGTCCTGCTGGCGGATGTGGGGCAGTTTTCCGAGCTGCTTTGTCCCAGTGCGAGTATGTGAAGTGCCCGTGCTGCAGCCATGGGCTGTGTGGTATTTCATCCTCCCTCCACAGCCCTACCGAGGAGGTGCCTTAAAGTAGTGGGCATTACAAGTTTTTACGTGCTGTGTGCATTCAGTGTATGACCTTTAGCTTTCAAGGACTGCAAATTTAAGTGTAGGGTAACGCTGGAAATCAGGTATCCTTTACTGTCTTACTTCAAGATTTGAAAAGCCTGAGAAAAGTTCCTTTTTGTGTGTAAACCACGGAGTTCCAAGGGTAAATGCCAAGTTTCAATTGTCAAGTGAATGTCAAGTCATGGTTATGAAGCTCTCTGTCCCTATATGAGAATAGGTTTCACCTATCACCATTTGTAAACTTGCAGTTAACTTTATTTGATTAGGAAGAAAGAAAAAGCAGTCAGGTGTTTGATCTGTTGCATGTCTGTGTGTGTGTGTAGACACAGAGATGCACAAGCCTGTGCAAAGGTTTTACTAATGGTAGAAGTCATTAACAAAGAAAATATTTTGAATGAGGATGCCGCTTTGTTGCAACCATGACAGTCCCCTTAGTGCCTGTTAGGGAGCAAGGCCCCTCTGGCTGGTAATTTCTGCACATTTTAGTTGGCTCTGTTGGGTGATCATCTCTTTTTGTCATTTTTCATAAATTAAACAACCTTTTCATTTCCTTGGGAGCTTTGGCCTCATTTTAGACACATAGATTGTTAGGTCTTCCAGCTCCTCCAGTTCTTTGTGCATGTGCACAGAAGTGTAGGAGTGTGGTTGGGTGCCTGGTTGGTTTGTTTGTGGTTGTTGTTTTGTGATTAAAGCTCAGCTCCTACCAGTAGGACTAATATTTTTACCATCATTCTGGTAATTGCACTTTGAGCAAAAATCCCTCTAATTTATCAGTGTGAGGTTAGAACATAGTCCACTCCCTGATACCTGAGCCACAGATAAGGCCAAGCAAAGCAAGAAACTTTTAACTTGCATACCAGGAAATCCTCAGTTAAAACATATGCTGTATTTAACTTATACTGAAATGAAGGAGAGGAAACAGAAACCTCATTAGTAAAAGTGTTTTTGGGTATTTGTCATTCTGGTTTTAAAGCTCTTTTTGGAACGGCAGGTTCCTTGGTGAGATCAGCAAATTATTAATTTAATATACATCTAATCTGGAGTTTTGTCAGTTATTTGCTGAGTTGTGATGATCTTTTAACTTTTTCCATTTTGCTGTGATTCATGTGTTTCATAAATTTAAGCACACGACGTAGCATTATGAGCATAATCATATAAATGGTACAAGAACAGCATGGTGTTCAAATCGAATAATTAGTCAGTCAAACCTTCAGTAGGGAATATCTTATGGTCCTTCTTGAAATGTTCAGGCACTGTAGGCTTCCCCCAATCTTAGCAGTATTCCAGCTGCCAAATACAATTCTTCTAATACTGCAAGACTTCTTTATTTTGATACCAACATTTATGCTAGCCTCTTGGATAAGAATGGTGGAAATATATCCTAACTGTCATTGGCAGTGGTGTTGTTTTTGCTCGGGTTTGCAGCTTGACACTCAATAAACTGCCTTTGAGGCCACCTTCTCCCCACAAAGCAATCCTCTCTATTTGAGAGGCTGCATCATCAATGAATTAATAAGGTGATTTATTTATTTTACAGTGTGCCACAGTATGTTAAGTAATGTTTGCACCTATTTCCCAAGCATCTTTAGATAAAACCAGCTTAGTTATCCCTTGGGCACAGGAGAGGGACATAGGGTGCTAACAGCAGCCTCAAGTAGACTTGACCCATTTTCTTAACTATGAACTGATGCTTTCCAATGACTGTCAGAGGGTGATGAAGACCTGGGTCATCCTGCAAAACTGTGATCTGTCCATAGCTGTTGGAGTACCTACTACTGGATATGTTTATTTTGCTAAGGTGAAAGATGTGACATGTGAAACTATCCATCCCTGACCCTTTGTCCTGGGCATTTGCTTTGTGCTATCTGCAGTTCTGGTAAAGGATGGTACAGCACTGTGGTGTGTTGGAGGAAATGCATATGGCCTATGGTGCTAAACTGAAGTTTATATAATAGACAGGGTTGCTTTTTACGGCAGAAGTTATGTGCTCACGGTTCTAGAAAAATGATCTATCTTTGCAGCTAAGGCACCCTTTGCCCTTGCAGAAGTTTGCTGGTGTTTCAGAGAGTGTTTCTTTTAAAATTTAGCTCATCATAAAGAACTTTTATTACTAAGAATCTGAAAAATGTACAGAATCCTTTTTATTGATAGGTTTCTGGCAGCCTATCCATTTTTATACAAACATCCAAATTAGTTTAAAAATTCTGATTTCCATGCTTACATACTGTGTTGTACATTTAAGTGAACACATCATCCTGTATGTTAACCAACTTTTAGAGATTCGGTTGACTCACTATTTATTTGAGTATTTAAACCTTTATTAGGTTTGGTTCTTTGATAATTATGTAATTAAAATTAATAATAAGTAATTTTATAAAATTATCATCATCTTTTAGTTATGTAAGATGTTCTTGGCTACGCATCTGTTGAAGTTCATAAAGTACCAAAATCATATTTGAGATCTCTTCAGCTCACGTCACCATATAACTTCTGCTTTCTTATGCAATCTCTAGTCAAAAACTAACACCAAGGTAGTAATGAAGAAAAGAAGGAAGGAAGAAAAGAAAGAAAGAGAGAAACACTGCTGAGATTACTCACAGTGCAATGAAATCAGTCTGTGGCTCTCATGAGCATCCCTGGTCTTTGTTACTAGCTCCTCACTAATACAAAGGTTATCTCCACTCATCTCCTCTAATGTACACGCACATAGCTTGCATACCTGAGATAATGAGAAGCTCATTTGTAAACAGTTTATTTTTTTTTTTAAAGTTCAGCAAAGCTTTTTTTTTTAACTGTTTAAGAAGAAAAGGTGTGCTTTGATGAGGAAAAAATGTTTATAATACAATTCGTTGTATAAAATACGCTGTCTTGATGATTTCTTTAGAGGATGCTATGTAGTGAATTAGGTCAGAGTGAAGTTATTATTTAACAGAATCTGATTAAATAAGTGGCCAGAACTCTTGTATTCTTATTTTTGGAGATTCCTAAAACCCCCCTTTTTTAGTCAAAGGTAGGAGTTACAGTAACGACAAGCCAAAAATACACAATAGATCACAGATACCTGTTTCTTGTTGTTCTGTTACACTGTAAATTTTGTTTGGTTATCTGTAGTTTGGTTATTCCTGGAATGTTTCAGTCATGTGAAAATCTTGTGTTTTGGTAAGGGAGAAAAGCTTGTCAGCATGCCCATGGTGTGTCATATACTAATTTATAGCATGTATGTCATTGTGAACTGAAAGGTAAAGGAAAAGATTAAACGTGTGTTCTTAAAAAGGGTTCCACAGGTTGCCTTTCTGTCTTTCTCATTTAATTTAATTTCATTTCCATTCAATTTCATTTCATTTAACTTCATTTATTTTTTCTTAATCTCTGGACTCATAATTCTGGGTCCTTGGGATTGGAAGTTTGAGAATGTTTTGCCTGGCCTTCAAATTCATCAAAATACAGTTCATTATGAAAATGTACAATGTGTGCCTCAGATCTCCTTAGCAAAATCCCAGGGTTTGTTGTTTTGTTACTGAGCAGGAAATCTAGACAAGGATTTATAAAACAGTAATGCTCAAAAATTTGAGGGAAGACATGTTTTATGTTCCAAAGAAATGGGATTTTGAAAGCAAAGGAAGGCTGAACCAGTCCTGTTTTTCTGCATAAGGAGAGCCAGGATTTGTTCTTTGCTGCCAGTGGTGGAGGTTGTGGAGGTGCAGCACTTTTTGAAGGCAGAAGAAGCATCTGAGAGAGACAATAAACTGCTGCGGTCTCAATGTGCAACTGTGCTAGGTGCTTAAGTATTTATCTCCTGCAGAAATAAATGTGTTTTAAGTGTAAAGAAACATTACACTGCTCAAGTGATGAAGAGGGAGCCTTCTGGGGCAGCAGTGCATGAACTGTACGGTCATTCTGATGACCTTCAAATTGCAAACCTTCATGTTTTAAACTCAAATGAAACAGTGCAATCATCAGTGCAATGGTTTGTCTTATTTTAGCTCTTTATGAGAAGTAAACGAAGAGCACTTTCAGGTCATGGTGTGCAGTACAGTCCCTGGTTGGTCTGGTTGTGGTGTACAGAGAAAAGGAACCAGTCTGACACACTTCAGTGGAGATTTGGATAAATCAATTTTCTTTACATTTCAATAAAGATACCCAGTGTGCTAAAGGAACCATTTTCATCAGCTTAATCTTTGCTTCAGAATTACTCATATCTTTATTTCCTTGCTTTCCCACTTCACATGATTTCTGCACTGTTTTCCTCTTTCTTGTTTGTTGACTAATTGCTAGTTAACAGTGTAAGAAAGTAAAAAATCTCTTCTGCTCTAGTGTAAGTCATATTGTAGAAAAGAAAAAATGGGAAGAGAAAAAATAAAAAGAAAAAAGCATGCTACAATGCATACTATTTCATAAAAGTTTAGTGCTTGACAAGCTGAATACCTGGTTGGGTGTTTATTATACTTTTCCTTTTTGTAGTTCAATCAGGCTCTCCATGAAGTGGATTCATGCTCACTAGGAATTAAAATAATAATAAAAAACCCTTGCAATCTCTTATTTCTTTAACCTGAGAGGATAATATTTTTCATAAATATGTAAATTTACTTTCTTGGAAACACACTGTGCAGTCCTACATTCAATTTACAGATTCAGATTTTGAGTTTAAAATTGTTATTCATGCCAGCCTATTCTTTCCTATTATAAAAGAAAAATGTTGCTCTGGTTTTTTTTATGGTGCTAGTTACTTCATGCACATTGAAATGCAGTACAGATAACTATTTCTTTTTTTCCTTTTATTTTAAAGCCTTGAAGAAAGAAGATAGCAGCTTTGATGAGGTAGGTTAAATATCTTTGTACCTTATGTAGGCCGGGTATGACTTAGTATTTCTCACTAAGTGCTAAAAGAAACCCATAGGTAATAATGTTACAATGTGCATATGTGTTAATACATGCATATTGTTTGAACGTATTTTCATTTTCCAAATGATTTCCAGATGAATCTGTTGATTGAAGGCTCTGAAAGGGATGCTGGATTTTGTTGTTGAAATGGGTTTTTTTTTAATCTAATAAAACTGTATGTTTTATAAAAAGTGGTTGTTTAAAAGCATTCAATGCAGAGAAATGTTGCATGCAGAGAAAATACTTTATAGAACTTTACTCATGGTAATTCTTGTAATTGTAAGCCTGCATTTAGTGAAATATATTAGTGAAAATACATCACTCCTGAGAGAACAGCCTGTGCGAAGTGCTGCTGCATTGGCTTCTTGCTGGATATGTAAACTGAGAGATATTCTTCTTATGAAATAAAAGTAACTGAACAGTACCACAAAAATAGCAGGTGGCTGTATCGGTAAAAGTGATACTTGATTATTCAGTGTAATCAGTTTGGGCTCGACTTGTCTGTGATATGATTATGTGTTAATGTCTAAAATAGGTTGCTCACAATTTGTGCTTGCTTTCACTTACGGTAGGCTTTGAGAGGTTCAGGTCAAAGCAGGTTTATGCAGGAAGAGGTGTAGGTCTTGGTGTGATGACCTGTCATACTGTAGTCAATGCTTGCCTTGTGCTTCCCTTTGGCACCATAGCTTGAAGCAAGTGGTAGTATTTTCATGTGTTGATGTTACGCTTCTGGCATTTCTGCTTCCTTCTTCGTTGCATGCTGTAAGCTTAAATTCTTGGCTGATTACGCTGCGAAAACTGCTGTGTAATGCCAGATTCTAGAATAAATAAATTATAATGTCCTTGATTCTGGACCAAATCAGACTTCATCTCTTTCTAAACAGATCACACTGAGTTTCACACCCCTCTGCTCTTATTCAGTTTATATATCTATGTAAACTGAATATATATAAATTTAAATATAAATATGTTTTGTGCTTTTCTGATGAGTGTTTTAGAGAGTGGTAGCTTGTCTTGACCCCTCTCAGTTCTGACGTGAAGGTCCTGGGGTCAGACTCTGTTTTCAGGAGCTCTTGTCGTATCACACAGTGGTCCTGACTACTGTGTTTCTCTTGTAACACTGGTAGAACTTGATTCCTCCCTAAAAGTTAAACTCTGCAAATACATGGTTGATAGACTCTGAATTCTTGTTTTACAAATCCGTCTGGTTTTGTCTAGTACTTTCTTCTGAAGGCTGCAGTGCTATATCTTTGCTATAACCTACCCAGTAAGTACCTTGTATTAAATTTGATACAGAGTTTGGAACTATATATTAAAAATGCTGTCTTAAGAAGATGGCAATTTTTATTGTCCCTTTCCCTTACCCAGGATTATTTAGCGACAGGCTGTATATATTTTCTTTAAACCTGGCTTTCTGTTTGAACAGGACACAACTTGAGCAAATTTGTATTTAAATTTAGGGGGTTGGGAGAAAGAATAATATTCTGAATATGTTTTTAATGGAATCTGGCAGATTGTTGATGTGAGCTACTGCAGAGGTAGTAAGAGAAGGCTAGTGGGAAGGGTACACAAAAGAATTTTCTTCTGTCTCCCGTAAATAGGGAAGAGCTTGATGTGATATTAGCATCGATTGGTTCCATAGTTTTAGATGACATTTATTCTAAGAAATAAAAGTGTTCTGAGATTTTATGTTGTCCTTGTTATCTCTTCAAACTCAACACAACAGCCTAGTGTGAATCAGAATGGGCTGTACCATCTATCACTTAATTCCCTTCTTTTCAAACATCCTTCAAATCAGAAGATAAAACAGACTTTATTAACAGCAGCATAGCTGATTGTAATGACGCAGACTTCTAAGGGAAACAGACTCTGTGTGCAGGAGTGGGCACAGTTTTTGGCCTCAGAAGGCTATCCTGAAAACTACTACTAAGACCATACCATGTGACAGGAAAGGATGTAGTCTTCTGACTAGTATATGCAGTATTACTGTACCAGGGATGCAGTTAGGAAGAGAGTTATGATGACAGTAAGTGGGAATATCAGATGAGACAGAGAGGAGGTAGTTGTCCAAACACTGTTTTACTTCAACTTTGCAGGTCTCCTATTATGGAAAACGATGTAGTCAACTCTTGAAACAGACTGCATTTAATAAGCAGCATGTTCTCCTTGTACAGTTAATAAAAGGATGTTCCTGTTATGGTGCCTAAAGATGTTCCGTATCTCTTCCCATCGTGTGTTTCCTCTCTCCTGGAGGGAGGTTGGCCTGTGAGGTCAGCTTTAGTAGTGTAGGAATTGTCACTTGTTTGTCTGCTGTTGTGTTGTTTAGATTGAATACTGAATGAAAAAAACTCTTCTGTAGATGCTGATGATCTCTACTTCAGTCCATGAGAACTTTGGAGTTAATTAATTTATATTCATTGGTAGCTGTTTGCCTTCCTAAGATGACATCTTCCAGAGACTCATGTGAAATAAAAGAGTAAGATGCAGATCACTTTTTGTCTAGTCGTTAATTTAAAGCAGCAAAGTAATAGTATGCTTTTTTTCCTTTTGTCACACTGGTCACACTGTGGGAACTGGAACATGGGCCTAGTCTGGTACCTACTGGAATCAGCAGGAAGATTTTCAGTGTTTTTGGTATTTTGTGGATTGGCTCCATCTATCTTGAAATATCATGACTGCAGGGGGAGGCTGTTCTTCGCTGTTTTCACAGTTAGTTTACATGAGTGGGAGAGAGTAAGGCATCTTCTCCTTTTGTCCTTAAATGTTGTTACCTTCTCTCTGAAGAGGGAAAACTAAAAAAAAAAACAAGAAGGAAAAATAAAGAGCTGCCCTCCTTTTTAGAGCAACCTGCATTTCATTTTGTGAGCGTAGATTGTGGCACAGAAATCATCTGTTTCATTCTGTCAGGCAAAGAATTGATTATCTACTCTGGATACCAAGATAGAAGATAAACACCTCTGAGGAGTAGTGCTACATGCAAAGAATCATCTATAAACAAACATTTGGCCCTCAAGTGAACATTTTATTTGTGCTCCAGTAGTTTGTCAACATTTAGATTAATAACTTCCAACTATGCAGGATTGGCTTGATGTCTTTGGACTGTTAGTATAACAAGTGTCACCTCTGTCTTACAATGATGGAACTATTTTCTTTTTCACTTAAATGAATGTGATCAAGGCCAGTAACATGTGGCTGAATGCAGCATATTTGTTGGAATGACAGCCAGTGTTGATGATGTGACTAACCTCATTGCAAGGCTGGTAACCTGTTCCTTTGGAGAGCTGCTTGCTGTTCTGATTTATTTCTAAATTATTGTCATTCAGTCTCGAGCCATTGGTTCTTGTCATTCTGTTGTTAGTGGTTTCTCTAAGAACGTATATATATATATATATATATATGCACACTAGATACATTAATATCTAATGAAATCAAAATGGAATAATCTTAGACTCAAAATCAATATGAATTGCTGTGATTATTGCTTATTACGTGGTGAATATTGCTGTTGTTTAGCTGTATTGTAGTGCTAATTTTATCCAATATCAAGAGCACCTTTTTTAAAGACCACTGTCCTTCATAAATTAGGATAATGTGATTGTGCCTGCTTGTATACCTAATATTGATCACCTACTAACTTTGAAATTGGCCGACACTAGACACCTAGATGCTTGGTAAAAAAGCATGTGAGCTGGCTGAGGGATAGAGATAAGAATCTCTTCTGATGGAAAAGCTCGAATGCAAGTTCTTGGTAATATAGGAGAATCTGATTGGAGTCGTTACAAATACTCTGACCTCAGCAAAATCCTTAATAGTCATCTACTCTTACTATGTCCTGAGTCTCCATCTCTGCAGAAGCCAAATTTCATTTATTTCATTCATGGAATGACTTTGTGTGTTTGAAGTGAAAGTGTGTGAAAGGGAAGGGAGTTTTGCCAAGTTACTACTTAATTCTGTAATGTGCTTGCTTTCACAGTCTCTTGTTCTTCTCCCTTCCCCATCCCTCCCCCATCCCTAAAGGCTATTCCCTCAGTGGGATGTTGTCATGAAAAATGTCTTGGTTTAAAGGACATCAGTCTCTAAAACAGAATTTGTGTGTTAAAGAATTTGAAGAGTTAAAGGGAAGGATAAGGTTGGAAAAAAGGAGACCTGTAAAGAATGAACAGGAGACATTTGAATGCAGTAGTGCAAGAGGCATGCAATACATTAAATAAAACCTGTGGTGCTTGTTTTTTTTTTTAGAGTTTTATTTGTAGTAAGTAGCTTGAGGGAGAAGTGCATATAGGAAGTATAGCTGTGGAACTATATATTTACCTTCTTCCCCTGCAGGAGAGGATCAGTGTTATGAGAGATGGAGGAGAAATCTGGCCCTCATGACAGTCAGTGTTACATTTTGTAGGATCTTGGACTTTTGATTATTTAATCATTGATTATTTCACTCCTGGAAGTCTTAAGAACTGGGTTTGGTGTGTGACAGGCTTGGGGAAAAGCCTGTGATACAGAGAATTTTGGAAGACTGCTTGTTGTCTCTCCTTCCGGGGGGATTGATCTAGATACAGTAAAATCATTACAAGCCGTTGCTGAGCTGTCTGCTTTTTGATGACTTTGTTTATATTTAAAAACAAGGAGACTGGTGACTACTGAACTGCTTTATGCTGTTGGTATAGTGATGTGTGGTATAGTGACAGGATTTCCAGAGAGGTGGTTATGGGTAGCGTTTACAAATTGTCTGAATATCTTTGGGCTGGGTCTGTTACTAGTGCTGAGAAATTGGGTTTGACTTAGGATATGTGATGACTTTGGTGCAGTTCTCAACTGCTTAATGCTGGGACAAGCTGGTAGTGTGTGGCTGTCAGTGGTGACATGTAACTGAAGGCTGTTGGGAAAGAGATGTTAGAAGTAATGCTAGAAAAATAAAAATCCTGAAACTGAATTGGGAAAACAGATAGAAGTATAGGTGTCAAAGTAGTTTCTAAGTAATACCGGGGAGCTGGGTCAGAAAATCTTCATCTGGTGGTGTAAGTGACTTTACCAAATGTGTACAAAGGTAGTTCAGGTATCTTGAGAAATGTGTCTGCTCAGATGGATGTTACAAAGTCATTTTCAGCTGCTTAAAAGGAATAATTGTTTCCTCTAGATGAGAACTGGTAATGCTGTTAGCAAATATGGTTCAGGTGAATCTGATAATGAAGAGCATGGATGTAAGAGAGCAAATACTGTCATTCTGCTGAAGTGTGGCAGTTTCTTACTGGATCAGCTGTGGGACAGATGTGCCTTTTATTGGTCTGTAAAAATGTGTAGCTTCCGACGGCTTAAAAATCCCCAATACTTGGATAGCCTTCCTTAATTTCTAGAAACTTCTCAGTATTTATAAGATGACTAGGGATTCCTGACATGTTCTTGCTGTGTTGCATGTGGAATAAAGTTAAGTTCTGGAAGACATGAGGTCTAGGTGACCACAGTATGAGCTAGTAAGTAATCGAGAAGTGGCAGGAAAGCCAGCAAGAAAAATTGACTGTGAAATGACTGCTCTGTTGTGTCCGGTTTCAAGGCTTTGAAACAAAATCTGAGAACATGTGGAAGGTTTTGAGATTTACTTGGCAGTGACTTTTTACTCATTCAGAACACAAATTGTTCTTAACATGAGGGAATAAACCAGGACTTTAGGAGACCAAAATTTGAGAACCTTTCTGTTGTGGTTGGGGATTTTTTTTCCTCAGCCATTGATGTGTTCAGTTGTGCATTCTGCTTTCTATGTTTGGTGGCAGTGCATCCATTTACTTTTTCAGAAAGTGTCCATTATTTTCAAAGAAGAAACTGTGTAACTGCTTACTGTGCTTCCCTGCCCCCTGCTGTAGACCCTGGATGAAAGGAGGGTTCATGTTACTCATTAGTATGTATGTGTCTTTTGCTTAATTTTTCTTTGAAAATGGATGGAGCAGAACTTGGTCTGAGTCCCTGTCCACAGCAATGACTTACGAGGATCTGGGCAAAACCCTGAAATATAAAGCTCTATTCTGATCTGCAGGCAAGTGTTTTAGCTATCAGAGAAGCTTTGAGAAATGAAGATTAATTTCCAGGCTTACTTCTCTCACTTGTACATGTGTATTTTTGTGTCAGATGTTTCTTTTGATCAGATGAGAGAATACATGCATTCCAGATATATGGAGTCTGAATGCAAACTATTATTATTTTGATGAAATATGTTTATGTGTGCATCCCACTGTTTATGTTCTCAGGAACTATGAGATATATTAATTTATTGATAGATTAAATAGGGTAACAAAACACAGTATGCTATGCATGGGATCAGTAGCTTCTTGTTCTTGGCCTTGTTGGGCAATCTTCTGATTGTAAGACAAGAAATATTCATGTGACCTCCTTAATAGGTCTGTCTCTTCCATCTTCTTTGTACTTAGATTTTATTGTCTTTTTTCTTCTTCCTCCAAGCTACAGTAGTAATGGACATATGACTGTATTTAAATCTTCTTCTCATGACAGGATTGAAAGAAAATAATTTGTCTGCTTCTTAGCTTTCCTGAGAAATCCTGCATGTGAAATTCTCATCTGCTGTGTGTCACAATATCCCTGACAACCATATATTTGCAGGATCCTATCCACAGTAATCAAGGTTTTGAGTCAATTGACATCTCTTGCTGTTTATTAGGAGGGGATAATAAAAGGAGATTGCAGGATATGACTAGTTTATTTCAACAAAATAGATTTTACGTGCATAAAACAATGTCATCTTGATGATATTAAGGCCTAAAAAAATTGTCATTGCCTGATACCTTTCTCTGTATATTCTTGATTCTTTCAATCTATTTTCCTTTTCATCAAAGCTTTCTACTTCAATGCCAGTTGAGTCAGAGTCCTGCTAGTACTTTTTTGTTCTTTTCAGATATGGCAATTCTCCTCAAGAAGTTTGAAAATCCGAACCTCAGTGTTATAGATTATTTAAACGTGGAATACTGACATAATTTAATAACCAAGAGTGAATGCTGCTGAAAATTTAATGATAAAGGTCATAGGCAAAGCCACTAAGACAGCACATAGTGCATTTTCACCAGTTCCAAATAACAGTTGTAATTTGTGTTTGAGCTCTCCTAAGATAGTTACTTAATATGAATTAATGTGCTCACAGCCCAGAAACCAACCGTATCCTGGGCTGCACCAAAAGGAGAGTGACCAGCAGCTCAAAGGAGCTGATCCTGCCCCTCTTCTCTGTTCTCATGACCCCACCTGGAGTACTGTGTACAGTTCTGGTGTCTTCAACATAAGAAGTACATGGAACTGCTGGAACAAGTCCAGAGAAGGGCCATGAGGATGATCAGGGGACTGGAGCATCTCCCATATGAAGACAGGCTGAGAAAGTTGGGTCTGTTCAGCCTGGAGAAGATAAGGCTGCATGGAGACCTCATAGCAGCCTTCCAGTATCTGAAGGGAGCCTATAAGGATGCTGGAGTGGGTCTCTTTATCAGGGACTGTAGTGACAGGACAAGGGGTAGTGGATTTAAGCTTAAACGGAGGAAGTTCAGGTTAGATAAGGAAGAAGTTCTTTACTGTGAGAGTGGTGAGGCACTTGATCAGGTTGCTCAAAGAAGTGGTAAATGCTCCATCCCTGGTGGTGTTCAAGGCTGGGTTGGACAGAGCCTTGGGGAACATGGTCTAGTGTGAGGTGTCCCTGCCCATGGCAGGGGGGTGTTGGAACTTGATGATCTTAAGGCCCTATCCAACCCTAACTATTCTATGATTCTGTGAATTAAGTTTCTTAGTAGGGTGTTCATCTTTTTCAGTGTTGAGAAACAAAAGCAATGTTAATAGCTTCAGAAGCTATGCACTCCCATGCTGACTCAGGAAAATCAGTGGCCTGCATTATTTTTCCTGCTGCCATGTGCTCAACAAGGCATTTTATTTCTATTTTTTTAAATATGTGAGCTCCTCCTTAGTCTGATAGCTCACATATACAAAGAGATGTTCTTCTATCTATACATGTTTTTGGGGTCTTCATGTTTCTTTTAGTGAGAGTGAAATGAATTTCTTGTTAGCAGTGGTTCTTATTTGTATGCAATAGCACTCAGCAGTATTTTGTTTTAGTGGATCTTTGTCTTCCTTTTCCTCCACTGAAACTGCACATTCAGACTCAGGCATGGGTTGTGGTCATGGTTATCCTGAAACTGCACCTGAGGCTGTCTTCGTGCTGTTCTTGAACTTGTTTCCTGACTTCAATTTTGAAAATTAAACTCTCTAAAGGAATTTGTTTGAGGTCACTTGCTGTGATTAGTTAGGTCAGATATGCCCTTCATCTTTGAAATCTTGGAGACTTTCTGTCATCCCAAGTATGTTGCAAGAAGTAGTGCAGAGGCTGGAATGCATATTTTGGTTCGTGTTATTTTTCTTAAATTAATTCCCTCTTGGTTGAAGCCTTTTCCCTCAGTGTATTGTTAGGCAGTTATAGAAAGGAGTTGGAAGGAGAATGTATTGAAATTCATATAGAACTTGATCAGTGTCCCTTGTTTTTATCTCCATTAACGTACATTGATTGTTGCTTTCTAACAGAGAAATGTGATTTTAACATAATTTTTTGTAAGTCCTCTTGTTAAATTTGATTGTGTGCATTTGTTTTTTGGATTTTTTTTGTTTGTTTGTTTTTGTTTTTTTTTTTTTTTTTTTTTTTAAAGGAGCCGCATAGACATTCCCCTGTCCCCCCGTAGGAATGGCTCTTCCAGGTTCTTCTCTATCTTCTGGAACTGGTTGTCCTCTTTTTATAATAGTTTCCGATTTAATTTTAGTTAATTTTCCTTTATCCAGTATGGTGACAAAAATTGCATTGTAGTTTAAAAATGGTGTCAGTAGTTGTCAGTTAACTCTTAGGCACAGATAAAGTCCTTTGATTTTTTTTTCCTGTTTCATGCCTGTTTTCACTTATAGCTTAGTCTCAGTGGAATTATCTGTACTTACCTTCTATCTTCTGTTTTTCTTGTTCTTAAGCTGATACGGTTTCCTCTCCAGTGACAAGGATGCTGCTGAAATCCTTACCAGTTGTGGAGGCAGCTGGAGGGAGCATGGGAGTGCAGCCGAGGTGGGAGCTCATGTCCCAAATGGAATGGGCAAGGGGAGAAGGCAGCACCTGTGGGCTCGCTGGGGCTGCCAAACACTGGCAGAAGTGATGGAAAATACAGTTTGGTGGCTTTTATTGATTTATTGGCCTTCTAAACAGCCAGACTTATTAAATGATTTCCAACCTGCTCTGCTTTGCTGATGCCAATTTTGAATGCAATTTTACTGTTAAAATAGCAATCTATGCTTGCTCAGAAAAAATCAGTTTTTTTAGCTTACCCATGTGAAGAAGGATGCTGGTTCCATTTGTTGGATTCATTATCATTCTTACCACGCTTTGGCTTATTTCAATGTGGGAAGTCTCTCATGACTGCAGGTTTGCTCAAGTTTGGAGGAGAAAAAGGTGGGGGGGCGAGGGGGAAGCAGGAAAAAAAAGAAAAATCTATTATTTATTTTGGCTCCCCATGTGCAGAGAGAAACCAGATAGAAACAGGATGTTTGTTCCAGGCATCTCCTGCTGACCCTGGAGATGCACAGAATTCCAGAAACTAGAAGACAGCATCTGGATAAATACTTGAGTTTTATTTAGTTAGTTAGTTATTAGTGTGGTATGGCTTAGTTAAACGTGATGTGTCTGGTCAGTGTCAAATCATGACAAGCTCAGAGAGATGAAGTGGTATGCCTAATTTGCTTGCCCTTCAAAAAGGCATGCTGTAGTGCTTCAAGACTTCTGTACAAATGAGTAAAAAGATGGGATTTTTATCTTTGAAAGTGAGTTCGCAGTAACTAAAGCAATTAATGAGTTAGACTGTATGCTTTTTATACTTCAAGAACAGGTCTTTTCAGTGGTGAGGATGCTTAGGCATACGTTTTATATGGACATTAAGATAATGGGTTCAAACCGTGAGCTTTAACAAAGTGATGATGTTCAACAAAATGCTATTTCAAAAGTAAAAAATTGAAGTGACTGTTATGAAAAAAAGTTGTAACATACTCAAACAAATACTGTTGGAGAACCTGGGACTCTTTTCCTGAAAGTTTGGTTTTCTGAATGAATTTCAGCAAAGTTCTGATTGAGATGCTCTGATAGGTTTATTGCCAGTGCTAATTACTTAATTATTCCAGGAGTGGAATGGAAGTGATGTTTGTTTTTACAGTAAAGGTGAATTTTCATTTTGGTGTCTCCAGTTAAGTTTCAGAGAGGACACCTATATGAATCTATTCTGCTGGCAGTATCTGGCAGAGTTCATAAGTATATTTCATACTCCCAGATGACTGAGTCCAAGAAGTGATTTCAAGAGGCTGCTGTGGGGTTTAGTGGTGATGCAAGACTTCAGAGCAGATGTTGTACTCTGAGTGGAATCTCATCTTGGAAACCTATGGGTTTATTTTATTGTTAAAATTTGGAAGAATGCCATGGGTATCTTCCTTCCTCAATTTCTATCTCCTGTGAAAAATGCAGAGAGGAGGCCTCTTGGAGAGGAAGGCAAAAAATGGGAAATGGAGTTCTTTTTTCTTTTGCCAAAGAACATAGATGGAGTTGGAGCTATTCAGTGGGGATATGTTAATTTTACTCTGAGTTTGCTTCTTAGCCTTTTTCAGAATTTCAAATGTAGATAATAAGTCAGGAAGAAGTTAGACTGAACTTTCATGAGTCAGAATCTCACTGTTTTACCACAGGACCACATAATTTGCATTCCCGATCTATCAGTAACAGTATGAACTACTCTGAGACAGTGATATCCAGTGTCACCCACCACAGCCTTTAACATGAAATTCCACCTAGGGAAAAAAAAAGGGGATTCAATCTCTTAAGTACATGCAACACTGTTTTTTAAAGCTTATTGTGCTGGGGGCACACCAGCTTTGCGGAACAGGATCTGAAGCTCTTGGTGGACACCAGCTTGAGCGTAGAATAGCCACTGCAAGGGTGGCTAATGGTATCTTGGGCTGCATTAGGAGTGTTGCCAGCAGGTCAGGTGAGGTAGTCCTTCCCTCCACTTAGCACTGGTGATGCCACACCTGCATCACTGTGTTTAGTTCTGGGTTTCTCAGTACAAGAGAGACATGGATGTAATGGAGGGAGTACAGAGGAAAGCACTAAGGTGATTAAGGGACTGGAACATCTTTCCTATAAGGAAGGGCTGAGAGAGCTGAGACTGTTTAGCCTGGAGAAGAGAATGCTCAGGGGGATGTTATCAGTGTCTGTAATTGCCTGAAGGGAGGATGTACAGTAGAGAGAGTCAGGCTCTTTCCAGTGGTATCCGGTGACAGGACCATGGGCAGTGGACACCAACTGAAACGCAGCAAACTGAGAACCTCTGAACATAAGGAAACATGTTCTTACTGTGGGGGTGATCAAGCACTGACACAAGCTGCCCAATAAGGTTGTGGAGATACTCAGAAGCCATCCAGACAACTACCTATTTTATGCAGCATGATTTAGGTGTCCCTGCTTGAGAAGGTGAATTGGACCAGATGACCTGCAGAGATGCGTTTCAACCTCCACCATTCTGTGCTTCATTAATTTTATTGCAGACTTTGTCTTTCCTTCTGCAATCTGTTTGAGGCTTTTTGCTTTGCTTGTGTCACAAGCAATTGACTTATTGTTAGTTTTGTCATATATGAACACCAGTGACATTTTAAGTGTTTCTGTCAGGTGAGGTGACTTGCTTCATGTGTAGTTCCATACTGTAAGTACATTGCAAATAATAGTGGTCCAAGTTCTGTAAAGGCTCTAAAAAGTACTGTTTCAGACCACTTGTTTATAAAAAATGAAATTTATAAGAAATCCAAATGTGAAGGTTCTTTAGAAACATCTGTAATAAAAAGCTTGTCTTTAGCACTTCATTCCTATCCACTGCTTATCTACCAAAGACACCTCTGGAAGAGTCTTTCCCTCCTCGAACCCCCTTGGTACTCTGGAGCAAATAACGCAGAGCTTTTTTTTGCCAGGGTTTGATTTTTTTCCTGTTACAGAAATCTGTAATTTTAACTCTTATCGCTTGTTTCCATGAGGATTTTTTATTTTTTTTTTAAAAAGGGGCTCTCATGCTCTTTGTTTTCATTGATACACATAACTTTTGTTTAAGCTTCTCCCTTCCCTGCTCTTCCATAAGGTTTCAAAAGCAAGAGGCTCTGAGAGAGTAACCTGTAGATGCAAATCACCTGTATTTGTGAACATCTCGCCCTACATGCTTCCAACAGAAATAAGGCTTCTTTTGCCTGGAATTGCTCCTTTGTAGCAAACTTGTGCAGCCGTTTAGGGCCTCTTGATTAATTTATCTGGAAAGAGGAAACTTTGCTGCCAGAAGCATGAGAACAAAAGTAAGCTTTGTCAAATGGAGGAAATTCTGCACCATATGTTGTTTTCCCTTTTTAAAGGACACTAGTAAAGTTGGGGGAATTTGAGGAAAGTGAAGAACTTTGTCATTTTTGTACCTTGATTCGTATTTTTTGTAGGCAGTGTGTGTCGGGGGGGACATACTGATTTTAACATGTGGTTCTTCCTCATGGGGGAATATCCCATGACTTTTACTATTTGCCGTGTGTGTTTATTTTCCTTGGTTTTCTTATTGAGTTATTCTTTAGATATGTTTTAACCTCTTCTTAAATACACATCCCATAGAGTTGTGTGGAGCAAGTCCAGGCTAGTTGAAACCTCTCAATTCTTGATCTGAAGTGTGGCCTTTAAGTGCTTCTTATGGTGAATTGCTCTGCTTATGGACTTGTTCCTGAAATGTTTCCAGTTCTGGAATTGGCATTAGCATTAAGAAATTCATGTGGAAAAAATAGCTGGGGACCCAGAGTCTAACTAGAGTTACGCATTTCATCTTATTAGTTGTCAATAGAACTCCTGGTTGTAATTCTTTTTTTAACATTTTTGGGTCTAACACTAGATTTCTCGGAGAGTCTGTGAGTTGATGATGATAATATTTCTATATTCTTAATGTGAAAAGGTTATATTTATAGTTTTTTTGCTTATGCATAAAGCTGCAGTCAACACAAATGAAGTATATAGGTGAATAACCTGTGCTTTTGAAAGTGTGGTACACCTTTATTTCCATTTTCTGCATGAGATTGGCATGAGATTGGCACATGATTGGCATTACCCCTTATTTTACACAAAGTTTACCCTTTCCATTAAAGGGTAATCTACCTTTTATTAGCTTGTATTTGTGTGGAACTGCTCTCTAAGTGCTCTTATTGTGGAGTAGGTGCCATTTTGTGATAGCAGGACAGGGTGTATCTTGTAAAATCGTTCACGCAGCCCTGTTCTGAGCACCAAATTTCTTCAATAGAAGAGGTCAAAAGATTGTGCTCATTATGGTAAGAAATAGTACCCGTAGGCTTCTGCTTGATCAAACTTGGGGATGCTTTAAAACTGGGCCATAATTAATTGTGTAATAAACGAAAATTATTATTAATTTCTGTTTTTAAGAGAAGAGACTAAATTATGTTCACTCTCTTGCACAGTTTTGAAAAAGAAAAATATGCATTAATAAACAACATGTCTGTAATTAATTAATGATATCCTGGAGAGTGTTTGCTCCTACACTAGCTAATTATTGTGTAAAATACTAAAAAAATAATCCCAAAGCATATAATGAAAAATAAGCTATGGGTTAGTGAATTGTGCTGATACAAACTGATTTTCTTATTTGGCTTAATGGCTAAAGTTAACAACTGAGACAAAAGCGAAACAAAAAACTTGTGTTGAGGTGCATTTTGGCATTTCAAATTAATGAGCTTTGTGATGTGCCACTACTATCATCAAGCTCTGACTAGAATTAGTGTGAGCTCTAAACCTATTGTTTACGCCGGATTGATTTGAAATGTAGTATTGATTACTTTTAATTATTAATATTTGTATTATATTATTATATATTAGTCTATAATTTTATTTTAATTTTTATTAATTTTAATATTTTTATTTATTTTTATTATTTTTATGACTATATTAGGAAGGTGTAGGCAGGGCTTAAATATTGGAGTCCTCAAATTTGTCATTCCCTACCTTTTCTCTTATCCCTCTTTAATCTTTTGCTGTGTCTTATTTTTCTCCCTTTTCAGATCTATATCTCTTGAATTTAACTGTGAAAATACATTTCAGAAACCTACTATTCTTGTAGATGGGTTCAGCAGTTTAAGTACCTTTTAATAAACGGGTCACCATGCATTTTTTAGTTTGATTCATATTATTGGTAACTGAAGTAGATTTTAGTATCTAGTTCCTAAATTCTTAGCGAAGTTTTTGCAAAGTCTGAAATGCACCCAGCTTTGTACGCCAAGAGCCTCACTGGCTTCCAAGGAAATATAATATGAACATGTCAAAAATTTGAGTAGTTGTAGAATAGAAGTCTTGATTGTTAAAATGGTACTTAATAAGAGAAACAGGCACAAGCTAGTAATTTTCTTGTTGAAAACAATGGTTATTGCTCAGGTAAATGTTAGCAGCATTGACTGATTGCTGACAAGAGGTGTAGAAGTGATTAACATGACAATGTACAAATCATGTCTAAATTTCTTTTGTCCCTTGCAACTGCAGAAGGTTTCTAGGTTTTTTGGAAGAAAAACCATGTTTTTCAGAAAACTTGGGAGAGAAAGGTACAATTCTTCCACACTTCAGTTTTCCTTATGAAGTCTTTACGTAATGCTGCTCCAGTCTTAACGATACCTATTTCTTTTATACTATTGAGTGAAGCTTTGATGCATGCTTGGGTACTTCTCCCATTACTTTCCTTCCTTGCTCCTAAATCCTGTTGTATTATGTTTTAATATGAACTGATGAACTCTTCTTTAGGCTTCTCAGAATATGAGTTTTCCAACTCACTCTCTGACTCTGTATAACATCTAAAAAATGCCTGCTTTTAAGTAAATGTATGTTTGAAAAGTAACTAAGGACATCAGGAAATATTCACAGCATGACTTTCAGTCTTTAAAGTTAATACGTTAGAAAGACTTACAAACCTGTTTTCAAATGTAAGTGGAAATTTGATATTGATTCTAAGCCTATTAAACAAGTTTTATCTGAAAATGAATGCAAGTACAGAATAAATTAATTGCTATCTCTGAAATGATATATTCAACCTATAGATGTCCATGTAAGGCAGGTTGGGTCTTTATTTGCTCATTTAATCCTGTCTTTATCTGTTACATGTTTTGTATATGAGCTTTACCATCTTTACGTGATATGAGTTATTTCCCTTATGCTAACCAGAGGGATTTGGGAAGGGAAGATAGCAGCTGTGCTGCTAGTGTTTTCTCAGCTTTTGTAGACAGAAGACATTCTGCCCTGCTTCTTCTCTGATATTTAGCTTGAGGTTTTGAAGGGATTTGGGATGTGGTAGCAGAGAGAATCAAATATGTTTCTTTCTTCCTTTGCATGCCTTTACAGAAGGGGTCACCATATTCTTTGCTTTCTCTTTGGTAATCTGTCAAGGTACCTTCTGGAGTTCCTCTTGGACAAGCTTTGCTAGAACTGGGGAACCTAAGTAGGGCAGTTATGGAGATATGGAACAGCTGTGTTATAAGACGAAATCCAATAGGCTAGGATTGTTAAACCTGGAAAAGACCATGAGGGGGAATATGATGGATATGCAAAACTGTGAGTGATGTGTGTGACGTGAGTAAAAGAAAAAACCTAATTGGGTGGAGGGAAGTTTCCTGTGGAGATCTTGATTGAATTGATATCATTGCCTTGACTCTGCTGTCTCTGCTTTCCTGCAGTAAAGCTACTCCAGGACTGGTTCTGAAGGTAAAAGCCTTCATATGCTTGGATGGAGGGCAGTTTTTTTCCCAGGGTTTGGGAGAGCAAAGCATGTCTGTGCAGCAGAGCAGATGTTGGAGGAGCAGACAAATAAAAAACATCTGGAAGTGACTCTCACTGGAAGGGTATGTGCACTCTTTCAACAGAAACCACAGAACTTATCTATGTCTATGAGTGTCAGAATGTAGCAGGCTGAGTGGTTTCATCTAATACTGGCATTCTTATATTTGGGTTTTATTTCTTATAGCTAGGGATGTGTAAAAATTGCAATGGCATGGTAAAGTTTCTTAGGCATAAGTTTGTTAAACAGTACTACTTCTGCTGGCAAAACTCCAGGCATAGTCTTAACTTTGTATTGGTTTGTCTTTTGCAGTTCGTGATCTATCTTACTCAGATGCCTGGCGTAAATGTAGAGAATAAAATAATTCTTTTTGCTGAAATGAATTGTCTCTTAGAAGTCTACCTAATCCTAGAGCTGCTGGCAAAACCTTTGTAGAGTAGCCTGGAGCCAAGAAAGGAGAATGAAGAGAAGAACAATGAAGAAAAACTGGATAATAGTGGAGGCATTTGGGTGTTTTTAAGGGAGGGGAAGATGTCTTATTACTTACATAGGATTCAAAATATGACATCATTCTCTAGAGATTTTACAAACTTCACAAAACAACACTAATGAAAAGCAAGTGTTTTATTATGAAGTTGTCTTCTTTCTGCCTTGTTAATAATTCTTAAATACTTTAAGATAGCATACAACTAAATTGTTTTCCTCCAACTCGTATTAACATTTAGTTTCTATTTCCATTCCTAGTCAGAATAGTTTCTCCTTACAATTTAGGTTTTGTGTGCAGTGTTTTCGAATGGGACCACAGGGAATTGTTGCTTTAATCTGTTTGTATTCTGTTTCCTTGAAGCTTGGCTATCTCTGTGGGCATTTTTCTTGTGTATGAATGCATGTGCTTTTTTGTTTTAACAGCAGGGAAGAGTTTTAGGTAAAGGCTCTGTTGCTGTAGAAGTGTAGTAAACCTTACTCTTTGAGCTACATACACATTTTTTCTATCCTTCAAAGTACGAGATTTCAGATGCTTTCTTTTTTTTTGTCTGTAACAGCATCAAAACCCTCTGTTCTTTTCCTTAAGAACATCCATCCCACTGTAGTAAACCTGATAGTGTTTCAGTGTGTATTTCTTACAGCCCAGCTGAGTTTTGTGATCACCAGATAATAGTACAACTTACAGAGGTGAAAAGGTAGGTTTAGCTCTGGTTTTGGTTCTGAAAAATCCTTTCTTGATGACAGTTTTCCTGAAACCATTGTGCTTCTGCAAAAAAAGAAGGTTTTGTTCAGCCTGATTTTCTCTATTTTTCTGTTTCTTGACTTGAGATATAATAATGCTCTATAGTTAATAAAGATTATGTATAAGTTTTGACCTGTTTCTTAGTGTTGTGCTTATCATCTGTATTTCAAAATCTTTTGTGTCCAAGAGTTCGGTTATCTTGCTTGTAGCTCTCATGTTAATATACCACAGGCTGTTGTATATGTCTTTTTAGTTTTCTTAATATCTGTGTGTAATTCTGTGGAATCACTTCAATTTCCCCTTCCCTTTGTGTTGGTTCTTATGCTTCAGAGTACTGTCCTCTCAAATTAGCTTTTGTTTTCTTTTTTTTAAATGGGACTATTTTTTATTTTCACTCTGTAGTGTTAGAATGTTTGCAGTGTTGGTGCTGTTTACGGTGTTGTTGGGGGTCTGACAGCCTTGCCATTCATTTCAGCATGAGTTTGTAAGTATGCAGTAAAATAGCTCTGTGTAGGAAAGTGGGATACAAAAATTTCATCTGAAAGGCATTGCAATAATTTAGGTCGGAAGGGAGCGCTGCAGGTCATCTTGTCTAGTCTCTCAACTGAATAATTTAGAAAAAATCCTGTAGTAAATACTCAGAAAATAAGGGAGGCTGGAGGGGTTGTAGTTCTGTGCTGAATTTGAAGAAATACAGAAGCCCAAAATAGAGACAAAGATTCACTTTATATGTACTTCTTCACTGAAAAGGTGGTGGTGGTGGTGGGAGTGAGGCAGAGGGGGAAAGAGAGAATAGGATGTGGATTTCTGTTGGCATGCAGCCTCTTTCCACAAAATGTAGTTGCCTATATTTACATAATACTGGAGCATAACTATAGTTACGGTATTATTGGGAAGAAGTAATAGACTTGTTCTGTTTTGTCTCTGGTTGTTTAATTACTAAAATTCACGTCAAGTACTTGTAGCAGTTCCTAAAGGTACTCTGCAGAACAGCTTTCATTCACAGGCGTTTCTTGGTGAATGTGGGGATCTGAACCCCAAGAGATGGGGATCCTGAAAGTTCTTTACACCACAGAATGTCCTTTTATTAAGTATGTTCACAGTACCTTGCAGTTAAATGTTAAACACTTTATTTTCATGGATTTTGAGAATATAGTGCTTCTGTTGTCTCACTTCAGCAAATTATGAGTATTTCAGCTACTGGAGAATATGAGTACTGTCTGTAACAGATATAATTTCAGCAGCATAATAACTTCACATTGCACATGTATTTATACTGTAGCTTTTTAGAGGAGACCTTATGTGGTAGGTTTATCCCAGTCAGCAACTAACCACCCACTAACTGCTTGCTCCCTCCCCCTTGCAGGGTGATGGGGGGGAGAATTGGAAGAGCAAAAGCAAGAAAAACTCGTGGGTTGAGATAAAGACAGTTTAATAAGTGAGGGGAAGAAAAAAACCCACGTAAGTGATGCAAAGACTATCACTCACCACCTCCCACAGGTAGAATGATGTTCATCCAGTCTCTGAATGATGGTCACCTTGGAAAGTTTTTATTGCTGAGCATGTTGTTATGTGTCTCAGAATCCCTTTGGTCACCTGATGTAAGTTGTCTTGGCTGTGGCCCCTCCTGACCTCTTGCCCACCCTCAGCCTTCTCATTGTGAGGGCAGCATGAGAAGCAGAGAAGTTCTTGAGGCCATACAAGCATTGCTCAGCAGCACCTGAAAGACTTTAGTGTTCCCAGCACTGTTATAGTCACAGATGCAAACAGCAGCGCCATGTAGGCTGTGTGAAGCAAATGAGCTGCAGCCAGCCAGAGGCAGCACACCTTACCTTGTTTTCCAGTTTGTGTTGCTACAAGCAGCAGCACTTAAATGCTTTGGACTGGCTTTAATCTTGATTATGCAGGACTGGGGCTTGGAACTCTTGCTCTGAGAGCTCTAAAGGCACCATGTTCCCCAGAACAGCTGGGTTTTATGACGGAAATGTTTTCTGCTGTTAACACCAAGTGAAGAATGCTATCAAATGGTGTTAACTGTCTGGTGGCACATAAAAACTTCTGCTAGTAACTTCTGTTTCTTAATATATTTTATATTAATTTTTAAAGGAAAATGTTGTAGCTTTACTAATGTCATGACAGATATTGTGACTATGAATTTTTTTATTTTGATCATATTTCTGTAGTGAGTTTCATGATGTAACTTGGAAGTTTGTTGGATCTTAACTTTGTGTGCCATTCTCTGATGGCATGAGTGCTATGTGGTAACTTACGCTCAGTCTTCATGGAATTTTGTTGCTGGGAGAGGGCCGTCAGCAGCTCTGAAGAAAAGGTCGCAGGACACTGAAAACAAACAATATCTTAGTTCCCTCCCATTTGTCTAGCAAAGCCACATTGCCCAGTACCTCTCTAGTTGTTTACAGATCAAAAGAGAAACAGATGACCCATTCATGCCTTCTGGCGTAATGATATCTCGTGTTTGTACTCTTGTATCTGCCCATTTCCCCAGTAGAATCTGGTGTACTGAATGACTTGCATTCAAGAGAGAATAATTAGAGAACACAGAGTCTTGCACACAGCCATTGATATGGAGACTGGTAAAGGGGAAAAGAAAGTATATTGTGTAGAAACATCTGTCAGAGACACAGGAGAAAGAAAGAAAGAAGGATGACTGGAAGTGAGTACACCCTATCTTTTATGAGTGCAGGTGTTGGGGAGAGAATGAGGAAGGCCACAGATGTCTTCATATACCTGTTGAAAGAACAGGATCCTTATAGCCTGGGTTAGAGGAGTTAGTGATAGTCCCCAGCTGCTGGTGTTGGGGAGAGAATGAGGAATGCCACAGGTGTCTTCATATACCTGTTGAAAGAACAGGATCCTTATAGCCTGGGTTAGAGGAGTTAGTGATAGTCCCCAGCTGCTGGTGTTGGGGAGAGAATGAGGAATGCCACAGGTGTCTTCATATACCTGTTGAAGGAACAGGATCCTTCTAGCCTGAGTTAGAGGGGTTGGTGATAGTCAAACTGGCAAACAGAAACTTGAAGAATCATTTGGAGAGATGGACTGCCTCCACTTCAGACATTGAACTGAAATACAAGGAGATAAAGTAATTTAAATGGAATCTACATTCTATCCAGGCTACTGAGATATCATCTGTTTCTTTAAAATTAGTCTTTCACATGAAGGGAGCCAGGGTTTTATTGCCCCCAAGGTAAACAGTGGGAAAAGAAGTTAAGAATGGTTCTGTGAGTGCATATAAAAAAATCCTAAAATTGAAAAGTTATCAATTACTTCAGAAATGTCATTTAATCTAGCAGTGGGTTTTTTGATGTGCAGCTCTGAATGTGGCACAACATCTTCAACACTCCAGCTGCTTCCTTGAATTCCTTGAATTGTTTTAAGTTTGGGAGTCTTGTCATTTGGGAGCTGTGCTCGACAAGAGACAAATTTCTGTTCACTGCACTAGGAAGGAGAGCGGGAATTCTTGCATCTTTATATAGCATCTCATTTAACATGCATTTCAACATTTACTATTCAAATAATAGTGAAGTAAAAAATAGCTCCCATTAATTAATGAGAATGAAACCTTCACTGTATTTGAAGGACCTTTGCCCAGAAGGGAATTCAAATGACTTTTAAAACATGCATGAATAATCAGAATTCATGTGTTAAAGCTGCACATAAGCCATTGTAGCAGGGCTGGTTTTGTAGGTTCATTGGCATCTTTATTCAGTAATGTATAGATAGTAGAGTTGTGAGTAGGCATCTGAATGAGTTAGTGTCAGGATGCATAAGGATGCTGAAGGAAAAAAAGACATCTTGACTCTTAGAAATTATAGAATCATAGAATGGTTTGGGTTTGAAGGAACCTTAAAGATCATATAGTTCCAAACCCCTGCCATGGGCAGGGACACACGGTTGCCCAAAGCCCCATCTGAACCAATGTGGAGCTTTCTAACAGGGAAGGGAAGTCTGTATGTGCTTTCAAGATCAAAGGAAAAGTTGAGAAGGGTACATGTGTTAGTGTTTTCCAGGACACTTTTGGTGTCCAGTATTATAGAAAAAGGTCTTCATAGACAAAGAACTTGAAAAGTTTATCATTTTTCAAAGTGGTATGTAAGGAAGGAGTTAACTAACTTACTGTGGGTAAATTAGTACACGAATGTAGGCTATAAATTCACCAGCAATTTGACTGATCTTCAGTGCTGTGTTTTCTTAGCAGCTCATTTTGTCAATATAAATAGAAAGTGCTCTTATTATTTTTTTGGGGAGTGAGGTTCAGGCAAAAGAGAGTGACAATATGTTATTTCATCAGTCTCATTTCATGCTATTTGTGGTCCTGGGAGCTTGTCTCTGGTAGATCTGGTGAGGGAAAGCAGTGAATTTGGACGCAGCCTTGCATGGCATGCTTTAGTGTGAGGTGTCTCTGCCCATGGCAGGGGGGTTGGAACTAGATGATCTTAAGGTCCTTTCCAACCTTAACTATTCTATGATTCTATGAATTTGTGTTTCTGAACTCTTTCTAGCTTAAAGCTGTTAATGCAGAGGCATATACTTTTCCATTTTACTCGCAAATGTAGCTTTTGTATGCAGGAAGCAAGAAATGGGAAGGAAAGGATCTAAGTAGTTGCAAAATGGAGATGTTTAAAGTGATACTTAAAATTATTCTTAAAATATTTAGTTTTTTCATAGGTTTTAGGTAGCAGTCTTACAGATAAACACTTCTGCTTTCATGTTTTTGTGAATGTGTTACCAAGTTTTTTCAGGTTGTGTTTTAAGGTTGATTACTCTTTTCGAGCTCTCACCATTCATCAAAAAGCATGAATTTTTTTGTCTGTCACTTTTTGTGTACTAATGCCAACCTGGTGTTTTTTGTTTTGTTGGTGTTCTTTAATCAAAGGAAACAAGTGATCTTGTGAATTGTCAGACTTTAAAAATACAAGATGGAACCAAAGCTAGCTAAGGTTTTGTGGAGGATACTCCTGTGACATGCATGGATAGTCTGCTTGCTCTCCCTCTTTCTTTCTCTTTAAACTTTTCTGTCACTGGAAAATACACAGAATAGAGTGGTTACATATTTTTGAGGGCAGTAGGGGTGGGACAGAGCCTCGCTGAGTGGGAGTCCCAAGCTGTTTCTTTTTATTTTCTTCCCTCAGCTCTTCCTCTGGGGAATGTCAGCTCAGAAGTGAACTCTGCATGCTCAGAAAGTAAAACATTTGCCAGAGTATTTCTGCAAACTGTTATGTAGCAGAAGGATGCCAGAGAAAATCTATGATTGGGCATATTTACTGTCACTTCCTTCAGTTTTGTAGCATTACCAAGACCCCTCTAAAATATATGAATGATTTATTTTCCAATATAAAGACTCTGGTTTGTGTCATGCATGGGAAGGAGAAGGAGCAAGACACTATCATTTATTTCTCCCATCAGTGAGTAGTACTTGGAGGCATTAGGCAAATTCTCCTGTAGTTGCACTCAGCATGTTGGAAAACATGTAGGAAAATGCTGCCTTTCCAGCACAGAAGGCAGAAAGTAGAGTGAGAGGCATAAAAAGAAAAAAAAAGCTTCTAGCTTGGCAGTGTCGCTAGAGTAAGAGAATCAGCAGAGAATGATGGAGAATATGGGGAAAAACTTGGAAGCTGCGGTACTAGTTGAGAATGTGTAGAGAGGCTTTTAATAGGGTGCCTCTTTGGGTTTTTCCTTTCTGACTTGTGTCATATCATTCATGGAGAAGTTTGTGAGGAAAAATATCCTCCAACCTTGTGTGGTTTACATGTGAATGGAGGCAGCTGGTGGGAGTGATGCCAGAGGTTGCTGTTTTGCTGTCCAAAGCAATTGCCTCTTGAATTGCTTGCAAGGATTCAGCAAAGTGGAGCTCAGGTTGCTTTATGGAAAGAAGTTGCTCTGCAAAAGGTGTTCTTGTGATTCTGTTGTTGTGAGCCTCATGAGCAAATGATACATCAAATCAGTGCCTCCTTTTGAAGACTAAGGAAAAATATGGAGACTGTATTATAAAGGGAAGTAGAATCAAAACAGATATCTTTCCTAATAAAACAACAGTAGTTGATGTGTTGCATTCACAGTATGTGTGAGTTGTTCTGAAGGCTGTCCAAGCATGTGGTGTGGGTTGTAGCTTGTGGGGTTGTGTGCAGTGTCCCCTCCCCCCCAGATCAAGTTAATCAAATGATCTGCCTCTTGTTCCAATTCAGGAGATAATGCATTCAAGCAGCGTAGAGATGCACATTGTGTTTTGGCAAGGCAACTTACTGTCTCTACCAGTCATGGCTAGGAACTGCAGTTTATGTTGATGTTAGGTTTCCAGTCCCATGCCCCCTGAGCTGTCTTCAGCTGATAAGCTAACTAATTGGTGCAGAAAAATGGCGCTGAGATGGTTGCTGGGTAGTGCTCTAAGCATCTTTAGATGTGGAGGTGAATCCAGTACATAATGCTAAAAAAACCTCTTGTTGCTGGATCTGTGTCAGTCCATAGCAGCTGCTGGTTTTGAACTTGGGAACATTTAAACTTGATTGATTACCTGCTAAAATGGTGTTAGCAGTAGGATTGGGATGTGTATTAAGCACCTGATAAGAAAACATTACAGATGTACGCAGCTGTAGACTAGTGTGTGATCTAAGCAGGGCTGAGATTAATGGGATATACTCCAAATGAGATTAAGTGAAGCATCCATTTTCTAGTAACTGCAGAGATGAGTCATATTCATAGGTATTTGATAAATTTGTGGTTAAAGCTGCAAGATGTAAGACCCTCTAAGGTAACTGTCTGGCAGAATCTAAATGACAATATGGAAATGTGGGTTACAGTCTGTGCTTGTACTTACCTTTGCATCTTTAGTTTATGTGCATTTATGCAGTGTTGGCTGTTGCCCCAGTTTCAGAAGCATTTGGAAAATTTTTAAGTCCAGATAATTCTTTGTTCTTGTATTTCACTGCCATTTAGAAGGTACTTTCTCCCACTGAGAAGTCTGTAATAGCAGTCGGCTAAATAAATTACTTGTTTGGCTGAAGAGGTAAAAAGCTTTCAAACAGAAGTCCTGCCTTCAAACCTGACCAACAAATGCTTCATACATGCCAAATAGGTTGTTTGTGCTTTCTTTCTGAGATGTGGTAATTTAAAATTTAATCATGTGAAGGATTGTATTTATTTTACTCATGTGTTACTAATCTGTGTAATTTAATAGCAAGTAGGGACATAAACTTCATTAAGATCCAGATGATAAAAAAATATTGGCTGAGGTCCTTCCTCTCGTTCTAATACTGAAAGTAAAAAGTGGGACTGGGAAACCCAAAACTACAGTTGTAAATGCTGGAATTTTTTTTTGCTTCCTGGGATGTGGAAGGTGAGAACTTCTTTTGCTGCAGGGGCAGGAGAACGAAGGAGCTGTTTGTTCTTCATAGAAATGAGGTAGAAAAAGATGGTTTTCTGTATACTTTTGGAGTTTCTTTCAGTGCTAGGTGTAATCCATTCAGAAAATTCCCCAAAGGTAAAGTGTTTGGATTTGGTGGTATTTATTTGAACTTTCTGATACTTTTACATACTTACTCAAATACATTTAGTTTGAATGAATTGATAAACTTTCATTCCAGCTGCTTTCATGAGTTGACTTCAGAGGAGGACTTAAATAAAGTAATGTTACCTGTCTGTTTCAAATCTCATATGTTTTTAAGATGACTCTTAAATTCTTCATATTTTTTGACAAACTTATTTGATTGTGTTAGAGCATCTCCGCACAACACTAACTTAATGTACAGTATTTCTTACTTCAAAGCGTATCCTGTAATAGTGTGGAAATTCTAAATGTATTTACAGCTAATGAATATTTCATGTGTATCTTTTAACTTTATTCTTTGAGATTGATCTTGGGTACTATAACTACATCATATTAAAGATATATTGATGTGATCCTTGAGTGCGGTGCTTCAGCTGTTTCTCTGACACTGCTGTTAAATTTGAGGATATGATTTCACATCAAAAGGTACAATCAAAATTTGTTTCTCATTTTTGCTTAGCCCAGACTTATTTCTGCCAAATTTGTGCCTAGCATGTGTAATAGGTGCACCTTTGTTTTTCTTCTTAAGTATCTTACATGTTTTGATTATTTAGATAGAAGATGTAGGTGAGAATATATAAATATATATATAAACACATGTAGTAAAGCTTATGGAATAAACATACATTACCTGTGAATACCTAAGCTACCACCACTGGCACAGAAAACTTAAGTTTAAGAAGATTACAGACTAAGTTAGCATACATTAGTGTAGAAATCAGGTTTACATGGTTGAAGTCCTGGTTGTAGAAATGTGTGTCTACCTGTGTTCTCTACAAATGAAAACATACATTTTGGGGATCAGGCAGGCTACACAGCCTCTAAAGAGCAAATGAGCAAATCTGTTTAGAAGACTTTATTCTGCTTCTTATTTTTAATAAGCTGTACCTGATATGTAAAAAGCATTGTATTTTTTTTTGTTTTTCATAATGAAGCTTTTTTTTTAAACAGAAGTAAAGGGTATGTGAGAATGCTCATGAAAGGGGTGGAAGTTAATATGAAAATAAGGTTACTTTAATTTGCTTTCTGTTTGTAAGTAGAGGAAGCTACCTCATGTGCAGGAAAAGAATAAAAGGCAAAGAAATGACGAGGCCTGGAAAGTTCTTGGTGTAAGGGCAATTTGTGGAAATAATTGCTTATGCACCGAACAGGTTCGTGTTGTGTCAGTTTATACTTCTTTTTCTCTCAGCTTAATTTTGTGTAATTTTATGCCCTCAAATAGTTGTTTTGAAGTCAGACTTGAAAATAGCAGCAAAACCACAGACCACTACCACCCTGATTTGTGTAGAATTGAGACACAGCACGGGTTAAAGCATTTGACAGCCTATTTCATTAAGCTGTTTTTGGCAGGATTAGTCCTATGGCATTTGATGACCAGACTCTTGATTAGTAGTCGTGTTTCAGCAAAGCTTGTTTGAGAAGGACATCAACATTATAACGGCTTTGGACTCTGCAAACTTCCTAGTGGTCAGGCTCTCTGGAGTTTTGACACTGTTTCCCACAGCATTCTCCTGGAGAAACTGGCTGCTCATGGCTTAGATGGGTCTATGCTTCACTGGGTAAAAAAATGGCTGCATGGCTAGGTCCATTGTGGTGAATGGAGTTAAATCCAGTTGGTGACCAGTTACAAGTGGTATAAAATACCTGGATGAGGGGATCAAGTGCCTCCTCAGTAAGTTTGCAGACAGCAAAGTTGTCACCCCTGGCACTGGCGAGGTTGCATCTCTAATACCGTGTTCAGTTCTGGACTCCTTACTAAAGAAAGACATTGAAGTGCTGGAATGTGTCCAAAGAAGAGCAACGAAAAGGTGAAGGATCTGGAGCTCAAGTCTCATGAGGAATGGCTGAGGGACCTGGGGTTGTTTAGCCTGGAGAAAAGGAAGCTCAGGGGAGACCTCATCACTCTCTGTAACTGCTTTCTGAAGGAATGTTGTAGTGAGGTGGGGAGTCGGTCTATTCTCCCAAGTAACAAGCAATAGGACAAGAGGAACAGCCCAAGTTGCACCAGGGGAGATTGAGACTGGATATTAGAGGAAATGTCTTCATGTAAGTGTTGTCAATCATTGGAACAGGCTGCACAGGGGAATGGCTGAGTGAATGTGTAGATGTGGTGCTTAGGGACATAGTTTAGTGGTGGACTTGGTAGTGCTGGGTTAATGATTGGACTTGATGATCTTAAAGGTGTTTTCCAACCTAAACAAGTCTATGATTCTGTATCCTGGATTTGCACTCGAGATTTAGCCAAGCTTACTTAGTTTTATTACTGGAAACTTTGATGTTGAATATCCTGTTTTTTGAAAGGGCTCCTTTGCATTAAATTTCAAGGTCACAACCTGCCTTCATCTTTTGTTACGTTAGGTGTTTTAAAGTATTAAACTTCACAAAGACAGCTAGGTAATAAAAACAGAGTAAGTAAGTCAGAACAAAATGTAAGAGGCTGTTTAACTCTTAATCTGATTTCAAACAAACTGAAACATTTCTTTTGATGATTCAACATATATTTGTATTTGGCTTCTTTCAGGAAGTGGCATAAACTGTCATCTGGGAGAATTTAAGTGACTTCAAGTTGGAGGATACTAAATTAAAATGTGGGCAAGCAAATGATTTTGGTATTGAATGCTCCAGCTGCAAAATACAGAGGCCTTCATTGCTTTAATACTAAGAGATCTCTGCATAAGTTCAATGCTTCTTTTAACGCTGTTGTCCAAAGAGAATATTATCTTCTGTTTTACAAACTGCATTAAAATCTTCAATTTAATTTGTAAAGCTGTTCCTTCTGTGTTTAGCAAGAGGCTGAAGAAAAATACATCCCTCTCTGCCTTCAGTACAAGACAATCAAGTTCAGCAAATAATATTTGAGCACCATTGTATATAGTGTGCCAAAAAAAAAAAGCCAAAAGAGATAGATCAATACTGAGCAAACTATTTCCTAAAAAACATTTTACAAATGTAATTCAAGTGGATGTGGAATAAATCATTCTCCATTCCCATACAGAAGTAGGGAGAATTACTGTCTACAGAGTAATTTTGAGAACCAGTTCTGTCATCATTAGCAGCATTATATTAACATTGTATACACATGCACATGGTTGGCTTATCTACCAGATAAACCTGCAGTTACTGCAGCTGGGTAAAGGATTCTCAAAATTATAAATAAAACTGAGACCCTCAAATAATTTTTGTTTTCTCCATGAAATATTGGGAAATACGAAGATGTCCTATTCCTAACTGTTATGCTGCCATTTGAGAATTAAATGACACAGAGACAGTAACTTGATGTAACCAGCAAACCTTCCCTTGCCCTCAGCCTCACTTGGTGCTGGTATTTTCAGTGTTTTTGTGCAAATTAGAAAACTAGGAAAGCCTAATTTCCCCTAATGGTCACTCTGGATATGAGTGATGCTGTAAAATTATGATCAGTGGGGATGTGTAAGGCTCCCCTGGGTCCTATTCTAGTGGAAAATATAATTCTCGCAAATTTTATATTTTTGTACAAAATATTTTGACATGACAAAATACAATATACTTGGTACTGCCAGTAATTATTTTTACAAGGATATTCTAGGAGTACAGTGAGCCTAAATCTCAGGTTTCACTAGTTGTATCCTACCCAAAAATGATTCTAGAACTGTGCTCGGGGAGTCCCCGCTGCTTGTACAGTGCAACATTGTACAACAATCAAGTTGTAAGAGAAGATAAACCAGCTACTGTTTCATTCATTATCTTCCCTTGACTATGTATGCAAAATGATTTTTAGCAATATACTGAATACAGAAAGTTAGTTTAGATTAAATGGATGTGTGAAAAACTGTACTTACTGTGAATTAAATATCTTTGCAGCAGTTCATAGAATCATAGACTCGTAGAATAATTAGGGTTGGAAAAGACCTTAAGATCATCTAGCTGCAACCCCCCCCCGCCATGGGAGGGGATGCCTCACACTAGACCATGTCATCCAAGGCTTCATCATATCTTGTAGTCTAAATTAATTAATGCAAGTAAAATATAACTTGTAACACAAGATTGTCCAATATATTTTCAGCTGCCTTGTATTTTTTTCGGTGTTGTAAAACAATGCAGTGTTCTTTCTTTGCCAGCAGGAAGTATGTATCTATTGCTTTATGAAACAGAAGAAGGTTGGGATCTCATAATAAACAGCTCCAAGTATTTATTAAATCATATTAGATAACTGCAGAATGCATTATTTAATACCACATGTAATTTTATATATATTGAAGTGACTAAACCAATATATCCTACACACCTACTTGTTCTGTTTCTGTCTCCACATCCTTTCCTCCGCACACAAATCCTAATTCTCTTACTGCCCTTTCAAAATGCCCTTTGTTTTCCCCTCTCTGCACATCTGGTTGTCTTGTTCTTCCCTCTTCCCCCTTCCCCCTTCCAGCTTGATAGTCTCATTTTTAAAGCTTTGTTCCACAAAGTGCATAATTAAGCAGTAAGACACGACAGGGCATGAATATTGTTGTATTAATTGAGGGGGGAGAGAGAGGGAAACCAAAGGAAAACTACAGTGAAACAATACCAGCTGGCACTCCATGGGTGTATAATTTGCAATTCATTTAGGAGCAAGCTGGTCCTTGGGGTGGAATTTTCACTGGAAAGTGATGGCCAAGCCTGTGCACCAGGTGGATGCTTCTCAGGCAGAGAGCTTTGCTTTGCACAGGGGCAGCTTTACTGCTGCAGCTCTTGCTTGTTAGACCTGATCTGATCTCTGCTCGTGGTCTGACCTGACAGGAGGGGCTCTAAAGCCCAAAAACCTGTTAACTACGCTACAGAGATAGATGGCTTCTTTTGAAGGAAAGGCTATTGCAGTGCAAGTGACATTTTTCTGCTGAGAAGTTGGTGTTAATAATACCATTCTGTAGTTAGCCAAAGTGACTGTAACATCTGTCTGGGTGTTAGTAATTGTAACAGCCATTTCCACTTGAAAATTAGCAAAGAAAATACTAATGAGTGGTTGTCAAGGGCCTGCAAGTGTGAAGTCTCTACTGCCTGTTAGTCCTGAGTGGCATACATTAAAACTGCATCTCAGGAGGAGGAAAGAAGGCAAATAAAAACTCTGTCTCTCTTAGGAAAAGAGCAAGTTGGTAGCAGTCACAACAGCATGAACTGGGAGAAGTAGCCTCATGCACAGAACTATCAGCTCCACTGCCCTAGAACAGGAACTGCTCTTTATTTTTTTCTGTAAATTTAAAGGTATTTTAGTAATTTATGCACTCCAAAATGGAGAAATCAAAGCTGTAGTGAATTTTGTGCAATTGGGTTGGCTCATACTGGAATCTTTTAAAAGAAAAATTCCAAATTAATCCCAAACCCATCTCTAGTTTCACGGGGTTGCTGTGCTTTGCATTTTAAATGCAGTCCTGAGCTGAAGTGAAGCTATAGAACATGGCTATGGATATTTGAAGCAACAAAGCTTCTTTATGTAAATGTCATTGAGAATTAAATGTGTAGTTTAAATTTATCTTCTATGTGTGAACATAATAATACATTGTTGTCTTAGCCTGTAACACTACAAAGCAGAAAAAAACCCCAGAGATGCACTTTGTGGCAGCTACAGAACTTTTTGTCTGCTTTCAGGGGCTTTCATTCCCCTCAGCTGGTTGCAAGCTTCCAAAAACTGTCCTAGAATTAGTCTTGAGTGGTTCAAGAAACACAGAGAAATTACTGGAGAAATCACTGATTTATGGCATGAGAAATAACTTTCTCTTCTACACGTTTGTGTAATGGAAGACATGAAAATGTATAGGTGATCTTAGCTGTTTTCTTGGAGGTACCATTCTATTTATAAGTGGCAGGCAAGTATTCAGCACTAAATGTAGTTTAATTACATGGATGCTTTGCAGCATGTCTGTGTATATATGATACATATATAAAATGATGTATTTGTATATGATCAACAATGCATTGGCTGCTACTTGTAATGCTGGACAGCTTTTTAGTTTGAGAAAAAGACATACCATTTTAATTTGAGTTTTTGATGTGTGGAGTTCTTTTTAAAAACAAGTTATGATACTGGAGCATCGGAACCATAGTAGGACCAAAATTCTTGTGGGCGGCTGTGCTGTTCAGAAGAAATTCCAGATAAAACATTCCAGCTTCTTCTTAGTAATTATCCTGGGCCAGAATAGGAACTGGGACCCACTGCGCTTTCATGCCTTTTTTTCCTGGCCACTGGAAAAGGCAGCCTTCTTCTAATTCTGTATCTAAAATAAACATATTCCTGTTAACTCTGTAATCCTTCTTTGTATAGACCACCTTGCTTCCAGAATTTCCTGTGTTATACTGATTTATTTTGTCTTCTGTCTTGTAGAAAGGGAATACTTTTGTATTTTGTACCAGTGTCTGGGGTTGCAGGTTGTATGCTCTAAGGTGTATGTACTCACTCTTGATATGCTTGTTCTCATGAACTGGGCTTCATTCACTTTTTTGGGTTTGTCGAATCTAGTGATTGGCATATGTGGGCAGTGCCTGCTGATGTTACTGAGAATTGAATACAAATATATGTGGGCAGAACGCTGATCTGCTTTGAAAACTGTTGAAGCGAATTTGTTAATTTATTAATCCAGTATTATACTAGAGCAGCTTTGAGAGGGTTGTCTTGGTCCCTTGGGAGAAATTCCCTTATAAAGATAAATGAATAAATAATGAAAACTCATTGAGTCATCTTTTCATTTGCAGTAAAAAAAAAAAAAAAGAACCAACTTAGTGTATTTCTTCTGTTCTCCTTAAAATGTTAAAATGTAGTAAGTGAGGACGAGGAAAAAACATTTGAACATTTTTCTCTTCATTTTATGGTGTTTCTTCTGTCTAGGTTCTGTCGCTGCTACTTTATGTAGAATCTTGCTTCCACATTTGCGTCTAAATGGAGGTAGACCTTGCTGAGTCAGGGTTGGGTTTTTTTCGTTTTTTTTTTTTTTGTTTTTTTAGGAAAATGTATTTTTTATTTCTTCAAGGTTTGGCTATACCCACAGCACCATCAAAGGAGTGGAGGCTATGGGTTTTGACTGAAATTTTCATAGAACTAGAGAGGGAACAAGATGCATTTAGCTGTTTTTGTGGCTTCTGCAACACAGTGAAATTGCAGAGCCCTGTGTATTAATCTGTCTTCGGATTAAGTGTACTTATATTTTATGAGGCTTTTGCTGCAGCTCTTGAGTTTTGTTGCAGTAGTTCCAGTTTCCTCCTTAAAACTGTGTTTTTCACCACACCCTATGAGAGTTTCTCACTCTTCTGTAAAAAGGAGAGTGTACCAGGCATCTTAGGAGACTTCATGATTCCTTACTACTGCAACTGAAAAGCAAATTATTAGATACACGTCTTTCAACTTATAGTAGCTCTCCTTCTTATGTCCTCCTTTCCTTCTCATGCTCTGCCACATGGTAACAAATGCCGGTTTGATTTCTGTCATGTTTTTCATGTTTTGGCTCACCTATTCTGAATATGTATAATAATTCAATAATTTCACTTTATTCTCCCTTTACATTTTTAGATTCTAGGCATCAGACTTTGCAGCTTCTTCTTTATAATGAAGTATTAAAATATCTTGTCACTTTAATATTGTTTTGGCTTGCATCAGTAAGGTTCTTGTCTAGATTTCCCAGCTGAGAGTGACAGATAGCTTGCCCTGGTCTCTGACTGCATGAAAAAAAGAACCCACATGTTCTTAGTCTGCTTTTGGTTTTTCTTCCTTACTGCCACAAGAATAATTTCTTAAGTTTTTATGTGGTGGCACTTTATTTTTTCAGATGGTATTGACAATGGAAGGCTTCTGCCCACTTTTCTATTGTGATTCATTTAGTTCTAGTTTTCAACCTTGTGATTTTCATGTATTTAGTGTGTTTTGTATATATATATTTTTATTCATTACATAGTAGGTGAACATTTCTTGTTTGAGAACATGATCTTCATTCAAACCATAAAGTCAAGAAACCCATACACTAATTATTTATGGTTAGTAGTAAAATGGCTAGAATTGGTCAATCCATTGCATCATCCTTTAGTGCATGAAAGATTTTAGTAAGCAAGAATTTCAGAGACCAGTAGTAAATAGTGAAATAATACTGGACTGCAAAATCCTGTGGCAAGCTGTGGCAAATTTGACTGCATTGGGATGGATATGGAAGGGTAACTGTTCAAGATACTAATATATATTTTAATGTTTGAAGTTAAACAGAACAATAAAGTCAATGTAAATACTGCAACTAGAGAGAATTCTTACCTGTTTAGACAATCTGAATGCAAAACAATATTTTCTCAAATTACTGGTTTTGGAAGTACCAGTGCAGTGTTAACCCCAAGTTAATGGCCAATTGCTGCATGGGAATGGGATCTTAGGTGCTCTGTGCGTCTATTTCCTGGACTACCAAGTCTGCCTATCTCCGACATGATGCCCTGCAATAGGAAAATGAGCTGTGGGAATGCCATGTGCAGTTATAGCAGAAAGCATAATTCATATATGAAATCCAGCCCCTGGAAGAATGAATGGGGGAAATGGGATATAGCATCATCCTATATGAACAGATCTTTTTGTGTGTTTCTATGTGAAAATTAGAAAGGCTTTAATGTTCTTGATTTTTTTTTCTTACTGAAAAATCAGCCTCTTTTTCATAAGAACAGAACATTTAGAAAACCTCTCTGCAACCAGTTTTCATTAGAAAAGGATTCAACTGGGATAGTTTTGTTCTTTTGTGTGCATGTGTTTGAGAGTAGAGGGGTATTGGCTTAGGTTGCCTGTGGTATGGCTTCTCTTCCCAATCACCAGGAAGGAGTAGTGAAGCTCTGGAGTCAGTTTTCTAATGAAGTTATGGGACATTGAATATTTTAAGGAAGTTTAAAAACTGGTTGAGGCAAACAGCTGTCAAAAATGGTGTCAATTTAAGCAGTTCTTTCCTGGAAATGTCCTGCTTTCTGAGGTGTTTAAGGACCAATGTAGGTGCTTTTTAACCAGTGGAAGAAACTGAAGGTCCTGCAGGTCTCCAAGGCTGTAAACTATTTCCAGTGCATGTAACTTCACGCTAATGTAGTGGGCAGAAATTTATTCCTGATCTCAGCTGGTTATAAGTCTGTGCCCTGGAGCATGAAGATTGAGGTTCTTGCAATTTTTAGTCTAGTTACAGAGGCTATTAATCATGATGCTCAATCCCTTCTTGTATATTGCTCAGCTCTTTGTCCAATGTGTTCTGAGCTATTGAACCTCATAGATCAATTACACAGTGTTTATAAAGCTAATTCTATATTTTGACCAGGAGTGAAAACATAAACCTTAGTGGGACCAGGTATTTCTTTTAAGTCAACTGTTGTTGCCTACATTACCTAGGTAAGAGGAAAACAGCAACAATAAAATTATAAGATATTCCGACTTCACAGACAGGGAAAAGTGGCTAAATGCAGATGAACTTTTGTAATTTCTGGGATCTTATCTTTGGTTCTGTTCAGATTTCTTAATGGTAATTTTGGGGATAATGTCACCTCTTTAAGAGATTGTTGACCTCCCATGTCACAGTGGGTGGTTTACTCCAGTGGATGGATGACTGCTACCACTGTAGTCCTGGGATTTGATTCCCTCCATCTGGAGAAGAGCAATGCTCAGTATGTTTAGGTAGTGTGAAATTTCTTTCTTCGCTTCCCAAAAGGCAAGGGATCTGAGCATGGTGGACCCAGATAGATCCCTGGGACATGATTCCTCTGTTTTAATTCTTTCATTTTTTCCTCAAAACAGTGGTAACTTCACTATTCTGGTGATGTAACTAAAAAATAAAAAAAAAATTAAAAAACCCTAAGCAAAAACAAAATGCCAAAACAAACAAAACAATTGGACCCCAGTATTTTGTTATGTATTCTGAAAATGTCAGGAAATTGTTGTTTCTGGTAGGATAGCTATCAGTTTATAAAAGGACATCAGCTTCCCAGCCAATTTTGCGGACTTGGGAGAGGACCATCTGGAGGAGAAACGGAGCATATCCAACGATTGTAGAAAAGAATCATCACCGGTATCATACTCAATTAATGCAAATGTTCAGCTGCCGAACTGCTGCATAAAAAGCTGACACAACAGCACCTTGATTTTTCCTTGGGGAAACTTTTAGTAAAACATCACCCTATTTGGGAATGAAAATTGCCTAGCATTAAGTGCATAATCCAAAAGTTGCATGTTTCCTCTAGGATGCGTAGTAGCTGGCTAATTTATATGCTATAAAATGAAACCTTTCTCATGAGCCTGCCCACAGTGTAACATGCATTTTATCATGGTGGGTTGAACAGTCTGGGAAGTTTCTTCCCAGAATTAAAGGTGGTTCTTTTATAAGATATTTTTCCAGCTTAAACAGGCAAATATGACATTACTTCTTTTGAAACACTGAATGTTGAGCATCTCTGAATCAGTACTTCCACATACGGGAAAGGACCCTCCCTTTCTCCTGCATTTGTTTACCTGACTGGCTTCTGTAGAGAGGCGATTGGAAGTTGGCCAGTTTCTGTTCACATGTTGGAAAGATACCAGACTCACAAATGCTTTCATTTGTATATACTAAAACAGTTTATAAATTCAAGAATAAGTTGTACATCACATTTTAACTACAGGGATTACTTGAGTTGCTTTGTGATTTTCTAAGCAAGACAAATCTGTTCATTCAGGTGACTAAGAAATAATGTGTTGTTTTTTTCCCCTGCTAGGCTCCAAACCTCATTTAGAAATCTTTCAAATATGAGTAGACAAGTTGAACTGAATAGTCCAGTTAGTATCATCGCCTTACTCAAGACTGTGTCCTTTCAGCTTCTCAATCAGAAAGTTACAAGGAAGCACTTTACTGCAGAGGTGGCATTTTTAACAGTAGAAAGAATCCTGTGGAACCGTAGAATAATTCAGATCAGAAGGGACCTGAGGAAGTTTCTTACCTGCTCAAAGCAGGGACAGCTATGCAATTAGACTAGGTTACTCAGAGATCTATCTAGTCCCATCTTTAAAGCCTCCAAAGATGGGGACTTCACAACCACTCTGGATAACCTGTTCTACTCCTTGACAGTCAACAGGGTGAAAAAGTTTCTCCTTACATCCTGTCTGAATCTCCTCTTCCAATTTACACATTTTGTTTCTTTTTCTCCCACCATATGCTATCATAAAGAGCTTGTCTGTCTTCTTATAACCTCCTTATAGATACTGGGCAGCTGCTACTAGATTCCCTTGCAAAGGTCCCTTCCCCAGGCTGACTAAATCTTGAACTGTCTTCACAGGACAGGTTCTCTAGCCCCCAACCATCTTGGGTGCCCTTTGTTTGTTGGTACTTGTCTGATACTGAAGGCCTCCAAATTGGCCCTGGTAATCCAGCTGTGTCTAATGACTGCTGAGTAGGGGGGGTTGATCACTTCTCTGCATGCAGTACCTGTGCTCCTGTTCCAGCTGTTGGCCCCCACTGCTGTTTAGGTCATGGGGGCTCTTGTGCAGCTGCTGTCTACCACTTTCCCCAGGGCTGTGTCTGCAGAGCTGTCCCCCCATGCAGTCATCCTCAGCCTGTAGTGTTGCTGGGAGGGGACTTTATTCCCCGTTGCTGGACTTGCTGTATGTCCTTGTTGAACTGCATGAAATTCCTATCAGACCATTTCTTCAGCCTGCCCAGGTCTTTCTGCGTGGCAGCCCTGACATACTAACATCCTACTCCATCAGCTGCAAACTTGTTAAGAGAGCACTCCATCATCCCCTCCAGGTTGTTGTCACCAGATGGACCCCTGCCATACTTCATTTGTTACCAGCCTCCAGGCAGAATGCAACCCATTCATCACTGCCCTCTGGCGCAATTAGCTAATTTTTTTTTTTTAGCCCAACTAGTTGTCCAGCCATCCAGAGTGTAACATCTTAATCTGAATGCAGGAATGCTGTAGGAGACTGTCACAAGCCTTGTTAAAGTCAGTGATGGTCATCACTCTCATGTCTGGAAATTTGGTTATCCTATCAAAGAAGGCAATTCAGTTGGTTAGGCAAGATTTCCCCCTGCTAAATCCATGCAGACTGTTCCCAATCACCACTGTTTTCATGTGCCTGGAAATGTGCTTCAAGAGGATTTGCTCCATGATTTTCCCAAGAATGTAAGTGAGGATGAGTAACCTGTAGTTCCTCGTTGTCATTTTGGTCCTTTATCAAAAGGCGGGTACAGCATTTTTCTTCCTCTGATCACGGGGACCTTTGCCAATCTCTGTTCCTAAGGGATTGTTATGTCCCCTGACATCTGCTTCAGGCAGATTTAAGTATTTAGTTCTCTACTTTGCAGGCTTGAATTCTTACTTCAGACTGTCTGAGAATATTTTAAAAGAAAAAATGTCCTTTCACTGTTTGTTCTAGAATTTAAAGTATTTTAAATTTCTTTCAGATGTGTATTTTTTTTCCCCTCATGCTGTGCTCCCTATAGGAAATTAAGTTTATGGTTCTTATGGTGGTTTCAAATACTGTGAAGGCATTTCCAAGTTTGGAATGTGGCTGATGTCTGCTTATGCATCTAACCACTTTATTACCTGGAATTTTCAGAAACTGTTGTGCAGCACACCTCCATCTTCTGTAGCCAGTTTGTCAGAGGCACTGTGGTTGCTGTGACCTGCTTAGACAAGGATGCCAAGTGCTAATGCAGGATCACAGTGCAAAGGAAAATTGTGAGTTCAGTGTTTGATGGCATTCTCTGCTCTCATCCTTGGAAGGGAGTTTGGCTAAGATTCTGGGAAAAATAGTGGTAGATTTATTTTTGGTGGAGAAATGCTGTTACATAAATACCTAGTATCAAAGGTGAGTATGTGTTTGAAATTAATGGTATGTGCTAAGTTTTTTCATTGCTGTCTGATCTCTCTCTAGCATCACCTGCATCTTGAGCATCAGTAGCTAGTGTTCTCACAGAGCTTATTGCGAAGCATGAATCAGAGCTCTTAATATTTTGTTTGTCTGAATGAAAGAGCAACCTAGATAGCATCTGTGTCTGCCCAGATGTTTTCTTGACTCCAAGCATAGCTCATTTGGCTGAAGACTTGCTTCACTGACCCTTTTGCTCTTAAGTAGACTTTGGGAGGATCCTGGAATGCCTGAGCAAATACTGTGGAGATCTTAATCTGTGTTTTGACTAATAAAAGCAGTGGCTTTCAGGTATCCCAGAAAAGGCTCTTTGAGCACTGTGCAAAAACTGAACCATTGCCAATTTAGGTAAGGATTATGCAAGACATGTGGTTTTGTCACTACACAAATCATTCACAACTCTGCTTTGCCTGGGAAAGGTGTCTCTGTCACCCACAGCTGGTCTGATGATCAATCTGATTATCACTTGTACTGAGAATGCAGATGACCCTTGTGGTGGTGGTATGGCAAAGCAGTGCGACTCAAGGAGATGTAGGTTGCCTCCATGCACACATACTCACCCCCAACCCATTCTTGGGTGCTTTGTGCCCAGAAACATCTTTTTGTGCCTCTGATGTGTACCACTACCAGTTTTGTAGGTGTAGAATAAAATAAAAATATGATATATAGAATGTCTTATTTGTTATAAAAGGCTGGAAATAAACCATGCCATTCCAGATTTATTAGCTCATAAAATGATGTGGTGGGACTTCAACAATAGTGTTTTCACTATTCTGAAAAGCAGATGTTTAGCCATAAATCATACTTGTATGTGCATGCTATTAAATTTGTAGTCTTATTTTACATAGCCCTGTTTTTTGGTGTTCACACTTACTGCGTCCTTACATCTATCAAGTAGTATACTATTGCAGCCAAAGAAATGATGTGATTAATGTGCAACACAAATATAAGCACTGAGACCTATAGTGGTGGGTAGTATTCTGTGAATGTGTAGTAGGGCCTTATGTACAGACATTCGTCTAATAATGCATTGGATTAATACCTTGTTTTTCTGTGCTTTAGTTAAATAAGAAGTAAATTATTATTGAGTACTTAGTGGTACTGATTTGTACTGGGATAAATGGTTGTCCTGGGTTCAGCTGTAACAGTTATTCTCCTTCCTAGTAGCTGGTGAAGTGCTGTTTTTTGGCTTTAGTCTGAGAACAATGCTGATAACACACTGATGTTTTTGTTGTTGCCAAATAGCACCCTGATCAAGGACTTTTCAGTCTCTCATGCTCTGCCAGTGAGGAGGGACACAAGAAGCTGGGAAAGAGCAGAGATAGGACACCTGACCCAAACTAGCCAAAGGGGTATTCCATGCCCCAGCACGTCATGCCCAGTATATAAACTGGGGACATATAGCCTGAAAGGAACAATTGCTGCTTGGGTCAGGCTGGGTATTGGTCAGTGGGTGGTGAGCAATGGTATTGTGCATCACTTGTGTTTATTGGTGTTTTTCCTTTCCCCTTTAAGTTTTATATTCTCTCCCCTTGTTATTTCCCTTAACATTATTAGTGGTACTACTAGTAGTTTTGTGTTATACTTTAGTTATTGGACTGTTCTTACCTCAACCTGTGGGGTTTACATTCTTTTGACTCTCCTCCCCATCACACCTGGAGGTGGAAGGGAAGACAGGGCATGAATGGCTGTGTGGTTCTGAGTTATCAGTTGGGTTTAAACCACAACAATGATGTATTGTAGAAGTGCAGTTGGAGATTAGGTCATTAACCAAGTCTTATTAAAATACTGCCTGCTATGAGGTTGACGCAAAAGTGAAAGTTGTTTCATAATAATGTAGCCTACAAAAACTATTTCAAGAAAGGCCTGTGGAGAAAATTTGAGACATTCTGAAGAAAAGTAACTTTTTTCTGTTGCATAAAAACCTTCTAGATTGAGTTAATCCCAATCAGTCAAGTATTTGCCTTGTGGGCAGTATTTTGCTTCTTAAAATTTTTTTAGCAAAAGGCTATATGTCAATAAAAAGCATATTTTTCTTCAATTCTCAGTTATGTTGTAGAAACGAAGTCTTTAGGGTTTGTGGTATGTCGTCTTCTGCTATTTCTTATCTACCAGAGAATGGTTTAATGTGTTAATTTTGATGTATGAACGTGGAAAATCTCCAGGCCTTTTAGCTGACAAGTTTCTTTGCTGCTTGTATTTTGTGGCCTGTCATGGTTTAAGCCCAGCCAGTAACTCAGGACCACGCAACCGCTCACTTGCTCCCCCTTTATCCTCTCCTCTCCTCTCTGGGCATGATGGGGAGGAGAATGGAGAGAATGTAAACCCCCTGGGTTGAGATAAGAACAGTCCAGTAACTGAAGTATAATGTAAAGCTGCTACTACTAATAAGGGGAACAACAAGGGAAGAGAATATAAAACTAAAAACGGAAAGTGAAAAAGGAAAAAAAAGCACAATAAACAGCAGTGATGCAGAATACAACTACTCACCACCTGCCAACCGATAAGCAGCCTGACCTGAGCAGCAATTTGCCCTTCCAGGTAACTGCAGTCCAGCTTATATACTGGGCATGACATGCTGTGATACGGAATACCCCTTTGACTAATTCGGGTTTTCAATTGCTTCAGCCCTTTTTAACCTATTGTGCTTTTTTCCCTAGTTTTACTGGAATTCCTCTCTCCATGTGTTTGATTCTGCATGTTACAGAGAAATGCAGATCATTCTTGTCACTTGTTAGTCCATTTTAGTAAATGAATATTCCCAGTTTGTTATGGTTTTCCTATGGCATGCGGTATCAAATGTTTGGTCTAGATATTGTGTTTCTAAGTAGGAGACTAGATTAGCTACTGGAATTGGTGATTTGGAAGGTGAGTGTCAAGTCTTTGTAAAATTGATATCTGCTCTGTGCATAGGAACAGCTTAATCCACTGGGATCCCAGCCATTTGAGTCGGTAAAATATAAGGAGAGGGTTTTGACTGTGCCAGCTGTGCAACTGGGAAGCAGCTGGAGTGCTGCCGGAGAGCAGTTGGCAGTGCTGAGCAGTGACAGAGGGGCTTTGAAGTCAGATTGGAGTATAACACTTGTGTAGCTGAAATAGTTAGAGGAAATATTTCTATACCCCTGTTATTAACTGATTGTGAAGACTTGAGCTAATGGTTTAACTGTAAGCTTTGTTATGACAAATAGACTCATGAAGAATGTAGCTTATTTGGGACTGCAGTGCAATTGGTGGAGCAAAAGCAGATTTTCTTGGTATGTTTGGTGGAGAGGGGTGGGAATGTCACTGAAACATGCCATTGAAAAGTATTTTAAGTATTTTGTGTTATGTTCTTACACAACTAACTTAAGCGTTATACAAACAGGTAGGGTGTTGGAAAAGCATTTTAAAGGCGAGTGAAAAAACCCTCGAAGTATAAATTTACTTTTTTATAATCTTATTACAACATTTAAAGTACTGTGATTTAAAATAGTTTTAACTGGAAAAAAATTGCAATGTTTAATTGGGAGGGGAAAAGAAATACCTTTTTGCTGAAGTTTCAAGTCAAACTGCTAGCCTCTGAAATGCTGAATCAGCTTTTGATAGTAATATTTCTGTCTGCAGAAATAACATTTTCAACAGATTTTTCTTAATAACTGGTTTATTCAGAGGCTGGAAGCTAGTTGGAAACCTGAAGTAAGGATGCTTTGGTCCCATCTTCAGTGTATCTGCAAAAATGAGCCTGGAGCAATGATATGCACAAGTTCTCCAATCACACACACACACACATGCAGAAATAGCAATTAGAAGGCTTTCTGATTTATAGTAACTGCAGGCAATAATGTATTTGTTAAAAGATAAAACTAGTTTTGTGTTTTTTTCTTGTCTACCATTTAAAATGGTTTTATTTACTCAAAATTTTTAAATCATAGTATTAATGTATTTTACTTCCAGTTTCCTTTTAAATGCTCCTTAAGACAAATTATATGGAAATATTTTTTATTTTCTCTTTACTAGGCCTCAATTACATGTGTCTTAATACTAAAATGTAAATTGGGAATTTGAATACATATGCAATTTCTGAGGTTCATTGTTTATTTCTTTTTTGGAAGAAATTACAAATTTAATATAACAATTCTATTATTCAAAAATAGATTTTAATGATTACCAACTGATAATGTGTAACCATTTAAAGTAAATAATTTCACATAAACTTATAACAAGTTATAAAATAAGTTTTCATCTTTAGTAAAATGGTAGATTAGAGTTTGTTTTCAATGGAAATAATAAGTAGGACAAACTTGGTTATCTATCAGCGGCTTTTATTCTTAAAAGCAAAGAATCCTGTCCTTATTGGGCTATGAAAGTTCCAAACATAGAGATCATGGGGTTAAATCTTAAATCTAGCAATGTGCTGTAAATGAGGGTATAGTTGAGAACCTACTGCTCAGCTGATGTGTCTGAGAACCAACTCACCAGATTTTCATTCAGGAGGTAATTTCCTTTTTATGGTGCACAGTAAAGAAAGGAGTTTTAATTATGTTCATTTAATGGTGCCATTTCTCAACAAAGTCATGTACTTACTGCAAAATGTTTTCCTGTGATGACCTTTGTTGCTTCTTACTTAACCAGGTCTGATGTATGTTTCTGTTTGTATAAAACCAAGAAACCCTACATGAATCAAAGCAACTGAAACAAAACCAAAAACCACCAAACAAAAAAACTGCAAACCCCTAAGAATTGAGTCTACTGTGCAGGTTATAAATAACATTAAATGTATTGATAAGTAAAGTCATGACTTTTACAGTTGTGAGGGAGGTGAAACAAAGCCTGGAGTCATGTATAATGGCTTTCCCGTTTGTCTTCTGAAACCTCATTACACTTTGCAAATCTCTTCGCCTGTATTAATGCTGATCCACTAATGCTAATTCTAGGGAGCTAAATGCAGTATATTTCTGCTGGTTTCTGACTGTTGTCAGTAATCTTGAAGATAGTACTTACATCCATATAGGTCAATGCAACGTTCGGGGCCTTTTATTTGCGGTTGCTACTCATCAAGACTAAGCTAAATTTTTGGTGCCCCAAATCAAAAGCAGTGTTGATGTCTTAGTAAAAATTCTGAGAGAAGGGGCAGTGTTAGTTCCTCTGAGAGCAGATAGAAAAAAGGGGGTGTTTTTTTCTCTTAATATGTTTGAAATAAGATAGAGGTTAGGAATTAGGGTTGAGTGATTTAAATTGAAATGATTGTTTGCTGCTGGTTTATAATGCTTAAGCATAGTAAGCCATACTTATGCACTGCCAACTGTAAAACTGTTTTAGAAGTATTTAGATAACACACTGTCAGTGCAAAATATGCTCATGTTTTTTTGAGGAATTCATGGTTAGGTGGTGTAAGGTCATGTGGAACCAGAGTAATATACACCTCTGAGCTGGCTGGGTGCACAGTGGTTTGCAAACATATGTATATGTTGATAGGTAAGTACAGTTATGCATGTGTATGGATAGTGATCCGATAGAGCTCAAAGATTGAGTTCTTCTATATTTTTGTTCATGAAATTTTCTGATTGAAAAGAAATACAAATGAAAAAAATCCACTTTATACAAAATGTGTTTTAAAAATGCTTACAAGGAGAAAAGAGATGATGGAGATTAAACAATGCTGTCCCCGTGCTGTTTACGTGAAGTGACGAAACATTTCCATAATGTGATTACTTTTCACATGAAGTTGAGTGAATTACCTCACATTTTCTCTGAAGTGTGTGCTGTGGTTGTGACACGAGTGAATACTGGAGCTTTTAAAATATTTCAAGTGTTCTCTAGTCATGGCTGCTTTACAGTCAGTTCAGCTCAGCGCTTACTAAGCACAGATTTCTAGAATGCTTTGGGTTGGAAGGGACCTTAGAGATCATCTAGTTCCAAGCCCCCTGCCATGGGCAGGGACACCTCCCTTGAACACTGCCAGGGATGAGGCATCCAGAAAGTTCTCTGGGTAAACTGTTGCAGTGTTTCACCCCTCTCATAGTGAAGAATTTCTTCATAATACTTAATCTAAAGCTCCTCTCTTTCAATTTAAAGTCAAGATCCCTTGTCTTGTCACTACATACCCTTGTAAAAAGTTCCTCTCCAGCTTTTGGGCAGCTTGTAAGAGACCTGTTACCTGTCTCTGCCTTCCCTTCAGTCCTGACCCTTCAGCTTTTGGTTGGCTCCTCATCCATCCCCAAGCAGAGCTCCACACACTCCAGCTGGTCAGTGACATAGAGGATGAAATCCTCTCCTCACTTCTCCTTCCTGTCCTTCCTGAAGAGGCTGTATCCTTCCATTTCAACACTTCAGTAATTACTATTACTGTAAGGACTATTACTACTATTACTATCCTAATGCTGTTATTAGGAAACATAATTTCTTTTTTTTAAAGGAATGCAATAATAGAGATATATCTTAATAGATTACAGTGACTGAAGGAAATGTTTTTGGAAGGAAGATGTGAGCAGAGAGAGTAAATATGACATGTTTATGGTATTGTGCATAATGTCTTAAATTTAATTTTATTTCATGTCTTTAATACTAATTGTTGACGTTAATGTTAATCCAAGGTAATAGTTCAATAGCAAACTTTAAAACTGAGTGGAAGATATTAAAGTGACATTGGAGGAAATGCTGTCATTGGAGTTTGCCAACCTGTTAGCAGAATCAAATTTATATAAAAGGCCAGGAATAAATGAGTACATCAGATTTCACAGTACTTCTAACCTCAGAGCCAAGCTGCATTCAAATATCAGTTCTTTTCTTCTGGCAGAGAAAGTGCTGTGTTGCTTTTGGCAAGTTATTAAACATCTGAGCCTTAATTTTCCATCTGAGGGAGAAGGATATTATTATCTCTCAGTGGATATTGAAGATACATTTTTCAACACATCTTGAAGATATTCAGATGCTACAGTACTAGGAAAGGAGGATGGCCTTGGAAATACAAAGATGAAGCTGGATTAGTCAACATTGCTTTCCTTTGCCCCCAGAATACAAATAAGTTTTATCCTCTCTGAAGTGTTTTTTTTGGATTAGGATGGATTTTTTTAGCCTTTTGGTCCAAAACAATGAAATGAACCTTTGCTAAAACTGAAGTTTGGCACCTTCCTGTGGAAGAGTGTTTTATTTCTGATGTTTCAAGTTTAATGGCCTTCACACCACAATCTAAGGAAAGGACAAGGAAATAAGGATATTTCTACTAGAAAGTAACTAATTCTCTCTTTAGATGTTTTAGTAAGGTAAAACCATATTTTTTGGTGTAAATTAGCAGGTAAGTGTTAATCCATCCTACGTTTTCCCTATCTTCTGTTATAAAAGAAATAAAAGGAATCTGGTTTAATTGTTTACATTAAGAATAAAGGGTGTAATGGTAATTTTTTAATGTTAATATGTAGGTTGGACTTAACGCCAAGCTTACACTAACATCTTGGTTTGTTCAGAAAGGATTTACTTGCATTAAAATATGCTAGTTATATGTAATGTGATTCAGGGAATCCATGTGGCATTTTATATTTAAATTTTCTTGTGTGGTTTTGGAGCTCAGGGGTATTTTTTGGTGGATTTTTGGGGGTTTTGATTGTTTGTTTCCAAAGTGTTCTGTGTGTATATTCATTCATGCATTGGCCTTTGCTAAAGGAAGACCCGGCTTTGTGGAGTTTTAGCTTTATGCTTACATAATAAATAGGGGTTTTGACTGTGTGGCTTTTTTTCTTGTATGTGTGTTTAGAAACCTGCTGCTATTTTTTTTTTCTAATACTGATACATAGGCTTCAAAGTGCATCATATGGAAATGTGTTCATGCCTTTAATTGGGATTCGTTTTCATTACTTTGACTTGAGGTTTTGGTTAAAGAACAGCTGTGTGATAAGGGCAGGCTTAATGTTGTTTATATTACCTGGGTTTGAAATGAAAAGCAGCAATTAAAAAATGTAAATGAATATTTCTGGAAAGTGACCCCAGGGATGCACTTGATGTATGTTGTTTGCTACAGTTTATGCAATGGAGGCGTATTATACAGTTTAATATTCAATGATATCTTGGCCCTTGCCTTCTTAAAAGTTGAGCTTCAGGAGAATACAGTTGGCAGAGTAAGAATAGAGGATGAAATGTATTCATTTAGCACAAGAAAATCCCAAACCCAAGTCTCTTGAAATTTGAGATCATATCATACAATGCACCAACTTTGAAACCTATATTGTCTTTCCCACAGTTGCACAGACAGCTACATGCTCTCACCTAGTAACCTCTGGCACTGTGTTTTGTGAAAGAGCCTCTGTAACTTCTACATTTGCATTGAAATGGCTTGGGAAATGGCAAAGCTCAGGCATTGCATAATTCTGGGAATGATGTGGCTGCAATGACTGTTTAATTTGTTTTATGATAGACACTTGTTATGTGCAGGGAAGACTTAGGGTAAGAAAATGATAGTCTAATTATTCAGGTATGGGACAAGAATTTATTTCAGATCTCTGTAAATACTACTGGCAGCCTTTGCTGTTAATCATCATATTAAACAGTCCTCAGAAGGCCAACATTAAGCTGCACTCTTCAAAGATAGATTTGAATTGCTTGACTGCCAATTGCCAGCTGTTTTTTAAAAATACATGGTCAGTTAATAGGCCTATCAAAAAATCATTGTGCAGGTCATTTCAGTCTCAGCACTTGTTTGAAGCAGGAATACACCAGTGTAGAAATGAGTACAGACTATGAGGAATGAGACGGAGGGCATCCGGTATTCTTTATGCTGAAAAAATTCCAAATTACTCTACTTGCTTTCTCTCCCCATTCATGAAGGTGTACAAGTGCCACCAACAACTGTGGCGAGGCAGGAAGAGCTGTTCTTCGCACTTGATAGCATGTGTGATCTGCAAAGCCAGGATGTCTGCTGCATCACTTTGCAGATGCCAATTTTCAGGAAGGTTAAGTAGGTGTAAGAATGATCAGTAATTTTATAAATTACAGAAAATCAGTAATTTTAAAAATTACATTAGAAATCCTTATTGTCTCAAACACTTCAAGTTCAGCAAGGGGCAGTCTTCATTCAAAAAAAAAATTTTGCTTTTGTAATTTCATCCAACTTTTCTCAAACTTGGCACCCTGAGAATACTTTTAATGAATGCTTGTTACAGACTTCTGAAAGCATACCTGAAACTTCCTAGGATTTCATACTGAAGAAGTACCCTTAAACTCCTTGTAGGATCAGTGCTAACCTATGTGTGCACATACTGTAGCATGAGATGGGACTTCCACCTGAAAAGGGGCAGAGCCAGACAGCTACTGGGACATATCCCTCAGATTTCAGACGATAATATAAGGCACCTGGAGGATGTGAGAGCAAGGAAGCTATTTTTCTACTGAGTATATTCAGTGCTTCTAATACATGCAGAAAAAGGAGCCCAATATGGAATTTGCAGGGTGCGGGAAGGTGTTGGAAAAGGACATTGGTGTGTATGGGTATGTATGAAGGGTAAAAGCACAAGAAGCAAAGGCAGCATCAGAAGAAGTTTTAGGGAGGGTGGGCAAGAGTTTAGGAGTGTGTGTGAAGATGGTATCTAATATTTGGTGCACAAGGTCCTTTTGGGAATTCAGCTTTTTCTGTGGAGTCTTCAGTCTCCCTATTCTGTTTCAGCAAATAGGCATGAAACTGATATGCATGCCCTACACACAGCTGATCCATTTTGGGATGGGAGCTATTACTGTTGTCACTTTTTAAACTTAATTACAGCAGTCTGTGATCTAGTCTTCCTGTTAACAAGATAGCTACAGATAAATCTGTGTGAGAGAGATATGGATCAATAGGTATTTTAGAGGAAGGGGCAATGTTATGTACAATGGATTTGAATCAGAATGGCTTGTTAAAATTTATCGTTAGCTGCACCTTTAACTTCTTGCACTTATTTTACTCATTTTTTATATTGGAGTTTCAGTGTTGCCAGTCCTGACAACTTAATTGTGAGTCTCATAACCTTTGCTCTTGTTCTGAAATGTTTAGAATTTGGCATTTATGTGACAATTGTCCTAGAATTTCAAAAGTAACTAAGAGATGAAATCCATGTGTATACTGAAGACCTACTTAAAATTGCACTGGGGATGTTGAGTGTCTTTTGTAAACTACCATAAAACTTTTTTCTTTTTTAATTTTCTCATTGGACCAAGGAGGGCAAGAACCTGGGGGGATATGAATAAATGAATTGGTTTTGTGCTGCTGGTACTGGCCTTCAGAGAAACTGGGAAAGGTGCTGTTCCCCTTCCCAGAGCTGTGAAAACTGTGATAAAACCCATTAGCCATCTGTGCATGCGTTGTAATTGGTGGTTTCTGCTGTCATGGGCAGTTAAAGAACAACCAGACTTTTGTGAGTTTATCTCTCAATGTACTGGTTGTGCTGAGGTTAATGAGACTCCCTAGGAATATAAACACGTCATGTGTAAGTGTAGAGTATGAGGTGTGTATTTTTATTGTAACATTTCAAATAGAAACTATTTATTTGGGAAGTGTCAAGTCTGCGGTTGGCATATGAAATTCAAAGGCAACTGTAAGACATTTTGAAGTCATCTTATGCATGGTTTTTGATATCTCTGTGGCCTCAGTGGAATCTTAGATGGAATACTTTTTGTCTGAATTTTCATTGCCTCAGTAATTGTATCTGTTCATACTCAGTCTTTTTACATTTTGAATTATTTCCATAACCTTTCCTGAGGACAAACAGATATCCTATTAGATATATGAGCCTTCAGTATTATAAGCTCTAAAAACATTGCAAGATTTTTGTCAGTCATTTTTGTCAAAAGTTTGTCAGACAGCAGCCATAATGTTATGCTGGAGTTCCTCGCGCATATATGTTCCCTAAAAGACATCTAGTTCTGCTAGGAATTATACCTCAAAAGAGTTGTTCTGTAGTATTTATGTTTCTTAGGCCTTCAAACCTTTCCTCAGGGAAACTTTAAGTTGAAATTTGTCCTTGAATTGCTGTAAGGGAAACATGATTTATATGTTTTGATGCTTCTCCTGTTCTAGATCCACTCAGATTCTTATTTAAATGCAGTATTGTTTTTTTATGGTAGAACTTCTGGTTTGCTCCTGATCCTGTAAAAGGTTTTGTAAAGAGAGGATTTCATCCAATAAAATGGGATCTATACATAGAATATCTCATGTTGGAAGGGACCCATAAGGATCGTTAAGTCCAACTCCCTGCTTTTTGCAGGACTACCTAAAACTAAACTGTATGACTAAGGGCGTCGTACAGACACTCCTTGAATTCTTGACAGGTTTGATGCCATGACCGCTTTTCTGAAGAGCCTATTCCAGTGACTGACCATCCCCTCAGTGAAGAATCTTTTCTTGATGTCCAATCTAAACTTCCCCAGACAAAGCTTCATACCTTTTCCTTGTCTCCTATTGCTGGCCATGTACATCTATGTGTAGGCTGGGTTGTTTTTAATTTAGGTTACACCTTTAAAGCTGAGTAAAGTTTGCCTAATGTTATATGGGAGTCTAATTGTCACCCATTGGCATTATGTGAGGTAGCACAACCTGGCTGAAGATGGAATGCTTTATTTAAATATCAGACCCTAGACAGCATGAGAGAAACAATTATATAAAGTTACAGCAATTACATTGTTCAGATTGTAAATCAATACTTTTCATTCAACAGAAAGAAAAGTTACATTATGGCTGAGAGCGCATGACTAAAATGACAAGTGCATGCCTTGCTGCAAGTGTCTTTCTTGGCTTTTTTTTTTTCAATAGTTAGTATCACTATTTTCTGAATCAGTTCTCCTCTTACCTCTGAGCTGTTTTCCTTCTGAACACTGAAAACAGAAGGCAAGGGAAGGTGGAGTTCCCGCCCTCTTTCACTTGAATAGGTGGCTATGCAGGCCCTGGATACTCATCTCGCTTCTCTGTCTATAAAGAGTCTAGTAGAGTGGAGTGCTATTTTAATGACTAGACTGCTAGGGTAACACTAATTTTAAAGTTTTAATTAAAACATCTTACTAATTGAGAGAACAACGGAACAATCAAGTATCAGTGATTCTGCTTCGTAAGAGGAGTTTCTTAACATCCAGATTGTGAAGAAACTGTCTTCACTGCTGTATAGTTTTGTCCATGAACCATGTTGCAAGTGCTGCATCACTTTTTCGAGAGTTTATAGTTCCTTTCTGGAAAAGAATGTGAGATTTATCTTAAGAAAATAGCTGAAACAATACATTAGTATAATTTTAACTGCATCTAGATAGCCATGGGACATCTTAAATTATGAGGATGACTGATTTAAGGGAGTTTGGCTTTGTTTTATGGTACAGTAAGAATTCTTACTATAGTAATCTTCTGCTAAATCAGTCAGAAATTAATATAGTTCCAGGTTTGGTTTTTCCCCCAGAAGATTTTGCAAGTAGATTTAGTATTGTGAGAGTTCTGAAGAAGGAAGTAAGTGTCTGAGTGTCAAAGCAGCTGTGCTTCAGGAGAGATAAATGGCTACCTCATTTTTCTCCTGCAAAATAGTTTTTTTTTTTTTTGTGCAGAGTTTAGATACCCTCTGGAATAACCAGAACAAAAATAGTGAAGTATTAAAGCAGTGTATGGTATCTCTGGTATATGGAGTTTTTTTCTTGGTGTTTGGAAGGAAACACACCCTTCCTCCACCTCTCCATCCACAGTACTGCAAAGAGCTCTTATGCAAAACTGTAAATGTTCAGTATCTTATAGACTTTCTGGCTTGAAACATTGTGCTGTAAATCCTGCAGCAGTGACTTAAGTGGAAGAAGGTACCCATTCTCAACTTTCAACCTGTCATTCCTATGTAATCATTCACTTGTTTTTGTCATAGGCCATAATTTCTTCTCTTTCCTCATGTGGTATGGAGTCTTCAACTCAACACAAAAAAGAGACATAAGCTAGATAGATTAATCAATGTATTTGTTTCCATGTCATTTAACTAAAATTAATTATATTTGATTTGAATTTGTTAGACTGAAATAGTGTGTTTCCTCTAAAATTTCTTATTGAAATTCAAGAAATTACTGAATATCTGAAACAAGGTAATGGAAATTCTTTCTCTCCTCTGAAATTAGTATTTTGCTCCTTTTTAAATTATTAAAACCTTTGGGGCTTATTGAATTTTCTTGATAGGTCACAAATATTTGCTCTTGAGATGAATAAATCAAATCTGGTGATGTATAAATCATCTCCAGCCTTCTGCAACCACTGTGTGTTCCATCACATGAAAATCTATGTTCTTCTACTACTCAAGAAGATGGTAGGGCAGAATATCTCCAGGGAGTCTGTTTAAGAACATACTCTTATGAGGTCCAGCTCCAGAGGTGCTGAAAGAGATGGTCTGAAGAGGGAAAAAATCCTAGGTGGACTTTTCTGTGAGAGTGAACATGTAAGGTGCCATAGCTGTGTTACCGCTATTTGTATTTTGTAGAGGTAGTTTTTATAGTATGAGGAAGAGGCTTTTTTTTCCAGTCATTTCTGAAGTTCTCTATCTTCAAGAGCTCCCTGCTTCTGAGATCCTTTATATTTCTTATCTAAGATGTCCTGGAAAAACAGATAAGGTGCTCAACATGCATTAAAGCTTTATCAATTTCTGGACTAAAGTGCCCTTCAGTGAGAATGTCCAGGTGAATGCAACTTTGTTGTCTGAATTGCTGAGATGAAATGGGAGAAGAGCAGTTTGCAAGGGACTAGTGAGTCAAATGGTAAAGGGCTTTATAGGTCAAAACTAACACTTTGAATTTAACTAAAGAACAGATCAGTGTTAGTGCAATACCTGCAGTTCTGGTGCTTGTATCCTGTGAGCACTTGACTCAGCATTGCATCAGGTTGAGCTTCAACACACCTTTTTGATGTACATCGTTCTGTGCTGATTTCATTAGGAAAGAACACAGGTATGGGTAACTGCAGTGGAACGCTTGTCCATTAGGTAGTGCAGCCTTGTGGACAAAGGTAGCTGGAAGTAGGGGAGGTGATTCTCACAGCTGCTTCTCATATCTGATCATGAGAACCAGCAAGATTCCTGAATCAGGTATTACTTGAGTGTTTCTATTATTTTTTTTGTCAGCAATTTCTTTAATCTCATACCACAGATTTTCCAGTCACTGTGATTTGTGTGGTGCTTATACGTTAATCACATCTACCTTGTACCCCATGTAAAACAGGTGAAATACCTGTTATTGAGACCTAGAGGAGAAAGGTGACTGACGCTCCAGGTAGAAGGTAAAAACACCAAAGAGAGATGAAAAAATGACACATAAAAAACTATTTTTTTAGTTGAACTGCCAAAAGTTGCCTAAAGATTCTACAAGATAGACTATTTGGATGATAAAAGAATAGTGGTATTTCAAGATGAAATGTACGCACTTAGGTATATGAAGAACTTAATTGCAGCTAGGCATGTGTAAGAGTAAGTCTAAAGAAATAACATTATTCTGGATAGGAATTGAATAATAGCTTGAAGATAGTGATTCAGTGTTCAGCAGTAATCTAAAAAATAGGTAAACCTTCAGAAAATCATTTGAAAAGAAAGGAGAACAAACCCAAAGCTGCTATTGTGTTATTGCAGAAATTTTCTTTGTGTAAATGTCATCTCAAATATTAGTCATCATAAACCAAAAATGACACAGAAGACACGGACAAGACAAGAATGATCAGTTAGAAGTACAATATATCTTCCTTAGAGTTGAAGGTAGTTCCAACTTAGTGAGAAATAATCAGTTTTTTCATTTCAGTTTTCAAAAGAAGGTATAGTTTCTAACTGTTTAGCATTCCACTAACTTGGAGGTCAAAGGTATAAATGAGTTCAAAAGTGAAGGTCCTTCACAAAGTTGTGAAGGATAGGTTTGGATTTAATCTTTGTATTATGAGGTAAACTGCTGGTGATTAGAAGGATAAACAGGAGAAAGGAACACATTTTCCTGTCTTTATCCCTCTAACAAACTTGTTGCTTTCAAAAACAGGCTAGAGGAACTTTTATTCTGAGCTTGTATGATTATCACCATGTATGTTCCTCTGACAGCTTTCAGTTATGCTAATATTAAAAAAGTTGACATTTTTTCCTTTTTTTTAATTAGGCTTATACCTATTCTACAGTTATGACTTGTTCAGATAATGGAAAGATTTTAATATTTCTAGAGGGAGAGCTGAGAACTGAGCCTCCATACAGCAGAACCAAGGTTGATTTGTATACCTTACTGTATAGTACATTATATATGAACCTGTAATGTATATTAGTTTGGCATAACTCTTTCCCTGACATAAACACATCTGTTGTCTGTTACTGTCCCCATAATAATAAGGTGACAGCCATAGAGACTGATGCATATCATGTATGTTGAATCCATTAAGGTATCTGAGATGGTAGTGAATCCGTTATTTGTTCTTCCACATGATGAGTTTGTGGCTTCATTTTCTGTAGATTGCTGTAATTAACAGGCTTTATAGCATCTCATATTTCTCAGTAACTTCCTGTGATGAAGAGCAGAACCTTAGATACGTGGTAATGGTACTTCTCAGAGAGTGTGCCATGGCTCCAGGGCTGGTGGGTCTTCTGCCACTTGTCACAGCTTGAAAATGAACACTGTGACGAGTAAAAATATGAACAGGTTGTTGACCCGTTAAAAGGTTGTGAGGAGCCTGGAACAATTGCTGAAATTCTCTCACACCACACAACACCATATTTAGGATTAAATGTCACTGCTGTGAAGTTCTTTTATTAGCAGTTGCAGTTATCTCTGAAAACAGAACCAATTAGATGGTTCCTTTAGCAGTGGCCTGGAGAGATCTTGTGAGATTCCCTTTCTTGTTTCAGGTTTGGTATTTGGCCACTAAATTTCAGGAAGGTGAGAATTAGGGCAATTGCTCTGCCAGGATTCCACTGAAGGTATGTGCAGATAAACCTCATATAAATGCACAGTCAAGTAAACTTCTTTGAGTCTTAACCTCTTGTTGTACACTAATTTGGGGTAGTTGAAGGTCCCACATGAGATAATGAAGACAAGAATAATCATGACATTGCCTCAGTTCCTTCCTACTGTGAATGCCAGTGGGCATTCTGTTCTGACATTTCACTTGGTTTTGTCCTGGTTTTGGCTGGCATAGAGTTACTTCCTTCTTATTAGCTGGTGCAGTGCTGTCTTTTGGCTTAGTCTGAGAACAATGCTGATAACACACTGATGTTTTAGTTGTTGCTGTGTAGCACTTATCCTGATCAAGGGCTTTTAGGTCTCTCATGCTCTGCCGGTGAGGAGGGGCACAGGAAGCCAGGAGGAAGCAGAGGCAGGACACCTGACCTGAACTAGCTAAAGGGGTGTTCCATGCCCCAGCATGTCATGCCCAGCATATAAACTGGGTGTAATTGGCCAGGCGGGGCTGATCACTGCTTGGTGATGGACTGGCTGTTGGTCAGCGGATGGTGAGACACTGTATTATGCATCACTGCTGTTATGTGGGGTGTTTGGTTTTTTCCTGTTTATTTGGACTTTTTTTTTGTTTTAGTTTTATATCTCTTTGTTACTTTCCTTTTCATTATTATTATCATTATTAGTATTATAGTTAATAATTAAACTGTTCTTGTCTCAACCCATGGGTGATTTTTTTTTCCTGAATTTCCTCCCCATACCTCTGAGGTGGGGAGAGCGAGCGAGCAGCTGCTTGGTACTTAGTTGCCAGCTGGAGTTAAACCACGACAGGTTTCCAGGTTGGTACTGCAGATCCTCCATCATTCTTCTTCAATGCCAAAAGCGTTGTCCTTCTTTAATGGAGCAGTTATATTCACCTCAACACTCATCATTTTCTTTTGTTGATAAAATACAGAATACATTAAATTTTAAAGTAAATTAAATTTCAGGCTTCAAGTCAATCCGTGAACACCTTCTCAAGCTGTCTAGCATTCTGTAGAAGTAGTTTCTATGTGTGCTAGAGAGGACACAGAGGAAGCTCTCAGGAGTTCTGATTAATTTTCTGAAACTAATCTATATGATGCCTCAGGTAGTTGGCCATATCATCTCACTTTTGGGTTGCCTTCAGAGTTTCATCACTTCATAGTCTAGATTGCCTTAAAGCTAAAAATTGGTAGGATGTCTATTTCCATATAGTTTCTGCTCCTTCCTCAGAGACACCAGGGTCTTGGCCTGCGGAACCTTGAATTCATAGATCATGTGATCTTTTGCTGTGATCCTCAGTGGATTTTTCAGCAGAAATTTTGATTATCCTTTTTAATGAAGTGTGGAGGGATAGAGGCAGCTGAGCAGTGATTGCGAGCTGCAGTCTTTCTCTTGTACGTAGGTAATTCCATTGCAGTGTAAGAGTTCTCAACAGTTACTCCCATCTGAGGGTGGTTGCTTTTACTGTTCTCATGATATGAATTCATCATTTGCATTATGTGACAAACTCAGGACTGAAACTGTGGCTCTAAGGAGCAATGCTTTGTGAAGAACAGAACTGATAGGATTATTTCGAAGTGGATCCTATAAACACACAACTTACTGTAGATTATCTACATTATAGGAATGTGGAGGTTGATTTGGCTTTGTTTTTTTTTTTAACTACATTTTGTGCATAAATACTTTTTTAGTTAGAAAAATTGAGATTTTTGCATTGCGTTCTAGAAAGACATCAGGTGATATAAGAAAAAAAAGAAAAAAAGAACAATAAAGCCTTTCATGTGAGTGCCTCAAAGTGAAAATGAAGGAAGGCTAAAATCCAGTACTTTCAAAAAAAAAGATGAAAATTTTAGTTCATGACACATTTAAACTTGAGAAAGAGATGAAGGTGAACTCATCTTTTCGTGTTAAGTTTTAATTCATGTATAGAAAGCTTTCTTCTCCTAGCTATAATACTAGGGATGACTTTGAAATGGTGTATCGTTGAGCTATGTCCTTCTATGGGATCAGCTGTAGCAATATATGTAACTCAAAAAATGAAACATTTGCAGGGATTCTTCGCTGGGGTTTATACTGGTACATGTGAAAAAGCTAGTGTGAATTCTTTATAAGTCTTCCTAAAGAAAAACTTTGTAAGCTGTGTCTCTAGTATTCAACATTAATGTTTTTGTCATAGAAATATTATTACACTTTCCTGATTAGCTAAATTTGGTTTAGGTTTTGTTTTTTTTGGGGGGAGGAGGGAGGGTATTTTAAATACAAGAATTGTCAGCTATGTGGTTTTAGGAATTGCATATCATATTATATAGGTTACTTTAATTAAAGCTACTCCCCTAAGTATTCTTACTGATTGTTATCTACTTCCAGACAGAGTGCATACATTTGAATTTATACTGCTTGAGTTCTTTGTGGTGTTTTTCAAAAATGACTGACTGATTTTCTGAGTAGTCTAGGTGATGCTGCTCTGTATTCAGTACATTAGTAACATTAAGTCATAGTGCTGGAACATGAGGTTATATGCATATACAGGTACATCATAAGTCTTGGGAATTATGGTGCATTTTTGGTCCATAATTTTATTTATGTATTGCAAAGATGCCTCCATTTCTGTTGTGAAATGTTGCTGCTGTTGACAGCACAAATAACTGTATGATGCTGAAGATAAATGACTGCTATCTCTTACTGTATTTCAGCTGGGGATGAGGAAATTAGGGAAACAAGATGCAGCTTATTTTACTTAACAGTTGGTATAGGCTTTGTAATCTTTTCAGATAGCCTTTTTTCACAGCATAATTTTAAGATATTATAAAGGCACAAACACAGCGCTAGGTGGGATAAAATTCTGTCTGTAGTAGTTAGGTTTGTTTTTGCAAGTAAGAGTGGGATGTGGCTGGCAGAAGACTATTTGTTTTTTATATAGCAAGGCATGCTATATTATTGCAGGGTAACGTATCCTGGAGTCCTGTTTTGCATCTGACTAGATGTCCACCCCCAGTGGAAAAGCTTACAGATCTGCTCTCTTATTAAAAGTCAAATGGTAATGAAATTCCATACCTTCACTAAGCTCAGCATCTGGTATCTGTGTGTGTTAACTGCTGGTCATGCTGCAGATGAGGCAGATGATCATAGAATCATAGAATAGTTAGGGTTGAAAAGGACCTTACGATCATCTAGTTCCAACCCCCCTGCCATGGGCAGGGACGCCTCACGTTAACCATGTCACCCAAGGCTTATTAGTACTTCTGGCTAATAATTAGAGGCAAACAGAATTCCTTAGAACAGTATTTATGCAGTACCTTTAACTAAGAGTTTAAAAAAAAAAAAAGAAGTAAGGCTTGAAAAATAGTATTCAGCTTCCCTAAGAGACAATCCTAAATCATCTTAAATCAAGTTCTAATCGTAGATGTATTGCACCAAAGTGGTTTAGTCTGAATTATTTTATTTATATGAGATCTTTACTAGCATAGCAAGGAACACAGAAGTATCTATAACAGATGAAACAATCTCAATGTAAGAGTGTTCAAAGGAAGATACGGTTTTGCTAGAAATGTCAGGGTTAGGTTTTGCTATTGCACAGAAAACGTATAGTTGTCCAAAGTCATTTGATTAATGTTTTATATGCAAAGACTGTTTTCACTGAGTTGAAAATGTATCTGGACTGGTTTAAGTATTTTTCAGATGTGCAAGATTATTACATAATGTTCTCCATGTTGTTTTTCCATTTGAACTTGCACTTTAAACATTCTTTGTAATGCAAAGTGTATTTGAAATCAATCACTAAACCCACAAAATCTCTTTTTTTGGTCTTAAAAGTTGCAAAAATAATTGGCACTATGTTACACTGCATTATATTTCAGACAGTGACTTTTTAAATGAAGTCCTACCACATCAGATAGTGCAGATGGTATAGTTCAAATATTGGTATAGTGAAGCAAGTTTAACAGCATGGTGTACTTGGAATAACTTGTCATGCATTCCATTGTGCAATATTATCCACTGCGTCACTTGCCATCTTAAGAGAAAAACTATATTCTTTGCATTCAGCACATTTTTGTTACTTCGGGGTTGTTTTATTAAAATCGTCTTGTGTACTCTTATGTGTTCTAACTTCAAACTAAACCCATACTTGCAGTTTAGGGAAGAAGCCATATTTTGTGATCACGTGTGACAGTAAGGAACTGAACTGGACTTGGACAGGTATTGTCCCTTCCTGTCCTCTCTTTCTGAATGCAACTGGTTAAGCATCTTGTTAAATCAGTTTTTATGAAGTATTATCAGTGTTTATGAAGTGGCTGGCCAGATGTCCAAGTGACTTCCACAAGTGAGTAAATTAAAAAAAACTATAAAATGTGTTTACTCTTCCTTGTGTATTCAGTCTGCAGCTGCCAAAATGGAAAGGCATGTGTTGAGGAGCAGTGGCTCTCCTTAGTCATGCATTTTCTTCTATGAGGAGAAAAAGAAGCTCATGAGGTTGTATGATACTTGTACAAATTACTGCATGTAGTTATTACTTCTTGAAGAGGAGGGAAGAGTCAGCTGCCTTTCTCCCTTGCTTCCTCTCTCACCTACTCTCCTCTGTCTTGTATGACTCAGTGTAGACTAATGGAAAGAGGACATGACTTAGCATTTCCATTTGAACTCTTTATAGTATGACCACACAGAACACAAGATAAGTACTGGCATTCTTTTCATTAAATTTTATGACTAAATGATGGTTTGCATGCTTAGTTGATTGACCATCAGAGCTGTGATGTTGTGTAATCTTTCTGTTTTACATATAGCTATTTGCAGATGACTGCATAATTAATATGCCAAAAAGCAACAGACATGCCTCCCTGCATATGAAAAATTGTTCTCAAGTGCCACAGAGCATTTTGGAGTCTGCTCTGGGATGAGAGCCACGGCATGACTGACTTACAGTACTGATAACATGAAACTTTTATTTGTAGCTGGTTTCCATGAAGTTTTAAAACCTAAGTGCATAGGTATTTGACTTCTTTTTTTTTTCCTTTTAATTTTGGCGAATTGTTTTTTTTTAGGTCAGTCCTCTTTCACCCCCTTAGGAAACAAACCAGTCCTGTCTTACAAGAGGCTCTGTGTAGTCCATCTATTCCAGTTGTAATTCTAGATAGCCTTTTTCTTTTGGTCAGGAAGCACAGGGAGAGAATAGGGATAAGAATAGTAGGGAGTCAAGCAGAAATGCTGAGAAGCTTGCATGGATGAACAAGAACTTCCTAAGGAGACTCAAATGTAAAAAGGAAGCATACTGAACATGAGCCAGCAGTGTGCACTCGTATCCCTGCACTGTGCATTGGGCTGCATCAAAAGGAGTATGACCAGCAGCTCGAAGGAGCTGATCCTGCCCCTCTACTCTGGTCTCATGAGACCTCACTTGGAGTATTGTGTGCAGTTGTGGTGTCCTCAACATAAAAAGGACATGGAACTGTTAGAACAAGTGCAGAGGAGGGCCACGAGGATGATCAGGGGACTGGAGCACCTCCTGTGTGAAGACAGGCTGAGAAAGTTGGGTCTGTTCAGCCTGGAGAAGAGAAGGCTGTGTGGAGACCTCATAGCAGCCTTCCAGTATTTAAAGGGGGCCTAAAAGGATGCTGGAGAGGGACTCTTTATCAGGGACTGTAGTGAGAGGACAAGGGGTAGCAGATTTAAATTTAAACAGGGGAAGTTCAGGTTAGATATAAGGAAGAAATTCTTTACTGCGAGGGTGGTGAGGCACCCGATCACATTGCCCAAAGAAGTGGTAAATGCTCCATCCCTGGCAGTATTCAAGGCCAGGTTGGACAGAGCCTTTGGTGGCATAGTTCAGTGTGAGGTTTCCCTGCCCATGGTGGAGGGGTTGGAACTTGATGATCTTAAGGTCCTTTCCAACCCTAAGCATTTTATGATTCTGTGATACAGAAGGTGGAAGCAGGGACGAATAACTGGAAATGAATACAGAGACATCTTCCAAGCATGCAGAAATTTAGTTAGGAAAGCCAAAGCCCAGCTGGAATTGAAACTGTCGAAGGATTTCAAAGACAACAAGGTCTTCAATGCAATAAATGCAGATTTTTTTTTTAATACAGTAAAAATAATTAACTTGTAAATACAGGACTGTTTGGCTTCTTTGTATTAGATCCCATTATTCTGTGGGCTGTTTGGCTTTTTTTCTGTTTACGTGCCTTGGTCCAACACCCTACTTGCTTCTGGACTGCAGTTCTTGTTTTCTCTGGCTTGCCTCCTGTGCCCCCTTTTGCTGTGGATGTCCACCACATTCCTCTTAACATGGTGCCTGTCTTTTGGCACATATTGGTCTCTGGAGGTGCTTGCTTGCTAGCTTTCTTTTTCCCTGAGGATCCTTCTGTCCTGTTCTCCCTCATCCTCAGACAAATTTGATGTTGACAGAATAGGGACAAGAAATGTACATGTTTTGAATGTATTTTCTTATCAACTGGAAGCTTTTTTTTATGTTTTCTTTGGACCTCCATGCTTGAGACACCTAATAAAAAAATATGGCCTGGAGAGTGAAAGGGTTCGTTTTGCTTTCTTCAAAGTGGGACTCTGTGGCAGAGCCCATTTCGGATGGTCTAGTGATGTGGGTCGCTGCAGCTGCCTTGGGCATGAACCAGGGCTGTGTTTCACCTGATAGCTCACTGCACCTCCTCAGTGCATAAAAGTTAAGAATATTTCTGGTTGTCTGGGATGTCCTCTCTGTTGAGCTGTGTTCTTTCTCTCCTGATGGTTTCGCTTATGTATAAGTTGCTATTGCCTGTCGTGGCATAGTCTGTCCAGTGCTCCCCCAGCTCCATGAGGTTTCTGGGGAGCCAGGAGCCATCTGAAGGACAGGCCAGCAGGGGTTGCTGTAGGAGTAGGAGATGGAGAAGACTCGCTGCCTCCCTTTCAGAGAAGCCCTCCCTAAGGATTTGCTCCTGCTGCCCTCTTTTCTCTTGTACAGCACCCAAGCTCACTTGGGCTCAGCAGTGGCTTCCCAGCACAGAGTAGGTGTCTGCTCCTTTACTCACAGCTTTGCATATTTTGTATGTTAATAAGTTAAATACTGCGATTCATCTTTATAATGCTAAAACTAACTTCAGAGTTCATATATGGCTCAGTACATTTAAAATGTTTTTTTTATATTTATTTTTTCAGTAAAAGCAGACAGTGTCATTTGTAGTGCTTATTTCCAGATGCCCATAGATTATTACCTTAATATCATTTGTCACTCAAGAACTTGCAGATTTCCTTCAGGACTGGAATGTAATTGAATTGGGAATGATTAGTTGCATCCTTTTGATTGAATGTGGAGTATTTTCCTTAATTCCTATGAAATCAGCATTAGCTATTTTGGCTGCAGTTCTGTGTTGGGTTGAGGCAGTGCTCCATTGTAAATCAATATATTTTCAAAAAGACTGCTGTAAATTGCCTAGATAGCATATGCATGGTTACTTTGGCTGCAATGCTGCTGCAGAGCCTCATACTCTGCCTTTCTGGGAACTCCACAGGCAAGTCCATCATATTTTTAAAAAAAAAAAAATCTTTTTAGAAAGAGCATGGTATTGCTGCTGAAATTTACACAGGGAAGTGTTGTAACCTCAGTGCTCATCTGTACCTTTTATATTTTGCTCCACTAGGATTACCCTGTCTTGAGGGATTTCTTTGTTTTCTGCTTTAGATTTCCCCCTTTCTTAGCTGTAGTACAGCCGTACCATTTCAGCTTGCTAGTGCAGAAAGATGTTGTGAATTCAGTTGCTGAATGAGCCCAGCCTCACTGCAAACACTAACATTGCTAGAGAGATGCCAAAGAGTTGCAGGTGAATCTAACCTGATCCGGGCAACAGCAAAACGGTAAGATAGGGCTTGTTTAAGTGTCTGGGATTAATTTGATACTGGGGTTTCCCATTTCAACCTGAAGCCTAGTTATCACATGCTTCCAACTTGAGCAGGATTCATTCTGTGCATGTCAGGGTGGTTTTTCTCGGGAATGCTTAAAATCCAGGCAGCGGGAGGTGGTGGGAAGCTGGGAATGCCACATGAGACCTCTCGGCAGCCACCCTGGTGAGACTCCCCAGCAGCACTGCCTGCGGTTTGTAAATATCAGGGAAAAGGTAGGGAAAGCCTTAAAAGCGATATTTTTCTTGGTACAGCTTTGTATTTCTCTCTCTGGCAGCCTTATTTATTATTGTATTAAGAGAATAGCATGGACAATTTTTTCCGATATATGCTTGGTTGAACGCCCTCTGGGACGAGTAAGTGAAGGACGTGATCAGCCACTTTTTAATTTCTGCTAACAACTCTGTGCATCTTGCTGGATCTAAATAAATGTCTTTATCAGTTGCATATTTGCTTTGCAGTGGAAGATAAAATTAAAATGATCCTTTAAAAATGCATGCTATATCATGGATGACAGAATATCTTCTTGCCTTGTTAATCTCTGATTATTTTATTTCTTTTGCATGTATTTAATAAAAAATAAGTGAGGTAGTCATTTTAAGTAGTCATTCTTGTATGCTTATGTAGGAGTGTGTTGGCAGTGGTTTGGATCTTAGTGGAATATTTCAACATATGAAAGCTTAGAGCAGCAGCATGCTCAGGGAAAGACAGGAGGAAAAAAGCAGCTGTTGTCATTAGTAGAAGACAGAAGGATTCAAATGTGGCCATTGTATGGAATAATTGGAATTATTTTGATGACTTAACTGCCAGCTAGTGTATTACAGTTGTAGATCAAGCTATAGATCAATCTCAACAGAAATCCAGTGGAACTGACCAAAAAAATATTTAAGCATATGTTCTAGCATTTAAAGGAAATCAACTATGGTAGTAATGGTAGAGGGATGAAATGTTTTTTGCTATTAATAGTTAAGTGTAAAAGCAGAGGGGTTTCTTTCTAGGGGAGTATGCTTATACTTTATGCAGTATGTGAATTATACTCCAAGAAGAGATCAGTTGTATATCAATGTGGGATCAAACAACTAGTTTGACAGGTGTTCATGTTTGCTTTTTCTGTACTTGCCAATTAAGGTTTTTTTCTTCTTTGTCACTGAGATGATTAAAAGGGGAAGATTCGTTCCTATCCCAATTATTTGCTGAAGGTTTCGTTATTATTTTGCTGAAGTTCCTTATTTAAGGAAAAAAAACCAGTGTGACACTGTATATGCTATCATGTGAATGATGGGAAGTGGGCCATTTCACACCCTACACAAAGTTAATTTGCATAGTTTTGACTCGGAAGGTAGAGATGTTTTTTTTTTCTTGTTCAAGAATAACCTTGGGTGTTTCTATTACAATAATTATTACAAGTGATTTTTGTGTGACTTTTACTGTCATACCTATTAATAAATTGCAGACCTTCAGTGCGTTTGCCATTGTTTAATGCATAAAAGTAATCCAACCATTTGTTTTTTTTCTCGTTGTAAAAGCAATGAAAGTCTGGAAACTTTTAGGCACATGGGATTTTTTTAAAGCAGTTTTTAAATTGCAGGTTTTTTTTCTTAATGATATTTTTCTATCTATGTATATTTGTGAAAGCTGTTGCTTCCACTAGGTTTCTTCCTCCAAGTGTTTTTAATTCCCAAATGTTACACTGTCAGCTCTGTTCACTGTGTTACTACTGCATCTGGACTTGTCCCGTTTTAGTGTTCCAAGCTTAAGAAATCAATCATGTTTTGAACATTTTTTATTGATAAATAATATTCTCTATGGTATTGTTTACTTAAACAGAGATCCCAAATTAACTTGGGGTGAAAATAAAATATAATATGTAAAATGTGGCCAAAAGTTAAGAATCCATATGGCAAATATAAGAAATGCATAGTTTAATGAGTGGTTAGTGCTGCGTTCTTTATGAGGATCAAGATCTTTGTGTGGTTCAGTTCTGTAGTGAGCCTGGGGTCTGTCACAGTGTCCTTTATGTTTCTCTTATGTCTATGATTCCAGATAGAAAGAGCTTTAAAAAGTTGGAGTTGAGCAGGCTAAAAATCATCAGTGTCACATCTTAATGCAAGGGAGTTAGATAGCTTCTGAATTCCTACAGAAGTGGTCACCTCTCTCTTTTTAGTTATTTTGCTATGTAAGTGATAAACAAAACCAAACAATAAATTCCTAAAACCAAACGCACTCACACAAGAGGTTTTTAATGTTTTCCCCTCACACTGTAAGCTTGGGTGGGCTATTTGAAAAATTGACCTCTGAGGAGGTACTCTGTCTCGGGCAGGCAGTTCTTGCTCTCCTAGATACAAGAAAAGTGGAAAACCATTAGAAGGTTCTGTCTCGGCCATGATGCAGGTGTGCCTAGTTGATCCCAAAGAGTAACTGATGTAGGCACTGCAAGAGTGAGCCACACAGCTCTGCTGGGCTCCCAGTGCTGAAGGTAATGATTATTTTGACTTTTCAGGGAAATCCTTGTGTGGTGCTGGCTACCTTTTGCCTCTTGCAGGTTTCAGCCGCTGCCCTGGGATGACCTGCGTGGTCAGTAGGAATTTGCTCGTGTGAGAACTTCCTGGGTGAGTACCCAGGCAGTGCTTAGCCTGGGTCAGGTGAGGCTTCAGGCTGTCATATTCGGTGACTTCTGTGTAAATGTGATAGTAGATGTGCCCTTAAAGGTCATAGGAGCTGCCAAGCAGATCCAGACAACTTTGCTGGGGTTACTCCTGTTCAAAGTCTTGGTGAGGCAAAAATATTCAGCTGTCAGGCAGTGTTATATATTTGTAATTTTTTTGTAAATTGGTTTGATAATACTAGTGTTAAACTTTTCCTAAATATTTCAGGTACTGTTACAATGATAATTACAGCTTACAAACCATATTGAAATGGAGTAGAGTATCCTAGCAAATACTAATTGAAACAACAGAGAGACTGTGATACCAGTGCTCCAAAGCCTGTTGCCGAGCTCAAGAAAAACGTAGCTGGTGTTCTTAATTCTGGAAGAACAGGCTAAGTGTTACGTTTTCTGAGCCTGAATTGCCTTAGGTAGGTCCATACAGGCTTTCAACATCTTTGAGTAGGTTTTTCTTTTGGTACCATGGCAGGAAGGTACATGAATGAAAAATTGGTTAGTTAAGGAACGGACTCTTAGGGACTTTATCTTTTTTAATCCTGCTGTCACAATGTTAATGTCAGAACAACTTCTCCCAGCAGCAGGTCCATCAGTCATGAGGTGCTTCTTCCATGTACATGATGATTTCTGGGTTTTGGCGTAGTTCCGTAAATAACTTTCTGTGACTACTTTTTGCTTTTAAGATGTGTATTGTATATTGTCAGAATTATTGATTATATGCATCTCTTTTGCATGTGGCATATTTTCCACTGATATCTTCCATTCTACTCCCTGATTTAAAACTACATATAATTTTGGATTTAGCAATTTAGCAAAAAACAAGTAGTGAAATAGTAACTTAGCATAGTGCTGGATGTTGAATTTGGGGGAGTGAATTTGTACTGTGAGGTTTTTGAATCAACAGCATGAACAGATAATTTTTCCACTGTGAAAGTATCTTTCAGACTTTTCCCTCTATTGCTGGTGAACTGAGACAGTATTGTGATTCTGCACTTTTGCTTATCATATTCCTGGTTGGCTTTGTCTGAAGTTCCTGCGTGAGTTCTGGACTAACCCACAGAGGATGCAGATGCAGGGAGTTTTAGCTCTTATTGTCACACAAGCTGCTGGTGTGCCAGCCAGAAATGGTGTGAAAAGTGTGGGTGGAGATTTTTGATTTATTTTGTAAAAATTTTCAGAATTCATTACAGAATTTGGGGAAGTTAATGCTACAGTGGAACTTGCTATCTCATTCTGCTGCTGTTGCGGCTTCTGGTTGAAAAAGATTTGTGATAAACTTCAGCTAGATGTTAAGCTAGTAGCAAACATCAGCAAGCGAGCTTTTGACCTAATCTGTATAGTTGTATCCTGGAAATTGTATAGAATTAATGTTAGCTGTATTTCAGTTTTGCTGTGTCGGATGTTTGTAATTTAATATTAAATGGCATACAGCTTACCTGAAGAGGAAAATACAAAATGTTGCCAAGTTAGCAGTGAGGAAATAAAACCAGTAGGAAAAAGCATAATGCTTGTTTGTTGTGAAAGATCAGCTTAGTTTAATTCATTTCTGATGCTTTTCAGTGTAAAGGCTTAGTATGTTTGAATGTGTTCTCTCCCAGTTTCTTAAATCTTTGTATAAGTGCAAAGAAAATGTATTTAAGCCTGTAGGGAATATGTGTAAAATATGCTTGCTCAGACTTCTCTATAAATAGTGGGGGTTTTAATGAACAAATAGGTTCTATTGTTAAATATTGCTGTAGAAATGTTATTTTAATGCCATGCAGAAGAGTTGTCTTGAAAAGTTCTATAGTTGAGTGTGATTGATTTTGCTGCTGCCTGGGAAAGTGGTGGAACCACCATCCATAACTTTCAAGATGGCAAGGAATTACCTGTATTTGGCAAAGTAGTCCAGATGCATAAAATTATATAGCTATAAAAAATATGATTATACTGCTGATAGGCAGCTGTGCAGGAAAAGGCATGCAAAATGCCTGCAGTCAGTCTCAGGTTTGTGAAGTATTTTAATGAGAAACTTAAATGTACTGTAAGGACGGAGGACTTATCCCTGATGCTCTAACTTTAATGATAGTTATATGATTTTTGACCAATTTTATTTTTGGGGTTTCTTGTTAAAAGTGATTCAAGATGAACTCACAGCTTTGGAGGTGCAGATTCACCAACTGCAGAAGGCTTGGCTGTTTTGTACTGTTACAGCTTTTTCTTTAAAATTGATTTTAAGCACAGTCAGAAGTCTAATGCAACACATCTTTTTGTTTGAACGCTTTAAAGCAACAGCAGCGATTTTCACTTCTCTGTCAAAATACCAGTTTTTTTTGAAAATTAAGCATTAACTCTGTACTGTTCTGAAAATTCTTGGTTTAAAATTACTGTTGTCCTTATGGTGAGCTCTCCTCACTATCAGTTTGAAACCTCTCAATTTTAGGTTTTATGCATCTTTACAGGAAAAGATGTACTGGAGTGTTCTTCATATTCTGAGTCAGGGGACATAGAATTGACTAGGGTTGGAAAAGACCTTTAAGATCATCAAGTCCAACCATTATGGTATGCTTGCAGAAGTCCTGCCATTTTTTTTTTCAGTGTAGCACATTACATAATGAAAAGCAAGTTTTATCATGCTTCCTTGCACCTTTTTGCTTTGAAATTTATTGTGCTACTGCAAGCCTGGCAAACCTGCAGGAGCTGCTAGAAAATTCCCTGAAGACTTTTCATTCAATTTTTATAGATTTCTGTAGCCAGGCCATTTATCTGAGGTGAGAGAAAGGAAGAAAGGAAAAAAAAATAAAAGAGAGAGGTTAGGTGTGTATGAGATCCAAACGCAGATAAGGACTCGCTTCATTTAATTGTGACACTGGACTTGTCATCCTTGTCTGAACTCTCAAACTTCCATGAAAGACACCAATGGCAGAAGGGTTGTGGATGGCTGTTATTAAGATTTCTGGGAGACTGAGTTGGAATATAGGTTATTCAAATCTCTGTATAATACTTGCACAAGAGAATAATGACAAAGTTGTAGCTCTTTTTCTGCCTATATCTTTATACTGTGCCAATTTGATAAAGGATACCTTGTCAAATTCAGTGGTTTGGAAGATAATATGTAAGGGAGCAGATCTAGAATTGCTCAGTGAGCTTGTCTTTCCTTGTGACATTGATCTGCTTTGGAAGCTGTATTTCTCAAGCTGTAGGTTGTTGAGCTTGGGGATAAAGCACCTCAAAGGAGAATTCTTTCTTGGGAGTAGAATGAAACTTTGAAATGCATTAGCAGAATTAAGTAAAGAACTCATTACATAGTTTTTCACTTCAGCAAAATAATGGTAGTAAAATAGGAATCTCAAAAGAGAAGGAAGGAAGTAAAGCAGCAAAAATGCAGAAAAGAGGGAGGGGAATGAAGTAAGTCAATTGTTGTGTGTTTGGCTATTTTTAACAAAGGAATTGATCTGAATGAAGGAAGAAGAGCCAAGCTAATTTATCGTTCTAGACTTGAATTATTTCTCATGAAGCACTTTCTAAGGGTCTACAGAAGATACTGTGAGATTCCCATTGATTTGTAAAGGGTGGTACAGCATACTGCTTCAGTGCAGTGAACATTGTTGTCATACCTGACAGAAGGTGGTTGTAAAACTTCCGCCTGCAAATGTATGTATTTCACAAAAGTGATTATGTAACCTGCCCCCTTCCTCTTTTCTTTTATAAGAAAAGTGTGCTTCAGAAGATATTTGAAGGTTGGTCTTGAGTTCTTAAACTATCCTGTCTGACTTTTCAGACTGAAACAGATTCTCTGGTTCATTGTAATTATAAACTAAGTTTTTATTTCATCACATCTCATTGCTTTCATCTGACTTCAGTCTCACCAGATTAAAGAATTTAGTTGACTTCTCAGCTGAGTAGTTGGCCTTAAGTCTTTCCGTATCAGTTGCGTGATAAGACCTGACCAATAGTAGTATTTTTGTTGCAGTCCCTGCTTGTAGGAGAGCAACTCTTGCTTTAGAAGCACTTGATGATAGCTGTGAAGGAATCAGGAGACTTGCCATGGATAAGCAAAGGAGCCTAAAGGAACTAAATAGAACCTATTTTCAAGGCGTGAAGTTGTTTACCATTTATTTTCTTAAAAACCTTACCAACAGCCTTAGAATTTAGCAAGAATAGGCATTTTGCTGTCAAGTCTCTCGAGATTTCTCACACTTGAACATGACAGTGGGAAGACTTACTGCATTTATGGGTAAGCCTTTGATAACTTCATGATCAGAGGGAGTGTTGGAGGCTAGAATAAAATTATAAACCTTCAGATTGAGAATGGCTTAATATAATGTTCATACAAAACTACTAATAATGCAGTTATGGAAAGAAAACTATAAACTTGTACTGGCACATGTAACCATCTGTTGGAGCAGGAGGCTGATACGGTAAAGGGCTTGAAAATATTTTTTTAATCTTTATTTTTAAATGCTGTTCATATGGTTACAGAGAGGGATAGACAACAGATACAAATGGGTAACTAAGTAAAAGAGTGTAGAAACCACCTGTCACAGTTTCATGGGAGAGTGTTTATGTTCAGACACTCTTCTCCACTGCTTTGCTCGTTACCAAGGAGTTGTTGCCTTGTGCCTGGTACTGAAAGCCACCTCTCCCACACCAGCACCTCTCCTGATCTGCTCCTGTGTCCTTCTGCTTGGTCTATTGGAGGAACGATCCTCCTGCTTTTGGATACAGCAAGTCTTGAACCAGGTTAATGGAAGCAGCAGCTTGGTTGTAATAGGAGGAGAAGCTTGAATGCTGTATGATATACCACTTTGTGGCAAACCTGAGTGTAAAGAATTTATTAGCCAGGCTTTATTGCTAACACAGTTACTGTCTTTTCGGACGTAAGTGCAGAAATAGAGCAAAATGCCCCTTTAGATCAGCACTGTTGAGTTTCTGTCTCTTTTCATGTACGTTACAGGCTGTCAAGACTTCTGCATGACCTTTATCTGAGACCCTGTCCTCAGGTGACTCGTTCTGAAAACTGTTGTCACAAAACAGGGCATTGCTTTGGGGGCACATGTAGGCTTTTATATACCTAAAATCTAATTTGTGTTCTCTTTAAAATCAGACCTTTTTTTTCTGGTGAGAAGAGGAACATTGACTTCAGTGAACTGAAAACTCACTTTTCTGAAGTTTGGCTGTGCTATGAACAAGAAAAAAATACTAATTTTAGAAATGCTCAGCTCCACCTTGCCGTGTCCAAGGTGCATGCAGTGATGTTCAGTAACTGCAGGATTGTGCTTGATTCAAGAAAATATGTTCATATTTAGGTACTAATTCAGCAGAATAAGTATGTTCTGTATTGCAGGTCTGGTGAGGGGAGTCGTATTGAGAGAAAAGGGTTGCATAAACACTGTCCATAATAACTTCCTGTATAAAACTTTATTTTTCCTTGGTTCAGGTGTTTGAACTTATTTTCAAAATTGTATAATCTTTTGGTTCCTACTTCAGATCTCATCAGTTGGCCTTTCTGTGGCAGTGACTAATTTCTCACTTGGCAATTCACCACGGACATTTAATCTGCTCATGGAGTTCAGTGTTTCAGACAAACACAGGGAATTAATATCAGAGCTTCCAGTTCAAAAATTCTTCCATCTGGCACTTCAGTGACCTTTTTCTATTTGCCTTCCATATGACAGAGACAGTTGGTTTAACATCAGCTTCAATTTCAGAAATAAAACATCCATTTTTGGAGAGTGCCTTTGAAATGGGCTGTGAGAGATATATAAGTTTATGCTAGATACAGAAAGGAGCATATCCCCAGATACTATTTTCAGTCTCTGAGCTCTATTTTCAATTGGATTTGTTAATTGATAGCTAGCTTTGCTAGTAATCTCTGTATCCAAATAAAGTTCAACAAATACTACCAAAGAATGTGAATTACAGTTCTGGGACACAGTTGATCCTGTTACTCCTTGAAGTTACCAGAGGGGAAACAACAGGCCATCAGGACAGGGGAAGAAAGAAATGTCTTAATTTACAGTTATCTTTATCTCACATATTTCCTCCCTCCTTCTCTGATGGTTACTCTGTTTTTTGTCCTTTGGTCTCCCCCTCACTCCCCTTTATTTTTTTTGTCTCATGCAAGCTCTCTTCCTGCTCTGTTTAGCTGTGCCCATCAAATGTTCAAACCGAAGTGCTGGTGATTGCAGGGAAGGGTGAGTGTTGAAGGACCTCTTTCAAATTTGGGCCTGATTGCAGTAGTAGGTCTGGTATGAACTCCCTGGTGATGTCATGCAGCATTACATGCTCTAATTCCCCTTTCACAATTTTATTCGCTCCCTTACCTCATCACTTGTTTTTCATCTTTTCCCGGATTGTAGCTTTCTCACCAATTGAACTCTCTTCTTGACCTGTTTGTGTTTCTGCTTGTGAATGCAGCAGTCTTTTGCTGACCCTATCTTCTCTGGGGCGAAAAGAAAGAGCTGCCCTACTGCTTTGTTCTGCAATGAGAATGATTCTCCAGATAGTTGTGTTTTTATTTTAGACAAAGTTGCTTATAATACTCCAGAACATTCCCAAATTGTGTTTTATAAGTAACAAATGTCAAATTCCATTGCTGCCAGAATCTGCAGATAACTTGTGCAGTTCTCAATTGCCATGGTACCAAAGCATGGTGGAAAATAACATGCATATAAAAGGTAATGGAAACTCATATCCAGGTAGGATTTTTTTCAGTGAAAATTAATGTTGGCCTTATGCTCTCAACAGTTCAGGTGCTGGGTTAGTAGTCACTTGACTGTTTATGATTTTTTTCTTTATATCTCTGTCAGCTAAATGCAAGTGCTAAGTCTTATTCTCTGTAAAAATGAGATTGTTGTGCTACCTTCCAGAGCGCTTTGGCTTTACAAATTACGATCTATATCTTCATAACGTTTCACTCAAAAAAGCCCAAGTGCTTTACAAAGTTAATTAGTGCTCCCACTTTCTGCTAGTGATATGGGCAGGATCATTATTATGAACAGAAAAAATGGGATTGTAGAGATGTTAAGTGACTTCCTTACTTCAAGTCACTCAGTAATTTTATTTTTGCTCAGTGAGTGCTAAATCTTAGGTTTCCAGATATCAGGCCCATTCTTACTGCTTCCGGAATGGTACAAATGGGGGGGAATTCAGATATTTTCTTCTGATTTGTCAGTAAGAATTTTGGATGTTCACTCTGCTATTTAGCCAACTCACCAATTTTTACTAAGATGAACGCGGTAACAACGAGTGGTAGAGAATAGTAGATGGATATTTTACATCAGTCCATAGGTAACGGATGACCAAAGTAAACACTGGTAGGATGTTAAATGTAGAAATTAAAAAGCAGATATAATGCATCTTCCTGAAAGATGTGAAGAAGTTCAGAGTAGTTTACACTATACAAACGTTTTTAGGTTTTTTCTTCTATGTGGTAGGATGTTTGGTTTATCATGCCAAAGTTGATGGTTCTTTATTACTGAGGTTATCTTTATGAATCTGAATAAATTCCACTGGTACGGGTCAGGACTTTTACTAAGTACCTTAACAGATGATAAATTCAGGGGACATTCATGACTGTCTTAAAATTCATGAACCACAAGAGCTATACATTAGTGACTTAAGAGATCACTTTTAACTCTTTAAATGCCATGTTGCTTTAAATAGTAAGTTAATTAATCCAGCAATCTTTAATTCTAAAAATCCTGTTTAGGATCTCTTGATTTTGCTGACAGTGATGAAGTAAAAGAAATCTTGCATTGAAACTGTATTACAATAACTACATTTGATAAACGTATATATTTTTTTTTTTACATCAATCCCAGATGCAGATTAAGGAGTATTGCTTGAAATGCTATAAGGTGATTCAAAGAGACATCTTTATTTAGAAATGGTTCCATGAATGGTTATACTGATTTTCATTTGTTTAATGGGGCTTATTATGGACTTTACGCATTGAGCAAAAATACAGTTCTTGTGATTTCAGTCTCTTAACTTCAGCAGTAGTCTTTATGGGAACAAATCAGTTATTTGCAAACATTGTCTTGAGATACGATAAATACTGTGATGTTAGGATGGGGGTTGTAAGAAATTGTATCCCAGTGATCCATACTGACATAGTGATGATTAAGCCTGTTTATCAGAAAGCAGTGTTGGGATCTTCTTAAATTGATTGTGAGGCTGGATAGGACAAAAAGGAAAAAAAAGACTGTCCCAGTTCTTTTGTTGTCTGTCATGTATTGTCTTCCGATTCTGATCAGCAAGAAAGAAAGCTGCAAAGTTTACACTACATTATGCTTTTTTTGTGATTCTAAGATTTGGAACTCTGAAGTGTCCTTTCTGTAATGTTCTCAGTGTCTGGTAATGGTTCTTTTTACTTTGAATAAATAAAAAGCACATAGAGAAACACTAGAATAACTTTTAATACCAAATGTGATAACTTTTGTGAGGCTGCTTTTGTTTTGAATTACATTAGTATAATCTGTGATAGCTCAAGTAATGTTGGAATTACATGAATATTCTGATTTTCTAGATAAGTCCTCCTTTTGCTATTTCTTTCAAAAGCTGAGAAGAGCTCTTCATGCAACTGCAAAGTGGCTGCTTGTGCTGAAGAGTTTAAGTGGCAAAATTACTTCTGTCTCATCATCTCTTTTTTTGACATACCTTTCTAGTTGAGACTGAATAAACAATTATAGAAAAAGTTAAAAAATGGGTGTATTTCAGTCATCAGATGTGGAGAGTGTATGAAATACTAGTGATTGCTCTGGTTACTACTTGGTATATTGGCATACTGTATGGCAGCAGAGTGTGAAACAACTTGGGGAAATACAGTTGTGTATTTAACATTGCTATCTTTATGCTCATGGAGAGGTGCTTCTGTTGGACCATACCTGGGATGACAAGCATCTTTTCTCCAAGGCTGGGATCAGGGACTCTCAGCTACTAATACTGTTACCACATTGAGTAGTCACAGTCATTGTTATTTTCAGATTAAATCCTTTCCCACGAAGACACCAAGTCCCTGGACATTTTCTGAGTGCTGCTTTGGAAGTGCTTTTCCAAACAGTAACTTCAAACACAACCCCCTGCAAGTTTCTGTAGGACCACTCTGTTCTCTGGAGAACCGCAAGACTCTGTCTAAGGGAGATGGGGTGTTGGAGTCTAGTTGCGGTTTTCCAGGACTTTCACCTTGGAATCAAAGCAGAGACTTGGGGGATGAATGCCCAACATGTAAAGTTCCCTTGTGCAGATGTATGGAATGCAGGCACACCATTGCCATGGTTTTGTTTTGCCTTTTTTCCATGTAGGAAAAAAAAAAAAAATTAATCATCTGTCCCTTGTCCCTTCCCCTCTGTCACTGCGTTCTCCAACATCTGTTTTTCAGCATGATTCTCTGAGCTATTGCTGTTGGGATTCCTGCCAGGTGGGAACTTAAGTGGCAGAAAGCAGCTATACCCTCTCTTAAATTTCATGTCTGCGGCCACCTAAATGCTCAAGTCAGAGGTGGTGAATTGGCCAGTGACTTCCTTGAGCCTTTAGTCTCTGATACAAGGTTTGGAAGGATGTTAATCTCCGCTTGAACAATCCTTACATGACAGTTTTTTACTGTATTGCCTGTTCCACTTGTAATAATCTGTTGTTTTAAATATATTGAGTTGATTGGCCTAGTTTTAAATCTTGTTTACTATAAAGGAGAAAGCATAAACAAAGATCCTCTGCTCTCCATATACGATCTCCTGTCAGAAATACCTCTTCTGAAAGTGGTAACTGTGATTTCATTGCACCACTTTCAAAAGCCAGATAGTTTCTGAAATAGTTTGTGCTTCTGAAAGTTAAGCTCTGAATTCAGGTTGTGATGGGAGAATGGCAGTAACTCCTGAAGGCTAAAGAATCACTCAGTGTTGACATACCTGAGTGTTTACTTGTATAATGAATTTTGTTAAAGAAGCAATAAATGAAAGTGCTCAATGGTTCATACTGTTTGCTAGACAAAAGTTTCTTTAAATGGGTATCACTTTCATGCTGAAAAGTTCTTGCCTCCTCTTTCTCTTAGTTGCATTTTGTAAAGCATAATTGTCATCTTCTTAGTTGAGAAACCAAGTTATCACCTGTATTGTCTCTACATACATTTTAGGTAAGACTCTGTAATAGTTAAGGTGCCATTAATCACATTGTCATGTAGCAACAGTTTTAGACTGTGGTGGCATTTACAGCATCTCAGTGAGTGTCTGGGCTCCACTGTCTTAAGTGCAGCATCACACAGATTTATAGAACAAGGGTAAGGAGGGGTGATGAATTTTACAGGTTGACTTCCTATCTGTCATGGGCTCTTAAACTTGTTTAGCTTATTTTATTTGTTCTGGTAACTGTGGATAAAGCAAATGTTCAACAAAAATATCTAGTTTTAAGGGCATACTGGCAAGAGATAATTTCCACTACTTTCTGGATTGTAATTTTCAATGAACTGCATGAGGGTTGTTCTGTGTGTAAAACTAGTAAAATAATAGCCCCACTCTGAAGAACCTATGGCTTATGTAGATAAAACAGATGAAAAGGGGCAAAAAGAAAAGTCCTGTCTTAGAGATGGCAAAATTCTGGCGAGCCCAGAGTATCAAACAGATTCATCTAGAAGGGACTGAAGATGAACCTGTGTCCTTTGTGACAAATACTACGCTTTAACTGAAAGACGGTCCTTACTCTTACACAAAAAGAAAGCTGAAAATAAGAGAGTGGGTTAGTCTTCTCCTGACTACCAGCAAGGAACTTGCAGGTGGTGAGCAGTGGTTTACTAGTCTAAAAGCTTCTGATGCTAAGTATTTGTGTATATCATTTGAGAGGCTGAAATTCATAAGAATCCCTTTTGTTATGCAGTAGAAAACAAAAACGATACTTAAAAGGCTGACTTAGTGTAATAGAAAAATTCAAACTTCCTGAAAGTGATCTGGTCTTGATGGTGAAATCTAAGATCATTTGTATGCTCAGACAGACCTCCAAAATACATTGTGCATCAGTCTTTCTCGGTACACTGTTGCTTTGTTGCATGATGTTACTATAGAGTAATTTCTACTATTAGCTTTAGCACAGGAGTGTCAGATCAGCATACCCACTGCCCAGGGGCAAAGGCAAGGATACTGTGGTAGCTTAGCTCTTGCTGATGGAGGGAAACCTGAAATTACCACCGAGTTTGCTGCAACCTTAAGCTTTGTTTTAGACCTGGTCCTTTCAGACTTCACAGAGCAGAGTTTCTGCACAAAATTGGGCTTGACCTATCAATGACAATGTAAAACAACTGCTTAAATATTGTTTATCTTCAGAGTTTTATAGACAGGGCAGACAGATAGGAAATGTGTACACTCAGCAACAGCAAAAGGTCAGCTCTCTTGCCTGTGGTAAGTGGTCATTTGGAAAGAATGTTTTATTTCTGCTCGGGAACTATTGATGTAGGTGAGAGAGAAGTGATGAATGAAACCCCTTGCTGGTGCTAGCAGGAGAAGCGCTGCAGTTGCAGGTGCATGCGGAGCAGCCCCTGCTTTTGCATTTCTCTGCAGTGTTCAGTATTTTCCTCTGGTGATGCTGCTTTTTAGCCTCTGCATCCACTGTTTGACATCTGAGTGGAGGGCTGCTGTACATCTTGGTTTTAGTCATTAAAAGATGATTGTGGGATTTTCATCCTACTGCAGGTTCAGTCAAGTGACCTGAAGGTTAAAGTATCTTCTTTCAGTATCTAAATCCAAACTCTTACTGCTTCCACTAGAGATGATCAATAGCATGTCTTGTCTTTTTAAATGCAGTGCTTGCTTGGCCCATGTTAGAGCTAGACATGGGGATTTTCCAGTGGAAGAAGAAACTAAAAGAAGCACTTATGGCATTATTATCTATAGTTTGTTTATAACTGTGGATTCCAAACACGTTAACCAGCTACAAGTGGCCTTTGATAATTTGTAAGGAAGCCAAGTGTAGCTTTTTAACTTTTCCTCCCTATATGTTGCCCCTGTTTTCTAGATCATAGGCTTTCATAGGCTGAGTAATACTGATTTATTTGCATCCATGTTGATTAAGTGAAAATGAAAGCACTGCTATTTTAATAATAATTTCAGCTTACATTATGTTAAAACATCTTTGTTGGTAGAAGGCATTGCAAGAACATGGATCTGGAGACAGTGGGAAGTATGTGGGTGCATGTCTGTGCATATAAGTTGTTTTAGGGAAAAGAAGCCAATTAATTTTACAAGAACGCTAATTACAAATTCTTTGTGCACCATTTCTTTATCTTTTCTCTCTGAAGTAATAGACCAAAATTACATAATTGCCTTCATTTTGGCCTGAGAGGGAATGAAGGGGAGCTGTTCCTTTTCTCAGTTAAATGCTGGTTAAATTTTAGTCTTAGGAAAACCACTTTAATGAGAAGAAACGTGAGCCCTTGTAAAGCTAGTGAGGTCCTTCATTAGAGCTGACCTGGTGTATGATCGTTTGGCCAGATGGCACTGTGCAGGAAATGTACTTTAAATTTTTAATGTGCAAAAGAAATCTTTGATCTACTGTTACAGTGGATCATAAAACCCACAAAACATAGAAACCATGAGATGTAGTCACCCAGAATTTCTAGAAACAGTTGAAGTAAGTTGGATATCAAGGCACAGAATTCCTCCAGGGGAATGGCAAAGAATAATTTATCGAAGGTGTTTGTATTGGATACACTTTGTGTTATGGGGAAGGAGTCCTGATTAAATGGTAATGGTAAATAATTCTTTTTCTTATTTGATGTTAACTATTTTATGACAGCAAGTGTTCCAAAATGCTTTGATTGTAGGTGTTTGGATGGAACATCATGCTTCTTTCATTTTATGTATGTGAACAATACAGTTGATAGCGAATTAACACTGTCTATCCTTAAATACTTGCAAACATTATGGAAAAAGTACATTTCAGATTCTTTTGATTTGCCTTATGATTTAAGGAGCCTCTTGGGACTGCCTGCATCACACTTCATAGCTTTCCCTGTAGCCTGAAGGCTTAAATTATTCCTTTTCTTCCCAAGTAAAAGTTGAGTCTCTTATGAGTGAAAACAGAGGCTGAGGCCTTGAACACAAGCCCCCACCAACTGTGCAGTTTAAAAATAATGTCTTATACGTTGGAATGTATTAAAATTAAAAACCAAAATGTACATGACTGGAGTATATAAACTCGCTCATTTAGTTCTTTTGAACTAGCAATGGCATATTTTGGTATCTCAAGCAGCAAGTTGCAGTCTTTGAGACTTGGCAGAGTCATACCTCACAGTAACAAAGAACTGAACTTCTGTGCTTTAGTGTGTCATTAAGCTTCAGTCTCACGTTTCAGTGCCTGGGAATTGATTTACTTGTTTGATTTTCTGAGACATATAGTGATAATAATAATAATATTTTATAAGCATTATTTAAAAATACAGTAATATACCAGTATTGGGTCTTTGGCAGGCCAGCACGGAAGTGTGTGCACAAACTACCATTATTTATTTTAGTTTAGTCTCGTCCAATTTTAAATAAATGGAAATCAATACTGCTTGAGGGTATCAGTGGCTAGCTTGGAGAAAGAGGTGAAGTGGTATTATTGCTAAGACCACATTGTACGAAAAACCACAATATATGAATTGTATGCACATTCCTCTTTTGTCTTTCTTTTTCAGGATCTTTTAGTATACTTTACAAAGATAGGCTTTTTATTATTATGACTGTAGTGCATGTCCCCTATATAAAATGTATATGTTGTTTGCAATTTTAATGTAGAAACAGAAAGTGAATGCTTCTGAAGTTGAATGCCTTTTTGATGCTGGCTGATGTATTGACATGGACTTTAAGCCTGTTAGAGGCAATGAATGCTGTTTTTTCCTTTCAGATATGTGTCACAAAGATGTCTACACGGAACTGCCAGGGAATGGATTCAGTGATCAAACCTCTGGATACAATTCCTGAAGATAAAAAGGTCCGGGTTCAGAGAACACAAAGTAGTTTTGATCCATTTGAGAAACCAGCTAATCAAGTGAAGAGGGTTCATTCGGAGAACAACGCTTGCATTAACTTCAAAACCTCATCTACAGGAAAGGAGTCACCTAAAGTCAGGCGGCATTCCAGCCCCAGCTCTGTAAGTGCACAGTCCTCACACCTGCGTGCATACCACATGGTGGAATTAATAACACTAGAGAAATGTTTTCTTGGTTAGGAAGGAACTGATTACTTGGAAACAAACCAAAAAACTTACAGCTGCTATAAAAGGTGTTTCCCATATATATTTGTACTGCTATGTATAAAATGGAATAAGAAAATTTGGAAAAGTAATATATTTTTAAATTTCTCTCAAATATTAGCTAGGGTGTCTTATGGGATTTCTAAGCAATTTCCTCTCCTGATCCTGGTATGGCATTACAGCTGCTCTAATGTTTATGCTGCAAATTTTGCAGAGGGTTGCTTATTTGTGAAGAGGAATTCTTCCCCATGAAGTTTAGGAAACCACATGAATTGCCTGTTTTATTTTTAGATTTAGGTTTTAAAGAAACATATCAGATTTGACAGATTTTGTTTACACTTTAAAATTCTCTTTTTAAAACCAAGTGGTAAAAATAATGTTTATTTCCATGTCAGAAACTTTGTGTGCATGAGTGAGAGAGAAGAGAGAGAAACAACTGAGAATGGTTTCGCAACACATCATCATTGTTGTATTATTCTCAAGTATTTTGAAAGAAACTGGATAAATAAAATGTCATATCTTTCATGAATAATGCCCAGAACGGGTTTTTCCCAAAAGTCCTTCAAAATTATTGAAAAGCTATTTCTGTTAGGCTTTGGCAAGGAAAATCCATAATAATGTGACCTTTGAATTGAATACTAAGGGATCTAAGCAGAATGGATCTAACACTTCAAATCTTAGTTGGCATGAAATGCTTTAAAAGATTGATTGCCTCTTCTTTTTTTTTTTATTTTCTTTCTTCTTTATTTTCCTCTGTTTTCTGGACATCTTCTGTCCTCCCCACAGAAGTTTGACTGAATTGTGTCAGACTTCTAAGAAGAAATGACAGCGCTTCATTTTCTGTAGATGAGCTTTGTTTAACCCATGTGATTTTACCGGTAAGATGTCAAGCCTCCAGGGGACCTTACTTTTTAGAAAAGGTTACATTTTAAAATGTAACCATCTGTAGCAAAAACAAATCTGCATCATCGACTGGCATTATATAGCTGCTGCCAAAGAAGTCTCTGGCGTGTTCCAGATGAGTTTGTAACAAGGAGTTCTTGCCATAAAACTTTTACAGTCATTAAGGGATGGACGGAGTGATTTGCTATGCATGATGTCTGAATATTGTTTGGCACCACCACCACTCAATTTAGATGACTTTTTTTATTCTTTTCTGAAGTGTTTTTGTGGTATTAACTCACTTCCCATCTCTGATGTTCTTATCTTGTTCCTCTTAGAAGTTATTAATTTCTATTAATGCTTTATTAACTTCTTTTCTATTAAAACTCAAAGAATTTTAGTTGTTTTGTTTCCAGAATTTTGAAGTAGACTTTTTGAAACTGTGTTATTGCCATCTTGTACTTTTTCAGGAGACTGATACTCTACTTCATCCATTCAATCTCATATGACCCCAGTATTTTTTATGTAAATGACGTTAATGCTTCCTCTTCTAGCATGCAGGTGGTTAGAGCCCTAGCTAAACATACACTTTTGTTAATCTTCTGTTATGGTGACTCACACAGACTTGCTGAGGACATCTTGTATTAAAGTAGGTGCATAGGAATTTCCTGAAATACAATTCTTATTTCTCAACTTCCTGTAATTCTCCCTGATTTTTATAGCTCTGTTCAGTGAAGTCAGTTCTTCTTTCTGCTTTGAGACATTGTTAGTAATTTTTGACTCTTCCGCACAAGGAGTGATCCCAAGAGCACCTGGCAAGGAATAACTTGTGGAATAATGTTAGTATTCATGACAAGGAAGATGGAAGAGTAGACATTCACATCAAAAGGTGACTTTAGCCCTCTGATGATTGCAGGTCACATCTGGTCCTGCCCAGGGAACCTAAGTTCTTATGTCCAAGGCAGAGATACAATCAAGCTGCTCCCCTTCCTCCAGAGCCTGAATAAGCTGCCTCAGGCAGGAGGTGTTATGATGCACATTTCATTCAGCATAGGTCTGTGTGGTTAGTTGCAGGAATTTGTCATTCTCTGGTTTTGAATTGCACTTGAACTGACAAAGGGTTTTGAGTTTATTTTTTTTTCTAGTCCTGATGTATAGCAGATGTCCTTGCTGCTTTTTCTTCTGATCGTTACTTTTTTTTCTTCCATGGCAGAGGACTGCTATGTATTCTTCCTAATTAAGTTAATACTTGATTCTCTGGAAATTCTTCTGCTGAACAGATTATACCAGTCTGATTGGGCATTTCAGTTTCTGTAAATGTTCTTGAGCATGCTGTGGCCTGTGGGTTGTACTGGCTACAGCTGTGTAGTTGAATTTCAGTTTTAGCTTTGCTTTCTGTAAGTTTATTTGGAGATACTCTGAAAGATGTATGCTACCTTCAATTTACACTTTCTGTACTTGATTGGTGGAGGGGCTGAATTGGAGATAGGCTTCTGTTTGGTCTCTTCCCTTTCATCATGTAAACTCCTCTGTGGCCATCAGGTGCGGAAGTGATGTCTTACAGAAGGTACATGGCTGAGGCTTGCAGTCTCCATATCACTGCTTTAGCTCAGGTGAAAGTCCTTTATTTGTCTCAGAAATGACATTTTTCAAGAAGTGATCTGAAAGACCTTGTTTATAGTTCTCTGTGCCATCAACTTTTGTGTTGATTAGTTTCAGAAGCAATCTTGGCAGGCATCAGCTTCACTGTTTGGGGAAGATCACCAAATAATACTCTGCAGGTAGCATGTTACCCATTTTGTGTTTTCTGTGCCTTCAAAATGTGCTGCACCTTGTGATGAGAGATCGCATGCACATGCACACACGCGCACACATGCACGTGGAGGCTGAGGAAACGGGAGCTTCATGTTCCTGCCCACAGGATAAATCATTTGCTCTTGAACATAGAGTAGTTGTCTGCAGCTAATGTCACACATCATTGCAACCTGGTAGAAATCCTGTGTAGTTAATTAGTGTAGTAGCATACAGACAGAAGTTTGTTTATAAGAACAAAAAAAAATGTGTTAAGTTTTACACTTCCACCTGAGTCTTTCCACCTGACACTTACATACTGATTATGTAAACCAGCTACATTGCATTGCGTTTTCTTCCCCTCTTCTTTTAAACATAAGAAAACATCTAGGGGTAGGATTTCCAAATTACTTAAGCTGATTGAAATTGGACATTGTTATAGAATGAGGTTTCCAGCACAACAAACTTACCCTTTTCTCACATCAGAATAATGGATAATATTCACCTTAGAGGTAGTGAAGTAGGTGTTTGCCTATCACCTATCAACCACTGTTAGAAGAGGGGAACTTGGCTTGATAAACCTTTGCTCTGATCCAGACCAACACGACAGACACGTGTATATATACATATATATGTGTGTATATATATATATATTCTGTACATCTAGCTATAGTTGCGTGTACTTCTCTATCTGTCTGTATCTATCCTAAAGATCTTTTGCCAAGTCTTTTACCTACCAAGGGAAGAAATTTGCTTTTTTTCTTTCCTTAGCTGGACACAATAAAAAAAGCAGAATTCAAAACAAATACGTGGCAGTCTTTCCAAAATAACACTGGCTTTGAAAAACAATTTGACTCTAATTCTCTGAAAGTTTCATTTGAGATCCACACTCTTTAGGCATGTTATTATTATTATTATTATATTTTTCCCCAATGCTAGATGAAGTTTTATTACATTCACTGTACACATTTTCTGCACTAAAATAGTACTTTTGCATTGTATGTAAGTAGAATTTGCAAGTTTTATGAGCTAGCCATCTGGTTGTCATGGTTTAACTCCTGCTGGGAACGAAGTTCCACACAGCTACTTACTCACTCCCCTTAACCCCCCCAGAGGTGGGATGGGGAGGAGAGCTGGTGAAAAAAAGGTAAAAAACATGTGGGTTGAGATAAGAACAGTTTAATAATTGAAATAAAGTAAGATATAATAATAGTAATATTAACAACAATTATAGTAATAAGGAGATAGAAAGAGAGTAGAAAGAATAAAACAAATAAACAGAAAATAAAAAAACCCCAAGTGGTGCACAATACAGTTGCGCATAACTTGCTGATCAATGCCCAGCTCATCCCTGAGCAGTAATCAGCTCCTCCCAGCCAACTCCCCACAGTTTGTATACTGGACATGATGTGCTGTGGTATGGAATATCCCGTCCTGACTGTGCTCCCTCCTGGCTTCTTTTTCTTCACTGACAGAGCATGGGAAACTGAAAAGACCTTAGCAACAGCTAAATAAGCAACATTAGCCTGTTAACAACTTTATTCCCATACTAAATTCAAAACACAGCACTGTACCAGCTACTAGGAAGGAAATTAACTCTATCCCAGCCTAAACTGGGACACTGTTCAAGATTAAATTACACAGTGGTAGGCATCAGTTTGTTCTCTTTGAATGGCTTAAGACCCATGTCAGAATTAAAATGCCATGCTAAGGTACCTTTCAGTTACTTTTTAAAAACTAAAGGCATCAAAACACTAAAAACTATTCAGATAAAAATCATTGGATAAGCAATGCTTTATTGTATGGATTTGCACTCTATCTGGGAGAGCAGCCTCTCTTCTGTTTCTGTATTTTATATTAATTTTCAGTCCTGTTCTATTTAACTTTCCCCCAAAAACGTGCAAGCAAAAAGCAAGAACTGATCCTATTAACACACTGTAAATCAGTTGCATAAGAAATCTAACTTTAAAGTAGACACTGAAGTCAGAAATTTGTCTAAAATTTAGGCATCATTTCTTTCCAACCCTAACTATTCTATGATTCTATGATTTCTGTCTGCCTAAATGCTTGGTGTGCTGTTTTTGCCTGTCTTCCTCTTCGGGTATACCGCACTGTCTCCAGTTTTAGGAACGTATTAATTACTAGAGTAAGTGCATACTTACTGTTTGATGCTTTTTATTGAGGTGAGATAATTTCAGAGTTCAGTGTAAAGAGTGGATCTTCCTTTTCTGGCACAAGAGAAGCTTTAATAATTGTTAACCTGAGGGATACACTTTAGATAATGAGGCAGATAAAATGTGGCAGTTGGTCCAGCTTCTGTGCTTTAGTAGCCTGGAGAACAAGTAAAGAGCTTTAAAAACTGCATCCAGCCCTTCCACAGAGTCATCTGTGGTCACTCCTGCTCAGACTGGCCTTAATTTATGTCTGCATATTAAGGGGTTAGTGTCCTGGGTTCAGCAGTAGCAGTCATTTTTTTTCTTCTTAGTAGCTGGTGCAGTGCTGTAGTTTTGACTTTCAGCCTGGGAACAGCACTGATAACACTTGTGTTTTTAGTCGTTGCTAAGTCATGTTTAGTCTGACCAAGGACTTTCTGAGCCTCATGCTCTGCCAGGGAGCAGGGGAAGCGAGGTGGAAGGAGAGACAGGACACCTGACCCAAACTAGCCAAAGAGGTATTCCATACCACAGCACGTCATGCCCAGGATGTAGAACTGGGAGCAGTTACCCAGAAGGGCTAGTTCACTGCTGGGTCGGGCTAGGTATCAGTCGGCAGGTGGTACTGTATTCTCTTAACTTGTTATTTCCTTTATCATTATTTTTATTGGTGTTAGCGGTAGTGATTTGTGTTATACTTTAGTTATTAAACTGTTCTTATCTCAACCAGTGGGAATTGCATTCTTTCAATCCTCCTTCATATCCCTCTGGGAGTTGGGGGAAAAAAGTGGTTTGAAGGAGGGGGGGGAGGAAGGTAGACTGTGTAGTTCTGGTTTATGGCCTGGGTTTAAAACATAACAGAAAGATGCAAGCAATAGGATGGATCAGATAGTGAGAGACCTGAGATTAAGGCTCGGTCTGGATTCTTTAACATCTTTGTATCCCTTGGTCACTGCCCTGGAAACCAGTCCAACATGCAAGGTTTAAAAAAAAAAAAAAAGAAAAAGTGTGATCAAATTGGTCTGTTACTGTAGGTTAGATGCAGCCTGAAATTAGTGTGAAACTCACATATGGTTTTGTGAAAACATTGTGTCTACCATTGTGTCAAAGAAAACAAAATATAAAGTGGTTTAAAAAAATAATCTTTTGTTCTTGTGATTGAATCTCAGATAAGCCTCTTGGCCTACCTTTAACTTTTTCTTGCAATGATTTATTTCTCTTGAGGCATAGAACAGATCTTTAGATTTGACTTCCAATAAATTACAGTGGTACTGTGAGCACTGTATTTTTCCCTTGAGGATGGTTTTATGTTGAAGTTTAATACTCTGCAGTTTTGTGCTTTTGGTTGTTTTTTTTTTTAAAAGGTCTATTTAAAATTTCAGCTCGGGAGTGTGACAGTTAAGTGTGACATTCCCAAGCTGTTTTGCAGTTATGAAAAATGCATGAGAACATAACCCACACAGTTTCTATAAGAATAGTCAGGTGATTTTCAGTGTAATTTTCCATTAAGGTTTTCTTTACTACATGGATTTTGAAAATTTCTAATAGAGGTGTTAACATGGCAGTGTAGTGCAAGGACTCATATTGCAAGATCTTTGATTAAATCTGTTATCCATCCTACAGGCTGTATCAGTGAAGTGGCTATTTGAAATGACCTGGTTAGAAAAGTCAGTTTCCTCTCATTTCTTTTTCTCTCTGTTATTTTTAATACTCTCATGTCACTTTGAAATACTAGCTTCTGCTATTTCTGTATTCAAGTATTTGGCATACTCTTTCTATCCTTGTTACTATGATCTGTATTTCCTTAACTGGAGGGAAAAAAAACCATCTAATCTTGATTACTCTAAGCTCTGCTGCCAAAGATGCTCACTCCTAGTGACCTGTGGTGCTCTTAGACTAATCTTACACTGAGAAAAATGTTGTCTAATAATAAGAAAACTACCTTAATAGAGACTGTCTGGGAGGAAAAAGACATACAGGCAAACAAGTAAAACTCCCAGTGGGTTTCCTGAAGGGAAGGAGGTGCACCATTCTGCATTCCAGTTGCCAGTGTCCTCTTGGGGATAACATTCTTCCATGACCAAGTTTTCCCGCAGTGCCAATCTGAGTGAGGACGTGGACACCTTGAAAGGGAAAGCTATGCTGTAGGGTGATCTGGATAGGCTGGAAGAGTGGGCTAATAAAAACCTCATGAAGTTCAACAAGGACAAGGTTGTGCGCTTGGGTAAGCACAAACCAAGAGAGCAGCACAGGCTGGGATCTGCCTGGCTGAGGAGCAGCTCTGTGGAAGGGGACTTGGGGTTTCTGGCTGAAATGGTTATAATTTTTAACAGTCACGTGGAACTTCAGATTATTTAAATTTCTTCAGTAGCCCTTTAGTTAGATCCCTTTAAGCTTAAAACTGAATTTTTGGGAAGTTTTGTATTTTTGCTTTATCTCTGTTGACGTTACTTCCTTTTAATACAGAAATAAAAGGAAAGATGAGAAGTGTCTGAATTTGTTACCTTTATAAGCAGTTTGTAATTGTAAGTTTGAATTGATGTGTGAGGCTTCATTTAAAAAAAATAAAAGAGAAAACATTGGGGAAATGGTAATTTTGTTCCTTCATTTTCTAAAGTCATTTCATGTACTGAGTGAGATCTGGCTTGGTGTTTCATTAAGAAATGCCATGCAAATTACTCTTCTGCTGCCTCTGAAGTGCTTTTCTACACCAGATACCTTAAAAAATTGTAAGCCTTTTAAGATTACAAATGCAAGGAAAAATAATGTCCATTTTCACAAAGGGAGATCTAATATTGTGAGAACATAGGCAATCCCATCTAGTGATCCAGCTGGAATAGAGCTGAACTGCACTGTGGAGCAGCCCCGCACAGTGCCCCAGGGCTCAGCTCCACAGCAGCAAGGCTGTCTTGCCATCCTCCCCAAAGCAGCCTGAACCACTCATCTAGTGCCTCCTCATGCTGGACAAGACCAGACCAATAACAATCAGAAAACAAGCAGAACCCCAACCCCTTAGCCACTGCCTGTCCCATATGCAGTAAAGTCACAAAGCTGATATCCTCCTCTTCCAGGTTACAAGTTGTTGTGACCTTTACACTATGGTTTCTACCAGCATGAAATAAATCTCAGTGTGAAAATAAGGATGGATGTGAAACACATGTATAAATCTTTTCCTTTTTCTGTCTTGTTTTGAGGAAACCAACAGTGAACTATTCACTGTTAACTAGCATTTCCATTCCAAACAAAGCTACTTGCTGTGTGTTTGCTGAAGCCTGCAATTTAGGAAATACTTTGCTTTCCATTTTCGTTACTTTTTTTCTATAGTTTTGAAACATTCCATTAGTCCATAATTGGATACTTACATGAGAAGGCTACTTGAATACATATTTTACTCATCTCTATTAGTGATATATTTAAAAAAAACCCATGCTTTTATAAAAAAAAATTGATTTCTAACCAGGCAGAATTGATTTTGGAGCACAGATTGGGAACCAAGAATATTACTGCCCTTGCTATAATAAAGTGTTCCAAATAATGTAACAGGAAAAAGATCTGGGAGTTCCCATACAACAAATTTTCATCAATCTAGTAATATTTAGAAACTACATAGCAAAATAATAGGTTGTTCAATGTATTGGAGGATGATGAAAGGGATCAATTTTGCAAACGTACATGTGTATATCCTGATACTATTCAACAGGAAGCTTGGATGTTAGTCTCAAAGATAGGTGTATATATATCAAAGTTCCAGAATTTTGGCTTAGGACAAATGTAGAATCATTCACTAAAGAGAATTTTTGCATATTCTGGCTACTGGTTAATTGGAGAGGTGTGATGGTTATAGTGGAGACTTTATAAATGTTTATAGTGGAGAGGTGTGAGGTACCAAGTCATTTTACTTGAGATGCTCTTGTCTGCTTAAATAGAAGTACAGTTTTTAGGCTCAGTTGATTTAAAACTTTCAACCATGGTTTTAAAGGCATTTACACACAAATGTGTCTTCTACTGTAATGTTTGTTTCCTTTCAGAAAACTGAAAGTTGAGCACTCTTTCTAAATTGAATGTAAGATCCTGAATGCGAGTGTAGACTGTGTGCAGCTGCACATGGCTTAGAGTCTCTTCGCTGAACTGAACCCTAAAGATGCTGGATTTGCTTGTCTGCTTTGCTTTGTAGTGTTACAACCAGAATACTAACAAATCAGTCCCTGTATGTGATTTCAGCATCAGTGCCGACCTTCCCAAGTTTCTGCGCTATACTCTCTTTATTGGTTTAGGTACAGGGCATCTGAGCACTGGGGTCTAAATTATGTGTAGATAATGCTGAGGGGAGGTGTAGTTCAGTTTTTTTGCAGTGTCCTTCTGGTCCTGGGGGAAAAAAATAAAAAGACCTTTCCTTCCAGACAGCTGGAAAATGGGGAAATTTGGGAAAAAGGGTGCACTTCAAAAAACCCAAACATTTTCTAAGAACTTAGTTGGCAAGTTTTCATGTTAAGTGAATTTCTGGTTTTGCACAATTGTGGTGTCCTGTTATGCCTTTGCAAAATTGGGACAAGTACTAGTCTGTTGCAAAAGCCATCTGAACTGTCTAGCCCTCTGATCAAAAAACATTGCTTAGCTTGGTTTGGTTTTAGATTCCTACCTAAGGAGGATGTTAAATCTACAGAATTATGAATGTAGAAACAGAATGAATCTACATTCAATTATGCTGGATATACGTGCCGTGAAAAGTATGTTGTGATTATATCCACAGTCTGGGGACTGTGAACATAATTTGGAATCAAGATACTCTAATAAAAGGTGCTCTCCTTTTGTATTTTGACCATTCTTTTAGCAATGATTGATACACTGGGACATTGACTACCTGGAGCAATGTTCTGGGGAGTCTTAAAAAAATTTAGAAGTTCAAACAGCTTTTAATCTGATTTTATAGGGCAGATTAAGACTGTTGCTTAAATCTCTTAATGAAGATAAAATGGCGTAGTTGTTAATGATCTTTTTCCCCTATATAAAGTGATATATGTGAAAAATAAACCAGAAATCTCTTTAAGAACATAATCATTTTGATAGTTCTGGTGATATAAGTGTACGGTTGATATTGGCAAACAAGCATCTGGGAGGTTGAATTAAGTTTTATTTGGGTAGCTTATTATTTTGTTTCATTAATTCTGCTGTTTTTGTTTTTTAATTGTTGGCTGCTGAAAACATGCAGGTCTGAGTTTTGATAATGACATTTGGTATCTAAAGGCTGAATCAAAGCAGTTAATGTTGTGGGTACAATACATGCTGAAATGTCATCTCTTTTTTTTTGTTTTGTTTTGTGTAGCCCACAAGCCCCAAGTTTGGAAAAGCAGACTCATATGAAAAACTGGAAAAACTAGGGGAAGGATCCTATGCTACAGTGTACAAAGGGAAAAGCAAGTAAGTGGTGGTTTGGTTTTTTGGTGGATTATTTTTCATGTAACTTTCTATGTAAATGAAAATAAGCAGAAAGTATTAACTGGTTTTGCTGCATTCTATATAGATCCCTATGAATTAATGCAAGGTCTACTGATTGCCATGTGCTGTAGTGAAAGAGGCTGAGACTATATTGCTGAGACTATATTGCATAGGTAACTAATACCTTCACATCAGAGCAAGATGCGATCCCATCTTGTTAATCTGATATTTTGTTTCTACTTTAATGTTGTACTATTTTCTCAATATTTACACAAAACTAATTTTTAGGGGTAAAAGATTTTTCTGATGTTCTGAGAATAATGATGAATTTATGCAGTAAGTTGTTAATATTTTATTTGTGATAAAAAAGCTTGACTAAAATAACATGAAGGGAATTAATGGAATTTTAGACTACTGTTAATTTAGTTTGTATACAAGAGTTTATTTACAGTTGGTGCAACTACTCCAAATAAGTATATATGTAATATGCATACATATATAATATTTTTCAGCCACTTCTTTAATGTTATTTGCGGTAACTATTTTATCCACAGTGCCCTAGGTGTTTTTATGTTGTATAAAATAAATCAATAAACACATTTAAAACACACTTCTTGAGCTAGTGCTTCAGCTGAGAGTTATCTTTTGTCAAGCAGAGTGTTCTGTGCAAGTTCATATATTTAATCAAATTTTCAATAATAGTAAAGCAGATCTGAGAGTGGGTACAATATCTTTATTCAACAACTTTGTCTAATGAATGATAGGTGAAGCATCTCTACCATTCTCAGCAGAGAGAGCATAATGACAATCATGATAGGATAACTACTGAAACAAGGAAATCTGTGTTAACATTTCCCAGGGTTATTTAGTCCAGTTCTGAAATATTTTTTTTCACTGAATATTTGTAATAAATCATACAGAGGAGTGCCCTTATCTTTCAGTAGCTTTGAGACTGATGGGCATAATGACAGATGATATGAATAAAAACATGTTCTAAATGTAGAAGTATTTACACTTGTGCCATGCCAAAGCATGTATTGTCTTTTGTTGTCAGCTTTCTTAAAAAAAACCAAACCCAAACCAAACAGTTACGCTGTACTGTTTTATTAGGGTCTAGGTAATAGAAAACAGTATGGATTTCAACTTGCTCCTTATTGCTAAAACCCATTAGTAAAATCACAGCCCCTATCTGGTGATAGTTATCCCATATGCCTTGGCTTTCAGTAAGATTGAAATAAGGCAACAGGGCTGCTGGATGTCCCACTGATAAGTGAAACAGCCAGAAGATTAAAAAAAATGCAAAGTGCTTCCCTGAAACTATTTAATTCAGTGGTGTTTTATTGTATATGATCTATATCATCTGTATGAACATATATCTGTATAAACGATATGAAACGTACATTGGTTAGAAATGCTCATTTGTTTTAATAGAGCTGACTACAGATCTGTAAGAAATAATACCTCGATGATTTTAATGGTAGTTGAATAATAAACTGAAATTACTTGTCTCTCTACATTTTTCTGTTATAAATAGCAAGCTCTAGATAAGTAGTGTAAATTACAGCAATTATACGTAACTTTATTCTGCTGCTTCATAACATCTTTTCCAAGGCCTTTAAACTGTGTTTTGGAAAAAGTGTGTATAACTAGAGTGTGGATAACAATGCATACTCAGAAACTGTTTGTAGTGTTATAGTAATATTCCTTCACCTGCTTAGTTCTGTTTGGCTTACTTCTTTTTTCCTGCTGAGAATTGAATAATTCCCATATTACACAGCACCATACAGATTCAGCACCTCCAATCCAGATCTCTGTTTCTTGAAACAGAGAAACTGCTGAATTACTTCACAGCAAGAGGAACTTGTACTTTAAGAACAGGGGAAATACTGCAAGGCAACACCACAGGGCCTATCTGCTATTTCATAAGGAGCTGTCGGCTGCAGGTTAATGTACCCGTCACCTTTTCTGTTGCCATGAGAAACAGAAATGTCTGGCCTAGGTGGTATCCCCAAAGAAGAAAGAGTATCAATGTTATGATGTGCTCTTGGGGAAGATAAATGGGGGTGATGGTGAATGGGGGGGCCAACATTGGCTCTGGCCATTTCATGAGAGCCTAATTTTACTGCCAGTTTTCTCACAGGCTGGCTCTGACTGTTCATAGCTTCATCTAAAACGGTACAGGAAAAAGTAGAGAATTTTTTTTCTAGCACCTGATGTAGGTGAGACTGTGATACACATCACTGTGTTCCCCTGGCTACAGGCTCAGGGGGAAGAAAAATGGTCTAAAAGGGTGGAAAGAGGGCTGCTGGTTTGGTGTGTGCCCAGTTTGGCTGCTGAAGGGTTAAGCCCTCATCATACACTGCAGAATGCAGATATGACATGGTTTTGGAAAAGTTGGAAATACTTGCACAGCATTTTGTTCAAAATGTCTAAGAATCCCTAATTCTCAGTCAGCTCTAATGCTTGGCTCTCTCATTTTGCCAAAATGCGTCTGTGATGTGTCCTTAACTATAGTTGAAGATGGAGAATTTAAGATAAGATTGAGCTGTTGTGAATGATACTTTGTTTATTTATTGTGCTTCATATTTGTCTCCAGCTGCATGTGGCAAGTAGTGGGGTTTTAGGGTTTTTAAATGCATTTCCTGAGGTATATTTCAGCTTTTAAAATTTCCCCTTCTGATCATCAAAACGGAATAAAAAACTTAGGATTTTACCTTCCTATTTGGAAAGACTACAAGTTACATACCTGCCTCTAAAGAGAGAAAATCAGCAATTCCTTTCTTAAAATTTAAAGTAACATGTGCAATAACTTGCTTTCAGGGCAAGCCTCACTTCTTACAACTTGGAGCAAGTTCAGTGGTCCCAAGCCCTTGCCTTCCTATCAAACCCATTACTTTTCTATTTAAGTATTTGTGGTAGTATCCCAGGAAAGTGAAATGAAGTGGGATAATTCCTCTTACTGGATGATGGATTTCTCTTTTTGTAGTCAGATAAAAATGATTCCCTGGGGTAAGGAAGCAGCAGAGTGAACGGAGCTGTGTTACTGAGGAAAATGAAGCAGTATTCTCTTAGGCTGAGCTTTTCTGTTTATTGAAGAAAGAGCCAGGCAGCCATTTGTTTTTGGCTGACAGCTGCATCAGCAGGCAAATTTTTTGATTTCACATGTTGCACATCAGGCGCGCATAATGAAACTCATCTTGGCATGTTCATTTTCTACTTTCATTCAGGTTAGATTCTCGCTTGTAACTTTCTTGTATAAAACTCCAAGAGGCTGCTTACTGCATGAAATGCAGATGACTGAAGTGATTTCTGCCCCCCCTTTTTTGTTTTGTTTCATAATGTAAAATTTTGAAGTAGGCCCAGTAATTTACTGGTAACACTGTGAAAAATGATGCAAGTTCCACTGACTCTGTGTTTGTTTAACACCTTGAGCATTTGCCATAGAAGAGGTACAAAGCAATAGGTGTCTTTTGAATTCCTGTATCATTCAGTTGTGCAAATTTGCTGCACAATATCTATCTGTGTATCAGCATAATCTTTCTGTTGCCATTGACTGTCTTCCCTCTTGAGCTTGATTATAAATTTACCTGAATGTACAGCAGTGGGACCTAGCATGATCCATGATACATATACACTGATGGGAGTTATTAGAGTCCAGAGATGATGCTGGTGACAGCACAAGAGAGCTGCTGCCAACCAGAGCCCCTTACAAAGCAGTGTGAAGGCCTTACATCCCTGCACTGGGAGCTCTACATATTGTACTTAAGGGAAAAACCTGTGCCTTTGGCAATATTATGAGTTGGCATGGTTTCCATCCTCTCCTCCCACTGTGTTCAATTGCCCTTCAAGGCAAAGAATTAAAAAGGATTACCTTGGTTAAAGTGATGTGATCTGTGACTGCTGCTTGCACAGCATGTGTCTGTATTTTGACAGGCAAGCCAATGGTATCTCCACTGCTTCTGCACTGCTGTGATCTTGATCTACTTCTTGTTTGTCCATGTGATTTTTAGTGTACCTTTACTTTTTTTGGCACTTTTAATAAGCTGCATGTGCTCAAAGTATTAAAAAATGTGTAGGATTTGTAGCGGAGAGCTCGATCAGCACATTTTTGCCCAATTTCCCTATAATAAAATTACATAATTTCAATTTCTCCCTAATAAAATGCTTGTCCTAATAAATTCTGGTTCCTATCCCTTTTAACTATTAATAAGATAAGTTGGTAGAGTACAGAGCACAGCACAATAGAAACTGATGCTATCAATGAAAGCTCAAAGGCTAGAGAGGTAAGGCAGTCCTTCAGTCAAGGTACCTCTCCTTTTCTGTTTGAAATCACAGTTTTTGTGTTCAAGGTGATTCCGACATGAACCCAAAGATAAAACCTTGTGGCTGTTTTTTTTTTTTCCAGGCAGCCAGAGCATTTTACATTTATCTCCATCAAAGACAGTACATTTTACTATTTACCTGGAAATCAGTAGGGAGCTTGTGGAGATCTTAGAAAGAAACCATGATTAGGATTGCAGGTACCATGCTCTGCACTGGCAATGGTTTCCATGACATGTTATTCTTGGAGCAGCAGGGAATATTTCAGTGATCAGTAGGAGCTACCTGTATTTGTTGTTGACATGATGTATTGCACTATGCGTTATGAATACATAGCTGACTGTCATATTTCATATATCTGTGAATGGCTGCTCAAAAGAAAAAGGATGTCTTAAGTATTTTGATTTTTGTATTTATGATGCTGAAACCTTTACTGAGGATGACTGATGAGACTAATTGGGGTGATGACTTTTTTAAGTTGCAGAATTTAATTGTCAAAAAACCTCCATGACTCTTTCATTATCTTTTGGTTTATGTGCAACCTATTGCAAGTGCCATAGGCTTCAGATGGCCTGAAGAACTTGCAGTAGTTTTGTTTTCTATCATGCTCTTGCTTTTTAGTCATCCCCCTAGCTTTACTCCATGCCCCTGTGGGTTGTTGTTCTCACATGCTTTCTGATGTTTCATGTGCAACATTCCAGTCCACAGATAATATTTTCTTCATGTTTTGGCCATTTTATTTAGACAGAATATTTGAAAATTGGTCTGATTTATGTTGTCTCAGTGACCTAAACTTTCTGAATATTTTCTTTACAAAGCCAAGTGCAAAGTTCTGCACGTGGCTCCAGGCAATCCTAAGCACAAATACAGGCTGGGCAGAGAATGAATTGAGAGCAGCCTCGAAGATGAAGACCTGGGGTGTTGGTTGATGAGAAGCTCAACATGACCCAGCAGTGTGCACTTGCAGCCCAGAAGTTCTATTATTTTATTTCCTGCAAATCTAATGAAATCAAGTGTTCATCTCAAAATGAAACTCTTTCATCTGAGGATACCAGATGGCTGGAAAAAGAATATCTATTCATGGATTATGAAAAGGTGCTGATGTGCTTAACTGATTTCTGTAGGGTGCTTTTACTATATATTTTGAAGTCATAACATGGGTTTATAAAGTGTGTAGATAGATGCTTTTTAAAAATCTCCAGCATTGTAAATCTTTACAAGTTGAATTAGATGCAAAATTAGATGTTGAGCTAACATGCCAAATGGTGGAAAAAATTATTAGTGTAAGTACTAAAGTACTATGATTCTAACTTAAAAATGGATCAATTGACTGTGTCGATCACTTTCCGAGAGAATTTCTGTGTTTAAAAGAAAAGAGATTTTTCCTCTGTAGTTGCTTATATAAAGAGAACATTACACTATATATGCTGTGCTTCAACTTTGAAAGTAGTTTGCAGAGATGGCCTAGCATTATTATCCATTGTAGCAGGACATGAAACTGAGGAAAGAGAATCTATTGTATTACTTACCCAGGATTGCACAGGAAAACATGTTAGAAAAATTAGGAGAGAACATAGGTATAGTGGATACAAGCGCTAAGAGTTATTGGATAGTAATTTATTGGAACTGACAGCTATATGCATGATTGGAATAGTGGAGCAAACACTGAAGTAATTTGCCAACTAAATGCCATTATGCACCCATGTATTTTCCAGTTAGCCGTGGAATTGTACCTCTCAGGAGATCCCCTGTGACATTTGATGTGCAGAGCTGTAAGAGGCCACTTTACTTGTAAGTGATATCACTATCACTTTGTCTTTGGATTCTCCTTATACGAAAATTAGTTCTTTGTAAAAACATCAGTGGGGCCCAAAGAGAAGTGAAGTACTTGGAGGATTGGTGCTGCATATTGCTCTCCTTGCTGCCACTCCCATGGGATTTGCCTCCGCAGGTGTAGGTCAAGTGCAGCCCCCATGATTAGATGAGCAGCTTAGTCTGAACTGAATGATATGATCTAGGAGGCAGGGAAAAGGGACCTGGAGGTAAATGTGCTTACCTGCTCCTGTTCAAATGATGACTGCCACATTGTTTGTATAAGACTGCCTTGAATCCTGTGAAGAACATGATCCCTGAGTTCCAGTGACAACACTAATTAATAATTTAAATTCTTCATCTTTCTCAGATCCCTTTGATCTTCTATTTTTCAGCCCAAGTAAACATCAGCATTATGAAATGTCTTTGATCCACTGGCTTTTTCTAAAACAAGGAAACTTTTGGTTAACATGGAGCATAAAATATTGTGGGAGTCAAAAAGTGAAATTGAGGGACCATGTTAGTCCCTTGAGTACCATAGGGCTTTAGCAGGACTGTAAGTGTTGTTTTCTTAAACTACAAATGTAAGTCCTTTTCAGTAAGAGAAATATAAACCATGTTTATGCTGAACTGTCTTTTATGATCATGATTAAAGAAAGTGTTTCCCTCAATGTGAAATTAGTTACTCATTGGTAGAGTAATCAGATGTGGCTAAACCTGCAGTGGATTTGCCTCCATCAAATTTCTTCAAAGGAAAATTCTGCCAGACCCTGGTTTCATTAGGCCAGCATGGTCTGCTTAGGGTTTTAGACATGTCTTTGTGACATTAATACAATTACAGAAAGTTCTAATTATTCTCAGGGTTTAATCATGAAGCACTGAACGTTTTTGTGTAAATGAGTAATGACTGAGCGTTACTTTTTGTCGTAAGAATTTGTGTATCACAAATAAGAGCATTATCCCAATACCATCTACTGATTTTTCTTTACAGAAAGATTCCCAACGTTAGTATTTGCTGGAGTTAGGAACTCAGCCTCAACTCCAGCCAGCAGTAAAACTCTGTATGAAATAAGCAGATTGAAATCAGAGTGGCAGATTTTATGTTAATTGACTTTTTTAAATGTGTTATATTTAGAACATTTATTGCATCTAAATATAACTGAAGAACTGGGAAAATAGTGTTATTGTATTCTTTTGTTCTCTACGTGGCAGCATCAGTGTTATCCCCAGTGAAGCCAATTAAATCATCAGTTACTTCATATTCATCATATTATATATTCTTAATGATGCATTTAAACATTTAATAATTTCTAATCTTCTCTACATTCTCATAAATGGTCATTGTTAATAAATGTATTTATTTGGTAATGCTGATATGGGCTGATTTGGAAAAGACAGAATGACGTATTATATTAGCATTTTGTGTAATATCCAGCTCATTTGTATTTTTTGTAATATTTTTGTAATATTTCTTGTAACTTTTACTCTATGCCACATAAACCAATTTGGATTCTTTTTCTTTTGCCCACATTGCATATAAAATCAGAATTTTATTGTAAGAGATTATGTAACATTAAAATGCTGTATTTTCATAAACTGGAAAACTGTCCATCAGCTGCTGATTTGCCTAGAGTAAAGTAGCTCTGTGTAGTAATTAGAGAGACTTCAGGAATTCTGTCCTTTCTCTGGGGTTTCTGGATGAGAGTGATAAAGAGAGAGCAAGTTAATTTAGGGAGGTGGATGGCTTGTAAGGTAGAAAATATGATTTTTTAAATCAATATTGTCTATAATAGAAACTAATGAGGTAGTTGACAGGATGGACTTAAGATAAATGAAGTCCTTGACCCAGTTAGGTGTATTGTTTTGAGAAGGTGTGAACTTTTTTGCTTTGGACTGTGAGCAAGAGATGTTTTAATGAATTCTAGATGTTAAAAGGGGCAACAGCATTGCCATTTCACTGTCTGCTATCAGTTTTTCTACTTGTATTTGAAAATAATGAAAATACAGAGCATGCTTTGAAAGTTGTGGAAGACAAATGTGTAGTAATATCTGGGAAGAATTCTGCTAAGCTTATCTGGTCATGACTGAAGACTGCGAAGACAAGTTCTGATAGGTTGCAGAGGTAATTTTCTTATTTTGACATGTCATCCCAAGGTTCAGGACATAATTTGATGACATAGCTAGGTTGCTCCCATGGCTCACTGCTTCTCAAGAGGTGAACCCAGTTCTTCTAATATATTTTTTAATGTTTTTTGCTTTTTAAATTAGAAGAATGTCTTTACATTTTTGTTTTTATTTTTTTAATATTATTTCTTTCTTTTGGAAAGGCCAGTCTTTAATCTCCCTAAATACTTTCAATGTAAGGACTAGTAAGAATAAGAGCAAATACAAGACAGTGGCAGGAGAATGAGGAAGGCTATACCCTAAGGTAGCTCTTAGTTCTTCTCTTCGGCATCATCTAACTGCATCCTGAGATTGCATCAGTGGGAGAATAGTTAAAGGAGGTGAATATACACACCTCTCTTTTTTTAATAGGTGATACATCATAGCTTCTCACATCCCCAGTTCTGTACATTCGTGTTTATAGAAAAGGAGCTGGGGGAAAAAAAAAAACGAAACCCAAAAATTGTTAATTACTGGGTAGTAAATGAGAATAAGGAGGCTGTTTTATTCTGGAAATTATCAATTGATATATAAGAGATAAGTAATACTAAAGGGGAGAACAAGATCCCAGAAGAACACTACTTGAAATTAGTTTGATCATTTTGATAGTATTAAAAGGTGCCATGACATCTGTCAAGATGATGACAGGTGCCAATGATGAAGTGGCAGTGATAACTAAATAGCAGAGGCCACCTGCTATGTTTAATTGTGAATTCTTTGAAGAGTTCCATGCTATTGCTGTTTGTATTGCTGTTTGTGTTATTACTCTTAATGATTTAAGAGAGTGTAGAATTTTGGATTAAAAAGAACATATTCTACACAATGCTACTTGCTTTTTGCCTGTTTCTCTGCCAAGAGACTTCACATCCCTGTTTCCTTAGTAGCTCCTTTATCTGTTTTTTTCTGTTGTGTTCTGCATTGCTTTCTCTGAATACAGCTTCAGTACTGTTCCTGATCTACAAAATAATCTTGCTTTTCTTATTGAAATTTCTCCTGCACGGTTACTTTATCTATTGTAAAATAATCCACTTATCCATGTATCTGACGTATATGTATGTGATAGGTAAAGTGTTGTATTGACAGAGGGATTGAAAACTATACATGTGTATGAACTGCATTTCTGTCATCATTCTTTCTACCTCTGCTTTTATTATGTTTTATTATCCTGTCTGTGTATGACACATGAAGTTACTTGGGGCAAGGCTTATCTTTTTTCTGATGCCAGAAGTCCTGTTTAAATGTAAGCAAAAATATATGAGGCAGTTACAAGGAGAAATCCAGATAATCCAGTAAGTTTAAGCTGATAATTATCTTTCAACAGTGACTACTGGCCTGAGACTTTAACTGGTGCCAGTCTGGAGTATTATGAATAGTTGGAAGGTGATGAGTAAACCATCTTTTGATAACCAGCGTTTCTTAAGTTGCTCAGAGTCATTATGCAGTGCTGTCTATAGGACTAATGAAATTCTCGCAATTGTAAAAGAGGAATAATCAGAAAAAACCAAGATGATAGCCATCCTGTCACTGAAGTGATCTAACCATAAAATTTAAAAGCCTGAGGGAAAGATGAATTCAAACTTTGTAGGAGGCTATATCATCTTGCTTAGTAAAATGAATACATCTTCTATGGCCCAGTACATTAGGGAATTGCCTCCAAGGTACAGGAATGTGAAGGCTTCAATGATCCCTTGTGCTTTGTGGCTGTAAAGGCTGGGTTTGCTTTTATAGAAAGAACTTGCAACAACAACAACAATAATAATAATATTACTACTACTAGTAATAATAATAATAATAATTGGGGAGAGGTAGCAACTGTATTTGGTAATCTGCTCACCATTGCTCATCATACGTAGGGATCTGTTAAACTTTGAGAGCATGAGTTTGTTGAGAGGGTAGCCATTGCCAGTTTTTATCTTTCTGTCAGTATCATGAAATTTAATTTGGATAAACTGAACCAAATGGATTTTTTTGTTTGTTTTTGTTTTGCAAGTCGTTGAATATGATTCCATGTGTGATAACATTTTGAATGCTCAAGTGAAATCAGCCAAATAGGTTTTAAACTCGAATGACCTGTTGTGAAGTTTTGTCTCTTGGAGCACTAAATATTTTTAACCCTGGAAAAAGAGGTCATTATAATCTAAAACTAGCCTGGGCCATGTAGTCAGGAATGTACCTTAGGAACAATTCTGCCTAGTGGGAAATGGCCAGAATGACCTAAAAATAATTTCTAACTGAAACTTCCATAGCATTTTGAGGACACTAATTATGGGTGTCATGCAGTGGGAAGGGAGCAATCAGTATAAATATGAATATACTGCAGGTGGGGAGATTGATGAAAATCATATGCCTTTTTCTGTGAACAATTCAATCAAATAAAGGACAGATAATTTAAAACCATATTTTACAATGTGATACTGACAAAGCTTTGTTTTAGTACTCTGATAGAAAGGAAACTGACTCACAGAAAACTGAGATCATTTCTTGGATTGCATCTGAGTGTGAAAATATAAAGTTGACATTATGGAAGCTATGAAGTGTTTCTTACAGTGCTATAAATGAATCACTGGCATTGACAAGAAGAAATTGTATAAGTACATAATGGGAAGCAACTTCTATTATGAGAAATACTGTTTCTGCTTTAATTTTGTTTTCTTATTTATCCTTCTCCTCCCCTCTTTCCCTTTTAGGGTAAATGGAAAACTGGTGGCATTGAAGGTGATTCGATTACAAGAAGAGGAAGGAACCCCATTTACTGCTATCAGGGAAGGTATGCACTCACATTTAATAATTATACATTTGGTGGTTTTTTCGTAATTACACTGCACTTCTTATTTCTGTGCCATGTTATAGTGAATAGCTTGAGAATTCAAATTATATAGTTATGTTCTCAGTAGGAAGAAACTTTGGTGCTTCAAAAAACAAAGCCTCTGGTGTGGGAGTTCTTGTTAAAGAATGCATATCTGCCTCTGCTTTGAATCCTGTTAGATTTACTATACGAATGAGTACTTAAGAGCATGTTTAAGGTGGGTGTGAGAAGTCACTCTGGAAGATGAGGGAACTGTGTAAGTCACGCTTCTTGCCTGCAGGCAGCACCTGAGATGAAGGTAGATGTAATTTTTCATATATCTGCAGCATAAAGCTCAGAAAAGCATTTATTGATGAAGGCAGTCAGAAGATCAGGGAGCAAACATGCAAGCATCTTAGAAGCTGTGTGTAGCCTGGGACTAGCTATTGTTTGTTTTTTCCTTCCTGATGGACTCTAACTTGTGTGGCTTGGGAATGACTTATCTAGCACACTCAGAGATGCCTGTTATGCTTTCTGCTCTGCTCCTTTATCCTTCCTTGTCAGCCTCTTGTGGTGGGTCTCTAGAGACAGCTGCTTTGTCTGAGCCTGCCTGCGTTGAGCTCCTTTGCAGAAACTGCTGGATGTGTCTTCTCTGTGTGGGCCTTCTCTGTTAGAAGGTAGTAAAAATGAGCTTTGGTAGCAAAATAATGAACAATTTGCCATCACACCACTGATACAGGCTCAGCTGAAGTTGGTAGTGAACTAAAGAGATGAGACTGGTATGGCTTTTGAGGGATGTTTTAAAACTGAGCTGACTATCTTGGCATAATTCCCATGGTGGGATGAGCAAGGAAGAACATCTCTCACAGGATCCACTGCATGGCCCTGTGTGGGAAGTGTGCAGCTTCATGGCCATCGCAGCTGCAGTTCCAGTAGCTGCAGCTCCCTTGTCCCCCACTCATGCCTCTGTTCCTGCAGCCATCTATATGCTGTATGTCTGTCTGTACAATGAGCTTGCTTTGGGCAGATTGGGAAAAAAAAAAGCCACGTTTCATGTGATTGACACCCTGAAGTTAGAAACCTTTAAAGTACTGTGGATTTCCATCCCAAGGTTGTGCATTTTAAAGGGGCTCTTTCACAAAGGAGGGAAAACCGTGGGTGGCCAATTTATGAAGGAATTTCAGCAGTTCTTCTGTACTGCTTTGTTTGAGTAACAATTATTGAATGACCTGACACATTTATTCATAACGGTATATATTTTATCTGTGAGCTGTCTGTCCCCGCAGCTGTGCTGCGATAACGAGGTGTGCAGAGGGTTATTGGTGCAGCTTTCAATGTTTGCAATACTGAGCTCAAGGCATAACAGCCTGTGTTTCAAATATGTTTATTGTTCTCCAGGATTTTAGATGATATGGTAATGACTTAATAAGAAAATAGTAGATATTGCTTCATTGTGCCTTTTCAGTGACACTTAAAAGGATTTTTAATGTGAGCTTGGTCTAGATGAAAGTCTATAGCGTTATAGCTGTCAAACGCAGTATATTGTGTTTTCCTTCATGAATGGTTTATTGTGTGAACTCAGTATAAATAAGTATTCATTAGGAGCAAAACCAGAGATTTTCCAGTTGATATTTTTAGATTACAAAGGCACACTAGCATGAAAATATTTTTCACACTGTCATTGGGGAAGTTTTCCTTGTAGCTGTGACTACAGGACTGTGGTTGAAGCCTGTTAAAATTCTCGTACTTTAATATTAGTAGAATAAAACTCTTGTATAGAAAAGCTCTTAAAGTTATTAATTAATATATGTTTTCCTAAGCATGTGATGTCTGACTGATTTTGGTAGGACTGTGTGCATCCATTGTATTTCTAAGGATTCATCTAGGCTAGGATTAGATCCAGAGAGTATTAGGCTGAATGAGAAGACTTTTTCTTGATTTTCGGTTAGGTGAGATCAAACTCAGGTTGTAGGTTGTATGTTTGTGGGGTTTGTTTGGTAAAGTAATCCTGTCTCCTAGGTAATGGAATGCAATTCAGATCTGTGGAAGCTATTTGTAGAAGTACAGTCTTGTATGCTGTGTATCATGAAGAAGACTGACATGCATAATATGTAAGATGGGAAGGGGAAGAATATGTATCTAATTAAGCTTTGTCTTTTCTGTTGTTTGCTTTGATTTTGTGAGAAACAAATATTAGTGTGAGAAAAGTAAGCTACAAATGTAGCTTCAGAAGGTAATCTCAGTGATGATGTGCCAGACACATATAATCTGACAGTAATGTTACAAATGTGGACCTACTAGTGGGATCTGAGGAAGCTGTTGCTTTCCTCATAGTAGCATCTAATACATCTTGGACATGCTGGGTTTTGTAATGCAGCCATGGCTGATCTCAGCTGCATGGGTGGGGGGAGAAAAAAAAGAAAAAAGAGCTTGTATAAGGTCTTGAAGTTATCTGGTAAGTTTGGTATGGAAAAACAGTAAGAATGGGACACTCTGTTAAGCAGGCTTTGTTGATCACTGTTGGCTGACTGGGGACTTCGGCCCTAGAATTTAGACTGGGACAGTTAGAACAAGGACAAATACTGCTGAAGATGAGATCAACTTCTAATTTCAGTTATCTGAGGAGTTGTGTTGCCTTAATAAAAAAAGTGCATGTATCGTGTCATGAGCCAGAGGTCTGTTGGAGGGTGTTTCTTTCCAAAGTCTTTCATAAGGGAGAAATCACACAGGTTTTGACTTTGACTTATTCCTTGTTTTCTGATTTTCCATCAATGCAAGGCAAAGTCAGGCAGAAGTCTAGTTATTTGTAAATTAAAACTGCTGTAAGTAAATTGTTTAACATTTCTCATAGCTCCTTGGTTAAAGCAGTGAGAGAAAACAGCATTCATGCACTGTGCTCCTAATAGCGATGCTGTGTGATGTTAATTAGGGGGGAGATACAGGCTGAAATCTTAAGCAGTGGTCATGCTGAGGGAATTTTGTAGCTGTCTCTATACAGGGAAGCATATTGTTGCTGTTGTGAAAGCCACAGAATGAAGCTCAAAGGAAAACAAAGCTACAAAGAAAATAGACTAAGAGAATTAGAAAATGCAGGATATAAATGTGGAGTATGTGACTGTGGAAAAAAGCACTAACTTGGTTAAAGAAAAATGGATGGAAAAGTAAAAGAAAGAAAAGATATAGCTATAAATCCCCCAGTAAAGCTGTGTAAGAGAAAATCACAGTTAATTTTAATGACCAGGGGAGGTTTAGCTGAAGTAATTACTTATGAAGTAATTCTGATTTTGCAGAAGATGTGGGTTTGTGTCTTCTACTATTTATCAAAGTTATATAGGTTGAATCAAAGTAAGTAAATGCAGCTTATTTGTCAGTGCTACTGAGCTGTTTATTGAATTTCTTGAACAAAATTTACAAGTAGCTTGTGATAAATGTTCTTTCAACTTGGTCTGAATCAGTTGTACCAACTTACTGATACTTTCATTTAGTGGCATGCAGTTTACAGGATGTTTCGCTCTGAATTTAACTCACTTAGTCTGGGATAATCTAATTTACCTTTGAAGAGCCTGATAAAGAAAAGAAAAAGGGAAAAAAGAGAAAAAAGTGATTTAATGTATATACCTGGGTGGGTTAAATCTATATGATTTTCAGATCATATATATATCAGTGGGGCAAGCCACCATGTTACTGTTGCATTCTGAAGGTGCCTGTAACTGTGATAGCTGAGACACTATGGAGTCCAAAAGTCATTTACAGACTATTTTCTCATTTAAACTCTATAGAATAGAGAATAGCAAATGATTTGTTTTCTGTCTTAGTGTAGTTGTGGTTTATCCTTTTACTGTAATTCTCGTTATCAGAGATGCTTCAGCAGAAGGCTTGAAGTGTTATTAAATCCACTGCAGCCAGCAGAAAAGTTCACTGACCTTAACTTTTATCTTTGATGTTTCATTCCCCTAATTTCCTGTAATATCATACACTCATCTAGGCTAAATTCTGAAGTGTGCGGTACATTCTAATTCTGGAAACAGCTTGATTTACAATTCTGCCTTTATCTTATTTGATTTCTGAATAATAGTATTCCTTATATCCATCATGGCAAAGATTTTGCTTTTTGGGTATGTATGTAGACAAACATTCCTTGATTTTATCACTGCCTTGCTTGTGAGGTTAACTTGCTTACTGTGTGCCTTTCTTGGGTAGTAAAATTATTTCTTCCCCATCCTAGTTGTGAAAACTCTTTTGTACTTTGTTTTCATTTTCCACCCTTGGAAATACCACCAATCCTTTGCTCTGCTTAATTTGATTTACTATTAGTAATAAAACTATTCCAGTGTTTTACTATAGGGTAGTGTTTCATTTCCCATAGGCCTAAACAATGTTTCAAAGCATCATCCAAACCAGGCATGTTTTGTAGATATTTTTGTACTTTAAATTTCACAATAAGGCATCTTCTAGTATATTTCAGTCTTTTTATTAATTTTTGTATTTACATCTTGTAATTAATTTGTATTGGTACCTGTTTGTGTTTTGAATTTACAAGTGTTCAGGTCAGAGACTGTCTCTACACCTTTGGCTTGACAGTTGGACAAATAATAATTTTCCGTCTGCTCCAGTGTTGAAGGCTGTTACCTTAATTCTGCATATGGACAGCAGAATGCAAAAAATTGCACATGAATGCTTTGCAAACTGCCAGCTGTCTTGCCTTATAAAATTACAAAGAACACAGTGTTTGCTTAATGAATTTCTTCTACTTGAATTTTTGAAGAGCAGTTCAGCACACATACTTAGTAAGTTGGTTTTGTGACTTGGGAGAAAGCTTAAGACATTTGAGGGCCAGGATGGAGCAGGGAGGAGAGATGCTTAATTCCTGGTCACAAAACATCTTCAAAAGTCTTCAGCGTTTCAGGCCTCTTCCATCCGTGTCTTGCTGTATGGGAGGAGGGAAGAAGAGAAACAAAAAATGAAAACCATAAAAGATCTTAGGAAAGAAATGTGAGCCCACTTTTACATGCCACAGACTGGACAGACTTTCTGAGGTTGGTTTCTGAGGCCTCCTCTTTTAAAGTTATTAGGCTGGAGGGATTAAACCTTCACAAAACTTTCATCTGTGAAACTGAAGCAGAGTAACAGCTAAGAAAAGATAATAGGGAAGATCAGTGGAGAGAGAGCTCTTACCTAAGTGAATGTGCAATTTATTGCACTGTGTTCCTAATGGGTGTACAATGGAAAATACTGCTTTGTAGTAACAATAATGCAAGTGATGTAAAGCAGCTGTGCTTCTGTATTACCAAAGAGAAATGGCACAGTGTGTACCCATCCCATCTAAGGAAGGGTTACAGGAAATTACATTTTTGCTCAGCAGATATAATTCTTATGATCTCATTGAATTATTACCTCAATTATTGCATGCACTTCCCAGCTCAGTGATTTTTGACTGATATATACCATAATGATCTTTACAACTTCAAGTCAACAAATGACCTCATGGCACTAGTTAGATGACTCATGGTGATAAGCCTCCTCCTATTCATTGTATTAGAATAGGTCTGGAAGGCTGTATGCTGTAGGTCAAGGGCACAGTGAAACAATATCTGACTATTTTTTTGTAAGAATCACTGCTGGTCTACTGGTGGAAAGTAAGCATGAAAACTGCAGTCGGAATCCCATCTTCGTCTGCTAGTAAAGAGTAAATTATTGTACCTTTTGGAAGGTGAATCATCCTCTTGCCAAAAAAACCCAACCCAAACAAAAAAAAACCACCCCAAACCAACCAACCAAGCAAACCCTATTCTTCCTTTTAGGGAGGTTTTATTATTATTGCTATTATTATTAAAATATTAAGGAGGCTTGACATCTGCTTTCTTTTGAGTGATAGGATGTTGGAGGGCTTTCACATTTCCTTCACAAAGTCCAGTCAAGAAATCTAAATTTCCATAACTGAAATGCCTAAAAGCATCATATGTGTCTAGTTCAAAAGGCCTCAGGGAACTTCAAGGAATTATGTTTAAGATTATGGAGATGTAACTATTCTGAGCATGCATGTCACATGAGTTACTACAGGGGGTTTGTGTCTTTATGTTTTTAGAGTCTGAGGATAAGTTAATTCTCCCCAGAAGCCAAATTGCTCTGGAGCATTTAAGTAAAAAAAGAAAAGGACAGTAGCTTGACTGTAGTTTGGGGAACATTTTCATTGCCTACAGAGTTGGCAGAACTGGTGCCTACTGCAGGCTAAATAGCTACAGCTCAATTAACTGTAAGGTCCCTGCAAAGCCCATGCAGCTTGTAGTCATAACAGCTTTGTTTTTCAGTGTTGTTAAAAATACAACACATGAGCCAAGAACCTCTGGGACACTTTGTCACTGGATATTTAAGGTCAAGAAGTATTCGAAAGAAAATAAACTCCGGCAATTTTAATTTCTTTGTCTAGTTTCTCTCTTTTATGGGCATGCTGCAGCCTTACCCAAACTGTATGCTTCTTCAAGACAGAAGAGGAACACAAGATTTCCAAATTAAGATATTTTGGGCTTCAAAGACTACAGTGTATTTGGAAAATATATTTTGATGTTACTGGGACCTTTCTTATGAAATTAAGCCAGTTTTTTAAATTTCCAAGACTTTGGGATGTTCCTTATTAAATACGCTGTCATGTCATAGAGAAGTGTACATTCATTCTTACTGAACATTAGTAATAGAAAAATTGCCTTTAATTCCATGAGGTTTTATGACTGAACATTTTTGATAGCTCAGATTTTCAACCATATTTTATTTGTTCTTTGTGTTTGTGTGCATTTGCGTAAGTACGAGAGAAGCATGCTAGATCCTTAGTAATGTGGAGCTTCAAAGCAGCAGGAGCTTTTGTCTTTATCCTGCTTTCCCTCCTGCTGTTCTTCCCAGCCCTGACTGGCTGCTGATTTTTTTTACTGGCAGTATTCATCTGCATTTCTCTGAAAGCAGTTGCACTGACAGGCCGAGAAATGGGTGAACTGAATTTCTGGTCATCTCAGATGGACATGGGACAGCTGATAGTTTTCCAATTTCAGATACAGTGTGAGTGGTTACTGTGATGTTACTGTATCCTGCTTTTCAGTGTCTCCAAATTGCACTGTTCTCCTTCCTCAGTTCATTTTGGTGAACCAAACAAAGGCTACTGTCCGTGTAGGCTACTCAGAAATGGTAGAGATTGGTAAGGTTCATCCCGCTTGTTTCTTTGTTCCTTGCTACTCATAGGCTGAGCACAGCTTTTCCTTGTTTTGTTTGCTTTGTTGTTTTTTTATTTTTAACCTCTAGCAAAGGAGTGGTTCTCACGATTATAAAACCCTCAGGACAGCTGGGATTACATAAATGCAACATAAATGATGGTGTTTCCCTTTGAGAATCCTGACATAAATTTTAACCTCTGTAATGAACTCCCATTGTGTGGGAAAAGTGTCATGCTTTTCTGAAGATTACAAGTGAAAATTCCAAATTATCCACCTTCATAAAGCTAAATATGTTCCACAGAATATTCTGTCTCCTCTGTCCTCCTCCCATTTCCCCTCCAATATTTTATCTGTAGCCTGCTGAGACAGAGCACAAGTGTACCAATTGCATCTTCATTCAGTACTTTCGATGTGCGAGCTCTGACCTTCTTCTGGCTTTTGTTCTTGGGCACAGTTCAAGCAAGAAAAGAATGGGGTGACACTTTGAGGATTTTTTTTTTCTTCTTTTAATATCATCATTTTGCCATCAGGAATCCTTTCCTCATCCTTGTTATCAGCATAATGCTAGACCTTTCAGACTCTGCCCTACTTCCACTGAAGTGTCTGTGCATCTTTGGTTTTCATGGAGGGTGCTGAATAAGGGATTTCACTCTAATTCCAACACTATAAGGTTACAAATCCATTATCTCGGGGGTGCTACTGAACCTTTCTCCATAAGGCATTTGCCTACAGTTTCCTCTGACCTGCGTTTCAGGGCTCTCTGACTTGGCTCTTGGCCTTCTGCTTTGAACATTTTCTTCTGCTCAAAAAAACATTTCTTCTTTTTGCTATTTAATGCAGGCGTTGGAACTGTTGCTGTAGAGATTCATCTGTTCTGCTGCTCTCAATGTCCCTTGTAGTATGACAGGAAGGGTAGAAAAAAGATGCCAATTAGCAAATACGGAGCATAAAGTGAAGGTGGTGAGCCTTTATTCGTGTACAACTATAACATATAACTAAAAGTTATATAGAACCCATGTGCAGCTCTCATGGCTTTCTTGTTTGAGTGGAAATTGGTGAGGGTCAGTCTTTTTATGCTATATGCAAATTTTACCTGCTCTTACCATCTACCATGCTACCACCATAAAAACTGGAGATGAGTTAATCCTGCTCCAAGTAGCATTAGTTTTTACCTGTGACCATATTATATTTGAGTGGATTGAATTGTTACACATAGTAATGGTTACATGAATGGAGATGCTAGCAAGTTAGGCTTAGTTATGCTAGCAAGTGACTTGCTTAGAGACCCTAAGTCACCCTTGCAAGCACAAATACCTTCCATGGCCACCTGGTGAAATAAAACTTTGATATCTGGTGTTGAGGCAAATAAATGTCTCTTGAACTTAGCCAATTCTACAAAATATTTTTTCTTTGTTAATCTCCGTTTTATGAAAGGCATAATCTAAGGAACAGTACCATATAGCATTCTGATTAAAGTGAGGACTTTAAATCTGCACAGTGACATTTGTCTTTGTCAAGATCTCTGAATGTTTTGTATGTGTTTTTTCCACTGCTGTGTCCTGGATTTTGAAAGTACCAGAGCAAGGTGACAACTCAGTGCTTGAACCAGTTCAGTCAGCTTGAGTTTCATCTGTAGTCTTTTTGCATGTATTAAACCTTTAGGTGACTGTTGTATCTCAGCAGAACTGGTTTCAACTTTGGGTAAATGCAAAACAAGGATGTGAGAAGGTTGTCTGTTGTCTGTTTTCCTAGTGTTGTATCTTTCCCCCTTGAAGGAGACACATCACTACATGTATTGAAGGGGTTGTGTGAGTGCATATGTATTTCGTATGTGCATGTGTTTCCTCAGTGTCTTTAAGACTTGACATAGAAAGCTGATTAACCCCAAACAACCAAATCCTTTGTGAAGAGTCACATACTGACTTTGGTCAACCCAGAGAATGTAATGTGAATTGGACATGTACCTACATCTAAAGAGAAAATGCCCCCCAGGAAAGATGTCTGGTTTTGTCAGAAATTGTGTCTGAGACATATGACTGTCTTCTTGCTGCTGAGTCCAGTCATCATTCATAAACACAACATCAGAACAGCTTTGTGTGTTTTAAGCACAGGAAGCTCATAAATGAATTATCCTCATTCTTCTGATATTTGTAATTTATTTAGAAATATGGTATGAAGCAGTCCTGTTTCTTCAGGCATGAATATAACAAGACATGCACATGCTACTGCTGGATCTACAACAGTACCTTTGCTTTCAATGCTTTTGTCTACAACCTAATAACTACTTTCCCTCTCCTTCCCCCTTTGAAAAAAACACAGCTAGTTTATTGCAAATTTGTTACTTCTTTATGAACAAGTCCTAAAGTAATCACCATCAGTCTCTTTCCATACACAAGATACTATTCTGTTTTAATATCTATATAAATCACTCCTGTATCAGAGAGAGAATGAACCTAATTTGCAAACAATGGGGCCATGCCTTCAGTAGAGGCTTGTTTGTTGAGACAGAGGCAGCCTGAAAGGACAAGGCTACTGCAGTATTTTGCTCTGCTGCCTTTTATTCGCATATTTTGTGTCAATGATCCAGTTCTTCCTTAAATATGTCATGTATTCAGGGAAGTGAAAAATCACAGTATAATAAAATGCTGTATTTAGATCATAGTACTTCGCTGAAGATTTTAAGCATGAATTGTTTCTAAACTTTGAAATACCTGGAAAATTTCAGTAGCCTGCATCTTTGTACTGGCATGAAATAGGGCAGCAGCCACTGTAATCAATAAGAAGCATGCACTAATAACTTTCTCATAGGAAAAAAAAATCAGTTATAGTTAAAACAGTGGGAAAACTGTTGGCAAATACAATTTACATTGAAATTATGTATATGAACAAAAAATCCAGTGCATTCTTTCTTCCCCCCCCCCCTCCGGTTTTTGTTTTCTGTTTCTTCAGTCTGGAGTCTACTTTGATCTACCTGCTGGCTGCTGTAGGCACAGTTGTCTGGGTCCAGCTGTTCCTCTGGGAGACAGCACTGCTCCTTTTCCTCTGTTTTTCCATAGCCTGAAGATTGTATTGCAAACACGTAACTTCAATTTTTTCATTTTTTGCTGGGAGAGGTGGGAGATTTATCATTCAGGAGTTGTAGGAAGCTGAAATACAAGCTTCATAATGGTATCTCTTCTTCACCCTAATGGGTGGAGCTACTGCTTTCATCAATATGAAGAGAGTAGTGTTTCAGAATTAGAAACTGACCTTTACTGTCTTCTTCAAAGCAACGAAAATGAATATCTGCATTATTTTACTTTGGAATGTTCCTCACAAGTAAGCAATATAAAAAATGAAGCCGGTAATGTATTGCATTTTTCTGCTGAGATGAAGGGGAGCTGGATGGTTCAGAGACTGGTAATAGGATATTGTGACCTTCCAACTCTGACCCATTTATTAAAATATGAGCCATGCCAGTGGAGTCCAGAAGTCATCACTATGGGATATGCAGCTGTAGAATCTGGAACTGTGTGTTTCTGATTTTTTTAAGGTCTGTGCTAATTGTCACAAACTTCCAAAGCTTCTCAGCTGGCAGCAGATTTAACTGGAGCTAATTGAAAAGGGAACTAAGAACAAAATGAATGGAGGAAGCCTTGTTAATAAGAATATTAGCTGTGCCAGATTTGGTGATTTCTATGCATTCTGATCTGATACAGCTTGTTGTCCTTGCTTTGTGAAGCTTGATTCCCTTAATCAGTGCAGAAGTGGTACTGACCAATTTTATTTGGCTGTTACTTCAGGATTTAGGAAGGGTTTAATGTGAACAAGGATTCTCTGGATTTTGTCTTGAGAAAATGCTCAAAACTTGCCCAGTCAATGACAGCTAATTTTAAGTATTTAACTTTTTGCTCTGGATCTGCTTGTGGAAGCTTCTAACACCCTGTAAGTAACTTAAGCTGAGAGTTAGCTCTTTGAAGCCCATCTTAGTTGTGCAGCTTAGGTAATTATATAACAAATATCCCCGTATGTCATTTAGTCATAATCATCACCTGGTTTTCTCTGAGCAGAAGCAATCAAGAAAGTCAAGAGGGTGGTAGGAATCTTGGTGTACCACCATGCTAGCTTCCCAGATAGGGTTGACAGCAATGCTGGTGTGCTGGCTTCCATCTGAAAACATCCTTCCTTCCCTCATATCTGTTAAAACTTGACAGGACAAAGTGGCCCAAGTTACTGTGATAGGTTAGATGCAACTGACGGAAAAAAGAAAAAAATCAAAACTGTACTTGCAGGGTAAAAAGAAAAGTTGTTAAGTAAATATATTTTGAATTTCTTGAAGCAGTCAGAATTGACCTACTTTTATGTGGTCCAATATTTCCAAAATTTTATAACTGGAAAAAAATGTGTAAAACTGGAAATGTGTACTTGGTACACATTTCTACTTACACATTTAAATATTTCCCTCTCAAATGGCAGGATAACACACACTCTCACTTCCCTTTCCCCCTGTTTCTTTGAAATCTAGGACTCACACTTGCTCTTTTGTGTGCTGTGAGGGCTTAAAAAATGTGTTTAATACTAGTGAGAACATTTTCATGCAGGCATTCAGTGGTTTGTGTGAGGGTTTTATTAAGAAAACAAGCAGACACAAACACCAAATATTCAATACGTTGAACTTGGACAAGATAAAAAATTGCTTTTGTTTCATTTCTGGTTTTCTCAGGATAGCAGTTTCTACATTGCCACTGGTAGGAAACTGCCAGTTTGTGAACGGGCGTCTAACGCAAAGCAAAACCCAGCAGGTCATAGGCCCCTTGAGAAAAAGCTGTCAAGAACTTGCACACTTTTCCAGGTTACTTTAGCTCAAATGTATTTGTGGCCCTAAAAGATATCTTTTCAATTTGCAGTTACATGTTTTCTCAGAAAGTCTTGGTTATAAAGCTGACATGGTTGAAATACTGGATTTGCATCAAGATTTTTAGCAGAATTAACATTTGAATCACTTGAGACCCTATTCACAAAGCAAAGGACTATTAGCATAATCAAAAATGCTTTATTTTGCATGCCAGTGGAGAAGCTAAGGATTGTAGCTGTGGCTCACAAACAAAATTCAAGTGACCGGTATTGATGGGTGTCTGTATGCTGCTGTCTCTCAGCCTTGCTTGCACAAATAAGTACAAATCTATATAAAGGTAAAAGAAAAGGTTTTGGAGCAATGTATAGTCTCCATTCAAAGCCTGATTAAACAGGCTTTGCTTAAGTTATCAGTGTTAAGGATTAGATGGACTTCCCTCTCTGCCAAATGTGGATGAGGGCTGGGGCATTTTTACAGCTGGATTGTTGTGAAAGGATGGATGTCTTTCTAAAAATATGCTTAGTAAAAATTTATGAGCTTGAAAATTGCTCCTTCTGTTGAGGAGGTCAAACTAAATAACCTGTAAGTGTATATAGCTTTGGATAATGGGTTCAAGACTTTTTTAACACCTGTCAGATTTCTGCCAGTAGTCCAAGAGGCTTATGAATGACATTAATAACCTTCCCATCTTGCATTCAGCCCATGCATTCACAGTTTTCATCCATTTTTATGGCTGTGGACAAGAAGGTAGAATGTCACATTTAGAGACTTTGTTTCTTTGCATGTGAATAACTCCTGATCAGAGTTCAAGAGAATGAAGCAAATTCTAACCTCTCTGAGGCAATAGGAAACTTTTGGATCTTAAAAAACCTCTTAAGTATCAGGGGATTTTATTATTGTCTTTTTTTCCTAGAATGAACTTCTGATGTGCTATTGCTGTTAAATCAAGTTCTTCGGGCTACAGTTATTGCAACTTTAGGTTATTTGAACTTAGAATCCGTTGTGATCTATCCTTTCACTTGCTAATGAATGTCAACTAATGCAATAAAAAATATCAAAGCATGATATGAAAATTTTAAACAGATTTTGTGACAGTTTCAAGTCTCAATTGACTTCCTTTTAGATGGATTGAATATATTTTTTGAATAAAGGATTTGGAACTTTTATTATTATTGCTATTTAGTTCTAATTACATTCATTTATTTAAAAATATACTACTTAAAAGTTTTAAATAAAAAAAATAAAATTAAGTTTAATTTAAATTAAAATCATGTTGGATAATAAATATGCTCCTGAAAAGAGAATCTATGTTTCTGAGACTTCAGCATCACAATGTGATCTCTTATTCTGGTGTGTGTTTGTTTGTTTACTTTAAATTATACTTCTGGAGTAAAAGCATTTCTCTGATGCATTTAGGTCTGAAAACTAGAATAGAAATTGTGTTAATCTCTATTCTTAGGGTTTGACGTTTCAAAATACTTCAGAGTCTAAGCACACCATTAAGAGTATGCCCCTTTCTGTACATTGCTTTGGAGCTGTCAGCAAAAAGGTTAGTTTTACTTTGGTTCAAACACCCAAGTTCTTTGCAGAAGTTGCTGAGTTTATGGTTGACCGAAACACATAAATTTAAAGTAATTCAGCTTCTCATTGATTTGTTTTGATTAAAGAGGCCATTAACCTTGTAAAGTCATTGACAGAATTATAAATCTGCATCTTTGAGACTTACGTAGAGAAGTTTATAAAAGTTCCTGGAGTGATCTGAAAGCAAAACTGTACAAAAGGACTAGGTTTTATTAACAGCACTTCTTAAAGCCCAACAAAATGCTGGAAAAATGCCAGCAGATAATTACACATTCTGTCATGGCAGTGAGTCTATGGCAGTTCCTATGATGTATAGCACTCACTGTATAGTCGGGATTAAAGATACCTTCAAGAAACGGATACCCACCTATAGTTTCTTAAATATAGTTTCTTAATATTTTATATATAACTTACTGTGGTCACACAGAACTTGGGGAATGTGTTTTACCGCCTCAGACCGGGTTTGTTTATCTGTGAAGATCTTGCCTGTTTGTTCCAAATGTTATCAGGTTGTCATATATAAGCATCCTAACCAGCTGGGCAAGTGGCATTTTGATGGGCCTGTTGAAGTCTGTGATCTGTCATCACTGGAATGCTGAGCCCTAATTAGAAATAAATGAGTAGTGTTCCTGTGCCTATTTCATGGACTGATCTTTCTTTTTTCTGTTTGGGAACATTTCTGTTCTGCTTACATGGGGCTGATGCTATTTGAAATATTGAACTGAGGTGGGAATTTAGGGAGGATGTTTAGCCTTGTGAGTGTTAGCACTTTGGCTGCCACAATTTTAATATGCATATCTGAACTGGAATGTGCTCTTGGACTTTTGGATGTAATCAGTTCTTGATTTTTATCCAAAGTTTTCTGGCATGTATTAGAACAGTGATTTAGTATTTCTCATTTAGTAAGTTCCAGAGGTTCAGTTTACTGCTACAAAGTGCCTGATGTAACATACACACTAACTAGCCATGTTGATGAAGGAAGGAAGTTCATTAATATCTATGGGTACTTGCTTCTATCCTATTTCTTGTAACTTTTTTCAGGTCAGACTGTGTTCCCTTGTCAGAAAAACTCAGTCCACAATATCTGGTGGCTTTGTTGAAGTCATTCATTGATTTACTTTGGATGAAGTGATAGTGAGCAGCACATGACTAGTAAAAAGCTCCAAGGACTTAATAGTGCTTGAGCTGTGTTTTCCTGCATGTTAAAATGTTCTTACTTTGGTTTTGACCTTTTGCAGTATGTCAAAATACTGTTGCAGGTAAACTTGCTTCAAGAGTTGCTTGGAAAAGGCTTATTTAGAGCAACATGCATTCCAAAGACTTTCAGAGGTTCAGACTGCTTCAAAGCAGTGTGGTGGTGTTGTATTCTTGAACCATCGTCCTATGTGCATAGCGTCATTGTTGCTTACACTGAACTTCTGTGCAGTTGCACAGCAGCGAGGAATCTTGTGTCTATGTTGAGCAAGCTTGTTTGGGTTCAGTTGGTGACATGTTTTGAGTCTCCTCTTTGACCACTTGATACAGGTACATTTACAAGGAGATCATATCCAGTATCTTTGTGATGTTCAGGTCGTGCATTGGCAGCATACTGGCATACTGGTACACGGAGTAGTCTAGTCTAATCTGTGCTTGGTCAAATCAAATGAACAGCTAAAGCCTGATTTTTCTCATCGCTTGCTTTTTTGCAAATACAAGGAAGGTCATCAGCTGGAGCTGCTGTTACACTTACTGATTCAGACACACAACCTGTTACTGTTTTATTTGCTTTAGCCTTTCTGAAAATGGAAGTTACAGAGAAATACAGTGGCCCAGGTACGTTGTAGTTCTCCTCCTAGATCCTGATGCTTGCTAAGGTGCCTGGTTTATTTTCTCTTCCATTCCTCCTCAGGGACAAAAAGCTTCATGTCTAGTGTTTGGTTAGCAAGTCACTTCTGTGTTCAGCTATAAAAATAAACAAGACAGATTTGAAAAGACCCACTGAAGAATTGTTTTTATCTCCAGGCTCATGTACTATCTGGGATGATGAACCAAGATTTAAGTGCTTGGGTTTCAGTTGTTTGTCTTGTCCCGAGCTTGTGAATAGTATTCAAGTCCCCTTAAACTGGCTTTTTATGTGGCAATTTTCATTGCGAAAACGTCAGCCCTATACCTCCCCCTGCTCTGTATTTAGTTGTGGGTTTTTTTCTGATATTGACGGTGTTAAAAGCTTTGCATGCATTATCCAGGCATTTTTGTCTCCCTTTTCCTCCTGTTTTCCCTCTAGCCTTCTTCTCTTTCTACTGTACCCTGTCAGCCTGGAAGAAGACTGCTCCACTGAAATGCTTGGCACTGTCTATGCTTGGGCAGTGGTAGAGAGAACTAGGAGAAAAGATGGTTAAGAACAGATGTTGGTGTGAAGATCTTGGGAAGAGGATTATAAAAGGATTACAACAGTGGGTCTGGTAAAATGTGGATTACAGAGGCCATTCAAAGGAGCACAAGGTGCAGAAAGCAGTAAAAGGAAGATGAGAAGAGTTGGTGACTTTGACTGGACTTAACCAGGATCCCGTGGGATGGAAATGGGGAGTCTGCTTGAACATGGCTAGTGTTTCCCACCTTTTATGTTATTAGTGGGGTTGAAGAGAGGTGGGAGCAGAAATTGAGCAAAGGACTTGGAAATGTGTTTGGCCAAGAACAGGTTTGGGATGTAATTTTTGGGAAACTGTCCAAAGAATTTTGCTGCTGACACTGTCCCATCTATAACTGATATTGGATTCCAGATTTCTTGGCTCGAACTACTAATGCTTCTGCCAAATATCTGAATGTTTAAGCGTGCTCAGGGGGGATAGATTCTCTGACAGATTTTAGCTGCTAAAGTGCAGCTTTAAAGGACAACTTTCCACTGACTAGATGTAAACTTTGACAAATTGAACAGATTTTCACAGAAACGAGAAAAAGCGTGTCCTTGACCTGAAGTGTACCTTTTGAAGGCCACCTTTCAGTGCAGAAGATCTGAGAACTGTTTGAAGAAAAGGTCAGCACCATTAAAGAGCATATTTGTTCTCTAGTCCTCTCTTGGAAAAGGCTGACCTGTTTCGACTGGAACAAACACTGTTAGACGCAAACTGTAAAAGATGAGGACATTTGTTTAAGGTTTGGCAAGGCAATAGTGTCATCTTACAGAAACTGGTACTTTAAGAGGCAGTGCTATCAGTTTTGCTACTGTCATTCTTAATTACTGTGATTCCATAAAAAGAATTTTATCTGGAAAAGCAAACAGCAAATTGTTGTAATTATAATTGATGCATGACACAACAGGATGGAAGAACTGAGTAAATTTTCAAGGGGGCTTGGAAGTGATGTTTTATATCCGTATGTAGTAGACAGACAAGCTGTTGGCTGTTGAGTTGGCCTTTAAAAAAAAAAAGAAAGTCTTACCACCTGTGGTGTTAATGGGTTATGCTGGCAGATGCCTTTAATGTATTTTCTCACATTTCTTGGGTGTGTTTTAATTATGTTATTGCTCAGAATGCCTTCCAAAATGGAATTAGATCCATAGTTTGATTGGTGTCATGCATCTACAGAGGTAATTGTGAATCTGTACTTGAAAATTATGGGGATGTTTTTAGCAAAAATCAGAGGGTAAAAATTACTAGTTTACCTCAACTAGGTCTCTTCTAAGCATTGCTTAACTTTTGCATCGCCTTGTCACTGTCAGCTGTGGCTGTCAACTCTGTGAAGTTGAGACATTCCTTCAACCCAGCTTTTCTGTTCTAGCACCTCTCCTGATCAGTCTGAGGGCCAGATGCTTTTTAAAGAAACATACAAGGCTTGCCATCTTTTGCTTAAAATAAGTGTTTTGTCCTTTAAATGCAAATTTCAAAGTTGAACAATGTCCATAAAATTTAAATAAAGCACGTGCTGCTTTAGACAGTGACATGGTAATACAGATCTTCACTGTCATTTAAATGTAAATTTGTAAAGTTTTCAGTTATTCTGATTTAGATTCAGTTATACTCCAAGGCGAATGAAGCAAAAATTGTGGGGGTCTGGGTTTTCTCTTTTCTCCTGATTGCTTGCACGTTATACTCAATATTGTTAATGTGTCCTATGAACTGCAAGAGTTAAATGACAGGGAGAGAACTGAGACAATACCCAGAGACACCCAGGCAAAGGCAGAAGGAGGAGAGCATAAACCTTTCCTTGTGAGCTGATATTGCCTTTACATATGAGAACGTTTAAACCATATTTTCAAATGATGCCAAGTGGATGACCAGCAGCGCTGTCACTTTGCTGTTGGTGGTGCAACTTCACTAGCAGTTTCTGATACAACCTCTTTCACCTGATTTAGTTTGGAAAAAAAATGTAACCTTCACTTGAATGATCACTGGGTTTTGCTGCTGTGGTGTCTGCCAGCTTGCTTCATCACTTTATTGCTGCTTTTTTTCATGTTGGAAATTAGTTTACAAGTTACTTGAGGGAATCCTGCCATTTTGTAGTTTGCATGCTTAGCATGTGTTTGGGAACAAAAAATTGAATACAAAACTTATAATAGACATCAAAGAGATTTAGCCAGAATTAAGGTTATTTCCTGCCTTTAAAAATGTTTTAAAATGTTCAAGATATTCATATTGTAATTATGCTTTAATGTCTACTAGCTCATTATTTTAAATTGCTCATTAGTGTGAGTTAAATTGTGACTGGATTTTATTTATTTGATTATGAAATCCTTGTTCTTTTACAATACTCACTCCACATAATTTTCAGTTACAGAACAGTATGCCTTATGTTCACTGTGACTGATTTTGCTTACTAAAATATTTGTAAAAATAAATATTTGCTAGCTTTCTACTGAGACTGCCTTTCTTTAACCTCTAAATCATTCAACAAGAGACAAATCAATGCTAGTTCATGCCAGGGTTATTTTCCAGGTACGGGTGAAGAGGCATGTTGATTCTCACCCACCCAGAAGAAGAGAATTTACATGATCCTTTAAAAGCTCCTGTCTCACTCCTTTGAAAAACAGCAAGACATATGCCGCAAGCCTTTTTTTTCCCCTGCAGCCTAAAGTGTGTGCTGACAAATCTGTCTGCTTTTTGTGCATCATTTTTGCTGAAGGAAAGGGCCCACTGAGAAACACAGCAAAAGCAATGTTTTTTTAGGAAAACAGCTTTTCTGTAGAATTCTTCACTTATAAGTAGAAGTTAAAGTGTTCTGGTAGGCAACATCCTTTCCTAGAATGCCTTACTGTCTTCTATGTAAAAAGAAATACTCATTGCAGGTACATATGGTTAAGTGATTTCTTGTTGTATTCATGCACTGGGAAAAGTGAGTAACAAAAATCACACAGACTTCAGCAGGGCACGACTTTCAGTACTGGTGCTCAGTCATTTAGTCACTTGTTTAGACAGTGTAATACCAATATTGCGGGTATACAGTTTACAGCAGAGGAACTTTATTGCAGTTACAAAGTCAATCATTCAGAAGTTGTCAGAATTAAGTTTACATGTGCAGACTTCATTTGGTCCTTCTACTTGTATTGTTCATTCCTTAACTATGCAACAGCACCATGTTTGCTCCTGCTGTGTGATCTTTGCCTGTGTCGGATAATGAATGCTTAGTTTAACTCTGTGTTCCTGATGTGTGGCTCTAGCTATATGCACCTACTGTGCATTATTAAAATGAAGATGGTTTTGAGATTTTTTAGAACACTTGTCACCATACTCTGACTACTTAAATATATGTTAATTTTAGCACCCCACTTGCTGAGAGTTCTTTTAAATGATGATTTTGGGGTGACTTTCAAAGTACTTGCGTAGCATTGGGTAATATCCGTATACAATGTTGCTTGGGGTTTTATAATAATTGTGTGCACTCTGTGGTTCTGGTAAGTGTCAATAAAGATCAGAAGTTGAAATCTTCAGAAAATAAGGAACGTGATGGTGATATCAGCTTGAGTCACTTAATGTGATGCTCAGCCACTGGTAGAGATAAGAGATCAGGTTGCTTTTCTTCTGACTTGATCCAGCTTCTCTGATGGATGGACAAAGTCTTTCCACTGGTGGGCAATAAAGCTGGATCAAGTACATACCTGGGCCTGTATAAAACTAAAATTCAAGCAACCACTTCTTTCATCTGTGGAAAAAATAAAAATGAAGGAGCTGGGAACAGTTAATGGGTTCAAGCAGACAAGTTGGTCACTGCAGGATAAGTCAGGCTGTGAACTTACAGGTTGTCAAAACATGAGATAAATACAAGATAGATATGAAGTTGCTGTGTGCTGGAAACTTGTACTGTGGCTTATCTCATGGTAGTGACTTCAGGATCTTGCAGAAGCTGAGTTAGGATTGTGGAAGCCCCTATAATTGTAGTCAGTCTTTGCTTTGAGCACTTGGCTTGGGATTCATCTTAATTCTGATTTTTGTTTATGTAGTTTTCTTAATGTTTGGAAAAACAAGTGGAAATACATATTCCATTTTCTGGTGTTGCATCTTCACTCCAGTGTTTCATCATGTTTGCAAGCTCTCACATGGATATGTTCTGCTCAAACTGAAATGCTGGTTGGTAGCTGTCATAGGTTGCTTGTGTCTGTAGACTGAAATTGAAGGAAAATTGAAAATTGCCAGGAATTTTAATTGTTTTCTGCTGAAAGCAGTGGTTTGGTAATCTGTGGGAAACTTAGGTTCTGAGATGGGCATCAGTGGAGAAAATGTGCTAGTTTCTGTAGGCTCCTGTCAACATTCTGCTAAGTTTGAGGCTTGCTCATTCCATGTTCTGTATCTTACCTCTTTTCTGCTTTGTTTACATGCTTTTACTTTCCACTTTGTCTATTTTTCCACCTGTGAAGGCTGTTTGGTGATTCTCTGGCTTTTCTTTCTCCTTACCTAGCCATTGCCTCACAGCCCTTTGTGATATCTCTCCTGTATTCCTCCTTTCTTTCACACTGCTGATAGTCAGCCTGATGCAAAGAGTTCATTATAAAAGCATATAATTTGACCAAATTTAGAGGATTTTCATGGAGAATGTATATTCCTATTTGAAACGTCTCTGTGTGTTCAGTGTTTTAATCTCTACTCCAAAACATGGGGTTTAGAGGTTGGGTTGTTTTCTTTAAGGGGAAATTCATTCAGTGGGTTACAGAAGTTGCTGTTACTATAGCCTGGTTTTTGGGAAATGGGAGGAACTGTTTATACTGAAAACTCCCAGAGAAGTCATCCTAAGGTAGATAGATATTTATGTGAAAACTGTGTCTGAAATTCAGCAAGATACCAAGACTAATAACAACCAGCGACATTTTTATTAGTAGGTTGTGCTACTAGTCCCAATCATGTTATATGTGCTTTCACATGTTACCTGCACTGTAGAGTTGTTTTCTGTACACGCTGGCATATTTTTAGTTTACACAGTTTCCTCCTCTTACATGCTGAAATAGGCAGTGAAGGCAAGACATGTCTGGCTGCTACAAGATAGCAGTATCATATTACAGTCTTTTTCCATGAGAGTTTTGCTTTAATAGGATGATGTCTCATTATTTTTAACCTCCATCTGTATTTGTGTCTGAAGAGCACTGGGAACAATACACAATGCGTAAATTTATATCTGGAACATAATGCGACATTAATTTCAAATGGCAGCAGTCTTCTCTATATTTATTTAGATTAATATACAGTATTGCTTTTCAGAGCTTGTTTGATCAGTCCTTCCCATGCTTTGTTCTAGTTCAATAGGCAAAGAGGTTTCAGCAGGTTTGTGACTTGCTTTTTTTGCTTAGGGGCTCTACAGCCTTAGTGAGAAGAACCTCTGAAGGTCACTGTGTGTTGTTACATACGCTCTTTTTCTGGTTTTCTTCCTTAATAACATACAACTAATTTTGCTTGGCAAAATCTTGGAGCAGATTCTCCTGGAAGGCATGCTAAGGCACATGAAAAACAACAAGGTGCTTGGTGACAGCCAGCATGGCTTCACTAAGGGGAAATCCTGCCTGACCAATTTGGTGGCCTTCTATGATGGGGCTATGGAACTGATGCACAGGGGCAAAGCAGTTGATGTCATCTACCTGGACCTGTGCAAAGTGTTCAACTGTCCACACGACATCCTTGTCTCTAAATTGGAGAGACATCAATTTGATGGGTGGGCCACTCAGTGGATAAAGAACTGGCTGGATGGGCACATGCAAAGAGTTGTGGTCAACGGCTCAATGTCTGGTTGGAGATCAGTAATGAGTGGTGTCCCTCAGGGATCAGTGTTGGGATCAGTCTTGTTTAACATCTTTGTCAGTGACATGGACAGTGGGATTGAGTGCGCCCTCAGCAAGTTTGACAATGGCACCAAGCTGTGTGGTTCAGCTGATACGCTGGAGGGAAGGAATGCCATCCAGAGGGACCTTGACACACTTGTGAGGTGGGCTGATGCCAACCTCATGAAGTTTAACCAAGACAAGTGCAAGGTCCTACACCTGGGTCTGAGCAATCCCAGGCACAGCCACAGGTTGGGCAGAGAAGAGATTCAGAGCAGCCCTGCAGAGAAGGACTTGGGGGTGCTGGTTGATGAGAAAATGAACATGATCCAGCTTCAGTGTGCACTCACAGCCCAGAAAGCCAACCATATCCTGGGCTGCATCAAAAGGAGTGTGACCAGCAGGTTGAAGGAGGTGGTCCTGCCCCTCTACTCTGCTCTTGTGAGACCTCACTTGGAGTATTGTGTGCAGTTCTGGTGCCCTCAACATAAAAAGGATATGGAACTGTTAGAACAAGTCCAGAGGAGGGCCACAAGGATGACTGGGGACTGGAGCACCTCCCATATGAAGACAGGCTGAGAAAGTTGGGTCTGTTCAGCCTGGAGAAGAGAAGGCTGCGTGGAGACCTCATAGCAGCTTTCCAGTATCTGAAGGGGGCCTATGGGGATGCTGGAGAGGGATTATTCATTAGGGACTGTAGTGATAGGACAAGGGGTAATAGGTTAAAACTTAAACAGGGGAAGTTCAAGTTACATAGAAGGAAGAAGTTCATTACTGTTAGAGTGGTGAAGCACTGGAATGGGTTGCCCAGGGAGGTTGTGAATTCTTCATCCCTGGCAGTGTTCAAGGCCAGGTTGAACAGAGCCTTGGGTGAGACATGGTTCAGCGTGAGGTGTCCCTGCCCATGGCAGGGGGGTTGGAACTAGATGATCTTAAGGTCCTTTCCAACCCTAGCTATTCTGTGATCCTGTGATTCTACTACACTAGTATAGTGTAGTAGGAGCAGCAAGTAGAAATTTTATATGGAATTTTGTAGAAATAAAATAGTTCTAGGTTAAAAGTTAAACCCACTCGTGCCAGCCTGAATTTCTGCCTGAGGAGACAGATGCAGCTAATGTTATCCCTGTAGTCCATCCAGCAAAGCATCCTGCAGTTAAAGGGCTAGCAAATCCTTTCTTGCGAGGATGTGAGTCACTGTCTGCTTCCTTAGTGCCAGGCTGATATATTTTAATTATTTACTTATTAAAAACTAGAATAAGAACTATTTGTTAAATATAGAAGAGACTATCATGAGATTGGAATTGGCTGTAAAGAAAGGCTGTAATTCAGCTAAGACTGAGTAATAGCCCATTGGAACGTTTTGATGGTTTTTCTGTTCTTCCTGTAGCTCATGATTCTTTCGAAATTTGTTAAGAATCTTCCTCCTATAAATTTTTCAAAGCTGAACAGCGGCCTCTGTATCTGTATTGAGTTGTGTCCACTAAGATCAGAATGGAAACTGACCAATTTTGTGCATTTATAGGTGTGCAGCTGTAAAATCAATTATTTGGGATTACAAATAGTGAACATTCTGCAGAATATATCCTGTGGTGAGATGGGAAGTGTCTGTGGTCAGTGTGGTTTTACCTAGAATGCGTAGTATTAACTGCATTGAATTTTGTTGTATTAGGGTTGTAGGAAAGCAAAGATATTTGCCTATATGAAATTATTTTAGATGGATAAAATGGAAAACATCAAAGTATAGGTTTGGGAAATGCATTTCTGAGGAGGAAATTTCTGCACATTTATTACTGCAAAACAAACAGAGTGCTGAATTCCTGTCTCTGTGCGAGAACTGTGAGTAGTGTTTTGCACACAGAAAGTCCTGCTGTGTGGGAAGTGGATGAGAAGCAAAAAGGACATTGTGCTCTGGGGCCAAATTTTTTAAATTGCCATAAAAGATGTGTAGATGGAAGCATAAGTTGCTGGGAAGGGAAGCAGAACTTCCCTGGTTTGTGCAGGCAGTAAGGCACTTCTGAGTGTGTTTGCTCAGAAGACATGATGAGGGGGGAAAACAACCCCGTGAATGCTTTCTCAGTAATGATGCCTCTCCCGGAAAGCTCAGAGACTGATCCCAACTGTTTATGCAGGGAAGCTGGCACTCTGTCAGAGAGCAATGTTGTGACTGCAGAGTGTGACAAGCCACAGAATTTTGCAGATACTTTGTTTGGTTCTGAAGCACAACAAATTGCTTTCACAAATTTGTGTTTCTGAGTAGAATGTGCATGCTTTGGTGTCTCAGAAATTAAACAGAGCAGCCAAGATGCCATTAACAATATTAGATAGGTGCAAACTGCCATGATGTGCTGTCTCTAAGACTAAAACTCTCACAATGAGAGATGTCCTCCTAGAGTGGCAGGGAGAAAGGGTGAACATTGTACATGAGTAGCAGCACGGGAAGTGGTGAGCCCTGGTGTATGGTAGCCCCAGAGGACACCTCAACCACTATATGCTGAGCAAAGCAAGCATTTTCATAGCTATGCTTTTTAGAAAAATGTCAAGAATTTCAGAGCTTTTGCATGCAGTAGGAAATCCAAGAGAGTATCAGTGGCAGTTGTACCTTATGGTGATTATGAGCAGGATGAGGCTGAGTTCTGCTACTGCTGAGAAAAATTTTCAGGTCACTGTAATATGAGACACTTTGGAAATCATGGGTGATTCTTGTGTCTAGGTCTGTGGTAGAGATTGTGATTTCTCAAAGAGTGAGAACAAGGTGATAGGAATTGCAAGACTGAATTAATCGTGGTAGGATGATCCTAGGAACATAATTAATGTTCAAGCTTAATGTACTTGCCATGTTTGAAAGTGCGGTCTTTGCTAGTGCTGCTGGTGAAAAGTTCTTCCTGCATGTGGCCTGGGAGTTGACAGTAATGTTGAATTTGACATACAGCTGTGAAATGTTACTTTATGGGCAAGCCAGAATAGCCTTTTTCAAAACACTCTAACTCAAGGCTGATTTAAAAGTCACAAGGCTTTCTTAATAGAGTGTCAGGCTTGGGCTGATGCTGTAAACCCTCCAGGGAGCAAAGCACTGATTTACTGATGCTAGTCAGGTTTTGGGTAAGAGTTGGCTGCATTCCATCTGGCTTGCCTTGCTTGTGGAGTGAGCGTACTTTAGAACCAAGCTCATCTGGGATCAGCAAAAAGCTCCTTGACCAACACAAGTGATAAGGCAGCTTGCCAGGAGCTCATAATAGATGAGAGCATCCGCTTGTTGGAGGAGAAAACTGTGATGGTTATTCAAGCAAATGCAGTGTGTTTTCTTTAGGTATGCAAATATGGTTATTAGCCCTTGATGGAGAAATGCTGAGTATTGGTGCTTTTAGTGGTTCAGGTCATGAACCTAAGTACAAGTAACAGAAATTACCATCTTGGATGTCATTAATTATTGAAGTATGTCATCAATTCTTCTACCCTGTTTTTTACTGCTAGAATTTGCTGTAAGGCAATGTGCAAACACAGGTGACAGAGCAAGCATCTGCCCATTCAAATGCATATAATATTTTGTCCAAAATGTTAAAAAAATATCACTGTAGTATTATTTGCTGCTGTGTCTGCTCAAAATTCTTTGGGGAAATGAATTAAAAGCGCTGCCATCTGTCTATCTTACATTTAATATCAAGGGTAAAAAATGAGTGCCAGTAGTTTTGAAGTAGCATTATATAATACTATTTTTAAAAATACATGCTAAGGATACAGTGAGTACTAGTGCATTGGTCCCACTTTTGGGATTGTTGCAGTGCTTTTTCAACAACATTTTAGTCTTTTCATCTTAAAAGAAAGCAACTCTGTGTGAAATCTGTGGGTGATAATCACTGGAAGGAGATGGTATTCTCTAGGAGAATTATTTTCTTCCAGGAGAAACACCAGGCACAGCAGCACCTGATTCCAGGAGCAGCTGCATTGGCAGCTTCAAAGTTAAAGTCAAGTTTGTCTCAGGCTGATTCTGATAGAGTCCCTGGGCTCTTTTCATTCGCTTGGATGTGAATTTCTGGATTTTGTCTTTGAATTAGAGAAGTTCATCCAAAGTTTTATCCCCTTTGAGCAAAAAGTTGCCCAGAAGAGGTCTGTGGGTAGTTTGTTCTGAAAGCGGATGTTTCTGGAAAAACACACACCGAGCACCACTGGTTCATATTTCACTTTGCTTTAAAGTATTCTGTGGTGGAAGAAACAGCTTTCCGAGTTCAGACAACTGGGCCTTTTTCTTTTCTTTTCTTTTTTTTTTTCCTTTTCTTTTTTTCCATTTTTCTCCCTTTTCCCCCCCTTTTTTTAAGCAACAAAGCTGAGAACAGGCAATCTTACTGGTACAAGTTGTGACAGAAGAGCACATGGGGCAGTTCTCTTACACCAGTTATGCTTTGGTTTCTCACAGTATAAATTGGTAGTGGAATTAATTTCTTATTTCCTCAGTGTAAAGTTATTGCAATTAAGATGATTTTGCTCTCTGTGCTACATTATTTACTATATTTCACTTGAACTAACAAAGACAGAAATCTCACCCTGTAGGTGATGTTTTGTAGTTTTTGTAATATATGGCAGATGTTGAATATTGAGGCTATACAAGGGGAGAATTGGATATTAGAGAAGATAAATAAGAGTGGGGCAGGAGACTGAAGAGGAAAGACCTCAGGGTAAGCTCCTTTCTATGTACTGTTTAAGCTTTAATGACCCATATACAGATTTTAGCAACAAAGTAATGGCCAACTAGAGGAATTAAAGGCCTCAGGTGATGATCTAAACAGCAGAAGCTGGCAGAGGTCATAAATCCTGTTACGGTTGGACACAGGCTCCGCTAGGAGGCAATTTTTATATTCCCAGTCTCTCTGCATGTATTCTAATTTGGCAGGGTTTCAGGGAAGAGCTGGCGAAAGCTCAGTGTGAACTTTTCTTGGGGTTCCCCCATGTTAAAATTTCTCATTTGTGGTCAGAGATACTTTTCAGAACAATTATTTGTATCCATACCTTGTTCCAGTAGCAGTATTTTATTGTTGGCCTTTAAAAATCCCAAACATATCCAGGTCTCTCTGAGCTTTATTCCAAAAAATTCTGCATATTCTAAGATGAAGATCATATGAAAATTGTGCGTAGCTCTTCCTTTGAGAAAAAAAGCTTTTACTTAATTTATGGAATGTCAAAAGTTACTAAAGATGCACTGATGAATTGTTTTAAAATAATAATTGTAATTGCAATAGCTGATTTGCATCTTAGTGGCAATTGTGTTCAGAGCACTGGAAAGATTCTTCTGTGTTGACTCCCTGAATAGTGTGAGTTGGTCAGTGCAGGCCAAAGCATGTTCTTTTGAAACATTTCTTCTCACCTCTTCATCCAGGTTGGAAGGTTAACTTCCTGGTCATGGAGCTTCTTGCAGGTTTGCAATCCTGTCATCAGAATATCTGTGATCTACTTGCTTTGAAGCTTCCTTATGGTGTTTTCCTTTTTGCTAGCTGCCTTCTTGTTAGTGTGAACTCCAGAGTTTTGCTGCTGAGGATGCTTGTAGAGGAGCACTGATTGAGTCAGATGCCATTTGGTATTGTGTCACTTTCTAGGTGATCAGCTTGTCAGATTGAGCTCAAAAACACAGTGTGAGAGAACATATGTATTTACCCTAATTTGAAGCCTGGGGAGTTACCTCAGCCTGACACAGCACTCTCAATAGGGTGGGTAATAGGGAGCTCCCTAGCTTCCTTTTTGCACAGTAGTGGAGTGAGACACATCTTTGGTGTTTCATTATTTTGTTTGATTAAAGAAGAAGGGTGACAAGAAAGTTCCAAATCAGACAATACAGAAATATGCCACTCATTTTCATGTCTTTATATCTATTATTTACTTTGCTGTGGTGACTGACTGATAGTCCTGCTCAGATGTATGTATGAGGTGACAAGGCACCACCAACAGAATTACAATGGTAACAGTACATGGCTTGTCAGCATATCTTGCTAAAATATGCCATGACTTCTGGAACATTAAATATGTAATATGGTATGAACATTAAGTATTTATTATGGTGTAAAGGAAATTTAGTGAAGAGATCACCTTGGAAGTTTGCTAAATAAGTCTTTGTCAGTAGTCTGAAAACACAAGCTAGTGCCATTTAAAAAAAAAACAACAAAATATGGTGAAGAAATGCCATGTATTTATTCTCATGAGCTAATACAAATGATTCCATCAAACCTGTGTCATGTTTGAGAGAAAGGAGATACTGTATAAAACACTGTTCTTAGGATAGATGTTTCATTTCATTTAGAAAGCAACTCTGTTGTGTTGAATAGGAAAGTTAATATTTTGAAAAGACATGCTTGACTTTTGTCTGAGGCAAAAAATTATCTTTGAATGTGGAAGTGAACTTGGTATCTGGTTGATCATACATGAGCAATTCACTTAGAGGAGGCTGCGTAAGGAAAACATCTCTAGCTGCAGCTCATTTTTGTCTCAAAGTGATGTTGAGTTTGACCAACAAGGTGAAGAAAATAGCACTGAATGGGAAGGTACAGTCTACAAACACACTGAACATGTAGAACTCATGGACATAGAAGATACTAAAGTACAGCTGCTTTTTGTCAGGGTATGAAATTAAGATGTCAAAAAAAATCATCCAAGTCACTAAAAAACATTATTAAAAAACCCAAACAATGCAAAATATTTAGATCCTTTTAATATAACATGTATGTTTTGCTTTTCAGCTTCTCTTTTGAAAGGATTGAAACATGCGAATATTGTGCTGCTTCATGACATCATTCACACAAAGGAGACCTTGACACTTGTGTTTGAATATGTGGTGAGTAATGTAACTAATGTTCTGGATATGGTGTAGACTGTATTGAATTTGATAGGAAAGCTCTCCTTACTGTTGGTGATCTATGGATCAGGCTAAAATAACCCTTTACTTTCTTCAGAAGAATGGAGGCTATAAGAGATAATGCTTTGTAGTGTGGAGTGGTCTAAAAGTAGAAGGCTGGGCTGGACCAGATTCAGAGATGGAAAAGTGGCTACTGGGGTCCTCTTGAAGAATCTTAAACTGTTCAGTTGACTTTTCAGACTGACTTCATACTATTCTTCCTAGTTATAGTTTGTTTATTAGGGTTGTTTCTTTACTGATGTGATCAGGTAACTTTAAAATAGCTGAGAATAATGGAGGTAAGAAGAAAAATGGAAGTGAAATGCTCAACAGGAACAGGTAGTTCCTTCATCAAAAGCATGTAACAAGTTTAAATGGCTTTTGTTGTGACAGGCTTGGGCACAGTTTCTTTTTATTAGCAATGTCAGTAAAAAAGAAGTCTGGCACACACAATTTAGAATTTTGGATTATTATTTTTTTTTTCATGACTGGTGTTTCACCTACTAATTAACACTTCAATTTACATAGTACACAGTGTAATGATCTAATTGTGTTCAGTGTATTACTTCCCAAAGTCTTGGACTTGGCATCCTGATTAATCTTTTTGGTTTTTCTAACACAAACATAGGGCATTTATGTAGAACTACTTCAGCACTTAGCTGTGGAATTATGCAATGTACTATCATAATTAACCTCCCCATTTTCACAGATGGGTCTGAGAACATGTAATTTAGAAGAAACAAATGAGTTTAAAGAAGGTTAGATTTTCAGCATAATGTCTATTATTGTGTTGTCTGTAGGACACTGCATTTATAAAGTACCGTGATTACTAGCTTTAGTACATCCCTACTTAAGACAGATGGAACTGTTTTGTGTGTTTATTGGGAGCATGCCTTAATTTTTACATGATAGTGCACACAGTATGTTGTCTGGAGAAGCCATTCACTTTGTCTATTTACATAGAAATAGAAATCCTACAGTGTAATGATGTGGTTATTCGGCTATAAGGTCCTGCAGAGTTTTTGCATGCAGTACATATTTGTTTACCTCAGGTATAGGACCATTAATGAAAATTTAATTCCTTTTCTTAAACCGGTGTTTGTTCTGTTCCTGACTTATACACTGAAATAGCATAGGAAAAGTCTTGGTATTTAATTGTATTTATCGGTCAGTGTAGTTATTTGCATAACTTTATGTGAATACATTTTGCAGTCCCTTTTATCAGCAGCTGGATTTAGCTGTATTCATCAGAACTGGTTGAGAAATGAGATGTATAGATGTTTCTCCCTAAACCAGATGTTTTTGCTTATTAAACAAATGCAGACACTGACTCACAGACATGTGTTCTATCATGTTACTATCCATGATAAGCACAGACACAGACTAAGCTTCATGCAGGAGCCACTTTTTCTGGATTCACTTAGCTGTTTGTTTTTTGAGAGGGTGCTGTTAGGATCAGCCCCTCCAGTGACTGTCCCTTTTCATTCCTATGGTATTTGGTACCTATTGAAACTGTTTAAGGTTTGTAGCAACTGGTCCAAGTAGTATTTCCGTATTTTGGGGGGTTGACAGAGCCTCTTAAAGTGGTGTGTTTGTTCAGGAAGAAGGGGAAGAAGAATGTTTTGTTCTCTCCAGCCAGCCTAGGGACTGTATTGTAATGATGTTGTACGTTGCTCCTATGCCTTGAGATGATGAAATTGCTTAATTCAAAAGTAAATTTTCATTGTAAGGTAATGTAAAGTTATAGGCTGACCAAATAGCTAGCACTTACTGGTTGAGAATGCCCATATAACCTGATTGAATTCTTGTGGGTGTGCATGGTTACAGGTTTTAATTTTTTATTACAATGACTTTTTTTGTTCCTTTTGTCAAAAAGCTCTCCTTCAGTGCATAATAAGAATGTGCAGAGGCAAAAATTACAGTTGCCATTTTAAATCTACAAATTTTGGCTGGCTAACTGTGCAATCTAACTGTGTAATTGCTGTTACTGTGCTCTGTATCTGTAATATCTGTTTTGTTTTTTTTCTAACACCTGTATATGGTTTAGCCCAGTAATATGGGTAATTTGTACTGAAATTAATAGAAATAATTGTGGGCTTAAAATTACACAGTGGCATATATTTTTGGATTACTAGGGCCTAGCAAACCTAAAAGAGTTGAATTTAGTTTGCTTCATAAAGTGTCATCATGGAACTGATACATTGTTGCCCTTAATCACTATTGGCCATTTCAGACACAGTAAAAACAATTTGAGTGAGATGTCATAGTTAAATTAGGGCTGAACAGTTAAGTGATCCAAGAGCTCTCAAAAAACGGAAACTTTGGATCGCTAGGTGATGATTCCATTGGGAAATTAATACTGATGAAATGCCTGAGGTTATCACAGGTGTTCAGTTTCAGTGTTGACCCTGAAAGAGTAGAATGAAATATCATTTGATGTAGCACCTTTCATTGCAAAATGCATTGCAGTAATAAGTTAAAAACCGAAAGCGGAACAGTTCTGAAAGGAAACATGGCTGTCATTAAATTCTCTGTGTTCCTTAAATTAGAATTTTTTTAATGTGGAAGTCTGTCAGATGAAAACATCACAGAGCTTTTTAACTTTAACTTGGGTGAACCCCAGAACCAAAAGAAAGTCAATCTTTAAAAATTCTGTCTGAATTTTGAAGATCAGGAAAAGTTCATTCTCCATGTAAACATTTTGGTGGTGAATGTAAAGCCCTACATTTCTGTGGAAGAAAAGGTGGGCTTGTTTCTTTTGCATGTAATAACTTAATTGAAAATAGTATGTAGAGTACATTGCTAGTAGGGCATGATTTCTATGTATGATTTGGTAACTCTAACATCAGCTTTGATTATTGTTGATCATGCAAGAATACCAAAAAGAGAGCTGAGAGTTCAGTTTCATCATTGGATGGTTGAGAGCCATTGCTTGTTACCTGAAGAGCTTTGAGAATGAGCTACTTAGAATCACCTCTGCAAAACCTGAAGGGCTGATAGTCTTTCACACATGAACGGTTTCCTATAGTTAACTGAGTTGTGCTCTGTAAGACCTAAAACCAAAATGTGACATTTTGACATGTTTCTCATATGGTACCTGAGACCACAATGACTTCCAAAAGAAGTTTTCAGTTCAGCTTTCCAGTTAAATGGAAGAGTGTAACTGTTCACGTGAGTTTGGCTCACCTCCTCTCCATGCTGTTTAGATGTTAGTTTATGTGACCTTGTTGGTATGCCATCTGTTGTGCAACTGTCACCAATGCAGCCAACTTTGCCCAAGGAGGTGATGAATTTTACAGGTGAGATCTCAGATGTATTGAGAGATCTTTGAAGATGGTTTCACATCTGTTTGTTCTAAAATGATCATTAGCTATTACCATTAGTTTCTTCATTTGTTTATTTAAAAGGAAGATGACTGTATTTAGAAACACTTAATTGCTGAAAGGCAATCCTAAGCAATACATATTGCTACAGGCTCAGTAGAATGATAATGAGGGTTTTAGTATTATGCATAATTATGTAAGTATATTATTATCAATAAATGAACCAGCAACTTGTCGTACTCCTGGCATATAAAAGTGAGCTTGTACAGCACTACTTTAGATTATGCTTTCAATATTTACAAACTAGATTTGAAGCAAGAACAGATAAATTTATAATCGGAAGTATGAGTAATGAGCAATACACTTTCTGCCTCAACAGTGAAAAAGCTCCTGACTGATCTAATAGTGTAATTTAAACCCAAGCATTTTCAATTATCTTGCCTATTTTAATCTCTGTGTATGTTTTTTCCTTCTTAAAAATTACTTTCCATTAAAGTAGAAAGTTTAATTCTCATTGCTTCATTACAGCAGCTAAAATAGATTGTTACAGAATGAGTTGGCTTCATAAAGTTCATTAGTTACGTTTTCCTCCCATTTCCTGTAAGAAAGAAAGAAGTTTCAGTTTTTCATTTTAATTCTGATTAGAAATTGAGATATATGCTATCTATTTGAATTAAGAGTTACAGAGCTGAAGTTTCAAAACCTGAAGTTTTGAGTTTGTTGTGAAAAGTATTATGCAAGGAAATGGTCAACACTTATTAGCAAAAAGGATTTTTTTTTTGCATTGAAAATTTTGAATTTCTGACAACTTTGGATAATTTGAATTGGACACTGGTACTGGTTTCCACTTCTTATTCTAATTTATTAGGAAACATGTGTTTAAAATAAAGGTAGGATGGCATTGCTCACTTGTGAAACAAAACAAAAAATAACGGATTATCTTTGTGGGTGAGTGGGAGAGCAGGGAAAATCAGGAGCATTCATAGCTCTAATCACTAGGATAACTCATCAGTGCATACTACCCAAAAGAAATTAAGGAAATTGGCACAAGAAGGAAGGCGGAGTTTTCTAATGTTTCATTGGGAATGAAACTTATTTGGAGGCTGCATTACCTTATTTTGATGCAAGGGTGAAATGATGGGCAGTTTTCTTCCCACTTGAGGTCAAGGTGCGTGTCCAGACATAGTAAGCAAGGACTGAAAGCTAGTGAAGCTCTGCAAAAAGTCAGATGCCTCCTATCATGCTCTTGGCAGACACCTCTGCTTGCCACAGATGTTCTTCCACCGTGGGAAGAAGCGGAGCTATTGAGGGCTTCCAGCATGGAAGCACTTGAATTTTGTAGTTTCCATTTGCCTTGTCCAGAGAAGGAGCTGTTCCCTTCTTGGTGCAGCCCCTGCCTCATGTCCCAGCCTTGTGATACTGAAACTGCAGTCAAAAAGATGGCAGAACAAGGCAGAGAGGAAGCAGAGAGAAAGAAAGTCCCCAGACAATAAGAGAATACTGCTCTTGGGAAAGCGTTGTTTTTCAAGTCTTAATGAGCAGATCAGAGACAGGAGCTGCTGATGTCCAAGTATAGGTTGGAAATGCAAACAAAATTAGCTTCCGGGGGTAGGGATTCAGAAGGGATTTCAGAAGGAAATTGCTTGGTGCTTTGCCGAGAGGTGAAGACTGTGCCAGACATGGAATCAGCAAGAAAGAAATGGAAAATTGTATTTAAATTAAAATAAAAATACTCCTGCTAGGCTAATGAGAAGTTTATACTGGGCAAGCAGGAGGAGGGAAGATGTATTCAGTTTGCCTCATCATCCTGACTTTTCAGGATCACAAAGGTTGTGTAGACTTCATATGGAGGGTCCATACTGATGAGTAGTTAATAGGATTAGTCAAGGTTTACAATCCAACAGGTTGGGAGGCTGTATATATCTGCATTCTTTATACAATTTACTAATGTTTTTTGAAACCTTACCAATTGGTTAGATTTGCAGTGTGCTTTACGCCATTTAATAATAAACACCTATTATTTATTCTTCTTTTAATTAAGTATTTATAAGTATATTCCATGTAAGCATTTAAAATAAACAAAACAAAGCACAACAAAATCACAGCATAAAAACATCCAGGGTTGAGCTGACAGATGGAACACTGGAAATCACATGAGATGTTCTATCTACTGACAGATCTCAATTAGTTTTTTCCTAAATTACAGCTAAAATTCTCAAACGTCATTGTAGTCCCATCAAAAAACACGTACGTCCAGTAAGATAAATATGCCAGTGATAATGCTCTACCCAATAAAGGTAAGGCCACCACCTGAAATGGTTAATTTGTACAAAGAAGGAAAACAAGTCAGCTGGACACCTGAGGAGGTGGAAAAAAATAAACAAACACCTAGAATAAAGGCTTCTGAGGAAAAGTCAAAGTAAGTAGGACTGTTCAGAGTTGAGGAAAAAAATGTTAAAATGGTTACAAACCTTTAAATATATCATAAAGAGACAACGACAGTGAGGATAAAAAAGAAAATCTGAAATTGCAGTAAGGAAGAGAAAAAATAAATTGTGGGAATGCCTCTTTAATAATAACAATCATAAAGCACTGAAGAAGATACTCTGGGTTGATTTTTTTTTTTTTTTTACTACTGGTAGTGTTAACACTAGAGAAATAATCAGCAGAAGGCATGTCATTGATAGTAGGTATCAGTGTTAATTATTTTTTGAGCTCCTCTCTGGTTTTAATTCTGCATCTTAGCTTTTATTTGTTAAATATGAGTACTTGTAGTCTTCCAGTGAAGTTAATACATTGTTACTTTCATGTATAAGGAATTGAAGAAAAAAAATGTTGGTTTATTTTACTACTTAAAAACTAAGATAATATAAAATAAATCCTTCTATGTTTAGTGTTATATTTTTTATTATTATTTTTTTTTTTAGTAATTGATTATTTCTGTGTTACAGAGTTCTGGACAGCTCTACCATCAGTAATATTCTGGTGGCATCCCACACATTCCTTACGTTTTAATTTCAGTAATAAACTAGCATTGTCCAAGTCCCTCTGAGGTGAAACCTGACTATCTCAACTCGAACTAGAGACTGTCCAATCTAATTAAACTTTTTCTCAGTCTCTTTAATAATGTGGGTGTTAACTGATTATTTTAATTCCTCTTAAAATGAGAACCTCTGATCTATACAGCATAAATTGAAAAACCAGCAAAGAGAACACCAATCCAATAACTGGCCATTTGGAAAGTAATTGCCACAAGTCTAAATCTTAAAAATAGATTTTTTTTCTTAACTAGCAGTATGCAGCTTTATATTAATGTAGTCATATTGATGAATACATATATGAAATATTTAAAACTAGAAACTTAGGGTGAGCAATTCTGGAAAAATAAAAAAAAAATGAAGTTGAAATGAAGAGACAGTAATTGCAGATATCTTTTTAATATATATAGTTTCATAATATAAGAAATAGCTAAGAAATGGTGATTAAGAGGAATCTAGAATCAATCTTGAGTAGTAAACAGAGCCAACACTGGAAAGGTAAAAAGGCCTATTCATTTTGTCGTGGTTTACTCCTTTAAGCAAAGAGGAATATTACCCATGGAAGCACCATGTTTCTTTTTTTGTGCTTGCAGTCTGAACTGCAATTTTCCTTGTAAAATTTTTATTAATCTTACAATTTTGCAGACAGCATTAGGAGGCATGGCAGAAAACAGTCCCTCAGCCAGTGTGAGGAAATGTCTACTATAGGATACTGAAGCTTTTAGAGAAATATTTGCATTGCTTTTTTCTTGCCCTGAGCATGGCATTTTTCTGTAGCCCAACACACCACCATAGCAAAGGCTCTGGTACCAGCTCAGCTTGTGTAGATATGTCTGTACCATCCACAGCCAGTACTGTGCCAGTATTATTACATTATTACGTTGGGACAGTAGGATACTCCATGTAGTATGGTTGTATTGTGAATTGTCATCCTCCCTGCCGTGTATGTGTTCTGCTTACGTAGTCCTGGAGCGAGGATGCTCACCATGAGCTTGTGGGGTGTCTACCATGCTCTAAAGAGAAACCTTTTATTTATTTATTTATTTATGTGTTTATTTATCTGTTTATTTATTTATGTGTTTATTTATTTTTCTCTTTTGTATTCGTGGATATAATTGTCAGTGTTGTGGAAAACTAATGATTTAGCAAGTTAAAGAAAACATGCACGCACACTTCTGCATGGACACATCTGTTACAACTTGCTCAGCTTGTAAAAATTGTTCCAACCCTGTTAATTTTGGGGACTATAAGTCCATCAAAGTTTACACAAGCTGATAATGCTGCTAGGTTTTGATCATACTGAGTAGGAATTCCTACTAATTTTTGAGATGTCACTCTTTTGTTAATGTCACTGAGTTGTTTAATATCTCTTTAACCTGACTAACTAAGAACACAGTGCTTATACAGTTATGAAGGTAGCCAGGGAATATGGCATAGGATAAACTGGCATCTTTAGAAAACTGGATTTTGTTGAAGATCTCTTAGTTCATTCAGGAATTCTTTCTGCAGCAGTGTGTCTCACTCATCAGAGTCCCAGACCAGATTGTTCTCTGTGCAACGAACAGAGACTTTGTATCAGTAAATAAATATGTCTTTTCTAATAGCAATCAAAAATCAGAATTTTCTAATAACAACCAAAAATCAGAAAGCTGTGCATTCCCTTTCCTCTCTGGAACTTTCAGGTAGGTTTTCAATGCACTTCCCCACCACCCAATCTCCTTTTCTGTATAGTTTTCGTGTATTTTGAAGTATATTTATCTTTGTTGACAGTGTGAGACAAATCGAAGGCACTAGACACATCTGTTAGCAAAATTGTTTTCATTAAAGGTGTCTTGTGGGGTGGTGTTTTTTTCTTTCTTGAATCCCTAATATATATCTTTCCCCTGCTGCTCAGCCCAGCTGGTGCTGTTGCCTTCTGCTGTTTTTCTGGAAGTTGCTTAGGTATCACTCAGAGGTAGCTTGTAGTGTTTTTTGTTAGCATCACTAACACTACATTGTCTCATAGGGGATGAAGATAGAATTATAGAGATACATCGAAATACTGGAAACTGAGAGTCAAAAGTGAGACACTTTTGAAAATAGCAGCAACACAAAATGAGTTTAAACCATGGTGCAGTAATCTGCAGAGTGCTTAGGTTGGAGGATATGTGCCATTTAAATAGAATTAACTTTTCTTTGTTCTCCTGTCACTTCAAATATTCCTACTGCCTGTGCTTTTATTGGTAAATTATATTATCGGTTTAAGAATTTGTTGGTGACAAAAGAGAAAGTATTTTAGTCAGTGAAACTGCTAGGGCATAAATAATGCGTGCTCTCCTTTGAGCAGAGAGGAATGGCTCACAACAGCCTTGCTGCCTCAGCGGAGCAGCACAATCTGTCTGCTGCATGATGGCATCGCCGGCAGCCAAATACTCCCGTTTTTGTTTTAATGGAAGAGTTCTTTCACAGTGCTGGTTTTACATGATGGGAATGCGGTTGGAAATGCTTCCTGTACCATTCACAAGCCCCAGGCTCTCCATGCATTTCAGCTTCAAAAATGACAGCTGAAACCAATTAGGCAGAATTATGGGACAACTAAGTCACATGGAGATTTATCATGACCGAGGAAGAGGAGGGCAAGAGAATGTATTGCATGGGAAATAGAAGTGACTAATTTAATTAACAGAAAATGACAGTCACATTATTATTATGGAAAAGGGCTGGCAAAGTCAAGCTCATTTCATGTCACTGGCTATGCTTTTGAAAGGAGGTGTCTTGCCCTTTGTCTGAAGACATTTGTGTTTGGTAGCAGAATCTCCTATTTCTGAGCAAGATAGTTGAGCAAAATAGTTGATGTTAAAGAGAAGCACTGAGCATATCTGAGGACATTTGTAGCTTGTGGGTTACTCATCTATTCATAATCAGAATTCCTTCTTCAAAGGGAGAAGGGAGGAGTCTGAACCATCAACATTTGTCTCTATTTTCTTTTTCTGTTTGCTTACTCTTTCTCTTCCAGAAGTAGGATGCAATGTATATAAACTTTGCTTCAGCTGTATAAATATCAGCCTGGATTCTTTTCCCTTCAGCAGATGCTTATACACAGTATGCTCACAAACATAAACATGCATGTGTCTGCTAACATAAACCAGAGTTTTGATGAATAGAAGACCTTCATACACTTATGCACTGTCACAAGTTTAAAGCAAAACCCCAGTTAATTTCTTCATGGGATCCTGGAGACAGTATTTCCACAAGATAAATGAAGTTTCTGTGGTATTGCCATGGTAGTTGATGGTGGAGGGGAGAAGTGAAAAGGAAATGTAACAGAGAGTCTGAGTAAGCATGCATTTTCCTTTTTCTTTTTTTGTACTATGCTTTTTTTTTTCTTGTTCCTTGACCCAGAAACTTGATTTTGCTTAACCCTCGTACAACTTTGTTGGTTCTTATTCTTTGAGCAGTTACGTTGGGTTAAGTAACTTAATCTCTCCCTCATTTCCATGTACCTGTAGTTGAGATACTTGTCTTCATCACGGGGAGGAGAAAAGATCTGAAAGCATTTGAAATTCATTGAAGTTTGGGTCAAAAATGGGCATTGGTCAATGTTCTTCTAAAATTGTAATAGGAGAATGGTTGAACTAGCATAGCTGAGCATGAGTTTGCTATTCCCTGTTCTAGGAGATACTGTGCAGTCTCTGTTCTAACCAGAACTTGTGCAATCTACCTCAAGAAGGGTCAAATATTTTCTACTGGAGGTCTAGTTACTTGAGATGTGCATTGAAGAAAGGGTTTGTGTTTAAATTTGTTGAGAGAAGGTAGCACAAAGGTTTGACAGAGATTTCTTAAAGATGTGTAGTTGTGTGTGCCAGAACCCTGAAGTTAAGTCACAGCCCTGGAGCAGTGATCTGCTGGCACAGTGTAGAAGAAGAAATACATGAAGAAGAAATAAGATGCCAAAGTCAGCTTCGAGTTGCCTATACTTAATTTTAATTCCAGCCTGTCGTGGTTTAAAACCAAGTCCGCACAGCTTGTTCACTCACTCCCCCCCATTGCTCCCTCAACCCCCGGAGAGTTAGGAAGGAGAATCCAAAGAATGTAGCCCCCACGGGTTGAGATAAGAATGGTTTAATAGCTAAGGTATAACATAAATCACTCCTGCTACTACTACTACAAACAATAATGATAAAGCAAATAACAAGTGAAGAGAATACAACATCTCACCAGCCACCGACCCATAACTCACCCCACCCTGCCCGACCGAGCACCGACCGATACCTCCTCAAACCCCCCAGAGCTCCAGCCCTTCCGGGTTTTTCCCGGTTACCTCCTGGGTATGACGTGCTATGGTATGGAATACCTCTTTGGCTAGCCTGGGTCAAGTGTCCTGTCTCCCCTTCCTCCCGGTTTCCCCTCCTCCCTGGCAGAGCATGAGCTCAGAAAAGGCCTTGGACAAACCAAACATTTGAGCAGTAACTCAAAACATGCTTGCTACCAGCAACCGTTCTCAGCCCGAAAGTCAAACCACAGCACTGCACCAGCTACCAAGAAGGAGAAAAATGACTGCTACTGCTCAAACCAGGACACAGACAAAATGGCCAAGATGTCTTAAACCTATAGCTGGAGGACCCTTATTGTAAACATTCAAGCCTTACAGCAGGGGCTTGGAATGTGCCTTTGTGCTCTGAGTGTGGCACATGAGCTATTATTTTGAAAATTGCCCAAAATTTGGTCAACGGATAAGCCTCAGAAAAATTGGCATTTGTACTTAATATCTGTGTCTTTGAAGATTCCCTCTTTCCTCTCAAAGACTTGGCTGTAGTCTTTCACTTGTGAAAGATTTTAGACAGATTGCATCCCTGGGGGAAGTGAAATTGTTTCTAGCGGAGGCAGTAGTAGTAGGAGAGATAGAATTGTTTTCTTAAAGCATAACAGATTTTGCACAAAACATTGTTGTGCTAGTGAGGTAGAAGTCAAGTTCTTAAAATTAGAGGACATTGAGACAGAAATGGCCTATCAAACTCGTTTTGCCATCCTTGTGGAAGAGCCTGTTGCACAGCCCTACAGAAGACTGTGTTGAGGACACGGAGTAATTGCTGAACTTTTTTCTGGATGTTGGAACTAGGGTGTCGTTTGGGGCTCCTGCTGCATTCAAAGTACTGATTCAAGGTAAGGTAGGTAGTACTGCTGTAGAGAGCTGGGTTCCATTCTTGCTATATTGGAAATTGTCATCACCATTGCAAATTGCTGTCATTGCAATTCAGATATGATCAAGTTCTGCTATTCAGCATGAGATTCTCGGTCTCCCTTGCAAAAGCATTATACACTTACAGCTGTAACTGAAGTCAGTCAAAACACAGAAGGCAAAATAGTGCCACATACTCTGAAAAGTCAAACTGAAAGTGTTTTAAATGGAGTTGCCCAAATCAAGTGATACTTGAGACTCTTTTCTCTTTGCTTCAATTCCCTACCTGATAAAAGGGAATAATCCCCTGGACTGCTATGAAAATATTTTATGTTTGTGCAGCATGTGAATAGCAAAGCAATAAGCATGGCAGGAAAGCCTGAGAGGTTAATATTTCTGCCTTCAAAGTAGTAAATAAGCCAGAAACTGCAAGCTGTGTGAAAATTAGGGGGAAAAAACCCCAACAGAACAACCCAGAATAACAGCACAGCTGTTCTGTAATCAAGTACCTCCTAGTCTGTTCAGGGAGGATGTCTAATCCTGTGAGGGGAAAAAAGTATGTGATCACATTAAAAAGTTATCATAATATACGTTTATTGAGCAAACAAATAAAAGGTTGGATAAACCCCATGAATTCTGAACTTTCGTAGCTTATGAGTTGTTCACTATGGTAACTTTGTTGTTTTTGTGTAGCTGTGAAGAACAGATGAGTGCTAATAGATTATTTTTACATATAGGTGTGGGTAAACTGGTGGACTGTTAAGATAAGGAATTAATGGGATTTTTAACTTAAGCTTAAATAGCATATATTCTGTCAGCATGAGATTGCTTGTGATCTGTGTGTGTTGAGGATTAACAGTATGGCTGATAGAGTTGTTAAAAGCTAGCTTGAAGAATTGGTCCAGCTAGGTATCTGAAAGGTATTTTGGAATTACCTGGAAGTCTCTGTACTACGTTCCCAGTTTATCCTGCTTCCCTGTGAAGTGTCCTCACCCTCTAAGACAGCGGAGAAAGTATTGTAAAGGGTGTGTTGGTTGGTTTGCGTGTTGCCTTCCTATGTTGTTTCAGCATAGTTTCATGTTACTGCAATATGTAATTGTATCTTGAATTTTCCTTTAGGATATATATTTTATTAGATCAAGGTGGTGCCCACAGCAGAGACCCTAGTGTCAGAGTATGTCATTCTGTACATGCAGCCACTGTTCCACTTGGAAAAGCATGCTGCCTGCTGCCTCAAATGCAATATGAAGAAAAAATTGTTCATCTATATGGTGCCAATTTCATGAAGTACTGTTACAAAACTGCTTTCATCAGGCTTGCTCTCTGTTTTCTTTTTTAATGCTTTCCTGAAACTTGCATTCATGTGTTTTTCACTGTCAGTTGAGCGCACAAGCACTAGAGCTGGCACTTGCCTGCTAGAAGGGAATACAGGTTTAGAAATGGCTGTCCCTACAGTGCTGCCAGCTTTCCTGGATTTACTAATATTTAATTCAATGTGCGTTGAGTCCCTGCCTTGGGAAAAGAAGAGCAGCTGAGTCTGCCTTTGCTTTACTGCTGCGTTTTGGGGTTTTTTTTAAGTGAGGAACAATGTATTGAAACTGTGTAAGTTGCTTTCCCAGTTGGTACCATGGTGTTCAGTTGCTTTTATGAAAAAGACTCTAACTTAGTTTTATGAGGGCAAATTCTTGAAAGATTTGTATAGAAAACATTTTCCATTTCTGTTTGCTGTCTGAATGAAGATTTGGTAGAGATTTCTTTGTGTTTGTAGCATTTGTGTGAGAAAAAATTAGATGCCAAAAGACTGCTGCACAACTGATTCTGTAAGGTTTCCAGGATTCTGTAGAAATTGCTGTTTACATGGAATTTTAGGCAGATACTAGCAATTGGATTTTGAAGGGGGGAACTACTGATGCAGAAGGTTAAACCAAGCTACCAGTCATCCTGGTCCTTGGGATAGGAAGAGGTGAATGATGCATAACATATGATCATAGCTGATGTTCATGTATGGAGGAAATGCATCCAAATAATAACTGAAATATAAGTGCAGGAAAATGGAGGTATCCTCACAATTCATTGAAAGTACATTAGAAATAGAAAGATGACTGGCTGCTGGTCCTGGTGATGTGACTCTGAAGAGCATGTTCTTAGAAAGCTTTTGGTGAACAGAAAAGTGCAGCTAGCAGCAGCTTGGGGTGCTGGGGCTTCTGGGATGGGACCTTCAGAAGTAGCATTGGGTTTGTCTTCCTCTGTCGTTATGTTGCCTGACTAGTTGCAAATCATAAAAATCAGTCAGAGGTGCAGGAGGCAGTAAGTTTCCCAACTACCAGGTTATCTGTCACCAGCAAAGGCTGGAAGAGTGAATTATGGGGAAATGATAATTCTCCTCCTTCAGCCAGCTTGCATGAGGGAGTGTGTGTTGCTTGGGCCACAACGGGTGTGTTTGGGGAACGGACACCACTGCCCCATTCACTCTGCTGGGCTTTTTAAAGTGACATTTCAGGCTTTTATTTACGCTTCTCCCAAGCACTGCAGGTGCTGTCACTATTCAAAGATTTGTATTTAAGTTAAAAATGAGAATGTTATTCCGCCAGGCTGCCACTTCTTTTCAGTAATAGAAAACCCATTAAAATGAGGAAATCCCCCAAACTTCTTATTTGACACTAGCCATTCATTACCTGTAGTAACGATATTTCAGCTGATACTTTGCTGCAGGCAGACTCTTGTGCTGGGGTTAGTACTCAAAGTCTGTTAGTTTTTCCAAAGAAATGGCAAAGTTAGCAGATGACTTTGTGCAAGTCTGTTTCCTTGGGGTAGATAAAGTAAAAGACAAAATTAGGTAATGCAGTGATGCATACTGAAGGATGACTGGTCCATTTTTTGGCATGATTTATTGATACGGTCCCAGAAAACTTACTCGGAGAATAGAAGAGGAATATGTACCTGAAGTGGCTAAAGATTTTACAGAAACTAGGAATAAGTCTTCAGGTTAAACACAGACTTTATATAAAGCACAATTTACTGACAGCAGCTGTTCAGTGGTAGAAGTGTATTTCTTCATTTTCTCAGTAAATGCATTCACTAATGTGTTAACTGTAAATTGAAGTATTGCTTGCTTGCTGTGGCTTGTGTTTTGGTAGAAGTTCTGTTGTGTTGTATTTAGTGTGGTTTGCCTGTTTGAGCTTGCTCTCTGCCCTTCTGGTACTCATGCTGCTTTTGGTGACTGAAGCGATTTCCTGCATTCAGGGCACTTGCTCTCTTAGAGCCATATAAGAATTCCTGGAAAAAAAACTGTGCTAGTGCACAACCTAATCAGCCAGTGCATCTTATGTCATTGCAGTGTCAGTTGTACATGCATAGTCTGTTTTTGTAGCTTATGACTTCAGAAAATAAGTTTGTACAGAAGACTTGTAGCCAGCACAAATTTTGTGTCTTAGGAGACATAGACTTTCCTATATATCCATGTAAGTCTGCAAAAGAGGATTAGGGAATGGCTCCTGGACTGGGAAATGTTGCACAGAGAAATCATTCCCCTATGTCAAAGGTAGCTTTTGTCCAAAACTCTCACCCTGAAAACTGCCTATATTTTTAGTTCAGCTGTTCTGTATGTGTGAGGCAGGTATTGCCAAGTAGCTTTTGAAGGAATGCTGGATGATTTTTACCAGATGTGTTCAGAAACCAGGTGTGGAAGGCAGAGTCGGTCTCTGAGTTTCTGATGGTTAATCTGGCGCATATTTTTCTTTGCTTATTCTGAACATCATTCCAGAAGCTGAGTTGTGCAAGCAAATCAGAGAAGCAACGTGCCACTTTGCTGAAAGCATGCTGCTGACTAGTAGGAAAATGAAGAAATGCAAGAGAAAATCCAGAGAAAATAAGTATTTCCACAGTAAAAGCAATAAATACTTAATTAAAAATAACATTAATCTGTACATTGCAAGCCTGCTTATTTTCTGAAGAGATTTATGGTATATTTTCAGGGAATGTAGGCAACCATGAAGTGCAAATTTACAGTTTTGAGTCTTCTGTGAAGCTGTTTTCTAAATGATCTGTAATTGATAGCTATACATGTGCATAATACGTGCTTCTTTTTGAGCTGGGAAGTATAATTCAGTAGTCGTGATACGCAGTGCCTTTCAGATTTATTTTCTAGACTATTAAGCCATCTTAATCTAGAATAACCATAAAATTATATTTAAAATGAAGTGGTTTAATGTGAATAATGAGAACAGCATTTGAGGTTCTCCCTTGCAGTTTTCCCTAAAGATATTACCTTTCTGCTGTTAGAGTGATACTGTCCTTACAAGGTACAAAATAATCCTAAAATTCAAGTGATTAATTTACCATATACAGGATGTTAGGAAAAAACACTAATATACTTCTGGTGAACATTCATATCCGTCAAGTTACCAAGACCGTTAAGCAAAGTGGAGTGTATAGTCCAATTGTGTATGTGCGCGTGTGGCTGAAAAATCTCATTTTCTATTTGTTCTGTCCACATCTAAGTAGAAGGATATTTATTGCTGCAGTCATACAGATATTAATACCTTTCTTTTCCATCTGGCTTTCTTTTAGCACACTGATTTATGTCAGTACATGGACAAACACCCTGGAGGGCTTCATCCAGAAAATGTGAAGGTAAGAGTCAAAAAGAACACACATTCAAGGCAAACGCAGGAGCAGTAACTTGGTGTTAAGTGTCATGCCAGTTATTTCATAGAAACTGATTATTAGCTAAAGGAAAAATGATTAGGATGGGATCCATATTAATTTTTTTCTTTAAAAATAATTGAAAAGTAAAGTACTTGAACATTCCACAGAAGAACTCTGAAGTCTGTAAAACTGATTCAGAGACAGAATATGAGTAAATACTGTTACAGTGTTGATAGCCCCTCCATTCAAATGTTTATTTTTAAGACAATACTTCCCCAGAACCCTTAAGTAAACATGCTTTAGGCTGTCAGTACTAGATTTTCAGTGAGGTAAGTAATTGTAGATTTACTGAGTTTGAGGGACGTGTAATGAATTGTATTAGCTGTGAATGTACTGCTTTTTATATGGGCATACAAAATCTTCCCTAATCTTTTTGCTCACTTAATTTTGATGAAGCATTTTCATAGCTGATCTCACTTCTAAAGAAAGTTTTCCTTCTGAGATAGATAGCAAGAATCAACATGCAGGAAGGAGGGAGTTTATTAGCAGGATTTAATGGAAAGATAGATTGATCCAGTTACTTTCTGGGAAGTCAGCCAAATGATTTTAGCATCAAGTGGAAGCCAGTCAGACATGCAGAATGTGTCATGTGTGTACAGATCACCCCAATGATATTTGTTACACTTGTCTTGCACTTTGACATCAGTCCCATTGTTCTACTTTGGAGATATGTAAATTTTCACTTGTCATACTGACAAATTTATTCTAGTATTTAGTTTCTTGAAATTGAAAAGTTTGTGGTAAAACATCAGTCTTTCCTGGAAAACTCAGAAGGCCAGTTTGGTTTAAGAAAATGTTTGAAAAAAGACAAAATAATATTTCTTTTTTTTTCAATAGCTGATCACTGTTGCACATCAACTAATTTTGTAATGTAGATTGATTAATATTCTGTGTTCTTTCACTGAAAAGTGGCATCTAAAGCATATGAAATTAGATGAGAATGGTTACCATCTTAAAAAAACACGTTATTCCTTGCTTTATATATTTGGCCCAACTAAAACTAAAAAAATCTTTTTGAAAATTCACGATGTGTGTGCTGCAGGATAGCATCCTTGTAGTGTATGGCTATAACTGACATGTTTTGCTCCACGGAAAGAGAAAGCCCATGAGTTTTCTCCCAGTGTCTGCTGTACAGTGCCTCTGTTACTGTGGCACTTCGAAGGTGGCTGAGGTGGACCTGCTTTTCAAGCACTAAAACTCTTGAGCTTTCTTCACTGCTCAGTTTCATGAGCAGTTTCATGTGCTGAATGTGCTTGTTAAAACAATGGGTTTGCTTGTGTTTTATTTCCCTGTGTAGATACTTTTACATTCGGCTCTATGAGGTTTGGGATAAGTTAACACTAGCTTTGATAGTTCCTCGTGCTGCTTCAGATTTGTAAGACCTACTCCAAGCCTGCAGTGCTGTATAGCTCGAGATCTAATACACAGTAGTTACTGTAGTTGTAATTGTTCCCCACCGAGAAGACATAGTAATTCACATAACTACTTTTTCTTGGTTGCATAAGGGCTCAGTGAGGTTGTCTTTTGAGGATAATCAGCATACGTGGATAATAAGGCTGGATAATGTGTCATTCCTCTAAATTCTGAGGTACCTGTCTTTTAAAAGAGGAGCAGCAGCATTATTCCTTCAAATTTTGCTGCATGTATTCCTGCGGCTGTCTTTACTATCTAACAAAGGTGTTCAGCAACATTTCCAAAGCTCATGGGCGCATTAACAGTACTTCTTTGAGTGGAGAGTCCTGGTGTACTGTTAGCTCAGGATTTTTAAAGTTCAGATGGATTATTAATAAAAAGGAAACTGGGAAAAAAGAGAAAAACATTGGGAAGTTGGAGCAGATAAAACTACCTTCTACCATGACTAATCCCATTGGACATTTCTTTTTCCTGTTAAATAGTATTAATGAAAATTGTTATGTGTTTTTAGTAGACTTTCTTGCCAAGCCAGCAGCAAGGGCTAGTCTTAATTCATGCAATAATTATTAAACCCAAGCATAATGATTTGAGCTGTTAGCACTTTAAAGCTGAATCAGCCTGCATGGGGTTTTCAGTGCAGTACCTCTGTCAAAACTATAAGAAAAATACCTGCTTAGCCAAACAAAGTGATTTCTTCAGCTGGGAGGACAGGACCTGTAGAGAGAAGGTAACCAACCCAGCCATATATGCTAACAATGCCCAGACCTTCACCAGCATGCAAAACTAGAAACTTAAGCTCCCCTCTTTTTAAGAGAAGATGGTTGCTAACATAATATCTTAATGCTTTGTTGCGCTGAACTCAGTTTATCAAATTATGTAACTGGTTCTGAGACTTTGCCACTGATTTTTAGCTTCTGAACAGTTGTCTGTCTGCAGTTACAGCTGATTTTTAAGGGTTGAGATGATCCATGTTAATTAGCCTTCTCTCCCTGCCAGACCCTTCTTGCTAGAGGTCCTTCAGGAATTTCACATTTAGTCAGACTTTTAGACAGTGTTTGTTCAGAATCACTGGTTGTGTGATCCCTAAATCTGTTTTAGAAAACATCCAGTTGAGCAATTATATTCCACTAGCAGTAAATTAACCCTGGCTTTCTGGGGCTAGCCTGTAGGATTAAGCTGTTGATGCTCTCTCAATATGGCAAAAGGCCCCCTGCCTTTTGAATTTGTTCTCAAGGAAAGTATTGCCTACTGATAGATATTCCTTTCTGTCTTGTTGCCAGTTATTATAAAACCATGAAATCATACATCTTTCTTTTTCCAAAGAATATTACACAGTAATTCCTGTTAAACAGTACATCATAGGAATGAAGGAGCAAAGCCATTATTTACATATGTTTTGCTTTCTATAGGACATCTTCAGCCTAATTGTATTTCTGACTTTTCTCTGTATTTACAAGCTAAAGACAATGCTTGTTCCCTCAGGCTTACTTTTAGATGAAGTATCTTAAATAGGATAAAATACAAATTACTTTGATGGACACCCATATTGCTGTCCCTTTGGGTGTTGTGTTTCACATTGCCTTTCTTTGTGGTTTCAGATAGGCTATTTGCTGTCACTTATGTTTTAAATAAAGACTAAGCAGACTATTGTAAGTATGTGGAATTTGTAAAGAAACGGACAGTTTTTAGAGTCTTGGGACAGTATGTTCAAGCAAACAAAAAACATTGCTTCTTAAAGTATTAGATTTAGCATTTTCAGTGGTATGTATGTATTCACACATAATGATTTCAAAATTTTGTAATTCATGTGTGGAGGCACATGTCTTAGAAATAACGTCAGGTTTTAAACTCTTCAAAAAAATATGTGTGTGAGGCTGAGATACTGTTTCTAAAATAAGTATCCCTGAGAATATTATAGCAGGTATCCTGGTGACATAAATGTGGTTAGGTACCTGCAACATCTTTATCAGCTAGCAGGGAAATTGACAAAAAGTTTTAATCCATAGATTCTCTAAACTGTGATAGCTCCAGACACACAATTGTATACATCTTTGGTAACTAAGAAGTCTGTATATCTACCATTTATTTCTAAGCATGGATTAATACAGTGTGTGCAGTATTATAGTTCAACATTGGGAGAGAAAAGGTAATTGGTTAAGAAGTCCCTCTTTAGTAGGCACAGCCTCATCTCCTCCCTGGTTTTGAAGACATCTTACTCAGTTTTTCCAAAACAGAAGGCAAGTGATAATTCTTCAGTATGTGGCCCCATATATAATTATGTTTCTGTTGGAAGCTACTGCTGCAGCCTTGTATTTGGTTGGAGCTAAAACTTGATTTATAGGTATATGCTATGTGGCGCTTGCCAAGCTACAAAGATGTGCTGTGGCAAACTGAGGTACAAGTCTTGCTCCTGACTCTCCCTGTGTTGTTCCTTCTGGCCTGGACTACTGTACTGAAATCTGTACTCTTGGCTTTCTTTCCTGCTGATGTTGCTGGCTCTAGAGACAGTTCATACCTCTTGGGCTCAGTTAAAACATCTGGATTGCTTCCTACAGCAGGAGCTCTAATGTGTCACAGCAGCTAACTGATCCTGCCAGTGATTTATTTTTTTTTTTTAGAACCATAGAATTATTTACGCTGGAAAAGACCTTTAAGATCATCGAGTCCAACCATTAACCAAGCCCTACCAAGTCCACCATTTCAGCATCAATTAAATTATGCTGACTTACAGAGGCTGATATTTTGTGTCTAATGCAGTTGCAGCAACAAGCTTTCTTAGTCAGCATTTTACCTCACAAAGCTTGCATATGTCCTCTCTACCCTGTCCCTCCCCATTTTGGTTGGAGTGTGTATTATTTTAGTAACATTCCACCGCTATCCCATGGAAAAGAGTTGGAGTTTTTCTTGGAAATAGGCATTCACTCTCAGTTACAATGAAAACATCAGAGGTCAGACAGAGAGATGCTCTGGAACCCAGTTTATTTCATTTTTCTATTTTGCCAGCAGAACAGAGAATCAGTTGCCTACAAAAAACACAAAACAAACCAAAAACTATTTCTTGCCATTTTTGATGCATCTTTCAACATATGTTTACTTTCTTAACACCTCAGCTTCTGCATAGTATGATGTTATGTCTTGATGTTCTGCATAACATGATGATATTCTTGTGCAGAAGATATGATGATCTTCATTGTGATTTGTGTTCCTTTCTGTCTGGTAAAGGACCACCTCCAAGAGCTTTTTGACTTACCTTCTTTGTTCTCCTGAGCCTTTGTTCACAGCTGTCCATAAATGGTTCTTGTTTTGTAAATTCATAATTTATTTTTAAGTATCTTTTTTGTGTACATTTCAGCAAGTCCTGTGGAAATGTAACTGCTCTTAACTTCTTTTAACCTTTGAAATATCTTTATTTTAACCTCATCTTTTAATTCATGTTACTACATTCCCAGTAACGAAAGTCAATTCATCTTTATGTTTTGATGCATTTATTTGACTATTGAGTTCATTTTCTTTAACTCCTCTTACTTGATAGAACAAGTGGAGCACAGGCTTGCATCTGTCATGCCTGTGTTGCTTGTTTGCATTCCTGCCTTAAAAAGAAATCTATTAATGAAAGCTGATTTGCTTTTTAATTAGTGATGATGCATTGAAGTAGCTGTGGCCTTTTGGGAAAAGCATCCTCATTTTTCTTCCTCTGTGCCTTTTTTTCTTCTACTTGCAGTGTTAGATGTGCTATCAATTTGTGTGAGCATTTAGCTTCAAAAAACCATCTTTGACAAAATAAAAAGACACAGCTTCTGACCCACTCTTCCTCAATCTGTGTAACATCAGCCTGAATGACAACAGGGTTGTCAACCAGACAAATAACTGTCTCTGTCTCTGAATCACTCTCAAAATCTTCCACTTCAGGCAACTTGGAAGGCTCCTGTCTTCTGCTGTGAGCAGAGGGAGAAGAAACTTCCAGTTTGGTCTTACTCCATCTAATATTGCTACTCTGATATGTTTTTCTCCCTGGCTACCTTTTCTCTTCCTGGGGACAAAAAGTGGTAAGAAGGAGTAGGCAGACTCTCTTGTTGAAGTTTACATGAAGGAAATATGAATATTCAACCTTCTTCTAGGAGCCTTTAAGACTAAAGCTCTTGCTCATCTCAGTTCTGAGCCTTCCTTGCTGCTAGGGAGCAGGGCACAGTAGCCTTATGTGCATAATTGATAGATATTTTTGAAGCAATATCTCAACCAGCTAAGCCTACTCCCACTACAATCCTTAAAAATGTGTTTTACCACTGTAATACTGAGACAGAGAAAACAGTTAACTGTCAAGGTCACATGTATGTGGCAAAATCTGGAGCTGAATTTGGGTATCCTAGGACAGGCCAATAATCTCTGTAAAAAAAATATGTCTAAGTTTCAGCAAAAACCTAACTAGTTTCAGTCCTAAAATTTCTACAAAAGTAGTTTAAAATGCATGTAATTAATAGAAATTATTGAAACATAATGAGACACTGTGACATTTTTCTGTGCTAAATACTTGAGATCAGTCAACTTTATAGCACCCAGAGTTAAAAAAAAACCAAAAAAAACTCCAAATAAACCAACAAACCATCAAAAATCCCAAATCAGATATGGTAAAAATATTGGATTTAATAAACCAAGGTTTTAATGCTGGCCTCCTAAACAAGATGAAATGCATGTTGAATTGAAAATGTTGAAATACAGCAAATGTTATATGTTATTTGATGTTATCTCTGGCACATAATCACTTATGGTACCCATTTATTCCTCTCCATACTGCAGTACTGTACATTCTCTTTAACTAACGGCTGCAGTTTTTAAAGATGAATCTGGTTTTGTCAGATGAAAAATTTTGGTATTTAATGACTAATGTGAAAATTAATCTGAGTCAATGCCATAGGGTAGTTGTCATCAGATGTATTTTGTAAACATAAATGTTTATCATTTAATTGATTCCAGATTTGGACAATCTGAAGCAGAAAGTGTAGCGAGGTATTCAGAACAGGGAAGGATTAGTCAATTCCAGTATTCCATCCATGCGAGGCTTAAAGCACTTGAAGCTTGAACTTTGGCAGTAGCCGAGCATTGCACACTGGCTTTTGCTTAGCAGCTTCACTTTGTGTTAGTAAGACATCAAACCATATTTTTGTTAGTAAAGGATAGTATCTGAAAACTATGATAAAAATGTTTTGGATTTTAGGTTACAGCTGTGTTATCCACGTAGGTCTCCCTGGTGTGATTCTCTTTTCTTTCCATCCTGTGATTGTATAAATGTCTGTGGCAAGAGGTTCACATTCCCCTTTTTTATGGCGGACGTGTGTTGAATTATATGGCCAGTCTTGCATCCATATGTGACAAATGTGGTGTAGGGGAAGCTGTGCCACCTGAGTGTGGCATGGCGCAACAGATTGCCTGTGTGTGACTAGAGGTGTCTGACCAAAAGGTTGACTGCCAAACTTAGGTACACAGGAATTGGGTGATTAAACCATGGCGATATATGTGGCTATGGTGAATTTTCATGTCTTGTTTCACCTGTCACATTGACCCACTGGAATTTGAAGAAAACACTCTTTTACTTTAAGGTGAATATCTACTGTCTTTTAGTTCTATTTATTGTTATTAGAAGCAAATCTAACTAATGTCATGGTTTTAAAACCTCTCCTACTCACTAAAATTAGTGCTGCTGCTGCTGTAGAGTTCAATTAAAAATACAGTTCGACAGATATGCTAAGTAGGAAGCGATGCTGTTTAATGTGGTTGAGAAGTTGCTATTTTTCATTCCTCATTCACTGAACAAGCAGGTGTACAGCAGACAGAATAATGTTATGCCAAATTAAGGTCGTCTCTTACACATGGCATTGAGAATTGATTATTTAAATTAGACTTTTTAGTTATCAGACATTAAATATGGCATCAGCATTTCACTCTACTTTATGTCAGTCTTGTCACTTAAAGTAATGATTTGATAATATGCACAACTGTGATCAGTAAATGCAGGATCTTTATTAGTGTGTTAAAATTCATGCTAGAAGAATGTTGCTTTCATATCAAGTGTGTGTGTGTGTATAATTTACTGTCTGTATGATCTGCATGGTACACGTACCACAAACACCATGAAATTGTTGTAGGCATGAAGTAAACATTTTTTGGTTGTCTTTAAAATTGGTGAGGCGCCAGTTGCCGCTCTGACCTAGATCAGCATGGAAATAATTGGTGAAAGGTAGAAAAGAAGATTTAAATTTATTTTTACTTTTGCCATTCAGGAGAATAAATCTGAAAGAGTCTTCCACTTACTGGACATTAGCAGACATCTATAACTGACCATAAGGGAGTGTCTTTATACTCAGTTAATTAAGTACACCTTCCTCGTTGCAAATAACTGCAGTAGTAGCCAGAGGGGACAAAAAATGATTAAAAGAATATAAAGGAGAATAGAAGTGAACAAGTTAACACTTTCCAGTCTCTTCCCTTTGCAGTTCTGCTGCAAGTGAGTGAAAACATCTGTATCTTTTATCTTTTTTAAAAAAGTAATTATGTGGTCCGCATTCCCAGTGGCTGTATTGTATGCATTTCTGTGTGACATTCTCTTTGGTAAGACTTGTGTAAGGAATGCAGGAGCAAGCTAGAAGCCTTTATAAATACATTTTGGAGTGAACTATTTTAAAATTCATTTGGAAAGAACTCGGTTCCAGAGAGGTCAGATCGAAGAGCCTTTTATTGAGATAAAGCTTATTATGAATCACAGTGATTCAAATGGCTAACAATTTTTTATTCAGCTAGGTGATAAAAAAGATTGTGGTTGATGAGCTCCTTGCTTTTGTGATAACACATATTTACAGGTAGTTTTTTCTTAGGTTAATGTTTTAAAACAAGTAGATCTAAACCACAAACAATCTAGTAAACCCAAATGTGGAGCATTGAGTTCAGTTGTGTCTATTTCCAAGGCTGCGAGATAGTACTGTGGGGATTTATCACCTCTTTTTCCATTGTAAATAGCCAGTAATTCACAGAAGCCAGTAATATCCTCTGGATGATAGGGAGAAGTACACTGGTTGCAAGCATGAGGTGAGGTGTCCTGGCTTGGGTTTCTTTTACTGCTGTTTTTAGATTTCATGGCCTATTAAGACAGAATATGATACCGATTGATGCTGAATACACACAAGGGAATTCAGATGATTACATGATACCCAGATGGTGTGCTTTTATACATATAGCAAGCAGGAGTTTTTTCAGCGATGAGTGATAATAAAGCTTGTGCAGTATTGTATATTACTTTTCAAAAGTAACTATGCTAATACAGCAATATGATCTCGCTAAAAGATTGGCACATTAATCCAGCCTTGCTTTCAGGTTTCTTCTGAACTGATGTGAACTCCTGGTCCATGTTATCTCAGCTCCATTTACATTTTCTTGCTGCAGAGAGAGCGGAGCTAAGAACTTTGTGCATATTAAATAGACTAAAAGATCCATGCAGCTTTCTACTTCTGTATCTAGGGCCAAATACTTTATTCCCACAGTACAACATGTGGTAAGGGAGCTCAGATGCAAGAAATAATTCAGAAATCCTCAGTGCCATCAGGGAAAGACATAACCCCCCCCAGTGGGCCTCATTAGTCTGTCCTCTTGGGCATCATCCTTCTTGTCACTGGGGTCCTTGATGCCCAGGACACTGTGTGGAAATGTACGTTTCTGGATAATCTTTATAGGTGTGTTGTAAATGTTTACCCTTCATTTACACCAGTGTCCTTTGCCAGAAACTCTCTACTATGCCTGGGAACGGAGGTGTCGTGGAGTTATCTGAGCACTTCTGCACAGATCACCTGTATATGAACGTTAGACCTGTCAGAGCTTTCTGAAACTCAGTCAGAAAGTGTTAACTCCCATCAGTCCCACCTATTATGTATGTTTTGGATGGCCTGTGAAAGTTTAGTTTATAAGCTCATTTGGATGAGAAGATTTCAAGACCCAAGGTGACATTCAGAGGCCACCAAGTTAGTTAAACATTCTGCTGCATATGAGCTATCTTGCAGCTATTAGATGTGTGTGTATAATGGTCTAGGTTGTATAACCTCCCAGGCTCATGAAAAACACTGTGAAAGCAGGGTTGTTCATACAGGCAGCTGGCAAGTCTCTCAGAAAATCTAACTAGTTTAAACAGGCATTTGGTCAAACGTTGCATGTAACTCAAGTAGCTTTCCAGGCCTTATGCTGTATAAAGACTGTGTAGGTGCTAATTTTTTTGTGGAGTTGAGGGCTTTCTCTTGTAAGTTTTAAGAACTGCTAATACTCTTTTAAAATCATGGTCCATAAAACTCAGCATGCTTTTACTTGCATACATTTTTCTTATTGACAAAGGAGAAAAATTCATTAAAATATGTTGCTCTGTAACACAGCCTCTAGAGACAAATATCATTCCCTTTTTCTATCTTCTCCAGTTCTTATCACAATGACCCTTGTCATTTTGTGATTCTAATTTTGACACCAAACCTCTGCTCTTACTAATAAACTATAAACTGTTCACAAGTGATGTACGAGTTAGTTTATTGCAGGTTATTTGACAATTAGCCATGCAAATATGCAAGTTACTAACATAAGAGATCAAGAACCATGAATCTGTGTTGTTTCTACCCTCCTAACCAACCCGTTGCAGTGCATGTGGAATTTGCCATTGACTCCTTTTAGAGTTGTCCTCTGGACATAGGGCTACCATCCTGTGGCCTTGGAGAAATGGCAGTTCAGTTGCTTGTTCAAAAACCCTTGCAGAAGCCTCTGGCTGAAGTTTCATGGTAATCAGAGCTGAGCAAGGTGGAGGAAGGAGAAAGAAAGATCAGGGTACAACCATGTTAGGTGGTATACCAATTTCACATCATGTATATGGGTAAGAGGTGATGGTCCCTCATCTAGCATTCGTTTCTGGCCTTATGAAGGTAATACAGTAAGTCTTGAAGGGGAATAGGTTTCTTGGGTTTCTTTTCCCTGGCTTTCCTCAAACATAGGGAAGGGAACTTGACTGTAAGAAGGCAGAAGTGTTTCCTGAGGCGTCAGAAACAGTTCTTTCCAGTTTGTCTTTTCTTCTTGTGGAGTGGGGAACCATTGGGAATGGAGAGCCTCTTTAACTGTTCTCTCTGCCCAGGCAATCCCAAAGGGCCTGTGGTTTGCAGAATGCTCTGCTGCTGGGCACTTGGTTTATGTTTTCACTTAAATCTTTTGCCATTTAGTATTACCAAATGAAAACAAAGGTGAAGAGGAAAGGAGAAAGCAACAAAACAATGGCTGAGTTTTTACCATGTCTATTTCAGGGAGATTATTTTCCCCTTCTCTTTCATGATCTCCCTCCAAGGAGGAAACAATTGATACAGTGTATATGAGTGAATTAATTGACTTTTGTGGAAGTACTTGATGACTACAGCATATCTACAAGTTTGGAATAAAACTATGTTCCAAACCTGTCCTCAAGAGTAGATGTTTATTATGCTTAGCTGTGAAATTCTTGGGTTTTTTCCCTTAGCGTGTCCTATCAAATCACTTCACTCTTTGCATTAAAGCTAAATGAAAGCCCACATTAACAAATATATTTCAAATTATAAAGATTATGGTGCTGTAAGATAACATGATAATTGAAATTTCTTTGCATATTCAAAAATAATGTTTGAAGTTAAATATCACTGATTTCACCTAGTAAACTGGATATTTTCCCTGTCTTTCTATTAAAAAATTACTATTTTGAAGTAATTTCTTAAAATTTAATTTGCATTTTATGGCTGTAATGAAAGCCGTTTCTGCTTCCTGTCCTTATTAAAATAGTTTTTGCGTACCATGAATTCCATTTTAACCGCAATTCAAAAAGGAATGTGCATGTTACTTATGACTTTCCTGCTATTCTTTCTTTTGTTTCTTTATTTTGCTCTTAGGTTTCCTCAGCACATTGTTAGACCCAGCCCTGGCAAGAAGGTGATTGATATGGCTCTTTGTGCCCTGGCTAAATAGCTAAACATACAGTGTATTGTGTCTGCACTCAGGGAAAAAATGAAATGCAATTAAATTCATTTCAACTTCAGTAACATGACATTTCTGTTTCTTTAATGCCAGCCTTTATTCTCTTTTATAATCAGATTTTGTAACCCTTTTTATAATGTCTCCTCGCTTCACCAGTCACTAAATAGGATGCTTGTGTTGCAAGTTAATTAGAAATTCTCATGTGCTCGGGCTGACTTGTTCCAAATCTTTGGTGTGGTCTCCATATCTTCTGAGAGAGCACATTTCACCAGCTACTGAGCTCTGAGGCATGAGGTCCATATATACTCTTGAATCCTGCATATTTGGCTTTGCCAAGTCTTCTTTTGTTCCCATCTGGAAACTGTAGTATTTCTTAACATATTTCAATATGAAGGGTCTGTATTTTAGTTCAGATTTTTAAAATGTGGAAAGAAAACTCCTAGGAAACATTTATTCACCCTTTGTATTGACAAAATCCATGAGGGTAACACAGCCTTTCACATGGGGTGCCTTATAAGAATGCAGGAGAATGATGGGAGAGGGAGATAAAAAGGGGAGGACAAAAGATCTCCATCATCCAGGTCTTTGTTCATAATTACAAATTACAAAAATATATCAATGCTTGGCTCTATGGAAGGCATTTGCAGAGTCTAGTGAAGGGTTAGAAGAGACATGGGGAATGAGTTAGGTTGCTACCTAAATTTACCTTAAAGACTATTATAAGTAGATTTCAAAAGCCATCTTTAGGTTCAGTGGGAATTACTATTTCCTGATGAAAAATACTTAAGCAATTCCCATTAAAAAAACCTTTGAAGGAGAAAACCTGTCATACTCGCAGGTTTCCTGCACATGTTATTGTTGTATTATGAAATTCTTCTTTGCTTTAGCTCCAGTGTCCCATCCCCCAGCCTTATCCCCCCATCTCTATGCACCCTGTACTGTTGTATCCTATAATTAGTGAAGATACACATCTGTCTTCAGGCTACCACCTAATCTCTAAAGCCATATGGGTAAATGGAATATAATTATAATTTGGTAGAAATTGAGCCTTCTGCACATGGTTGTATTGCTCATGTTCTGTATAAAGCAGGCAAATTGCATCTATGATACAGTAGGGTTTGGAGGATGGGGTTAGTCCTTGCAAAATGCATATTTTTAGGTGGAAATTTTGTTGTGTTAAACTTGGGTGGGAATTAACACCATTTTGGGAGGAATTCTGACACAATGTTACCACAATATGCAAGCACCCTGCATATTGTGAAGAAATCATCTGTGGTTATATGCAAAATATTAACAGAGGTCATTTTTTGTCCCCCTCTTTTTCAGTTATTTTTATTTCAGTTGCTGCGAGGACTCTCTTACATCCACCAGCGTTACATTTTGCACAGGGACCTGAAACCACAGAATCTTCTGATCAGTGACACGGGGGAGTTAAAGCTGGCAGACTTTGGTAGGCAAGCAGTTAATTACAAGTCTCTTATAATGTTGTAGGAATGTCAGACAGATGGTTCCATTGATTTCTCTTCCCCCCACCCTATTCCTTAGACACACCTTCTTCATTGTAGATAATTGCACATTTTTCTCCTGAGTGAAGAAATTGATTATGGTCAACAAAATGCTTGATTAAAAGGGAGCAAATAAAAACCGAATATATACTCCAGTTCCCACAAGGAAGATAATGCTGAAAGTATTTCAGTTTCATTTACCATGAGACCTCTGAAAAAAACAGAAAGAAAAAAAAAAGAGGGAGATCTAAGCAAATATAGACTATATGAAGAGCACAATCACTTTATGGAATCAGCTCTAGGGTTGTGGAGACCTGGATTAAACTGCATTAAATGGTTATTGAAAGAGACTGAAGGATACAAGAATAATTATTCCTTCAAGAATAAAGGACACTAGGATCACCCACGCTGCTTTCAGTATCCCTTAGTCCCTTATGGGGAACCTTATGTGGAGTACAATGCAAGGGAAAATTGTCCACTGAACAGTCAGCCTTTTTTCTGGTTCTGAATTTTAATTTTTAAAGCTGCTTTCTAGTTACTATAATGGGGCAAGTACTGTTTCCTCTGGAAACCATTGTGAATGCAGATGTGGAAAATGGCAATATTTTTCTTTAGTGCTTTCAACAAACTGTTGTAGGAATTTCTCTCCTGTAGGTCAACTTCTCAGCTACTGATTCCAGCAGAACTTCTGCAGTAAGCTGAAAATGTGACCTATTGGCTGTTTAAAAATGTCTTTTATTTTTATGACTACTATCCACATCGGGCTTCGCATTTCATGCAGCAGCAGTAATGAGGGAGCGTATGTGCTAATTGGCAATTTCACTGTTAATGTAGTCATGTTTTTTTGTCTTTTAATTAGCATTACTGCAATTAACAGCTCAGTGTGTATTTGCTATGCTGGAGAAAAGAACAGGAATTCAGGTGGACACAGTCCACAAGAACTTGATTGGCCTTTGGATTGTAAGGCAATTAGAGAAATAGGATTCAAAACAATTATTAACTGGTTTTAAATACCATCTTCTGTTGCTGTTTTTCAAAACTTGGAGGGTACCAGAAGTGTTTCTAAGAATGCTTAAAGAAAGCGTTCCTGCACGTTTCATTTCACTATGAGTTTTAATCTCTTAATGATTCACCTGTTTCATATATCTGTGTTTTTTGCAATGATGTACGAGTTAGTCCTCTGTTAAAGGTGCTGTGCTGTTTGCGATTACTAGTTTTGATGTATCATTTGTATGTACAAAACACTGTGAACTTATCTGACTTCTGAGAATCACCTTATTACAAGTCCTTCAAGAGATTCTGACGATTGTGCTCTGGCTTTGGTTGATACTGAAGAATCTGTAGGTGATGTTGCAAACTCTTCTGTACCTAAAATGTTTCATATGGTGTGGGGGGTTTTGGTGGTGGTGCTGCTGCTAAAGTTTTTTCTGTTTGTTAAAAGTTTCTCCTGACCTAACAGAAACATCTGTGTAGATTCTCTCATACACTTGAAGAATATTATATATCTCAATTTATGGTTGGTTTTTTTTTTAAGTTAGATTTTCGTCTATGGCTCATGACCTCATAAAATTGAAAACCAGATGGGTTAAATTTCAGAGAACAAGATGAAAAATTAGAAGTGATGAGGTTAAAGTCTGAAAGGTTATGACCTCTTTTGCTGGAGACAATAAGAAATAAGAGCACACCCATGTGCTCTCTGCGTGCACCCATGTGCATATTTACTTATTTAAAAGCTGTATTATTATAGCCCATCTTCCACCTTCCCAGTACAAAAACTCTTCTTAAACAAAATGTAAAATACAGTCCTGTTTCTCTTTATGTTTTTCTCCCATGAATGACTAATTTGCAATAATGTGCTTGGAAAGGAAGTCAGTTTAGATTGTATGTTTGATTAATTACATGAGGAGCAGTATGGAAATTAGGGGTGTTTTGCTTTCAAATGCACTCAAGGCAGGAGAGAACCTATCAAGAAATCAGTTTCTGTCAGAGGTAGAATTGACTTTGCTAGCACAATAAATATAAAGTCTTAGAGCAAAGGCCTTTTAGTCTCTAAGGACAAGACCTTCAGATTTTGGTTTCATAAGTTTACAAAAAATCAACAGCATGGGCAAAGTTTTTCATTTGGTGTCAGGCTTATTTAATCTTCTCAGTGTAGAATATCAAATACTTAAAAGCAGGCTGTAGTGGATCATAGTTCTTGAATAAACAAGGTAAAAGAAAGGCTATTCATGTCTGCCAGTGCATTGCACTGCAGCTGAAGTGGAATCTTTGAATAACTGTGGGCATGTGTTTTTCTACAGCAGGGCTCCCAGACATAGATACTCCACTGTGTAGGAGTGTCTTTGTTCAGATGAACGGTGGTTTGCTTTTCTGTTCATTGTGCTATAGCTGCTAGGAAATGAACATTTATGAGAAGACTCAGCAGTCAAATGAAAAGGGAGAACAGAACATAGAGGCTTTATCAAATTAAAAATGGATGAGCTATGAAAAATGGCTTTCTTGAGAAGATATAATAGGGGAGACTACAACTTGAATAATTGTTGCTGTGAAAAATAGTCCTTGAACTCCGTTCCTGCATTCTGTTTTCAATCTAATTAAAATTCCAGAGGAAATTAAAGTGTATTAGGAATTCTCCTCATGAAATGAAGTGCAAGAATTATTTTTGATCCTGTGGTGTGAATTTAGCTGTCTATGGGGTTGTTTATATTCCCCTGCACATATGTATGACTTGAGTAGAAATAAAGTATTAGAAACCTTTAATGAGTAACACCATAAACAATTATAAACTTAAATGAATAAAGGCTTTTGCTTTATGCTAGTAACTGCATAGACTGGGCTGTGTAACTGTTCCTTAGCCTTTGGTTAGTAATTTTTTCACTTTAACTTTTCTCTGCACTGTATACAGATCCATTTATTGGCCTTTGGATGTGTATGCTTCACTGACAGGACAAAGCCTTGAGCAGTTTGGCAGTTTGGACTAAGCAAGTTCTTTTTGTGTGGCTCTGTGATTCAGTATATACCATGCTTTTTCAGTTTTGTTTTTGGTTTTAGTGACTGGGTATTGGCATTTAGCTATTGTGTATGCTGTTATACATCAAGATTGGCTAATCTTATGTTTGCATCCAGATTCTCATACATAGTAACTCCAGCACACGGTCCTTAAATAGCTGATAACAAGCATTTATGTGGGATTTCCATATAACAGTCCACATTATTTCCATATAACAATCCATGTGGGATTTCCAGGAAGGATTTACTCTTATTTCTTGTTTCTTATTTTATGTCCCAAACCATCCACTAACAGCATAATATTCTGACTCTTCCAGGGACAATGTGGACCTTTAATCTGATCACAGTATGCCTACTTTTACATATCCTTTAGTTAGAATAATTTTGTGCTTTCTGGGTTGTAAAATATATAGTTGCCCTTGTTATTATATATTTCTGGATAAAACATTTCCATAGCTTTTGAGAGTAGGCATGCTGGCATCACCTTTGGATGCATTGAGAAAATCCTCAGGGCATGGGTGTAGAGAACAAAATATTTAAACTTGACTAACATGTGAGGCAGTGGTAGCATGTCTGAGGCTGAGAGAAACTGCCAAATTAACAGGTCCCTTGTCCAGCTTCACCTGTGAGCTGATGAGCCTGCTGCTGGAGATTTCACTGGACTGCTTGTTTGTGAAACTTACCTGAAGCCATTTGTCTTTTCTGCTCTGCCTCCAAGAGAAGTGAACTGTACAGAGATGGTGAATGAAGTTTGAAGACCTGTTTGGTCTGTGTTTTGGCTTGTGAAGTTACTGTAAGTGCATGGACCTATATATCATCACATCTGACTTTCTCTCTATGCCATGGCCCCAAGACACAATATATGACTATGCAGGCACCTGAGAGGCAGAACTGCAAAATAGTTTCAAAGTATGACACAACAGGTGTAGAAGGTATTCTTAGCTGGACTATAATTTCCAAGGATAGGAAAAGTTGCTAATTGAGGTTTTATTTTTGAGACTTGAATAGAAATATTCCCTTCTCCCTGTTCCCTACCCCATTTTTTTTTGTTTTGTTCATTTAAAAAATATTCAAACTGTGGTAACAGTGCAGTGAATTCTAGTGTCACAAAGTGAATGAGGAAGAGCATCAGGAACTTGGTGCTTTAATGATTTAGTGCTTGTTCTTGCAGTCAGAGTTACTTTCTTGTTGGTGGGAGTGGGCTTTGGAGGGAAAAACAGCACAACAGTCTTAATGGAAGTGTCTTTGCTTTACTCTCCCAAATAACACTGACCTGAAGCTTTTCCTGTCAGCTTTTTGTTGTCTTTGGGGATCTCCTTGGATGAGTAAGGAGTTACAGGAGGCCTGCATTAAGGTGGAAGTCCTGCCTTAAGCTTTTGGAGTTCTGTTAATATAAAGCCCTGTGATCTAGTAAAAGAAAGAGTCATGTAAGTGTGATTAAACCATGCATCCTTCTAGATACATAGGATGATTAATAATAGATAGCAGGAGCAAAGAGGCTTGAGATTTGTAATAAGGAGAATTATACTCAATGGAGTTGCAGTTTAAAACTACAGCTGAGTATTAAAGAGGATTCCATGAATTTCCATATAGTTTTTTCTGTGGGGAGCATCTTGGAGATATGTCATGGGGGACAAGAATATTGCTGTATAGTTTACTGTAAAAATGATCAAAGCTATGTTGACAACTTGAAAAAAAATAGTTCTTTTTTTCACAGAAAAAATCCCATGAGGAATTTCTTTATTATGTACCATAGAAGATTCATGTGAAAGGTTGGATTGCATAAAAGATTGCTTGCATGGATAACTGCTGTGTTTTTCTGTGTAAATGCTCCACAGAGTATCAGTTCTTGAAGATGCTGGTATAAGGATTTGTCATCATATCTGAAGAGATTGTATATCATATTGTTGGAGATGCTTGATGAAATTATTGTTTAAAACGCCTGTGAGAGCATCTCTAGTTATGTAGGCTGTCTCCTTCTGGTCTGGCTTCCAGTGTGCTTGAGGAACAGTGGACCATGGCACTGCAGCCACCTGGCATTTGGGTTGAGCTGTAGGAGCAGCCTGCATCACTTCTGATGCAGCTGACTCACAGCAGGCTCTGGCTGCCTCAACAGCAGGCCTTGTGGGGGCTGTAAAACTGGTGGAAGCTGTCTGGAGTTGTTATCAGAGGCTGCTGCTGATAAAGGGAACCAACTAACCCCAGATGTGTGTCCACAGGCCCCTTTAACACCCTGTCTGAGCTGAACAGAGATGGAAAAGGCATTTCTTTCCCATATCCCTGTGGGAGGTTGCTGTTTCCTGGGTGCAGCCTGTTCCTCTGTGATAACAGCCTTTGAAATCTGAAGAATTTGTTCTTGTACACCCCAGGAAGGTCAGTAATGGGTTTCTTTGAGGGCTCTATTTGTAGTAAATATCAAGAAATGAAGATTACTTCAGTGACAGTGTTATAATTAAGTTATAAAAAAGGAAGTGGGAACTTGGAAAGTGAAACCCAGGCTCCTCAAACCCGAGTTAGGTGGCAGGTCTGTATGAAACGCAGTTATTTCTGTAATTAACTGTAAATACAGTGTTTTCCATTGAGAGCAGAAGCTGATAAAGCTGGAGCAGCAGAGCAGACTCTGTGCCTTTGTCCTGGCATAAACTAAATTGCACACTACCAAGTCCGTGAAAAAAACCCTTGCCATCCCTGTTACTTTCTAGATCCAGGGGCCCAGAGCTTAGGAGCAGAGCTGATAGGTAGCTAGGGGATCCAGGTACAAGGTCTTCATGTGCTTTGCTTGTGACCTTCCCTCATCTTGTCCAGATCTCTGGTGAAGAGTAGAGAGGAGATGCATATGTTTCAAGTGACAGTAGTGAAAACGGGGTAGATCTGATTTCTGGCGTTTGGGCTGAAGAACTGTGTTTAGAGCTGAAGATGTAGGAGCATGTGTGGTCTAATACCACTACAGATGCTTCTTGCTTCTCCTATCTATTTGATTTGTCATTCTCATCATGGATTTTCATCTAATTTGCTTCATAGATCTAATGGTTTTATTGAGGTATCAGGTGAATACAGATAAAAAAATTGCCATTGTGAGAGTCAATGCAAGAATAATGCCTTATTAACAGCAATTGGGTTTCATAGCCTATGAAGAAAAAATACATTTGACACAGGATTACTATCCGGATACAGCAATTTGCAGAAACTGCAAGGTTCTGTTTTCACTAAGACTTTAGCTTCTCTCTACTAATAGTAAGTACAGAGCAGAACCACACACTGAATTTTTTTCTATATCAGCCTTCAATGATTGCTTTTAACAGTTGAAATTAAAATTCTTCAAATATACTAGTCTTTTCAGCTATTACTGAAGTATTGTGTTACGGTATTACTGTAATTTACACTCTTCCCACTGAGAAGCACTGTGTAGGATTATTTGCTGAAAAGGAAATTTCTGTTTTCTTTTTTTAAAACCATTAAGGAGCTCTGGAGATTGGTGTGACTCACTAAATGGGTCCCCTGTTAAATGCATCTCAGGTTACCCTGGGTTCAATCCAGTTTCCCATTTTTACAAGTTAAGAGTTATAGTGAGCCTTTAAATAGGAGGAAAGCATCTTAATTATCCATTAAGGGCAATAAAGGAAGTTGGTTACGACACCATTAAAACAACTGTGATGAAAAATCTGTTTCAGGGTTTTGTACTTAAGAACATGAGATTTAGGTGTCATCTGTACTGCAGATAGCTCAGTGCTGACTGTGATCTCATTATTACCAGACACATGATTATTTTTGTTGTCCTGTATTCCCCATCTGTGTGAACCAGGCAGTTATGTGATAATTGCACAAAAACCATGGAGAACTGAGATCTGCTGACTGTACAAGAGAGATCCATCCATCAAAATGAATCTGTAGATGTATTTAAAATCTGGGCAGTAAAGACAAGTGAATCTTTTAATTGAAGAAAAAAAAAAGTCATATTTAGTCATGTGTTCTCCATCAGTTTTATATGAGAACATTTTCTCTTCCTACACATCTTGCCTCTATTGTAGCGTTAGTCCATAGCCTTTTGACTACAGTGGCTACAAGCCCTGTATTTGAAATATTGAACTTTCTTTAAAACTCTGTTGCTCTGAAGCTTCTCTTGTTTCTGATTCAGCAGTTAGAGAGCAAAACAACTATTACAGTTATGGTAAAGCTATAGCTAATATATGGTTGATCCCATAATACCCTCCGCCTTTGCTTTCTTGGTCTGATTATGGTTTTGTTTAATGTTTCCTTATTTCAGAGATATATTGGATTATATACGGAGAAAATTATAGCAAATTTCAAATTAATTTTAATTTCATTAATGTGCTAATAGTTATGAAGATTTATTTTACACAGGAAATAATCAGTGATGTGGAAATTAAAGGATAACTGGAAAAGATGTGGATTAAAGAGGAAACAATTCATCATCAGTCAGAACAAAAAATTGATATGCAAAGAAAAAGATTAACATGAACAGAGGTTGGCAGTTCATTAAGAGAAATGTGCTATTTAACACAATATGAAATAATTCCATAATTGAGATTGCATTTTAAAGAAGTGATGGCTCTGTAATTTATAACATCGTTTGTTTTACCCCAGACAGTTTAAAAGCATACCTTACTGCAATACAGTCACATTTTATCTAGGTAATTTTTAATAATTGATGCAGGGTTTTTCATTCCTTCTGAAGGACACAGTGCTGGATATATTGATTTATTTATATAACACCTTTATATGTGTCTATATAACACAATTCCTACTGATGTGAATAAAAATTGCACTTGCAGGTCTACCTGCATTAAGATGAGAATTCCTGCTGCAGCAATTGGCCTTGGTGATAGCTAGAAGAGGTCAGGCTCTACTTCTCTTAGTAATACCTACTTCTCTGTGAGTGACAGTTCCAAAGAGCTGTACAAATAAATGTTAACTCGACACAGCTACCCCGATGTATGTTACAAATAACCAAACTTTGCTTGACCTTTCGGTCTTATGATTTGAAAGACCCAAAGTTGCCAACAGTAAAAGTGGGATATCAAGAATCAGCAGCTTTGTATCTGGGTGGTGTGGGAATATTAACAACCACTTTGCATGGAAAAGAAATGCTGTGTAACTTTTGTGTGACATGGCAGGGAGAATGGCTGGCTAGATCTCCAACTTGTTAAATGTGCCCAAGCTCTCCTGCAAGGTCAGTTCAGCTTTTCCCACCCTTGGGTTTCATGGCTTATAATATGTCAGATCATATAACTATTTTCTCTGTGGTCGTTGGAAATAAGGTAGAAGGAGACTTGCAGATGTCATCTCTTTTATTGCCAGAGCCATAAACATACTCTCATCTTTCTTATTGCAACAATTTTTAAGTCATGTGGACATCAGATTTTTTGGTTGTATTTGCTTCTGTAGCTTTATTTGCCTCTAATGATAGTTCATGGCAATGGTCTTTAAGATAGCTATTAATTCCAGTGGTTTGATTTGATTGTAAAAGCAGATACCAAGTATGAGGCTCTAGAGGGGAAAATCATCAATACTTTCATCACTGGTGTTCAGCTCTGGATTCTTCAAGCAGGCTGAAAATTCAATTCAGCTTTGAACTATCTGTAGATCTTAGGAAAAAACAAAATACATGGGAAAAAAAAGAAAAAGAGGGAGGGATAAGAAAAAAAGGCAGTGGCTCACTGAAGTTTGCTTTATACACACAAACGCCTAATGTTAGCTTCTTGAAACTTTGGCAATTCTTTACCCACTCTGTATGCGAGTACTCAGGATTGCCACCTGCTTTACAGCAGGATGTGATGCTAAGTGAGATGTGCTCACTTGTACTTATAATTTGCTTATACATGCAAACTTGAAATACTATCTTGTTTAAATAAAACGTGAAATGTTTGAAAGGTACTAATAATATGACAGTAGTATTCTGTCTGTGCTCAAAATACTATTAGAGATCTTTTGCTTGCAATCTACAAGTAGTTCTTATCAAACATTGGTGGAGAAGTATATCCATCATCTTTAAGTTAAATAAAAAAATAAATAAAAGAATGGCTTGGCTGCAGTACTAACAAATTGTCACTTGTTTTATTCAGTTACAATACAGTTCTGCAATTCTACTGACTTAGTAAGCTTACATCTGTACAGTAGACTTGATTTAGTCATGTAACTCCAATTTTGCCAATCTGGCAATAGCATTTTAGTGTTTCAGTATTGTTTTAGAGAAAGATGCCTCATAAGGAACATCTGCTTTTTAACTACGTATTTCCAGAAACATACTGTTAAGGCACAGCCTTAGTGTACTTCCAAAGTAATGTCTTAAAAAATGAAATTGTCTGTTTTCATTTCTTCTTTTTCAGTGACAAAATTGTATTAAGAGCTGATTAGGTGGCTCTGCAGGAATACAGATGCCTGATTACTGATGCAAAGTCAAATAATCATTTAGACCTAAGCATATTGGAATGTCTCTCACATAAAACTTTTCTTCTAAGATTCGTGATTCAGCTAATTCAAGATGACATAGACGTTAAATGAGTTTTGAGAAGCAATTCAATTGAACAGGTGGATCTGGTAGTCCAGAATTTCCTGTCGTAAGATATTGCTTTACAATATTGCTTTACAGAAGCAACAGTACTTACACAGGTTTTCTTAATGGTTTCACTCTTGAAAGAAAAATGAAAATAATTCTAAAAGGGAAATTTTTAAGTCTTGTGTAGGTATTTTTATTTTTATTTTTTTTTTTAGTTTTTCACCATTGCCTGTTTTGTACTGATGTTTTTACAGAATCACAGAATCCCAAGGGTTGGAAGGGACCTCAAAAGATCATCTAGTCCAACCCCCCTGCAAGAGCAGGGAAACCTAGAGTACATCACACAGGAACTTGTCCAGGCTCACCCTTACAGTAAAGTTCTTCCTGATGTTAACGTGGGACCTCCTATGCTCCGGTTTACACCCATTGCCCCTTGTCCTGTCACTGGATATCACTGAAAAAAGCTTAGCTCCATCATCCTGACAACCCACCCTTTACATCTTTGTAAACACTGATGAGGTCACCCCTCAGTCTCCTCTTCTCCAAGCTAAAGAGACCCAGCTCCCTCAGCCTCTCCTCATAAGGGAGGTGTTCCACTCCCTTCATCATCTCTGTGGCTCTGCGCTGGACTCTTTCAAGCAATTCCCTGTCCTTGAACAGAGGGGCCCAGAACTGCACGCAATGTTCCAGATGCGGCCTCACCAAGGCAGAGTAGAGGGGGAGGAGAACTTCTCTTGCCCTACTTTCAGATCATTTTTCTCTTACTCCAGTGCAGTCAAATGTAGGTTTAGATGCTGTGGGTGTTACCTAGTATGTGAATATATGTACTAATGTGATAACGCGTGCAAAACCTACTTTGGCAGGACAGCCAAGACTGTGTTTTACCTGTTAAGGAAATATGTGAGCTGCAGAGTATAACATATTGAAGCAATGACAAAAATCAGCTGAGTATTTGTCTTATCTATAAATAGTCTGGCTCGGATACTGGAAGCAGCCTGGATCAAACTCCATGATCACTAGAGAACTGTTTGTGCCAGGCAAGGCAGCTGTGGTTCAAAAGATGAGCCCGAATGATGGAAAAAGTGCAGCAGCATAGAAATGGATGCTCAAGTGACACCTTAGCTGGAAAGCAGGCACATCAAATGTAATTGCATTTGCTGTGCAGTAAAGGGGCCAGGAGTCGGTAGCTCTTAGTTGGAGGATCATGCTGCTTAAACGTAAGTCAGATCTTGTACTGGAAGAATTGATGGCTTTAATACCCATGTGGTGACAGTTTTTCAAATACACAAATTCCATTCCTGCAGGGTAATGTCAAATGGCAGTTTTGTTTTATTTATAAATAAAATAGTTGCTAGATCTGCTTTTTAAAAGTACTCTTTGTTTATAGATGTTAATATTGTTGAAATATGTGCTTCTCCATGTAGCCCTGATCTTGTTCAATTAACTATCCTAGACCAGTTCCTGGGATTCGATCTTTTTGTAAATAAATTTGCAGGTACTGGATTACGCTTTCTGTAGCTGTCCATGGCTTGAGGTATTCTTTTCATTAAAGTTCTCCAGATATTTTACCTCTAGATGGGAAATGATAGATTGGCAAAACTGTAGTATTCCACTGCAATAAATCACTCCATAGAGTAACATCCCAGTGGTCATGTCACTATTGTTGCTTTTCATCAGCGTTCCACGGATTAACTGCACTGAGTCGTGGACCCCATTCATGGATGGAGAGAGCAGAATGTTTTCACTGGGGCAAACCTTCACCTTGTCACTGCCAGCACTGTATGGTCAGTTAAGAAACAAAATTACCTCAGTATAAACAACATCTAATCCAGATGTTGAAATATAAACCACTTGGTGAAATTCAGCTTTTGCATTTCTGTTTGGATAACTCTGGATCACAACAGTAGCACCAAATTGTGCTTATTTAACAGTTCAGTTAATGCTTAATACAGCATTAATCTAGAAGGATTTTAATAGTACTGCTGTCCTGTATGCAATGGGCTTGAACCTGTTATGTGTCCAGTCCTCTGAAAACCCTAGCAAAGGGAAGACAGTTTATGTAGACAACTATTTTCTGAACAAAGTAAGTCTTGCACAGCACAGAGCAAGCATATTTTTTTTCTTTACTGGTGTGTTGTATTTAGCCTGTGCAATAAGCAATATGCCAAGCGCCTACTGTGCTTTTATCAAGTGGTAAGACACCATGGTACCAGTTGATAAGGGTTGGTTCATTTTTACTTGAACTCCAGATGGAGTAATCCAAAAGCAGCTCTTGCAGCCCTGCTTTTATTTGTATAGAGAGGTATCATAGCAAATTGTTAACTTCATACACTGCAATAGGTTGTTAACTTCTGTAGTCAGTGCTTGACGGACTACTATACTTCTCCAAATGGAACATCCATAGCTCTCAGTTTGTCTCCATACAACACTTCTCCCCAGTGCTTCTTTTCTGAATTTGTTTGATATTTTTAGGGAAAATTCTAATGATAATGAAACATTTATACCTCAAAACTTTAGGAGAGTGTCTGTCACCTTCCTTGTCTTCAGGAAGTTCATAATTCATGTCTTAAAAGTCCACATAGGATTTTTTTTCATTATTATTCTATCCTAAAGTCAAATCGTTGTACAGTATTGAGCTCATTCATTCATAGCTGCTTTCCAGTTTTTCTCTTTTCTAGAGGAATATTAAAATACCCTGAGACACATCACCTCTCACTTTCGGTGAAGAATTATTTTTTCCCTGTTTGTCCTTTCTAGAACTTTCTCCCTGTGCTCTGCAGATCTTCCCAATTTAAAAACATCTGTTCAACCGTTGTTAACTCTTTGATTCAAACCTGATAACTTCACATAACTGGAATTAGTAGTTCTGAAATTTTCTCTTACTGCTTTATTAGCAAAGTGGTATGTTCATGCTGGGACACTGTAAGGAGCAGAGGGTATCATCTTCATATAGTTGTTTGTGAGACAGCAAACAGAGCATCATTAAGTGAAAATCCAGAATCTGGAAAGCAAAATTTAAATCTGTCGATTGTTAAGGAATTGTGGGCATGTATAAGGTATCCATAGTGAATCCAGGTCTTTTCAGTAATGAAGAAGTTATCTTTGATGTGGAATTGTTTGCTGTTCTTGAGTTCTGTTAGCTATTGCATCTGTGTGAATGTTTACAGTGTTGGTGCAGATTGTTTCTTTGTTTTTTTCCTGCTCACACTGTTATTTTTCTGCTTCCACACTAGCAGAGGCAATAGAACATATCCACGCTGACCCAGGAGGCCATGGGAATAGATACATTTTTGGGTGTTAAAAGTGGGACATTAATTTTTTCTGCACTTCCATACCACTTCCTGATTGGAACCGTATTTTAGTTTCTTTCTGCTAATAGACAATGAATTAATTTGGCAGCCATGGTACATGTTCAGCATCAATGGTCTTTTTCAAAATGTATTAGAAATATTTTATAAGGATTTTAAAGCAGGGAAATAAACAGCTCTATAGCTAGGGTGTCTATCAGTCAAATTGATCAAAATGATCTTTCAATATACCACCAACAGCTGAGCTCTTCCTCATATTCCACTTTCTCCCTCTCTACAATGCTTTGGGTGGCTCAGGAAGATGCTGCAGTTGTTGAAAAAAAGAAAAATACTCTTCATGAGAGTTAGAGTCATTCTTTCTAAGTAGCAGAAAAAGTATTTCTTTGTCTCCCCTTTCTGTAACTTGTGTTTGTCAAAATGACACTTGAGTACCATTCACAAGCCAGAGTAATTACCATCTGTGGTACTGTAAGTGACTGCCTGAAGACACACGTGAGACAAGATTTGCAGGGGAAAAATGATCTTTTATTAGAACAACTGATAGAGGTGAAAACAACAGACAGGCTGAGAGGCACACATGCGTTTTGCCTCACTTACTCTGCTCTGTCTCTTGAAGGCTGCTGTTCAGTTTGGAAGACCAGTCATTTCTCAAGTGCACTTCGGGAATACTAATTTGGGAACCTGATTAGGCTCTCTCTGATAGTTGGTAACTTTTATAGATGAACAGCACTACCATAATCTACTGGCTAAATTAGGACTAGGCTATAGGATATTGTAGGTAATTCTTACTTGAAAGATACTTAGATGCTGTGGTAAAGCTGCTACTTAAATACAGAAGCACACAGGTAAAGTATGGAAGGGTGCAGGATGCTTCTGATGGCCAGAAATGGACTTCTGGGTTAAAAAGCTGACTGCTTCACTGAAGCAATGTCAGTGCTTACACCCATTATATTTCTGTTTTGCTGTCATTCAGGTATTCACTGGATACATACACTTCTGTTGGAGAACAAGTAGCTGAGTAAACAGGTTAAGTGGAGTTGACTGTTCATGATCTGCACTATTGTTAGTGGTTCATAGTTACAGTTTTATAAGCTGTTTACCTCAAACTCTAAGTAATTGTTAAACTGAACAAAACAGAAGGCTGAAGAAAAGGAAGCATTAAAATAATCTGAATCAGGAAAAACAGCAACAACCCCCCCTTTTTTCAGAATTCCTTACTATAGCCCTTTTAGATATATCCATATCAAAACAGTAAATAGCTCAACACATTTAAGGTATAGTGGAAAGCGAAACCATGCACATGGTTGGCAGACCTTGTTTTTTGCAGGCATGACTGGTCTCCTCGTTTGCAGAATCATATTTGCTGTGAACAAAAGCTTCCTGATTGTCATATGAACTTGACTAGAAATCTGTCTTGCAGCTAAAGAGATATCAAATATTAATATTTGTGCTTGTATAGCCAAAGGTGTGTGTACTGAATAGGTCTTGAGTCTGGATATGGCTAGAGCCTCTTGTAAAAGCCAAATGCAATTTAAAAATTACGATGATAAATCAGTGCCATGTATTTTGTCAATAACTGATGCTAGGTAAAATCAGATACAACCTCAGAGTCTGACATAAGAGATAAAGGCGGACAAAGCAGAGAAAATTGTGTTTACCAAGGAAGGAAATATCTTCTTGGTTTTTGTGTTTTTTTTAATTCAGAGTAGGAGGCAGCAGGAGGTTTTGTGTATTAAAGACGTACACCTACATAGGCAGAGATCGTTCACTCTGTATTTTAAATACAGGGCAGTGTAGCTGTTGTGTAATGAATGAGTTAAAAGAAAATTGTGGTCTGTGTCACAGTGCAGGTAGATGTTGTTGTGCAAGTCTTGCAGTCTGTAATAAATCAGAACAGTTTCTTCTTTCAGCTTGGATAAATAATGCCCATAGAAGTAAGTGCCTGGAGAACATAAAGCGGTGTCTGTTTTTCCTATAAGTACACACAGGTTCCCCAGTGGCTCTGATGCAATTTGACTTTTAATAACTGGGCCTTATGCTTGGCTTCCTTCTCTCAAAATCAGGCTGCAACAGCAGGACGTGTTGACCTTTTATCTTTCAGAAGACACAGGAACCAGGGGGAGTTTGCTTCTTGTCAGGAGATCCTCCTAGCTTCCCAGGCCAAAAAGTGCTCAAGCAGCAGTATGTAAATATTGGATACTTAACGTGGTGATCTCTCCATTTACCTTTTGGCTTTTATGCATGTTGGTCATTAAGGTTTGAAGTTTTGGTGGTCCCCCATAAGCTCTGTCTTTTTAAAACAAGATTGCCAGTTCTTCCTGTAGCGTAACCATGGAAACAGACAGGGAACCCTTAAAGAAAGTGATCGAACATGCTGTGCTAATTAATCCTACCTTTCAGTTTTCTTTCAGTTGAAGGCTGTGGTTAAATAAATTTTGCATGAGTAAGCATATTTGGGTATGCAAAAGGGTATAAAATATGTAGCAAATTTTTCTTCCAGAAGGGTAACTGGAAAAAAAAAACCCAACCCTGATAACTGTCATCTATTTGCATCTGGAGCATCAAAACAAGAAATGCAGTATCTTGTTAGTGTTTCATATATATATCTTGATAGCATTCTCTTAAAATCGTAAATATGTCTGAAAGATGAGGGTATTTTTTTATGCTTTAAGTGTGATGAGAGATATTTGCTTTAATTTTGAGTCTTCAAGTGAAAGGGTTCACAGTTGCAAATGCCTTCTTTGTCTCTAGTGTTATTCAGAAAAAGCAAACCTTGTCCTTGCTGTCTTCCTGAGGGAGAGCAACTCCTCTGAGGCATTAGCCTAATTCAGGTCCTTTCAGTTCTGCATAGGGGCAGTGATTGACTGCCATATTTTAGTCTCAGTTGTTCATTCCTGCTTTCCATTGTGCTGTTTAGTTTCCAATGTAATGTATATGCCCAACTAGGAAACCAACTGGTCACAACTTAAAACATGGCCTGTACCCATTAACCTCTTAACCTGGAAGGGATTAGCGATGGAAGAGATCTACAAGCAGTGGGCTGAGGAAACAGGGTAAGCAGCAGTGCCATCAAGATGGGAGGACTGTCTCCATGCTGAACAATCACACAAGGGGAGGAAAGGTGTGCTTAGGCTAACTATAGCACTTGCAAAACTCCATACTGGCCAGTAAAGTGGCAGAAACTGTGAGGCAAGCGTGTATATTGTATTGTGTACAGTGTGATGTCTGGTATAGCAAGTTGGGTACTCATTCCCCCCTCCACAGGAGATTTCTTGAGTGTGTGGATCAAGGACTTTTTGTCATGGAAACCTGAATTCATTTTTAACCCCACAAGCTCTAAAGTTGTTTTGAAGTTTCCTCCAAATCACATGATGTTTCTGACTTCTTAAAAGTACCTTTCCCTGCCTGCTTATGTCTTTTCTTCTGTCGAAGTACGGTAGAAAGCTAGAGAGGAAATAGTTTGCAACCAAATTCAGCCTTTCTCAGGCAAGACTAAACAGGGCCTCTGACAGGCAAAGAAGTGGAGGCATTGACCCTTCCAGGCTTATCCTTTCATCATTTTTATTTAACTTAATAATATTAGTTCTGTATCCACAAATTCAGGGATTGCTGTTTTAGTTTAGCTATATGGGACATAGGTGCTCAGAAGCTCGGACTTGTTAATGTACCTCTGGCCTAGGAAAAAAAAATTTCTTACCAATTAGAACATTTGGTGGTTTCTGATTTCCTGGAAGCAAACCCATTTATCTGGAGGCTCAGGCAATGCAAAGCATGAGCATGACCTTCCTCTGGCCTCTTTGGGGTTGTACCTGGTCATGAGCCAACTTATTTGTGAAGCTGGTGGCTAAGTGCACAAACGTAAAAGAGATGGAAGTCTGAAAACTAAAAATAAAAAAGGTTATTCATATTTGAATTTTTTTTATTAAATTGTGGCATACAAGTTAAATTATTCCCCTACACTGGGCTAATTGCTATAATCAGCTGATAATGCAATCGACTGGCAAGATTTGCCATCATTACTATGGAGATATATTCACTGAGATTAACTGTTCTTAAATAGCTCCTCCAGTGTATTAAGCATAAAGGTGTAAAGGATTCTCATCTGCCCTTATGTGAATTCTTATGTTGCGTATTTCTTTATGAGTGTATGACTCTGCATTTTGGTTTCTGTAAGATGTAATACATGAAATTCTGTTTGAGTAATTTCATTTGTTTTGTGAAAGGGAAATAAGTAGTTGTTTGTTTGGGAAAACGCAAAAATCCCCGGTAGTGCATTTTCCTGATTTCCATTACCTGTGCATGTCCAGTGTTCCCAAGCAGGGGAGCAGATAGTTTCAAGATTGCAACTAGGAGCAAATTATTTGGAAAAGGTGTTTGCAGGCCCATGATGTGAACAGTCACCATAGCCCTGAAAATCTTTTCCCATTTCTTGGATGGCTACTGTAGGAGAGCTGTTAAAAAGTATGCTCTCTACTGTTTTTACCAGCATATGAGGGTCTCTTCTAAAATCTTTCCAATTTTACATGAGACATTATGGTTGTGTAGCAATATAAATTCTTTTAAATTACTTGACAAGCTTAAAAGACTGTTATTGTAAACAGTATATTTTTAGTAGGCCACAGATTTAATTGAAATGATTTCTGCTTCTGAGGTTGGTGCACTGCCAGTATACATTTGTTGAGAGAAAAGAATTCTACACATACCATTTTCTAAAGCATTACTGCAATATTAATATTTATTTAAATGGTAATGTGTAAGTGTTTCTACTGCTTTCAAATATAAACTTGAATAAGCAGGCTGGGGTTTGCAGTCTAAACTGTGGAAGGTTTCCTTAGGCTCCCCTGAAAAAAAACCCCAAATCTCATCTGTGGCACTGTTTGCCTGGGAGTTTCCTTTTCATTCCCTTTTTCTAAATAACATTGAAATGAAAAACTATCACTGCCTAAGGATGAACAGTTAATGGAAATCAAAATCTTTATCTGTCTTTTATTTGGGTATACCATAGTGTATATTTGCATTTCTCCTGGGCCTGTGGTTATCATTATGAAAAGCATATTTTATTATTCCTTCATAATATTCACAGGTCTGTTGAGCCAGGTACTAAATGATAGATGGTACCATGTTATTTTGTTAAGTAACTTATTCCAATACTAGACATAAAAATGCTTGCAACATGCTGTCATGTTATGTATGGTTGGTGCTCATATGTTCTTTTAGGATCGTAACTATACAACAGACTATTTCTTTGTTTTGTTTGCATTAATTTATTTGCATTTACCCCACAGGTCTTGCAAGAGCTAAATCAGTTCCCAGCCATACATATTCTAATGAAGTGGTAACCCTATGGTACAGGCCTCCAGATGTCCTTCTGGGATCAACAGAATATTCCACCTGCCTTGACATGTGGTAAGTATAGAATCCTTACACAGAACTCTATGTAGGTGTTTTAGCTCTGATTTTTTTTTTATATGTGTAAAATAAATATGTCACGGGATTAGTGGTACAGGTTAAAAAACTTGTGTAATCTCTGTGGTCCACTCAGTAGCTCCCTAAAGGAATCCCTCCTGCCAGCTCACTGTTTAGCAGCTGGTACCTGCTGTTGACACACAACTAGAAGAGCCATTGGTGCCTTGCAAGAGACTGAGTTGTTGCCTGACTTTTGTAGTCATAATGCGATACTTCGATATGATATGATAGGATACTTGTTTTGCAGAAGATAGACCTTCACCATGCCCAGCTGTAGCAAGGACAAACCCAGAATTCTCTGAATGCATGAATCTATTGTACTTGTTAGCAGTAAATCAGTGTGGCACATCACTGCATGGCTTTCTTTCAAACTTATAGATTTTATTTAGGCCTGCAGGTTTGAAAGGGTAGTTTGATGTGTACAGTATATAGCACTTTGCTCCTTTTTGATAGCATCGTTTAGTATTGTCTTGAAGAAAGGAGGTGTTTGGTTTTCTGACCAAGGTGGAGGCTCTTTGTTTATCCTGTAGGTTTTCAGGTCACAGGATCTCTGTAATCTGTACAAATCCTATAATTAGTAAGAGCTTCAACTGTGTTACTGGAAGCAATGAGTGTTGATTCAAGAAACAGAAATGTGGAAAAAATACTTTTCCTTGCAAAGAAAGCCTCATACTCCAGAAGACATATTTTTTTAATATGTATTTGACTTTTTAGATTTATACAACTCATTTTATTTGAGAAAAAAAATATAAATATATTGAGCAAGTTTCAGAAAAATATAATTTTTTTTTGTGTTTTGCTGAAATGTCTTTCTTTAATACAGGCAACATAAATGCAGAATAATGATTACGTTAAAATCTAGAGGTAATCATAAGATAAGGTTAAAAGGACCTTGTGTTTTCATATGGTGGGTGAATAGTATTTGTCAAGGTAATCTTGCAGAGTAGTACTGAAATTGATTGCCTATCAGGGAATTTTTTTTGCTGAGGAAGGGAACTAAGCATGACTGGGTTGTGTTTAGTCTTTAGCCAGCATCAGAGAATGTGGGGTGAAAAGCTGCGTTTTCCTTCCTCATCTCATTTGTTCCCATAGCACTGTTAAGTCTTGGCTCCTGGGGGCAGGAATAAGAAGCTGCAGGATTATTTCATTTAAAGGGGTTACAGAGTATAAATACTAGAATATCTAATACTGAAGAGAGTGTTTAATATAACTGGGCCTCTGGCTGCTTTAGTTCCTTGATTTTAAGGGTAGATGAACTAAAGCAGAAAAAGGTGGGTGAGCAAATGTTTCCAAATGTGAATGTTGCGGTACTGCAACTGAACCAGAGGCAAAGGAAGAATCTTCTGTATCAGCTCTGTGGTTTTCTTCAAACCATTCTTCACCTCACAGATAGAAAATAATTTCCCCCTGCATCTCAGCTTCTCAGCTATCCTAAAACCATCCTGTTTTCCCAAAGATCAGGCTCAACCTGGTATCTTCACAAACTGTATGCGAACTCCACGTCCCATCTGCTCCTGACATGCTGCAGTTGCCTCTTTTCCAATCTATACCTCGACTTGCGTAGGGTGAGGCAGGACAGCTGCATCAGAAGATGAAAATAGCTGGGAGACATAAATAGTTCTTTCCCCTCATTTAGTTAAAGTTCAGTTTATGTGTGTTCGGTGGTTGAGAGTTCCACATGTTTGTGTATGTGTGTAGATGCATGTCTCAATTTGTGAAGTACAAAGAGAATGAGAGAATATATGGAAAGGTGTAAAGAAACTCTAAGATGCTACTTTAGTCAAAAGAGACATTGGAAAATTATTTTTGAAAAAAAACTTACCAATTCTAAAAATTACTGCACTTTGAAATGAAGGGATTTTTTTACTGGTTTTGGTTTCTTTGCTTTGTTGGGGTTTTTTAACTGAACAAAGGGGTTTAAAACATTTTTTGATTCTCCCTGAAACTTATTCCACAAAGAAAAATAGTTCACTCAAAAGTTCAGTAGTTTGTCAAAAATAGATCTTTTAATGCCCCTCCCAATAATGATAATTAGTAAAAGACCTATTAAAGAGTCCAGTCAAACTATGTGGTGTTACTGTGATAGAGATCAAATTAAGCCATGCAGCTAATAGAAGCATTTCCAACTTACTGTAAATGCAGACCTAGTATTTTCTTCATAATCATATGTTTATATTCAAATTACATGGACAGCAGGGAAGATCAAGGAAGGACACAAAATGCCACGTCAGCATTCCAGGTCATTATGTTGGACAAAAATGATACAAGAGTACCAGGGAAGAACACAATAATTATGTCTTAAATTATACCAATAAATGATGTTCTCTTTTACAGAGTATTATTTCACATAGGTCTGAAAAAGATTCAGGTGGTTAGGGATAGAGGTGATGAGTTCTGCTTCAAATTAAAAACATCATTCTGCTCTGTTACAAGATTTGTAGCCCTTACAAAAATTTTGCTGCCCTGTACCCACTGGAGAGCTATGAAAAGCTTAGAAAAAAAGTCCTAGCAATAGTTTCTTTCACATGGCAGGAATTCATAGAGAGGCTCAGTTACTGCCACAATAGAAATCAGAATAAAGCAGATATATATTGAGTGTGACAAAAGAGCTTTAGGTTTTTACTTCTACAGTTTGCTGGGTTATCTGAGACAGTGCTTCCAGATTAATTGCAGACAGTGCTTCCAGATTAATTGCAAGAGGTACAGTTGCATGTTAAGGTCACTTATGCTTATTTGACACATCTAATAGTATGCTCTGCTGGAACACAGGCAGACTTGGGGCTTTATTTATACAGTGGTTGTACATAGCTGGGCCATAATTACATTAAAACCATTTAGTGGCTTCCCAGAGTGGGAGGAAGGGAGGCACGGAGAAACCTACCTACCATCAGATTCCAAGATAATTTGGTAATTTGTTATCAAAAGTGTATTTGTAGCATTAGCATTTTTATGCAATTACTGGCATTATGTCCTTATGGCAGATAGTGTGTGCACTCCTGTGTCCTTATTGATGATCCACATGATGACAAACGTAGACAGCCACTTCACTAAATATTTAAATACGGTTGAGGTAGAAAGCACAGCTATTTCTTCCATTTAGGGGGGAAAGGAAAAAAAAGATTAATGGCCTTTGCTATAGCCATGATAAATGACATTTCATGGGGGTTCCCCAGGAACGGAAAGTGGGGCTGCTTCTAAGTAGAAGACCAGCTGCATGAAAAAAAAAGAGTCCAAATACCAACCACTGGACAGTGGCTGGGAAGCAGGTGGCAGAGGCTGCGGGCTATTTTTATGCTTCATTTGCTGGTGTAGGGCATTAGGATAGTAACTAAAAGCTAATGATCCACATGCAGTGTTACATTCTCCTGTGTTCCTTTTTAAATAGCCACTGGCAATAAAATAATATTAATGAAGACGTACATGCATTAGTGGTGTCAGGCTCGTGATGGCAATCAATGTGGTGGGCTTTGTGATTTACTGCTGACAGCATTTAGTGCAGAGGCATTGTGTGAATGTACTATACTACCCATGACTGCATCAAAGAGTTGTGATAACCTTTGATATACCCCTTTTTTTTCCTTTGTCCTCTTGTTGAGGACTTACTGGTAGCTAGTAAAATGGCTTTGAATTGCCTCTGGTGTAACTTGTCCTAAGCCTTGAATTTTACAGTCCTTTGAAAGTCAATGTAACAATAAGCTTCAATACGTAAAGGATTTATGTTTTACTAAAACCCATATGTAAGTAGTATAGAAACAGAGGGAAAAGAATTCCCAAATGAGCCTATTCTGTTTGTTCCTTAAAGGAATAATATAGTATCAGTAAATGAAGTAGTTTAAACAAATTATTAAATCCTTTTTGATTCTGGTAATGTGTACACTGCTACATCTGGGTTGCTTACATCAAGAAGCCACTAGGGATATTTTATTTTGAAGTACAGCTGTCTTTTAACAACTGGTGATTTTTTGCATATCCCGTTCTTTTGCTTTTAAAAAATACATTCTTAGTCAGAGTTCAGGTAAACTGAGAAGTTATGGGCTGTGACGTATTTTAAATTCGCTTTTATTAAGTAACATCAGCTATGTTTAGTGTTGTGGAAGAAATCACTTAAAGCTGAGCAGTCAAACGTTATGAAACTGCTTATTAAATCACTGTTATTTAACTTTGTAACATCTGGATTGATATACATGATTTCAAATCTGATCTTAACTTAGGGAAAGCTCTTCATATGGAATTTTTATATCGTATTATTAGAAAAATAAATGGTTCTTTTCAGGAACACACCACTTCTCACACATAGCCTACTCTGAGTGCAGATTTGAGTACTCACTGTAATTCCATGCACGCTTCTGTGAATATTTGACCGATGAAGACCTATGACAGTAATTAAGATATTTATTAAATAAAAATGGATCTTGTCTTAGACACAGGTGCACTAAATTATGTTTTTACACGGGGGATATTACAAAGGCATCTTTATCCAGTTTCTGCTGTAAACAGTCTGCAGTGAGAGAAATCTGAGAGCAGGAGTCCCAGTACGCCCTGAAGAAATACTGACTGGGACCTGAGCTAGAAAACAGCATAGGGTAAATTAGTTCTTTTGCCCTCAGTGTTCTTTATGATTATGACTTCCACTCCAAAGAAACGCTAATCTGTAGAATATTAAGGTGAGGATTTTGCGATAACTATCACGGTGCTGTTAATTAAACTTCTTTCATTGTCAGTGAGTTCTTCAATACTTTTATAATCTGAATTAGCTTTTGATTGGAAAATTCTCTTCAGGTCAAATTCATAGAAACACTGTGTGTGTGAGGAAACGGTCTTGGTCTGTAGTTACTGGAAGGGCATTTCAATTCCTGTCTAAAAACTATTTTCATCCATTTGGAACATAAGATTGGCAGTCAGTTTTCCACTACTGGAAATACGTTTCATGTGTGTCAAGAAAGTATCTCATTGGGGTATCTGGATCCAGAAGAGAAAACCAGGCAGAACATGTTCAACAGAAAAGTATCTCATGACAAAGTATTCCACAAGTTTGACAATTGTTTTCTCGAGCTTTTTCTGCATTCTGCTTTTCAGAATAAGTCTAATAGAAAGATACCTGTGAAAGGATATCAATCATGTGTGTTTTAATCCCTCATGAATATAATATTTCTTAATATCCCATATTAAGCATTGTTACAGGGGGTTGGGTCACAAAATGAATTTCTGAAGTTTTTATTTCTAGGTAGTTCAGTGACACAGGCAACTCTTCACCTGTAATTCCAATTGCTTCAAGACTGACTAAAGAATACTTTGAACTGTCGTACCTTCAAGTATATTATTTTTCGTTCATTGCATCTCCTTTCTGGAGAAATTTTAATACTGTTCTTTGCCATCATGGGAGGGAAATTGTACTTCACTCATTACTTCTCATGTGAGAACTGTAATCTGCTTGCCTTATTGCCCCTGTTCTTTGACTAGACCATATCTCCATTTACTTGGTATTCATAAAACCCTTCATAAAATCCTTCCCCTTCTGAAAATCCTGCATGCTGAAAACAGGCTTCATGATCAGATAGAAACCTTCTGTGAAGACCCAGCATAGGACTTCACTATGATGAAGTCAGGTACTGAGTTTTACCACCTGCACTGAACTTACTAGAAGGCAGATCTGTTCAGAGCAGAAAGTTCAACACTTTAAAACATGTCTAGTAAGCATACAGACTTTCTGTAATCTTTATTTAAGTGTAAACTAAAACTTGTTTTGAAAAGAACTAATTTCAGAGTATGTCTGTAGTCCCTTTTATGGATCCATCAAGAAAAATCAGAATATTAATTCAAGGAAACAACCCTAATAATTTTTTATACATTACACCTCACCAAAGCTTTTATATTATTTTTTAAACAGTATTCAAGTAGAAATAGCCTTGAGATTCTTCCTGTCACATTATGGGTCTTTGTTACACAGAGATAGGAATGTGAATTCTTAGGCAAAAAAAACATAAACCAAACCCACCAGTAAGCAAGTTAATTTTAAGGGAGTACCCTCTTGAATTATAAAAGCTGTGCAGAAAAAAGAGCAGTTTCCTGAGGCATTCAACTTCATTTTTACAGGCTCATTTACTATGTCAATTTACATGCAAGAGTAACCCATTTAGCTGTGCTTACTCAGCATAAAGGTGTATGGTGGCAGCCAGAGTCCCAGGAAATTAAGCAGGACAATGGAAGAGCAATATTAGATGGTATGGCCACATATGGTGTCATCAATACATCAATAGGTTTAGTCACACTTTTTGTCATCAGAGGGTAAGCCACCCATTTCAACATTAAATGGCTGTCACTTTTACTTTGCAGGGTTATCCTATGCTGGATCACTGAAAAGATCTCTGAACAAAGTCGCAGCGTTTGGCTTATTTATTCAAAATCTGAAGTGCTATAAAAAGAGTAGGAAAATTTGAATTTAGTACACTGAAATTAGTTAGGCAAATGTTCTTTTGTCACAAATTATTTCTCAAGCACTTCCTGAAGATGTTGTATGCCGAGTATGCACAAATTATACATAAATAACATACCCTTGGAGATGCACACACATTAAAGCCAAGTTATTTTTCTGTATTTCATATTTCAAAAAGCAATGTGTGTCACAGAAACTAGAGATGGGTGCAATCTGTGAAGTCATTTTATCCACCCTCCTGTTAATCCAAGTCTGTTCCCTGATGAATATTCTTAAGTGTTTCAGCTTGTCTAGTGTTACACAACTGTAACTGTGGAGCTTCAAGTCCATTGGGAGGCTGGGGGATAGCACAATTTTTAAGTGTATTTCTCTAACACTCAACCTGAAATTTTTATTTGCTAAAAGCATTCTGCTATTTCTAGTTATCCTATCTTGTATCTACCTACAGTTCTGGGAACTATTAAAATCCTAATCAGTTCTTCCCTGTTCTTCCCTGCATAATTTTAAATATAGACTCATCATGTTCTCCCTGTCCCTTGTCTTTTCTTGTAGCCAAGAATGACATTGTTCTCTTAATTTTTCCTTACAAGCCACTTCTTCTGGCACAAAAATAATTCCTACTTTGCTCAAAAATATCTGTAACCCATTTAATAGTTTGTGAAGTTTACAAAAACAAGACTAAATTTCAAGGCCTATTAGAAACTTTACTTCTTTGCATGCTCAGGGTGTGTGCACTTACACTTTGTGATTCAGCAATCCTATTATATACTCAGTTTCTACTTGCTGTGAACCTAAATTTCACTGGTACCACTAAGACATCTAAAATACCGTCCAGCCATCTTGAAGCCTGTAGTGTTGTTATAGCTTTCTGGGTACTTCTATCAATTCAATGTCATGCTTCTTTTTTTTAATTATTCTTTTCCCTTTTTTAATATTCATTAAGTCTTCTGTTTCTGTAGACTTATTCTTCAGTGGGCTTAATACCATAACCTTTGAAACCAAGCATAAGCTTAATTTTCAAGTGGGCCAAAAGGATGGAAGTTCTCCAACTCAGACCTTGAAGGTTGTTTATGCTTCTTTCCTCAATGATTTTAATAATCTTTGTATTTTTGTATTATTTGTTTCTATAACTCCAATACTCTTTCAGTCTCATTTCAGTGTGTGACTAAATGGAGTATTAGGTTACACAAAAGTCCAAGACACACAATAAGGTTCTTCTTTCCAAGCAGGGAATTTTTCTTCACTAGGGTTGTTCGTAATTCTCACTTGCTTTTTGGCTCATGCTTATGTCAGATCCACTAAAAGTGGAAAATTCTGTAAATAGATTATGTGAAAAAATATAAAACTTGGCAAAATCTTCCTGCTGCCTTTACAGCATTTCTATTCAAACAGCTATCTGAAGATTCTCTGCAGACACTAGTACATGCCCTCAATGATACACTGGTTTAATCAAATGCCTGTTTTCTGGTTGCAAGAATAGAACTTTAATCCTCTTTTCTTTAGTCTAAATTCAATTGTTTTATTTCTCATCCTGAATAAATAGCTTCTGACTGAAATCTTGAAATTTTCCTTGCCTGAGATCCTAATACTGTTTATAAGTATTTGACTAAGATAAATTGTGCCTATCTGTGCCTAATGAAGCACTAACCAGACTAAATGATGAATGGCAGTTCAATCAATTCAGTTCATTCGGTAACCAGCAGAAGCATATGGAATGTAAATTTTAACCTCTCTTTTGTAAACACCTGAACTGTTCTAAAATTGGACTGGAACTGTGCTTTCCAAAGTTTTCTCTACTTTTCAGTGCCTAAGGAGAAGCTTTGCTTAATATACCTGTGCTTTGGGATGTAGAATTAGAAAATAGTGATGCTTGTTTAATTTTCTTCTTCAAGAAATTTGACTATAAACTCTCATTTTCCTGCAATGTAAAATTATTTCATTAGTGTTAGAACAAGGGTTAATGGGTTAAAGCTTAAACAGGAGAAGTTTAGATTGGATATAAGGAGGAATTTCTTTACTGTAAGGCTGGTGAGGCACTGGAATGGGTTGCCCAGGGAAGCTGTGAATGCTCCATCCCTGGTGGTGTTCAAGGCCAAGTTGGATAGGGTCTTGCTTGACATGGTTTAGTGTGAGGTGTCCCTGCCCATCGCAGGGGGGGGTTTGAACTTGATGATCTTAAGGTCGTTTCCAACCCTAACTATTCTATGATTCTATGCTTCTATGATTCTGTGATTCTGTGATTCTATTTAGTGGTCAAAGCCTTCAGAAATGAGTAAAGCATGTGTTGTCTGCTGATAATTGTAGTTAAGTAGTATCTATAAATACTCAGCTTTGGCCTTGGTGAAAATATGCAATCAATTTTCATTAAGTTGTTTTATTCTAGAACCAGTTCCTTACCAATATATGCACTCATACCCGTAAAATTAAATGCTACTTTCTGAATGCATCATCAGGATGCATAAGCAATGAAAACGTATGTAATTACTACATTCCAAATAATTTCTGTCTTGAAAAAAGTTAAATTAGAGGTTATTGCTGGGATTTTCTGTACAGAAACACAGCTCCCAATTTCAAGGAAAGGTGGTACCATAGTTAATTTTCCAAATTCTTGGTTCATTTTGTTATATATTTGGGGCTATAGAATCAGCATTTCTTTTGGGTGAAGGGGTTTTTATGTGCTTTCATACAGAGACATACAGCATGTAGGTGTTTGCATGCAGAAGTTGTAGAAAAATGTATGTAGCAAAATGTAATTGAACAAGTTAAAATAGATATTTAATTTGATAGCCAAGGGGGGTATTTACTCTTAAAATTATTTTTGCTGAGGGAACAAGCAACTCCTGAGCTTTCTTTAACCAGAAAGAATGTAGGTGCAAGTCTGTGATTTGTTTCACTTTTCAGATGAAGTCCACAGGTTATCTGAAATTTGAATTAGAGTCACAGAAGCTTTCCTGTGCTTTTGAGAACCCATCCTTTGTGCTGTAGTTAGTACATCTCAGATATTTTTTCCTTCTGATTTCCCAGTACTTCTGCTTAACTGGGTGGGATGAGGGGGACTCATGTGAAGTACCTTCTGAGAGATACCATGAACAGGAGCAGTAGTGGGATGGCTGTTAAAGCAGGAAGAGGCGGAAGTCTGTGGCTGCTCAGCCCATTGCAGCACCTCTCAGCCAGAGCTTCTGGGAGATGGGGTCAGCAGCCCCCAGAGTTATGGGCTTTGAGTTTCCTTCTTTTATGCTAGAAGAGGGAAGGAGAAAGTCCAAGCAAGCCCGTCCCTGAAGTCATATACATTTGTGCAGTAGCTCAGTTTAGTGGCTGTGAGCAGCCACATGCCTTTTTCCTTTGTACTCATCTTTTTCCAGGTCTTCCTCCTGTGACAAGCCCTTGAAGTTTGCCTCTGTGCCGTAGTCCTGTTCCCATTCAGCATTCTTCCAAGGGTGCTCTCTCACTGCCATTCCCACATCCTGTTGGCTGAGAAGCACTCACACAGAGACCAGCTACTGCGCCTGTATAGGTCTCAACAGCTACCAGCCATATTCCTGCAACCTCTACACTTGCCTTCAAACACATGAGAAGCATTCATACATATACATTGTTTTTAGTAAATGTGCATGCTTGTCCTTCAGCTTGGCATTGATTTTAAAAAATACGTAAATAAGTATTATTTAAATCTTGGTAATGGAGACAGAACCATTGTTGCTGTCCATTTAATCTATAACAAATCCTTCTAACATTGCATACTTTCTTTTTCTTTTTTCCTCTGTAGGGGAGTGGGTTGTATCTTTGTAGAAATGATTCAAGGGGTCGCTGCTTTTCCAGGAATGAAAGACATTCAAGATCAACTTGAAAGGATATTTCTGGTGAGTACTTTATTGTTGAAGTAATGTGCCCAAGATAACAAAGGGTTGATTTATAAATGTTCACATATTTCTTTGTGTCAGGAATTAAATCACTGACAGAGCCAAGGATCAGAAGTCTAGTCCACAAGCTAGATAAAGGTTACTGGGTGTAGTTTTGAAGACTGTGTAATAAGTCCAGATCCTAATTTTTTCAAATAATCTACAGAAAGGTTTTTATACAGTTGTGGAAAAAGCTTTCCAAATGTAAGGCAATGGAAATCCAGCCAGTTTGTCATCCTCAGTTTGCAAGTGATCAAAACCAACTACTCTGGCTGGTGCTCTATTGATCTGATGCTAATATTACAATGACAAGGGAAGCCACTGCTCACCCAGATACCAGCCGAAGAGCTGAAGTGGCTTCTGGTACTGTGGAGAGGCCATCAGGGAAAGCAGCTTCTTTCTTCAAGTTGGCAATCTCTGGTTTGCTTCTGATGGCAGATTTAGAAGGGAAGGATGAATATACCCTTGCTTTTAAAAGTTATTTTGTTAGGAGCCATTGATTTCAAATGCAGAGGGTTTTGGGGGATTCTTTTTTGGCCTATAGGGAGGGAAAAAGACCCATCTTTCATAATGTGCTTATAAAAATTACATTCTTCATTTTACTCAGGCTTGCTTGTATTATATCTCTTGTTGGGACACCAGGGAATTTAGCAACTTCTTTTAGGAATGATTCAGAAAAAAATACCTCTCTAAGTGAAGACCTTATTTGATTATGATATAAAAATACTTCATTTTCTGTAAAATACTTTGCTGTTCTGCCTACTTGGCTAATACCCTGAAAATCCTGTGCTGTGGAAAAATAGCTGTGCTGCAGCATACACAAGGAGCAGCAATTCTGAGCAGTTCCTGTGACGTGTCTAATTGCTTCGATTGTTTGCCAGCTCGTGTATTTTAAGCTAGCAACTCCTGGGCCAGTTTTAGGGTTTTGTTTTCTTAAATTCTTCTCATTTATTGGGATGAATTTTCCTCCTTATTTATAGAACATGACATTTTTAAAACAATAAATTCCTCTTTGGGGCTTCAGTTAATTTACTGTGGTAAAAGTTAATGTTTTTGCTATGGAAATTAAGTAGAGTTCTAACAGCAGAAATCAGCACTTCCTTTACTGGGGCCTTTTTGTACTATATCATAAGAGATCATATGATACAGTGGCAGTGATAGGTATACCATATATACCTAGTTTTGTGTGCCTTTTGTAAACCTTTTGTATATTCCCATTTTCTTTTCTCTTACCTATCTTTGCAATCATTTGTGTGTTAAAATGCCAAAAGAAATACACCCTAGGAAGAAATTTGAGGCCAGCTGTTTTTTTAATTGTGTTTTAAAACTTCTGCCGCAAATATTGAGAATGGTGTTGAAATACCAAGGGATAATGTACTGATACTGTTTCTTTAATTTGATCTTTTACAAACCTTCAAGTAAAAAGATAAAATTTGGACTGGATAGTTTTATGGTCCATTGTAAATCAGAGTTAATTTTTAAAATCCTGATTAATTAGGCTTGCTAATGAAAGTGTCTAGTTACCCTTAGCTAAATAGTTTCAGTGAGTGCCTTCCTAATGTACTCTAAGCATCATTAAGAATTAAAGTTATCTATTTAAAAGTTATAAACCAGGATTATTCTTGTTTGGTTTTGTATTTGAACAGAAGGATTAAATTCATTCATTCTCCAGTGGATCATGTGGTATGGTAGTTAATGGTGCTGAAGTACAAAATTAATCAGGTTGTTACACTAGATAACTAATACAATTAACTGCCACACAGTGAGCACTTACACAGCTGTGAAAGAAACAGATGAAACCAATTAAAGACTTTTCCACAAAGTCTTCTCATAGTTTACATTTTCAACATCCAAGAGTGATGCTTTTCTTGTAATAAAGGGTAGACTTCTGAAAATGGTTTGAGGTACAGTCCACCTTCATACTAATCCATTTGTCCTGTAGTCCTCTTCTGAAATACACAACTTGCAACAAAAGGTATGTATTGTATTTGTTGCCATTGTTATTAGTCATAGTTAGACATCCATAGCACATATGAGTCCAGGTTGCAGCTCGAGGCTTTTAGGGAATCAGTTACATTCCATTAGGAAAGTTACAAAATGCTAAGAAAGAATAGTTAGGAAACGTGAACTGAATTTAATGTGAATAACAGTTTAAAATTCTTTGATTTCCTATTGTATAATTTCAGATTATTGCATAAATTAAATTAAACAACATTGTATGTATGCTGTTTCAGTGGAGGTCAAAGAGAGTGTCTAAATGCTTTTGTATCTTTGCCATTGGCATTCTTCACATATCTTCATAGCGAGAGTAGATGCAATCCAGCACGCCACATATGTTCCTCGTTACAATTGATATTTATTTATGTTTAATAACGACTTAAGTGGTTGTATACAGTAGATTAAGAACAGAGATTGATCTTTCAGTTTTGTTTAAGAAGTTTTCTCTTTGTGCTTGTGTTTCCTGACTTCTATTGTTCCCAACACGTGTGGGTTTTTAAATGGCAGTATACACTGATTCTCTATTTCTGTTACAGCTGCTGCTTATAATAATCACTCTCAGGTTGAGAGTGCATGAGACAGGATGAAGCTTCAATGGAGTATACATGTAACAGTAAAACTATGGGAATAGGAAAAATATGTGAGGCAATCTGTTGAATCAAAATAAAACTACATAAAATTGAGAAATATCATTTGGCTTCTGAGAGCCCTGTACTGAGGAGAATTGACAGCTCCTTGGATCTGGTGATGCTCAGCATGAATTAGTTGAATGTTAAAGCTGATTACACTGAGAAGCCTGCAGTATGCCTGTGCATGCCTTATGCTGAGCCACACTGGAGGTACCAACTTGGCTATAGCTGTGATTTTGATATAAAGATGTGCTTTTATACTTGCTGTTTTAACAGATTCAGACCAGATCAGAGTTGAATTTCCTATACTAACTTCATTTTTCTTCTGGAGAGAATTTTTTAAGTGGGTAGGAATTTCTGTCTTATCCACTTTACGTGAAGTTTCTGAGAGCCACTATAGATCAAAGTGAATTTTTCTCCTGGGCTCTGAAGCCTTCCCGATAAGGGAATAATCTGTGCGTTGGCTGAACTTTAGTCTTGGTGCCAACTACACTGAAAATTACATTTCACTGCAAGAATAAAGTACAAAGAGTCCTCCTGATACTGTGCAGATCTCTGCACAGGCAGGACAACAGCATTTAAATGCTGTTTTATCTGTAAATAGGCATTCACTCTGCAAACACAGTTGTGGGATGTGTGCGCGCCGCAGGAGCATCACGCTGCAGGTAGCATGGCACAGCAGGAGTGGGAGCTTGCAGCCAGAAGCTTCTGTCTTTCCTGACATGCATAGCACAAAAAGCTGAGGATTCCTCTCTGGTATTGCTCTACTGGGGGCCATAATGCACAGTATTAAAAAGTAATTAAAAGAGAAAAGCATCCATTCGTTGGGCTCAGCACCCTCATATGCCAACGGGCGATGCCACAAATGCTGGTTGCCTGAATGGAGCTGTATAGCAAAAGACTCTCAAGAGTTTGCAGTTTCAGATAGTTATGAACAATGGCATTTTCCTTTTAAATGCAAATAGAAGTTTTACTTCTGTTACTGAAGATTTAAAAAGCTAGCAATATTTTTTCTTTTATAAATATATACATATACACATACATATATGTATGACTACACACCTGCAGTCTATTGTATCATATAATACTGTCTAGGAGTGTTTCCTCCATGACTCTAAAGTTAACAGGCGTATGTGAAGCTGTAGAGCTTTCTCCTTATGGCTCTTTATCTGAAGGTTTCCTTCATGTCACTGACATCCTCTAAAGCTTACACTTTTGTTTAAGCTTACAATGGACCCAAAGGAACCATGCTTTCTGATATGTTGTGTTAAGAACTTTTGGGAAGCTAGCAATGCTAAACCCAGGGGATGAGTACTTTTAACTACTGGGTTTTGAAGTTTATCTGTGTAATGAGGTATTTAGTCAAATTTATTGGTCTTTTAGTCCTGTTTCATTATTAAATACGTGTTTTTATGTCACTTGGTACATACTTTAGCTCTAAAACATTTTTCATCTTTGATGGAATAGATGTATTTGTGAGGCTGGCTCCAAGCTGTAATTTTGCAGGCATGGTACCTATGGTGCGTTATATGTTGCAGGTGATGAATCTGATTGGAGAAAAAAGTCTTCATCTTTGTAAAATAGATAGTGCTTGCTTAGCGGGGGAAGTTTTCAATAAACAGGTTGTGTTTCCCTCTCATCTCTCTCCATTTTCCTTCCATCAATGAGGAAAATGGGGGTTTGTGGGTTTTTTTTCTGAAACTCTAATCCTGACTGCTGAGTTCTGTCTTCTATAATGCAGCATGGATATAGAATGAGAGAAGTACACGTATTATATGCTGCTAATGAATTTACCTCTGCTTTGCTTAATTATAATAATATGCAAAGTATTTCACTTCTCTTCAGCACCACTGAAATTAATTAAATAAATAGCAGGCTTCTATACCTGTAGGTCTTCTCTTTGAAGTTGTTAGCACTTATTCAGTATTTTGCTGCAGTTGCCTGCAGGTTTGCACTGATACCACTTTTACAAGGTTCCTCTCTGGGCTTTATGTCTTATGCCAAACTTCAAATGAAAGTAATTCTGAAGTAGGCGAGTGTGAGATGAACTAACCTTTAAAATGATCTTTAAAAACCAAAGTAAATCTTCTATGTATTCATACTTTGTAAAGGATTTTGGATTTTAAAGGTTTCTTTTTACAGAGTTTAAGCTCAGTTTTAGCTCTCTGACTGCACTGTATTGTCTTCTGTATCACTGCATGTGTAGTCTTTTTCCCTTATGACAGGGAACAAGGTATTTGCTGTTAAATTGCATTTGCTCTCATAAAGAACTCCTGTCCTCACCATGTCTGCTTAGCCATAGTCTGTGTTGTTCTCTGCCTTATATCGTTAAACCCATATGGTACTGGGCAAACAAACTAGGCCTAGGATTTAAAAATAGCAATGCTGTAGAAGTGTAGGAAATTTTTTTTGAGGAATATAGCCTATATTTGGCAGGAAAGGAGGCTTAAAAAACTACTGAAGTTATATCTTACACTCTGTTAACAATGTTTTAAGAAGAGGGGACATGTAACCTCCCATTCATCCAGGTTTAAAGTCATAAAAATACTCAGCAATATATGATGGACACTTGCCAGGGTAACTGCCAGCTGGTAGCAAGAGGGAAGAGGATGAGGAGAAATAATAAATGTGTATGTAACCCCATCCTTGACTTTGAAGGACTGGCTGGATGTCAGGCCAGCCAGTCAAACAAGCTGATGCACATAGGTGTCGTCTTCTGCTTGCGAGGTGCTCCTCTTCAGCCAGCTAATTCTAAGCAAAACCCTGAGCACAGCTGGGATTGTGAGAGCTTGGCTTGCTATCAGCTTGGTAGTGCAAAATTTGAAAAGCAATTGGCTATCAGGAAAAGAAAACAAATTAAGACATGGTTCAGTGGAAAACAATGTCTTTGTGGTTTTCTTTGGAATCAGAATGTTTCTTTAGTATCTGCCATATCCCAGTTGCTGAATGAGAAATGGGCTATAATTATAAAGGAGCATTGTTGCTTTTCCAGGCTCACCTCTGGCCTTTGAGAGGCTGGTTACAGGCAATACATCGGAAAAAACGTGCTGAGGCTCAGCTGGTGTGAGTCAATACAGCTCTGTTTACTTACACTGGTGTATATCTTTGCTGGCACCTTCCTTCTTGGTCCCATACGCCACAGAAATGAATGGATAAGGAGCTGCTGAGAAAAATTCACAGGAAAAAAGAGGCTTATAAAAGGTGGAAACAAGTACAGGTGGCCTGGGATGAATACAGGGATGTTGTCAGGGTAGTTAGGGACCAAGTTAGGAAAGCTAAGGCCCAATTGGAGCTAAACTTGGCAAGGGATGTTAAAGATAATAGGAAGGGATTTTATAGGTATGTAGCGGCTAAAAAACAGACTAAGCACAATGTAGGCCCCCTCCGGAAACTTTCAGGAGAACTGGCTACACAGGACTTGGAGAAGGCTGAGGTTCTGAATGGCTTCTTTGCCTCGGTCTTCACTGGCAAAGGCTCTGACCGCAGCACCCGAGTCTTGGAAGGTGGACGCAGGGACTGTGAAAACCTAGACCTTGGGCCCACTGTACAAGAGGATCTGGTTCGAGACCATCTTAAGAACCTGAATGTACACAAGTCCATGGGACCTGATGAAATCCATCCGCAGGTCCTGAAGGAGCTGGCGAATGAAGTTGCAAAGCCACTGGCCATCATATTTGAAAAATCATGGCAGTCAGTGAAGTTCCTGACGACTGGAAAAAGGAAAATATAACCCCCATTTTCAAGAAGGGGAAAATGGATGACCCGGGGAATTACAGACCAGTCAGTCTCACCTCTGTGCCTGGCAAAATCTGGAAGCAGATTCTCTTGGAAGGCATGCTAGGGCACATGAAAAAGAGAAATGTGCTTGGTGACAGCCAGCATGGCTTTACTAGGGGAAAATCCTGCCTGACCAATTTGGTGGCCTTCTATGATGGGGCTACAAAAGTGATGGACGGGGTGGAGCAGTTGATATAATCTACCTGGACTTGTGCAAAGCGTTCAACACTGTCCCACATGACATCCTTGTCTCTAAATTGGATTGTTATCAATTTGATAGGTGGATCACTCGGATAAAGAACTGGCTGGATGGTCGCACTCAAAGAGTTGTGGTGAATGGTTCAATGTCCGGTTGGAGACCAGTAACGAGTGGTGTCCCTCAGGGATTGGTGTTGGGACTGGTCTTGTTTAATATCTTTGTCGCTGACATGGACAATGGAATTGAGTGTGCCCTCAGCAAGTTTGCCGATGACACCAAGCTGTGTGGTTCTGTTGATACGCTGGAGGGAAGGAATGCCATTCAGAGGGACCTTGACACACTTGTGAGGTGGGCTGATGCCAACCTCATGAAGTTTAACCATGCCAAGTGCAAGGTCCTACACCTGGGTGGGAGCAATCCCAGGCACAGCTACAGGTTGGGCAAAAAGGAAATTCATGGTAGTCCTGCGGAGAAGGACTTGGGGGTGTTAGTCAATGAGAAGATGAACATGAGGCAGCAGTGTGCACTCACAGCCCAGAAAGCCAACAATATCCTGGGCTGCATCAAGAGGAGCGTGACCAGCATGTCGAAGGAGGTGATCCTGCCCCTCTACTCTGCTCTCGTGAGACCTCACTTGGAGTATTGTGTGCAGTTCTGGTGTCCTCAACATAAAAAGGACATGGAACTGTTGGAACAAGTCCAGAGGAGGGCCACGAGGATGATCAGGGGACTGGAGCACCTCCTGTATGAAGACAGGCTGAGAAAGTTGGGGCTGTTCAGCCTGGAGAAGAGAAGGCTGCGTGGAGACCTCAGGGGGTCTGAAGGGGGCCTACAGGGATGCTGGGGAGGGACTATTCATTAGGGACTGTAGTGATAGGACAAGGGGTAACGGGTTGAAACTTAAACAGCAGAGGTTTAGACTGGATATAAGGAAGAAATTCTTTACTGTTAGGGTGGTGAGGTACTGGAATGGGTTGCCCAGGGAGGTAGTGAATGGTCCATCCCTGGCAGTGTTCAAGACCAGTTTGGATGAAGCCTTGGGTGATATGGTTTAGTGTGAGGTGTCCCTGCCCATGGCAGGGGGGTTGCAACTAGATGATCTTGAGGTCCTTTCCAATCCTAACTATTCTATGATTCTATTTTCCTCTCCATGTAAAATCTCCATACAGGACGTGTCCATATGTGTTACAGAGTTGTAATTACAAACATTTTTGCATGCAGGTGACACTGAACAGAAATGCAGTTGCAAGCAATTTGTGCATATTACAAATGGAGCTGAAACCATGCTGAACAAAAGCACTGGTCTGTGATCCAGCAACTTATGCTGTAAGATAATATTGTGCTGTATAAAAGAACAGGCACATTAGTAAACCTGCTCTGATATGCTGACTTTATTTACTAGGGAAGATAATAAATGATTAGAGATCAAAGTCATACTGCATTCTCTTTCCATTTTGTAAATAAAGGAACTATATTTAATATGTTTTCCCTTTCCTCTTTTACTTGTGCCTCAATTGCATATCACATGCCAAAAGCAGATTTTGTGAAGAGCATCTTGATTGCCAAAATTGTTGTTTATAATCGTAAGCTGATGTTCAAACATCCTTAAAGTTCAGAATGTCTAAAAATCAATGTGAGTCAGTTTTAGATGATGATTTTAGAGACAGGTTATGAGAATCTAAGATTTGCATGCCTTCCTGTCTGCACGTATTTCTTAAACTACCTCAATAATAATACCTAATTTCTTCTGCCCTCCTAAGAACTGGTAAAACTAAATAGCTTTTTCTATCTTGGTGTTTGGGGGGAAATAACCCCTTTGGCCCTTGCAAATGCCAGAGGTACCATTTACAATATGAGTACCTGAAATAAAGATAGACTTTAATACCTGTTTTACTGTTTCCTGAATAAGAGCCCTATACTAGATTACAATTGAGCAAGATGCTAAGCACTTGCCATACGATTGTCTTCAAATATCACTGCAATTTACATAAGCTGCTGGTCCTCATATCTTTCTATATGCTAAATATAAATTTTCAGATAAGCTTCAAAAGGTTTCTGTTTTTTAAGGGCTAACATTAATCCAACTTGATTAGGACTGCTGCGTTTCTAGTTCATTAAGTGGCTGTGGTTAAATAATTCTGGCATTTTATTTGACATACATTGAAAACTGTGTATAATTTCAGCAGAGTTTTTAATATGCATCAAAAATGCTGTTGCACAGTTTCTGTGTCCACTGTTTGTGTGTTCCCATTACTAGTGTGACTTGCACAGAGAAAAGAAAATCAGAGGAGACATCTCTCCAGATTTTTTTTATTCTAATTGGGGTTTTTATTATTGTCTTTTTACTATAAGAGAAAAGTAACCAACAGGGAAAAAAAAACGCATTAGTTTGAAACTACTCTGAGAAAGTACTGGACAAAGTCAGTATTAATAAGGAGGAAAAGGAAAGAAAAAAGGCTACAGAAATTGAATATATTCTAATTCATAAGAAGATGTGTAAAAAAGGGGTCTTATACAGGAACTGAGAGTAGGAAAGTTACCTGATTGGATCTTAATGCAGTAGGTATTCTCATCTGAATGTAAAATAAATAGAGCAGGTTCTTAAGTATACATAATTATATTTTATTCTTGTTGCTTCAATTCTTTCTTTCCCAATCTTCTGAGTGCGTCATTTAAAGTAACTTGGAGTCCACAGGAAAACTGGATTCTCTAGCTGTCAGTAACAGCAAGAAAAATCTGTGTTCACTGTTGGGCTTTAGAGTGTGCATGTGTATCACTGTGTAGCAGTATTTCTGGCAATTGTGGCCTGTTTCTAAGTATATCAGAGAGAGCTAATAATATATTTTGTGAGAACATAATGAGAATTCATCACAGTGCTTTTTTGGGGCACAACATGATCCAAATGGCTATGGTGTAAATTTGCAAACCTGTTATTGATGGAGCAGAACAGCATAAGGTAAATTCTTAACAGAGAGTATGGTGCAGTAGGTATGTTCTCACATAAATATGATTGCCCTGATGATGATTACATCCAGAAGATAAATCAAAGGAAATTTTTAGGCACCTACTTACTGCAATAAGAGTTTACAGTTGGATTTCTATATCATTTGATGGGTGAGAAATCAGTTTATCTTGTAAACTGTCAATTTGATTAAACTTTGCTGTGTTATGAGGGACTTGTTTTTATAAAATAACTCTTGCTCAACTCTTTTTAAAGTTACTTAAAAATATTCTGCTGTTACTTCTCTTCTTCAAAAGGGAATTATTTACATTCTAACTAATTTTCATCTTAGAACATATTACATTTGTGGGTTCTTTTCCCTGTGCATCCTGAATGTAATTGTTTTACAATAGTTGGTAATTGCGCTTTCCTCATAGAGATAGAAAAGTTGCAAAAAATTTTGTATTGCTGAACTGGCCCTTCTGTAAAATCAGAGGGAATGCAGACAAGGATTTTGTCAGTCATCTGTTATGTATCCTTTATGTCTCATCTTGGTGTGCATCCTTACAGCACTTTGCCATGATTATTTAAAAAAAGACCTTAATAATTTTTATGTTGGAGATCCTGGGCATTTTGTTATAGTCTGCTTTAGTCTGGTGACTGAGGTATTTGGTTAATACTATTTCTGTGCTGCTGGACTGTCTTTTTATAGTGTGCTAGTATTGCTCCTTTCTCTTGGATAGGGAGAAGTAGAGACGAGGTCCTGCTGATCTCACTGCATCATATAATTTTACAAACTGTTTAGCAGTTCAAAGCAATGTAATAACTGTAGCCAGGACAAACCCTATTTTGTTTGTTTTATGGAGCTTTTCAGGAAATCCCCACAGCACCCTATACCATAAAAAAAATAATTTATCAGACCAGTGAATGTAGCTGAAAACTAAGGGTAGTGAAACATCTGCTTCTTACTGGAGCCATCTCTTCTTTGGGCTTCATTTACATTCAGTAAAACATACTTACAGTGAAGCTTCCTACCACTATTGTTTTATATTACCTTATTCTTGCTAATGCTTCCATGGTTTTCCTGCTTTTGCAGCCTTCTAACTAGATTAATGATAACATCATGCTGCTCATCTGCATTCCCCACATAGTCCAAGAGTTCAGCTGTGCCTACACTGTTGGGAGGTTGATTTTTCTCTCTGATAAGTTGCATAGTTAGCTGTCCTTGTTTCGTTGGTGCAACATCTCCCTTCCTACTAATTCAGTGACATCTTTAAAATGCTGAAATACTAGGATCTGCCTTGTAATAGCAGTGTTGCTCATGTTAAAGAATTAATGTAGTTATTTCACTGTCCTTGTACCTGATTGTCCATAATTTTTTCAGCCTTTGTGACATCAATATTTTATGTGTCTGTGCAAATTTTCTCTTCTGTATTTGCATATTCTATTTATTTATCTATCCATTTCCACCTCTAGTTTGGTGGGTTTATATTGTTTGCAGGTTTCAAGCAGTACAGATCTTTTGAGGATTTGCCTTCATTCACTCATACTTCATCACTGATTGTCTCAGTGCAAACCCTATCAATTCATTTTGGAGCAGTAGGCAGTATGTTCTCCAAATCCTGTCCAAACCTCACAGCTCCTTTATCAGTGAGTAGAGAGGAACGTTTCCAGCAGCTCCAGGGAAGTAGTTCCCCTTTGCCCCAAAAAGAGGCTGCAAAGAGCAAGGATTGCCACAGCAGCTGCCTTGCACATGGCTTTGAGTAAGTTTAAATGGAGACAGGAGATGAGTACACCCTAATCCCTTCTGCCTGATGTTTTTGGGAGTTCAAAAGTCATGAGCAAAGTTACTGAGTGCAATAATGTCAAAGCAGACAAATGGGTTTGCTGAAGCTGGGAGTGCAGCTGCCTCTTGCAGTTGAGTGACACCTGCTTTCACCTTCATTTAAATAAGCAAAATGAAAAGCCTTAGGCTACCTGCCAGTTGATTGTTAAAGCCACAGCTGTTAAATGAGCAATGAATGGTTAAATCACACAGTTTCCAACATTTCAGAAAATGTGAGCATCTCATCATTCTGCACTCTTTCAAAGCCCACTTCTGATTGCTGCATTTGAGCATGTGCCATATGGTGTCAGGAAAATGAACCCATCCCTTGTACTGGACTTGCAAGGAAATGGGTAAAGAAGGAGCCAGGAATATGAGTAGATGCTGTAGTGAAAAATTCACTTGAAATTTCTAAAATGCTCTGGAGTGAGGTGTGCTAGCTCACTACACTGCAGTGGAGTATATGGGTTCTTTTCAGCCTCCCCATTGATGTTACCATCTTCTGGATAAGAATGAGTATCTCCCTGAGCTTCTGCCCGAGCCCCACTTGAAACATCTCAGCTGCTTTCATAGACGGTGTCTTTCCACCAAGAGTAGACTGACATTTTCTCTATTTCTATATGATTTAGACTTCCACCTTTCATTCTGTTTGCTTGTTCTGTTGCTATGATTCAGAAAGATAGTCAAGAGAATAAACCTCTTTTTTAGCAGCAAAATGCTGCTGGTTTTAAATGAATACACAAAGCGTCATGTTGTGGTTTGCTGTAGGAAGCACACTTGAAACTGAATCACCCGAAATGGATTTTTTGTGATAAGGTTAGACGTTTTTAAAAGTGACGTGATTTGGGGATTCTGATAAGGTTCAGTGTAGGAATCAGCAGGATATTTAGACATCCAGGCAGAGTGCTCTTATATCCACCACATATACCCAGCACAATTGGAGCTCATTATTAATGCCCTCACTGTTTCAGAAATACTTTTAACACCTGTACCCGCACGTTCTTCAAATGGCAGCATGACTGGCTGCCTTCAGGTACTGCAGATTGAACAAATGGTTGATTAAATAAAACCTGACAAAATACCTACTGCTACACTGGGCTCCATGTGGCTGCACAAATCTATTCAACACTGAGATTATGACAAGATCAAGACTTTAGTTGGCAAAATAAGGAGCTGGCAAACTTCTGGATGATCTGATGGGATTCTAGTATCATGCTGTTCTGTGATGCTGAGCACCAGGCTTAATATATAGGTATATAGGTATCTGTTACCTCCTCAGGATTTCTAGGTGAGAGAAAGAATTTTCATGTTACTACTCTTTTTTTTTTTCCCCAGACAGTGAACTCAGCAGCTCCGTTAGCTTAGCTATAATATTCTGTCTGCCTTTGTACAACAGCTTTCCTCTCCACTGCAAATGTATTTCTGTTACCTAAGATGCACATGTCATGGGTTTCTGTTGTGCCATTTGTATGCTGTTCCTTGCACATAAGGAATGGTGAGTCCTGGTCTGGTGTCATAGCAAGGCACACTCACTCCTCCGATGTGTTGTGCCTGGGCACCAGGCCAAAGATTAAGGGTTTCCAGTATCTGAGAAGTGCAGTGTGCTTTGCTGCTTCAGAGTAGGGTTTTGCTCTGGGAAAACATAGATTGCTTTCTGTGAAAACCATATGGTCAGGTCCTGGTGCATTGATGATCCTTATCAGAAATGGATGTGACCCCAAATATGTTGGCTTGTTGAAATAGTCGTAGCATAGTGAAGAAACATAATCTGATTTTAAATACAGTTTTTATTCTGTGTTTATAATGATCCGTAGGAATATAGATAGATTTTATCTGTTAATTATTAAACTAACCTCTCCAGCTGAATGGCTTTTAAGTATCCTGATGCAACAGTGTAGCTTTGCCTGTGTCAATGAGATTTGACGCTACAACACTAAGTCAGAATTTGTGTGTGTTAACTGAGCTAGTTTTATGGTCTTCAAAAGACTGTAAAACCAGCATTAAGATCCAAAAGCAGCACTGCTTATCTGATAAGCCAGCATTTCCAGAAAAATCACCTGTGTATCGCCTACCTGGAATTCAAATGAGCCAGCTGCTGAGCCATAGAAGCCTCCCACAGGCTTTTGGCTTCCCTCCCTTCCCCTTCCCTTTTTCAGTTTAAAGAAAAAAGTTGGTAAAAAAACTTGAAATAACTCTTTAAAGAGCATATTTAGAAGGGGACTATCTGTTTGGGTGGGTTATTCCAAAGGCTTTATAACACAAACAGGGTAGGAAATCTGAAATGCAGAGTACAGAGTAAATCAGAGCAGATTTTAAAGGGTATGTAAACAAGCATGACTCGTGAGCCAGGAGGTCTTTCTAACAGAAAATTGCTGTCTTCCTTCTCCTTTGCAGTGAAGAAAATGATTCTGTTTGTTCCCAAATGATAAGGAAGACCTTCCAGTACAGAAAGCAGCAGCAGCTGTTCTTTCACATGTATTAACACTAAGATTTTCCTTGGTGGAATCATTCCCTCTTTGTAACCTTATTTGAGAGCTCACAAGCTCTAGCTGTGCCAGAGAAATAAACTTGCCTCTTTGGAGGAAGAGGAGAAAAACCTGTTGAGGTCACATGTAGTCTTCTGCATGAGTTTTCTTCCCAGCCTTTTCCTGATCCACAGCTTCAAGCTTTCAAATTCTCTTCTCTTCTTGCTAAGATCAGTTTCATCCTGTTGAGGTGTTTTATAGTTTCTGCAGCTCCAAAGCACATATCGGAGACACTAAATCTAGTTTAGCAATATGAATGATGAGTTCATTTGATAATGGAAGGAGACTCCTAGTACTGTGGCTTAGTACTTAGTGGCTGGGAAAGCTGAAGGGTTCTCTGTTCTGCTGCTTCAGCAAGGAGCATCCCTCACAGAGGAGCACTCTTTACTTTGGAGATAAACAGTCTCCTTTTAGCATGTACTGCGCTTTTTAATTTAGCTTGTAATTTAGCTAAATTGCTGCTTGCTTGCCCTGGTTAGAGGGAAAGTGCAGTATCTGTCAGGAGTTTGCCTTTTTTTCCTTTTGTTACTAAGTTTGGATTCTGTCTCTACAGCAATAGGCCCCTCTGTTTTCAAAATAAGTTTGCCAAATCCTGCTTTCTTGGTGCTTTTAGCATTTTTCTCATTCACAGAAATGTTTTTGTAAGAACCACCAAACAGAAAACAAACAAAACCCAGTTTCTTCCACCACATGAAATTTTATGAAAGTTGTAAGTAACTAAAATAGGGCATTCTGATGAGATGTGCTGATTACCTGTAGGAAGAGGATGCTACAGCCCAGTACAAGTTGTCTCACACTTGCTTTTTTCTCATTGCGAAATCAAGCTAAATTACTCTGGATTTGCTTTCTCTCCAGTTTAGATTGGGTTATGGACATAATTAGTTTCTAAGATATCTTACTGATAGAGATGTTCCTGTCACTCGAAGTGTAGTATATATTCAGTAGGTCCTTTTTGAAATAAACAAAACTTTCTCCTGACTGAGCAGTTAAGGAGAGTAGCGTATCAAACATCAGTAGTGCTTTGTTGTACAGCTGGGGATTTAATTTAATCCTGTCCTGATGATCTGCAGTGCTGGGTCTGTGGTGGTGCCTGCTCTGTTCCTACTTCTCTTCCTCCTCCCAGCTGTCGCACCCAGCTTGTGCAGAGAGAGTAGGTAGAGCCTGGCTCTGAAGGCGGACAAGCATGTTTATGAAGTCTCCAGTCCCCGTCATCTTCCTCATGTTAGCACAATTGCAGTGATGTCTCTGCCAGGGTCCCTTAAAAAGGTAGCTGCCGATACCATAAGTGTGAAGAGAACGACGAGTTTGTTTACTTGTGCCACAACCAGTGTGGAGACACTGTTGGGATAAATTTAACTTTCTGATGTTGGCAGCCACTCAAATATCATTTATTACACACAAAATCGAAAAATCACATACTCAAAAGGTTTCCTGGCAAGACTTCTTTATATTTTGCATCTATGAAGAAAGAACATTAAGAACGGTTGGGTCTTTAGCTGTTTCAAGTACCTCATTTTTTATCCTTGACAGAGCTAAAGCACAAATAGTAGATTAATTCAATTTTGATGTATCTATTATTTTTTAATTAATATGTGTTGTTGCCATTTTGCGGGAATGTTGATAGTAATTTCATGTTTTGGTTCCTTCATCCATACTGGCACATAACCTAAATGTTTTTGAAGCCAGCTTCATCATAAATCACTCTTTCTGCTCAAAGTGAGTGGTTTTATTACCCACATATAATGGAATAACGATATTCCATTTGATGCCTGAAAGAGTCAACTCTTTGTTGTAGGTGAGTCTCATTCTGTTCTTCCTGCTTCTTTGTTCAGCTTAGAGAATAAGCATCAATAACTTACATTTTCCCAAGAAACAGCATCACTTTATATGCAGTAGAAATAAGTTTATGGGGTTAGTGAGGAGGTGCCTTTGCTTTCTTTTTTTTTTGTTACTCTTGTGTTCTGTATTCATTGTCTGTGTAATAGGTACTTCTTAGAGCTCTTGAAAGAATTTACTACCTTATTTTATTTTTTTGCTAAGACAGTGATTAGATCATTCACAAAATAACTTGCAAAAGAAATACTCCAGCCAGCTTGTTTCCTAATGAGCCTTGTTTTCTCTTAAATCCATAATTCTGATTTAATGTCCTGAATGAATGCAGATCGCATTCAGTATATTTTGCTACACATTACCATTGTGCATATAAAATGGAGGTTGTTGAATTTCTTTTTCTTTTTACCATGTATCATCAGTGCAAGTTTTTTTAATGACTTTGATAGCATTTACAGGGACATAAGGAAGCAAAAAATACAACCTGTTTTATACATGAAATTAAGAATAAGAATTTGAAAGTCTGATTTTATCTGTCAGGAATTATGGGCTCTTTTTTAACACTTCTGAAGAGGAATCATGCAAGTTACATTTTCTGTAATCTTAATATGTTGCATCTCTGTTCCACTGGTATTTTCTTTCTTACCTGTGTGGGAATAATGAAGGGATGTTTTGATGACAGTTGACTGAAAAAAATATGGAGTTTCCTATGTAAGAAAAATAATTTTTTTTCTGGAATGCTGTTTTCAGGCTTTGAACAAGGTCATTAGTGTTTTCTATATGGGAGGTGACTGCCTTGATCACACACTTTCAGTTCAATTGTTTTGACTTTGATTTGATGTGGATACCTGGTTTAGGAACTATATGTAATTTTGCCATTCATTTAACAAAGGAAGGCTTTAATATTTTAATCTCACAATGAATAGACATATGGTCTTTGTTTTTCATGAATCCAAATAAATATATTGTTGCCATCTTAGCTGATAGACATTGTTTATTTAGTGAAAAATGAGGTGACTTTTCCATTGCAGCTGGGAATCTTGGAATATCCACAACATCCTAAAGTTAGCATGTGTTCAGCCTCAATCTAACAGATGCATAAGTGCATTACACAAACTTACAGATTTATTGTTTCTTATGGAAACTGAACTGCTAAGCTCCTGATGTGAAGAAGTGACTGGTATCGAGGCATTTCCATTCCTGTCTCTATCTTTTGGATATTAAATTTGACACTCAGCTGTCATCCATCGTGCCCAGCAGAGAGCTGAAGGAAGCCTTGCTATAGTTGTCAGTCAGCAGACTCTGAGTCAGCATGCATAGCACAAAAAGAGTTGCTGAATATTTTTTTAACCTTTTATACAAAGACCAGATGCTAAGCTGAAGGACAATGTTCCTCCTTTGGTCTTCACTACTACATATACTTTGTACTCACTGACACTCTCAGGTGGCAATGCAACACTTTCCCTGATTGTGAAAGATGTGGTTAAGATCCACCTAACAGTGATTCCTTGGGAGGGGAATGTGTCAGTAGGTGGATCATCTGGACAAATGGCTTAACACCAGAACAGACTGCAAGAGAGCTTCTCCTCATCCAGACCAGATGGGAAATTCCATATTCAGAGGTGGCTCTGGGAGTGATGGAGCTACCACAGTGAAACCCTGGAACTCACTGCAGCTCAAGAGCCATATCTAAAGCAGTAGTGTACTTTCTTCTAATGAAAAGGAAAATAACTCCTAGGTTTTTAACTAAGTTGAAAGCTTCATTGGATATATATATGTTTTGGAAGATTATAACAGATTTTTTTGTTGAAAAATAGAGTATCTGAAGCTGCCAAATCTCACTCAACAGAAAGAGATTGCTGATTTGGAAGTGGCTCTGCAATATTTTTCCTCTTTTTATTTCGCTCTCCTGACATTTTTTGACTAAACTTTGTTCATCCAGTTGACCTAAAGTGAAAAAAACTGAAAAATCAGCAAATTGCTTAGCCTGATTTCCATAAATATTGTCTAAGGAAAGGCAGCTCATTTGCATGCTGATCTTGTTTTTCATTCTGCTCTGTTGTTACAAAGCCCTGAATAATATCACAAGGCTGCATATCCTCTGTCTTGCTGAAATCCAAACCATTGCCTTTCTTGAGGATCATCAGATCTAACAGGGTTAAAGCATTATTTCAGTAATACACAACTTTGTGTTTTGGGAAATGATAGTGCATATAGAAATGCTTGTTCTTTATCAATTATGCCAGCACTTGGGAAAATGCTGGTGGGAAAGATTTGCATTGCTGCTCATCTCATAAGAGATTCAGATGACTTCTCTGGACAAATTGTTACCCAAAATGACTTTATCACATGGCAGTAATAGGGAATGTTTTTGTATTCAAAGCAGAATACGGGCCAACATAACTAATTGTGTTGGTAGAGTAGCACAATGCTCACTGTAAAATAATGATTCACTTGCACACCAGGGAGCAGGTTAATTAAGAGAATGATGAGTCTCTGTAAAATCAGATGCAAAATGCAAACAACTTTTTTTGTTATATTAAAAAATTAAGGCAATGCAATAGACCTTAATGCATTTGTGTTGTGTGTCCTGGGAAATCTTTCTGTATCATTCTTGGAGATTTGAGCAGCAGGTTCTGTTTTCATAACTTTCTGCCAAACCTGAACAATGTCAACTGGCACTAAGGGGCCTTCCATACTCTGATAAGTTGTGAATCTGTTATTTTTGTATAAATAGATTTCTAATCTTACAAATTAGATTAGAAACTGATCCTGATTTTGAACAGTCAGTTTTAAATAAAGAGGTCATTTTTTCTCATTTGGTATAGGGGATAAAAGATCCCAGAGTGTTGTATATAGTGTGAAACAGCAAAACCCCTGTAGGTTTTGGAGGTTTCTTCACAGAAACCATAGCTATCTTGATCCCTGGAAAACATTAAGCCCATTCAAAATTTGAGAATTTTAGATTATTCTTAATAATTTGATTTAGAAAATAGGATCTCAGCCCATGCAAGTTGAATATTTACCTCACTGAGAAGCAGATTATCAGCAGAGAAAGTGAACAAGTCTTTTTTAATTTCTTTCTTTCTTTTTTCCCAAATAATTCTTAATAGTAAATAAAAGCTTATTTCCACTATGAAGTTGCAGCTTGATTGCTGTGAAAGCAATGGTTATTTTCATGGGTTTGGGATATGAAATGGAAAGAATAAGTGTTGAAATGTAGAAGAGACAGAACTCCTGGTGGCATGGTTGGGTTAAGAAGTAAGTGGTGGTCTATGGAAGAGTAGTCAGGGCAAGGAGGTCACCTTTTAGGTAGCAGCTCCTGTTGTTAAGTTGTCCCAGGCTGCTGTGTCTCCAGTATCTTCCACTTCCACTGATTGCTGTAAGCTTAGACTTGCTTTCCAGCACCAGTGGTTTCTACTACTGGCTCCTTCATATAATCAGTTTGATGCTAACCACTGGTTTGGTTTGGATAAGCAGTCCCAACAGCTAAGGAACAGTGGTTTGGATTAAAACCAGGTGACTGTTGGGTTCTCCCTTCCTTCTCCACTTTCTTTTTTCATGTTGGTCTCCTAATTCTCTTTTACAAGCCACAAAACAGAGCAGGTCCTTCTCCACTGTGGTGTTGCATGTAAACTCCACTTTGCTTTGTTTATAGCAGGTGTCAAAACTCATTGCTTTGCATGGTTTAATCCCACCCCATCAAAATGGGATTGATTACTACTTAGAAGCATCCCTTGCAAAGTCATGCTTACAAATGTATTTATGTTGACATATCTGTAGGCAGTGACTGTTTAATCTTACCCAAAACCACAGTTGGTTCATTGCTGCCTCTCTTCCATGTTTGTTGATTGAAAGTCACATATTGTGAATTTCTGTGATGTACATGTTAAAACTCATGTGGAGGAAGGATGATCTTTGCCGTGTTTGTACAATGCATTACAATATAGTGTCTAGATCCTTACCTGAACTACCAAGTGCCCCTGCCTTAAAAATGGTAGGAATTAAGAGGGTAGAAAACTGTAGCTGTTTTTAGCCTGACTGATGCCCTTGGACAGAAGGTATAAATACTGTTGGTGGTTTGAGTACTCCAGTACACAGAACTCGTTTGTAGCTGGCTCTACACTGTAGCAGCAGATGTGCTAGAATATTATTAAAATGGACTGCGAAACTAGTAAATCATTGTGAGTCACATAAGAATAATTTCAGAAGTGTTCTCCCATCAGGTCCTCTGTTACTGGGCCTGATACTACTTTGAAATCCAGAATAATCAATTTCTTAGCTCTGAGTTCTACATTAAATTGGTCTGAGAAATACTCTACCTTGCACTGAAGTATCAGATTTTGTTTGCTGGCTTTAATATTAATCTGTGCCTTACCTACCTGTGTCTCATCTGAAATAAGAGACCATGAAGAACACACATTTAGAAGGATGTGGCTAATTTTCTTGTTTTCATAACGTTTCAAGAGAGAATATTCCTTCGGTTTGCGAAACTGAGGACGGTTATTTCTTCAACTCAGATGCAAGAATCTCTGTTTTTAATCCGCGAGCTCCCTCTGGTGGTCCAAGACGTGCTTGGCACCAAGAGCTTGATTATTGCAGATACTAAGTGAAAGTTATTTGCTAATCGATTTAGTGACGGTGTCAACAGTGCATCCTAACTTCTTCTTCAGTTAATGAGAGAATTGTGCTCTCCCTAATAGCAATAATAAAATGAATACTGGTGTTATGATGAATTAGTGTTGCAGGTCTAGCTTTATCTTATTCAAATGCCAAATTAGATATATTTCAGCAGGACTGAAAGCAATGAACTTCAAATAATATTTACTAATAAAATCTGTGAGCATGCATATCCAAATAACCACACGGATCCATACTGCCTAATCGCACTGAGCTGTCATCTTTATTTCTCTGACACCTTGGTGCTCTGCTTTCCCCTCCTACTCATCCTACTACATCTAAATCAGGCTATTTGCCTAGTGTATTTGATAGTGGAGAAAAATGATCTTTGCATTAATAATATTAGGTTATAAACATGTTAGTATTGTAAACTGCATAATAAATTTGAGGCTCTAGATTCATAAAGCACACCTTGTAGGTAAGAACTGTAACTGTTCAAGAGGTCACTTACTTTTGCCTTAAGTTTTAAACCCACATCTAATTTTTTTAACAAAGTTTTGGCAGAGTTGAAAAGAAATCTTTGTGTTTCAGCATCCCAGTCTTGCTTTTTTTTAACCTTGAATTTATCAACATGAACAAATGTTTACTTAGCTTAAGAAATGCACTAAATATTATATAGTCATCCTTCTTTTAATGCTCTTAATGCTCTTAATCCTTCAGCTCTAAGTGATTTGAGTAGATGATTTGTAGCTTGCCCTGAAGTGTCACAAACCTTCACATAGTTGGACAAAAGATTGCCACATTAACTTCATGCTTGTTTTGTGCTGATGTTACTACAGAATATCACAGTGACTCAAAATAAGCAGGTCCAAAAGATTTATTCACAAGATCTGCAGTGCAGGTAGGGGCAGGGCTGGCAGAGGGTTTTCTATATTTATGGCAATGCAAAACAAGCAGCAGACTGGTGTGAGATGCTTTCACTTGAGAAGGTCAGCCTTTTATTTCAGGGCCCGAGCTTATAACAGATACTGAGAACAGTCCCTATCATTTTCATTTCTGATAGAAATTGTATGTAAATTTGTAACAAGAAAGATCCCACTAGTGAAATACCGAATTCTACAACTCATTCAGAAATACACTTCTAGAACTGCTAACTTAGGTGTTCCTCTTGGCTCCACTTAAAGAAAGCATTGACAGTTATGTCTTATGAAGGAAAACAAGGTTTGGGAAAACTAATTATAGCAATTTTCTCAATATACTTATTACTTGTGCCAAAGGCACAAACGTGAACTTTTTATATGAGCAGAGAATATAAGATGTATGTGCGAAGCATTAAATACTTCGCTGCTAAAAATTAATCTGACTTGTATTACAAGAAGGAGGACAACTGAAGTGAATAGAAATAAAATATAATGCATGAGTCAATAAAGTTTGTATTTTCGAAGAATTTACTATTTTGTGTATACTACATCCACTTAAAATGACAACTGTTTGCTGTTCATTCTTGTTCACACCATGCTCTTGGTCACCTGCTTCACCATCTGTGCAGATCATCTGTCCTAGCATCTATTAGATATCCATTCATTATATTTAAACTTACGGGGACTGAAATTATTTCTGAGCTCAAATATCTAGCCTCTGTGACACCCACACTCTGAGATATGCAGGTAGATTGACACTTGTCAGTGGAAAGTAGTTTTAACATGTAATGCTTAAACAGGCAACCTGAGAGGAACACGGCACTGTTATGTGCTTTACTGACTCAACAGGTACCTTGAAATCATGGTAATAATGTAACTTTTTGTACCTTCTTCTTCCAACCTTCCCCCAGTAATTAAGCTTATTGAATGTTCAGATTGTAACATATATTGAGCTTATAGTGAGGACTGGCTTTTTGTGATGCTATGTCTTGTGTCGTCTTTTCCATTAAAGCAATGTAAGTATTTTTTTCTCTCATTTTGTGCAAAGGTACTTGGAACACCAAATGAAGATACGTGGCCTGGAGTCCACTCTTTACCCCATTTCAAACCAGGTAGGTTGAAGTACCAAGTTCAACCAAGTTCTCTTCCTGGAAGTATGGGACACAGATAATTGCTTCCCTGCCCACAAGCATCAAAAGGACCTGGTGCGCAGTGCACAAACCATAGCGCAGTACCTCTAGCTGCTTACTTTTTATTGTGCTCACGGTGGGTTTTTTTCATTGGTTTAATTTCTTTGCTTTCTTTTGCATTTTCTCCTGTTTATTACAGTATGTACCCTGACCTGCTTGCATTCTTCAGCCACTGAGTATCGTATCTTTCAGATAGGCTGATTCCCAGTCAGTATTACTTTTCCACAGACCAGCCTGAACTTTGGGAGTACTAAAGGAAGCTAAAGAGTAAAGATTTTGTGAAAGCTGAAGTTACTCCTAGGTTATCTGCTAGTACTTTTCTACAACGGTTCAATTTTTTAATATGCATTATACTTGAAGTTGTCATATTCTGCAACCATTCTTGAAAACTGTTTCATCATCTGATACCTTACTGTGAGAGGGAGCAGTTTGTTCCCTAGAAACTAGAAGTACATGGTCAGTTTTGTTATGCATGTATGCGTATGTATGTAATTACTTAGTCTTGTTAACTTTTGAGTGGGAATCTTAGAAATAGTGGGTTTTATACATGCCTAACAGGCAAATCAGTAGGAGACATGCTGATTGTTGGGGTGATGAAATACTGGAATGGGTTGTCCAGAGAGGCTTGACATCTCTATCCTGTTCAAAACCTGACCAGACAGGGGTAGAGCAGCATAAACTTGTTGGACCTGCTGTGAATGGGCTTGGACTAGATTGTAAAGAGCTGGTTACGAGATTCTTTCAGATGAAGCACTTAATTGGCTCCCGGGATACTAGGATGAGTCTTACCATTTATAATCCTATGACTAAAGTCTGGAAGTGAATGACAGAATTGACCCAGGAATACAATTTCTGATGTTTCTGTCCTCGCAGGCCTCTCACGAAACTCCTGTTTCTCTTTGCTGCAGATGATAATCCCGTCATCTTTTGTCATAAACTGTAACAACCTGGAATCCCATGCCTTTTAAACATAATTTCCAAGTTATTTTATAGGTGAATGTAAAGATTTCCTTGTCATTCCAGCCTTTCTTATTTGTCAGATCTGCAGAACCATAGTGGCTCCATTGGGGCAACAGAGACAGGAGATGTGGCAGAGGAGTTGAAAAGGACAAACGGATCTAGGCAGCTCTCAAAATCAGAGAGATGAGATAGAGAAACAAATATATTGTAAGGCATACCCTGACAGTAACACAAAGCCTTGAGAAAAGGGAAGCAGGTAACTTTCTTTCACATTGCTTTTCAGTCTCTGTCCTAATGCTGTCTTACTACTGCATAGTGCAATCACTCTCTGGTGCTCTGTAGTGAATTAGTACAACTTCTTTCACAAATACAGTTTTTCACTGAAATACTAAAAAACACTACTATTTTATTCCCTAAATCGTTGTGTCATTAAGTTTACAAATTTTTAAGTTTCTCATTCTTGGTACCTATTAAAAGGTGGGTATACACATGGAATACAGTTACAAAAATACAGTTTTTAACAGCAGTCCAAAGACATTGTTTTTATCCAAGAATATTGAAGAGAAGGAGAAAACCTGGAGATGTCAGTGCATGCTGTTTGGTTTGGTCTTGATTTTATTCTTCTGTGTGATACAGGAAAGTTTTGAACAGTAGATGGCAGCCAAGAAATTTACTGGTTTCATTTTTCTGTTTGGCTTCCAAGTGTGTTGGGGGATGTGGGTTTATTACCACAGAACATTAGGAAATAAATCCACAGTAGGCATTCCATTAAATCTAATTTTTATACAAGCATTGTGTTAGATGTGCCTTTATTTTTTCCATTCTAGACTATGGATTTTGTCAGCTATGGATACATAATATTTATACAAATGCAGAATGAGGACAGAAGGAAAGATGCCTCCAAGGCAGAAAATGGTCACTATTTTCACCATTTCTGCATGGTGTGGTCTTTGTTCTCTCTGATCCTTTCCATATCTGTGAAGTATGTAGATATGCAAGTCAGAGTAATTACTATTCTCACTGGCAATTATTTAATCTTTCCAGGGCCTGTTAATGAAAGGTACTGAGCTCCTTAATTCCTGTACATTGTGCAGGTCTAAGAGCACTCCAAAGGAAAAAGTCCTCTGTGTATGCTTACTATGTTCTGCACATTTTGTACCACCCTATATCCTTCATGGCCTTGGTAAAAGGATTTTTTTTACTTATGGGTCCTTATTTTCTGATTTTAGAAATTACAGCAACAGAAAGCTTAATCTTAGAACAGTTTGGGTTGGTAGAGACCTTAAAGATCATCCAGTTCCAACCGCCCTGCCATGGGCAGGGACACCTTCCACTAGACCAGGTTACTCAAAGCCCCATCCAACATGTCTTTGAACACTTCCAGTGACAGGGCATTTACAGCTTCTCTGGACAACCTGTTCCAGTGCCTCATCACACTTGTAGTAAAGAACTTTTTCCTAATACCTAATCTAAATTTCCTCTCTGTCAGCTTAAAGCCATTCCCCCTTGTCCTGTCACTACACGTCCTTGTAAAAAGTCCCTTTCCAGATTTCTTGTAGGCTACCTTTAGGTACTGAAAGGCTGCTATATGATCTCCCTGGACCCTTCTCTTCTCCAGGATGAACAAGCTCAACTCAACCTGTCTTCAAGGAGAGGTGCTTCAGCCTTCTTCATGGCCCTCCTCTGGATTCACTGGAGCAGGTCCATGTCCCTCTTGTTTTTTAGAGCTCCAAGAGCAATCTAACTGGACAACCAAAACTTGGCTTACATACCCCAAAACCAAGTAATTGGACATTATTCTGATAAACTGTGGAATGGTTAGAGAAGAAAAACACATCACCTGTAGGATCATACTGGTTTGTGTAGAGCCACTAAAGCATGCTCTGCACAAAGTGCTCGTATCTATGGGTTGAGCATGGAATTACACTTATTTGCTCATCCTGTTAGAGTCATTGGAGCTGATTGGTCATGCGTACCAGGTTCTCTGTTGGTTCTTAAAAAAATGCTTTCTTTCATGCCATTCTGTACACAAAGGTTTTCTGGCTATGGGAAGGCTGCATTGTCTGCTTCCCCAGATGCTCAGCCAGCCATGTGCCCTCCCTGTCAGTCTGAGAATGTTGTTAAACCCTAGAGAAAATTTCCCCAGTGTATGGAACTGAAAGAGTCTACCAACTGACTTCTTTGGAGCAAAAATGGAGGTTAATGCTTTAATAGCACATTTAAGATGACTTAATCTTTACCTTTCCTTCACAGAAGAATGCAGGAGAAAACATGAAATGCTGTGCCAAATCTGAACCAATTCTATTTTTCTTTAAGATTTGAGAAATTACTGCATACAAATGTAGATTATATGGGTTTAAGCAACTTCTGTGTGTTGTGTGTCTCTCTGAGCTTTGAGACCAATAGCTGCAAACTGTAAGTGTGACAAATTGAGAAATGCAAAGAGCACTGGTGATGAGGATATCAACATCCACTCAGACAAGGCTTTGATGCTGTAAACTGAGTTGTGTAAGCATAAACATAAACATAAGGACTTGAACAGAAGTATCAATGATAGTTACTATAGTTTAATAAATGCTGAGCACACTAAATGCCTGTGAAGTTGGGAAGCCTGTTGAGAGTAGAAACAAAATTTCATAGAATCATAGAATCGTAGAATATTTAGGGTTAGAAAGGATCTCAAGATCATCTAGTTCCAACCCCCCTGCCATGGGCAGGGACACCTCACACTAAACCATGCCACGCAAAGCTCCATCCAGCCTGGCCTTGAACACCGCCAGGGATAGAGCATTCACAGCTTTCCTGGGCAACTTATTCCAGTGCCTCACCACCCTTACAGTAAAGAATTTCCTCCTTATATCCAATCTAAACCCATTTTAACCTGTTACCGCTTGTCCTGTCACTACAGTCCTAATGAGGAGTCCCTCCTCAGGATCCTTATAGGCCCCCTTCAGATACTGGAAGGCTGTTATGAGGTCTCCACGCAGCCTTCTCTTCTCCAGGCTGAACAGCCCCAACTTTCTCAGCCTGTCTTCATACGGGAGGTGGTCATTGTATTTCTTCATAGTGCTTCATTGTATTTCTGTTTGCATACAGACTTAAATAACTAATTTTCATGCTGTAATTTGATAAGGCACAGTCCTGTGCTGCAGAGAGCAGTTTATTAGGAGAGAGATGTCTGAAAAGCATGGCATTCTCTAGCACAGTGGCCAAGGGTCTGATTATTATGGAAAACAGCCAGTGCATAAACAATGATGATCTCTAATATATTAATATGTGGGAGCATTTCTGAGGCTCAATAAGAAATGTGTTCCAAAGTCCAGCTGTGGGTGGCTCTACATCATTTAAACACCTAACCTCAGTGATTTTAACAGTCTGTAGTTGTGAAAATAAGTCATAATTTGTTTTGCCATTAAAAAGTAAGAAAACAATTTGTATTTTATCTGCCTGCTTTGGGATCTTTGATTACTTTCTATCTTATAAATATTCTGAGTAATATGGGAGATGTTAAAGCTAAAAGGTGGCCTGGCCTTTGAGTCTCAGCCTCAGTCCTCTCAGTTTGTGTTTGCACCTGTGCACACAGACACAAATGAGCGGGTCTCCCTGTATTCACATATCACCAAAGAAACCCAGGCATTCAGCACCACTCTGAAAGTAAATTATCTGCCCTTAAAGAAGAAGGCAGTTCAGGGAAATGATGAAAAAGTGTTAGTTGCTGTTTCAATGAAACCTTGAGGTTTCATCCAGCTTAGAAACTTCATGTTACAGGTTATTGGACAGAGACAGTCTAAGTGATGAACATGACTCTCTGACACGTGACTTGGAGAACCTGTTTTCACTATTTATTCTTTTGTTACAATACTTTAAGAAATACATAGATTTGCTGTACTAAACCAGAATCAATACCTTTTATGTCACAGGGCCAATATCTCCAAGAACAAAATGAAAGTAGGCATCTTCTATGTCTCATCTGCATGAATAGGGATGAAGCAGTATTCCAAAATAAGTTGCTTCCTTACCAGTCTTTTGTTTGAGTCTTCCTGATTTTTGTGTATTAGTCTATCCATTGTCATTAAGTCTCCCATTTCTCTTAGTCTGGAGTCTTACCGTTTTTTCTTCTCCAGCCATTTCTCCGAGATTCACAGTCCTGCCCAAATAATCAAGCAACATACACTTAAGTCAAGTTTTCACTTTTCCTACCTTCTCAGTCTTTGGGACTGATGCTGCATAACCTCCATCCTGGGAAGTTAAATCGAATTTTATCAGAAGGTGCTGTCTGTGAGCAAAGTGGGAGAAGGTAAGATATGCTCACAACAGAAGACATATGAAGTAATAGTGGCCATGAAGAGATGGTCAAGGAAAAGTAACCTGTTAGGAAGGTGAAGAAAACATAAGAATGCTTTGTAACATTCATTGGGCATCAATTTCCTTATAATACAGTTTCTAGGTGAAAGTATTGAATAACATACTTAATCTTGGACTGATGATGTGGGAGCCCAAACCTTACTATATTCAACAGATGATCATTTAAAATATGAAGTCATACACCTGAAAAGGTGACATTGAGACAATGAAAACACCCACTGAGCACTGGGTTTTACAAGAATATCCCTAAAGGGAGGATGAAAAGAGTTAAGAGGAAGAGATTCTCCTTAAGGAGAAAGTGGAAGACAAAAAGAAACTAGAGTGAGAAAACAGCATTCCTAGGAAATACTGCACAACACAGAGTCTGCCAGAGATTGACAAATACTTTGTGGATTTATTAAAAAGTCATGAGTCTATGACTGACAAAACCGCTGCCGAGCTGGTGTTCTGACTCAGGAATTCTGCTTTGCTTCCCAGGTGATCAATAAATATGGATTTGGTTTGAAATATGATCTGTCTACCTGCATCTTAACAGGTGATTGATAGCCAAGGTTTTTCAAAGGATTAAGTCTCACTTAGAGTAGGGCTGGGCTGAGAGACTAAACTGCTTTGGCACAAACCCATGGAAATACTGTATATGAGGACATATGGCTCTTCAAATTTTCATAAGAGTTTTTCACCAAAGCCTGTCAACAATTCATTACATGCTGAATCAATATCTTGTTTGTTTACATCCACACTAATGCCAGTAAATGTTCCCAGGCGATGTGGGAGTCTCTGCAGTTAAACTGTTAGAGCAGCCTCTGGCATGCCTTTAGCTCACGCCAACTAGCACTTCCTGGGCATGGTTTGGGAATGAGTATGGGCAGAGTATGGGCTTGGGACCATTCTCTGTAAGGAGTTCCCACCTCCTGTATTGGAGGACTGAGGTGGAAGGGTGCTGCAGCAGTATGCACAGGACAGTAGCGGTGTCTCAGTCAACTAACAGTCATGAACCTATTCAAATTACTGGTATAGATGTAGTTGTCAAGAATTTGAGTAGCTGAAGGAGAAAGGGATCTGTAAAGGAGAATTAATTTCAAATTTCTCCTGCTATTTAGTTTCAGTGAAATTGTAATATTTGGTGTTTTCTCAAGTCTGTGGTATCCACAACCCAAGCGAAGAAGAACTGTTAGTGTTTTTACCATTCTTTAAACAAAATTGCATGAAACTGGAATGTTAAAATTACTATTATATATGCAAGGAAGCCAGGGTGAGCACTGCTGTAAAGTGGAACCATCTAATATTAAAATCCAGTGCTTTAGACAATGCTAGCTATTAAAAATACAATTCCTACTCATGCTCAGTTGGCAGTTTAGAAAACAGCATCTATTCTTCCTGTTTACATGACCTGTGCTCTGCTAAAGCAGGTGCTTTTGGAAGGGAGGAGAGGAGAGGCCATGGGGATGGAGGCTGGAGAGTTGAAGTAATTTTTCTCAAGATATTTGGAATAAAAAATAGCAAAGTTTAACTCATTACTGTGATAAAATTCCAGTAAAATCCCCAATTGAACATTAGTGCTGCAAACTGCTTGCAAATTTGCTTTTCAGGATGGATGCTTGTCTTTGTCTTTTACTAACCTGATTTAAATGTGTTTTTGATTGAATCTTTAATAAAAATAGTTTATGAATCTTATATATCACAATACAGTGTTAGTCACTGTAGACTTTTAATTTAAATGTAAAGAAAACCCTTTTAAAGAAATGCATTAGACTTTTCAAATTATTAATTATGGTGATGTTTAAATATTTGCATGTAAGCTAATCACATTTGGTTTTAAATAGAAAAACATTAATCAAGGAATGCATATTAGCCGTCATGTTGTGATTAACAACATAAAAAATGCCTTGAAGTCAAACTGCATTTTAAGTTCTTTGGTTTATACTAGAAGCTGATTATCAATAGTGCTAAAAAGGAGCTAAAAAATCAAAATGTAGTCTGCTTCTAATTTCATATGTAGCTTTTCATGCCTATTCCTGGTCCTTTCAAGGCAAACGTGGTAAAGGTATAACAGTTCATGTGTTTTTCCAACTGATAAAAGAGAAAAACGCCTCATCTTCTTTTATGTTACTTAAAATGCAAGTGCTTATTTTTTCAATTCTCACAGCAGACCAGTGGTTGCTTCAGTGGTCTGCTAATAAGCTCACTAGTGGGTTCTACTGAAATTCACTTCTGTTTGAACCTGCCCTTGATGCAGGGCTGTCAGATGGAGTGTGTTTATCAGGCAGATAATGATGTTTGCAGTAGAGAGCATGTAAGTATATATGTGGGCATACAAGTGAGTATGCATGTATAACAGTGCTGCTGTAGAGCAGCTGTCTCATTTCTAAAGGAAATGAGAAATAGAAGGGAATAGAAATACTTTATCTAAGAAATAGAAATACTGTTGTTTCTAAGACAGCTGGGTGTAATGGATGAGCTTTCTGGCACAGGTTTCTTTTCCCCCTTAATTCTTCAAGCTGAGTACAGTTTGGAACAGTTGTTTTAGGAACATAATTTTATTGATGCATCAGGTTTGTCTAATTAACCAGCTCAAGAAATATACTCCCTGTCTTCCCTCCAGTTGCTCACTTCTGCTTCCATTTTGCAGTCATTATTCCAGCAGCTTTGTTGATGCTACTGTTTGTGGGGCACAACCCTAAAACTTTCTTGGCACACAAGGCATTGAGAAAGCTGTGCTGCAAGGTCTGAAGTGAAGAGCAACTCAAATCCATTTACTGACAGCATAACATTTGTGTAACCACCACCCAACATCTCTGTGTGGGTTGTGTGTAGTGCCCGGCAGAACAGTGAATCTTGGCTCTGAGGCTGGGCTTCTGAAGATGTAGATGTAATACATTATCCTACTCCTTTTCTATACTCTTAAAAATTTAAGAGTGCATGGTTTGCTACAGGAAGATACTGCAACTGGTACTTCTTTCCAGTAAGGAATATGAATACTTTATGTTTGCTCTTATTTATGAAATTCTGTCTAGGGATCTTTTTACACAGCATTTGATTATGAACATGCCACTTAATTAATCAAGATTTCTCTAACTTGGCCTTCTAAGAAGCAAATGGGAAACACTCTTAGGTGCTGTGGGATTTAAATAAAACCAAAAATGTCTTCTTTTGTTTTGTGTAAGCAAAAATCACCTATGCTAGTGAAATAAGCACCAACATAAAAAGCGGATCTTTAATTGGCTCTTTAACAGTGAGACATGGTTGCTAGTAAGGATGATGACTGTATATTCGGGATAAAAATGCAGAGAATCAGATGTTCTTTCCTGAATTTGTTCCCAAAAGATGTACAACTATTGAAGTGTTTGGTTAAAGGAAATTAAAATCACCCTTTTTACTTTAAATTTTAGATGAGCTTACTGTGTCGGTCTGCCAGTGTTTTTATTCAAAATAAGCACATTTAATAATAATAATAACCTGAAAAGATTTTAACTCTAGTGTACATACAGTTTGAACTATGAAAATTCAAAATACAACTGCGATCAAATCTTGATCTGTAAACATACTGCTTTTCAGGCTTCTTTAATCTCAGTGCTGATGGGAGTGAGCAGCTGCCTCAGGAAGATGGTGTGCTTCGTGTTCTTGAGTGACTTGCGCTGGAGGATGGTTGTGTGAGTGGGTGATTATGTGAGCGTCTGCATGAAATTCTTACATGTACCTGTTTGCCTTTCAGTTCTGAGGGAGGGATAGTAAGTTTACACTACATGGGATTTCTTCCACAAGGTTGGACTGAGATTTGAATGTCCTGAGCTGCTGCCTTTCATAGCACATGTCAGGCAAAGGTTTCTTTTGGGGAGAGTGTTTATGGTAATTCTGCAGTATTCCCAGGATCTTGCATACAGTCAAGATCTATTGACTGATGTTACTATATTTTATGATTGAATCAATGGGAGCATCTGAAAAACAAATACCAGAATTATATGTTGGAAGTATCATAAAATGTAATTTCATGCAGTTGGTCCCAGTCAGATATGTATGGCTTTAGATTTGTTGTATTAAATCCATCTAGTAGTAAAGGTCAGAGGCATTCATTACAGCTGTGTATGAGTCATTCACTCTGACAAGTAACTCAGAAGTAAACCTGGCGGTGTAATTGAAGACTAATTACAGTTATTAATTGGACACATTTAGGAGATCCTCAGATAAAAGTTGTGAAGTTATCTCTTTTTTGACAGTGTTGTGACTGCAAGGTTGATGTTCTAGGTATGTAATATTGTGGTTTCATGATTTAGGACTTTAAAAAACCCTGCATCATGGAGAAGCTGAAGAACAAGATTATTGCAGTTTCTCTGTTCTGGCAACTCTGAAATCAAAGTAGCTGGTTTTGTTACTCTCTTTTTTGTTCTCTAAAGAAGGATAAATTCAGGAAAGTACTAAGAACTGGCACATACACAAGGCTGGGCTTAATTACTACAATAGTCCCATCTAATTACACTGTCCAAGAAAGTTAACAAGATGCTGGTTGGAGATATGACCACACAATTGTGTAGAAATACGTGAGCTGTATTTTATTGATGTCATTTCTTACTTTCTTTTTTTTTAATAAAAAAATAAAGTAAGGAGCCTCTAATCTGCTTGGAGTAAAGAGGAAAGAAAGAGTTGATACCAATAGTTAGGAGAAGCACAGTCTGCAGTCACACAGCATATAAATGGAGTTTGAAATAAAGGCCCTGGGACTAACATTTGCTGTTCTATAGACAGGGTTTCATCCTATCATGTTATCCCCCTAATTTTTCTCTCTCCATGACTGATAAATATGGTGTGTAAGGTACTTATTTAATGAAGGTTTAGTATAGAGCAGTAGACAATAAAGTACAAAGATCCCTTTGAGAAGCTTGTTCATTTTGCTTATGCATGTCCCCTGTAACAGCATTTACAAAACTGGTTCCAGTGTATCACTTTTTCACTAAAAACTCCTCTGGCATAACAGTAGTTCTTGTTTCTTGCAGAACTGAAATGAATCTTTGGACATGAAAGCCTTAAGGCAATTTGGCCAAGTGGTTGAATCTTACGTTTTCCTCCCACAGAGAAAATGGCCTAAAACTCTCACAGCCCAGTCAAGAAAATATGTTGTATATGGTAATGCTCAACAGTTTTAAGTGAATGTGGGTCTGCTGAAGTCTGTGTTGCTGTGCCAGTTTGATCCAGCTCAGTATCTGACCAAAACATATTGCAGAATGACAGATAAAATCAAAATCTGTCTTTCCCCAGTTCCAGCCAGCTTTTCAGCTATGCTTCAAGTCAGTTCAGGTCTCTTTCCATTCAGTACTTTTCTGCACCAAAACAGATTAATGTGCAAATCTGCACTTTATTAGCTGATCTCCCATGTATATCTCAGACTTGTTATGCAGCACTGTCTAGCTGCATATTTTCCAGCCTTTGCCATAAATGGACAGTGTTGAACTACTTACTTATAAAGTATAGAAAGTCTTTATTCCAGTTCATGTAGGTATCTGCTTGCGTATGTGTTTATAGTGCACATTTGTGCATTAAAATTGAATTTGAAATTCAAGGGTGAGCTCAGGCCAGTGCAACTTGGCTATTAACCTTACTGAAGCTCAGGCTTTTCCTATGGAGAGCAGAAGCTAAACTAGTAAACAATAGGTACAATTTGAATTTTAATGTTATCCTCCATTGTAAGTTTGGGGTTTACTCTCAATGCCAACATGATGCTTGAGCTACTTACTACAGAACATGTACTTCAATGCAGAAATTTTCTTTGTGCTTTGTGTTGGGTATTAAAACATAATCACAGGCAGTGACTGTGGTGCCATGTTACTAGTACTGATCCATGACGGCATCTAATAATGATCCTGACTACTTCACCCATTTGATTTAAAGACCTGCCTCAGGGCATTGGCACATCTGTAGCAGATGCATTGCATGCATTGCATAATACAGATAAAAAGAAATTGGCACTTCCTATAGTTTTAATCTGAATGTCTCAAGTGTGATGCTAAGTTATTTTGTTGTAATATTTGCACACAGAAAATTTTAAGGAAATCTCATCACTTGCACATACTTACAATGAAGCATATCAGAAATGAGTTCAAATATGCTAAGAAATACGCATAAAATTAGCAATAAAAATATTTCATTTGGAATGATATATTTACAAAGCAATAGATTTTTCTATTAATAAAATGTACCACATTGACTATAATTTATATCTTACAATATTCTAATCCTAATAACAAATTAAAGTTTATAATGCTGTATGACAGAGTTCATAATAATTCAACTGTTAGTAACTTTAGTTTGTTGAGAACCATGTAATGATGGCACATCTGTGAGTTGCGGAAAGTCATCTCTTTTCTTAGATAAACTTTATTCTGACAGAGGAGTCAGCTGGGTGCTATTTTAATCATCATCTACAGTAGTCAAATACTTTGCAAATGCATAAATGTTTTGTTGGTAATGCCAAAAAACCCAAACCCAAACAAAAAAAACCCAACTAAAACCACAAAAAAAAATTTAAGCTTTTGTTTCATGCATTCATCTACATCTAAAAGCCTTTAAGAATATGACCGTGTAATTAGCATTTGTTGGTTTTTGCTAAGAAAGTTACTTGAGTAACTTACATACAATATTACATAAGTGATATTTATAATTTATATCAGTGCTAAAACTAGTTATAGTCACATAGCTTCCAGTTTTCAGTACACTTGTCAAACATATCTAAGAGGGAGTGATTTCATTTCTTTAACTGCATCAATCTGGTTAAAGCAACAGGGTTTGTAAGTGTGAAGTGGCCCTCAGAGTTTGCAGGTCTGCTGTGTAATGAAAACTTCCAATAATGAAGTCAATGAGAGTTGAAGTTTCTGCATACATCTTATGCAGAAAGTTAAAGTAAAAAACAAAATAAAACAAAAACAACCAACCAAACAAAAAACCAACCCACCAGGTATAACAAACAAAATCATCCACATTAATGCTAGAATGCTGTGTGTACTATAGTTTTGGCATCTTCAGAAGTGAGTATATGAAGCATATATGACAACCTTAGAATTGATAAAAGCAGAGTATATATATACAGGAATTTCAATACAACCCCACCCATTACAACTCCAACTTACAAAGTCATGGATCAGTACTAGTAACATGGCATGACAGTCACTGCCTGTGATTATGTTTTAATACCCAACACAAAGCACAAATTTACAATTGTTTTGCACAGTAAGATGCATGACTATGTGTGTATATAAAGTAGTGTTGTAAGTGTACAGTGTGCCTGTCAAATGTCATGCTCATGGGTGGAAAGGAATCAGAATTAAATCTTGAGATTTTATGGAGTATTTTGTAAGCTGAGAACTTCTTCACAGCAACTAATGCCATAATACTAAGGTAGTTGATCAGGGCAAGTACCAGTCTACATGTTAGGATTTCAGTACAGTGAGGCTTCATGGAAAGTGTTATTATATTCTCCAGCTGTTTTGCATTTGTTTCTTCCTGAGAGGCACTTAGCTCGTGTTCAAAGGGCTAACAGAGTACTGGCTCTTCACTTCAGCAGCAGCTTTCATAGCATCTTCCTCTGCCAACTAGGGTCTCCTGCAGAGCAAACATCTTCATGGATATGAGAGGGAAAAGTACTTATATCTGAACTTAAGAAATCATTTTTTTGAGTAAATAAGTCTCATATTTGTTAGTTCTGCTCATTATTTGTAAGTGTTCTTTGGAAAATGGACTTTTATGTAGCTAATATATTTTGCACAACTGTGTCTTACTCTTACACCTCCTGAGAAGCATGAAAGCATGGCAGTGAGGTCAGAAAATTGTATTTGTGATGAAGGAAAAAAACATACTAGATTTCAGGCTACTTGTTTTGCCCTAGCAAATAGAAATAATTGTAAAAATGTCCAATTCTGGTGATGCCACAGGTAAGTGAGCTTTAGGTCATAAAGGTTTGGTTTGGTTTAACAAGCTGGAGGTCTTTTGGGGGGTTGTTTGTTGGGGTTTTTTTGTCCCTGTTTATATGGCAGTTGCTCCTATGCTAGTTGGTTTTCCTGTCCTGGGACTTGAGCTGATGAAATGATGAAAATTGACAATAGATAAGTATATTTGCGGGGGAAAAAATCTTGGTTTTAGGGTAAATAATTTATCGTGCCTCTTCTTTTTCTTGCAGAACGGTTTACACAGTACAGCCCTAAAAACCTTAGACAAGCATGGAATAAGTAAGTTGGTTTTTCTTTCATTATTATTTTGACTCTTCAAGGATGTGATTCATGCCAAGCTGAAGTTATCTTAGTTGACTTAAAATGTCTTTATCCTTTTTAATTACAGTACAAATATGGAATTACTGAAGTATTATTATTTCCTGCTTCTGCCAGCTTTGAATATTTTTGAATTGCCAGTTACTTGTAAATATTGAGAAACTGTATAGCATCATATTTTCATCTTGGAGATGTCAGCTGGCAAGTGTATTGAGCTCAGTGAGAGATGCAGTGTTACTGCCCTGGGCCATCAGTTTTGAATTTTGTTTTCCCTATTCATCTGTAACAATAAAGAGACCTTTAAATAATATGTTTCTAATCAGTTTTCGAGTGTTGTTTCCATATTGTCATCCCCTGTTGCCAGGTCCATCTGGTCATTGCTGTGAGCTGATAACTATACCAGTTATATACCAGTTATATTTTGATTATCACAACTGAAAAGAATCAATGTGCCTTTTTCTATTATTTTTTTCCTTTAATGTTTCCTGAGTTTTTACGTCAGATGGGACACTGATATAAAGGTATTGTGCTCAAAAGCCAGAAAGGTTGCCTAATAAACCAGGAATGCCTAATCAATCATCTCTGTAAAGTTTACTAGAAGATTTCTCAGCACATGAAGAATCTCTGTAGACAGGATATTTGGGCAGCTCTGTATTGAGTGATTAATATCTCTTATATTTTGAAGAAAGCATACCCAGTTGCCTTCTTCAAAATATATGAGTTGGATACGCACAGTAGCAGCTATGTCAACAACTTGTCCTGCTAGAAAAGCTGTCAGAGTTTTTCACCACTCTGTTTTCACTGAAATATTTTGCAATCAGGCTAAGCCTTTGCTGCACCAGAATTGCTGTTTTCTTTCCAATCCTCACTCCGAATTTTATTGTTGGTAGCAACTAGCTGTCTGGTTGGTAGTTTTCCAGGCAGTTCAACAGACAGCAGGAGTCTGAAGTATCTCCTCCTCCAAGTTCACCACTGAAGTTGAAAATATTAAATGTTTTGGTGAAGGAATGTGTTCATTATAAGGAAAAAAAGTTACTGATAGGGTAGATAGAAGTCTAAATCTTTTTTCAGTGTCCTAGTTTATTAGTAATGGAGTATGTCTACAGCTGTAAAATTCATAGCATGGTCACTTGCCTAAAATGTGATGAGGTTTGTATTTACTTTGTTATTCTATTATTTTTTCTCCATTTGCTCCTTCCCAGACCAATTTGGTCCAGTGTTTTTGACTGAAGCACAAAGGCATTTTTCATTTTAAAACAAACAAACAAACAAACCCAACAACTTCTGAAATTGTGGTTAACTGAGGGAGGAGAAGTCTCTTATTGTAATATGACCATAGCTAAAATTAGGTGTTAGTTTGTTGGATGTGATACCAAAAATGCTCATTCTTTCAGTCAGAACCTGTATGTCTGCAGAGCCAGGAGTCCTTCATATGTGTTCTTCATGACTCTGCAGCTCACTCTACATAACTGCTGGATCCTCCATGGTTACAAGTAACTTTCTGGTTCCTGCAATTGGACACATAAAGCTGGCACTGAATTAATTGAATTTCAACACTCAAGAGGAAAGAAAGTTTCTAGCTTTTTTTGTTCAGACTGGGAGACTAATTTGGTGGCTTTTATGGAAGAGTCCATTTCCAGTTTACTCTAAAGGGGCGAACAGGAAGATCAATGTCACTTATAGCTGGCTTTTGTGAGTTTTGCCAATTCTTGTGATCCTTGCAGGCATCTTGCAATGTTTGACTCTACTTCAGGTTTACTGCTTGCAATAATGTAATTCCCTGAAAGTCATAGCTTTCCTTTTTAAAAGTCAGTCACTAGAATTTTCTATATTCTGTCCTTGAACAATGAAAAAACTTGCAAGTTCGTTTTTTCTTTGAAAGTAGTTAATGAAATCCAAAAGCTTGGAAGAAGCAATTATATTGCAACATAGGCAATTAGGTCTGGATTGGGAAAGAGGGACAAGGAAACTAATATGGATGTGAGTGTGTTTGCTTGGGGGCATATATTTCCGTAAGTAATGTGAATGGATTCTGACACTCTGTTCCACCCATTCTGCAGGCTTGGACTGAATGTTTCGCTGTATTTTAACAGCAGTTACACCCAGTGCTATCTCCTCTACATGAATAAGTACAATAATAATTTGAATTTTAAAAGTTGCTTTCATTTATTTCTTTCAAGGACACTGCATGAAAGTAGTTTTCATAAAAAACAAACAAACAAACAAAAAAGAAACAAACAAAAAACCCCCCCACACCAACAAAAACTAACACCCCCCCAACCAAAACAAAAACACAAAGCCAAACCCCAATTTTCTTAGAACAAACCCTCAGTCTCTGAGATTTGATAATTGACACAAGTTATGATCACATCACAGGCTGACTCAAATAAGTCCTGAGCTTTTTAACATCTAGGAAACCTCTTCAAAAATATTTATACAGTTTCAATGCTCCATGCATAAGGAAGGATTTACAATTTCTCAGCGTAAATGAAGGGTTTCAAATAGTGAAAACAATGACAATACACAGAGTTTATTGCTTCATATTGCAGTTCTAATACAATAGAACTGAAAATGATGTATCATTTACATTCAAAATGTAAAGGATTTTCTCTTTTTCTAGTGTAAATCTTTATTTGTGTGCTGTATTAGAGCGCTGTTGCTTGCACAACTGTAGCTAAGGATATATAAACATTTCTGTTGCAGACATCATATTCCCAAGGGTTTATAATTCAGCTATAAAACTTAATACATGGACAGAGTGATTCATTCTAGATTTTTTCTTTCTTTGTTAGCATGTTTCAAAAAGCAGTAATCTCTGATCTTCAAAAAAAGAAAAATCCTTTTAAACTTCCCAATTTAATTTGTTAAAGACTGTTGATGTCACAAAAATGTCCCATTTGAAACAGAATTGCTTTAAGTGTAGTTGGGATAAACATGAGACCTAAGACATAAAGCCTTTTGTTTTTACATGTGTATTGGTTTTGTTGCAGAGTTACTTCCTCTCAACATTATAGTACCTTTGAAAGATACAGCTTAGAAACCAGTGTTTGTGGTCTTGGAAAGATTTATGTGTGTGCTTAAGCTCCTCTGACATGAAGTTCTGTTACTGCAATTTATAAAGGGGAATATTGAGATACAAAAAAAGCTATGGAATTTTTCACATAGAAACTGCCACAGAAACTTTAAAACAGAGCACAACATTGAACTTTGTGCTCCCAAATTGGAAGAGAACACCTTAAATTTTATAAACACAATAAAGCTTTCACTATCTACTGTTCCATCTTTCAGGCACAGTCTGGCCCTTTATCTTGTTCGTATACATGTTTTGAGGTCCTGGCATAGAAGAGAGAATATGGGTTTAGAAGTCTTCAAAGAGACTCAGTTTATGTAAGGAGAGGTTAGTAAGAAGGGAGAATAACACTCTTCCAACATCTACAGAGCCAGCTTTGTGTCTGTCAGGGCAGAAGAAACAGAGGCAAAAAACTGCAACACCAAACCTCCCAAAAAAACACAGATGGTATATCGGAGGCAAAATAATTGCACCTGATTGACTACACTAGCTTCCATGCGATGTGAATTTTAAAGGCAGAGCCAGACAATGGAACAATGATGGACACAAGCCAGTGGCTCTTTAATTCCTAGTCTAACTGGAAATTAGACTGTGGAATGTAACAGCAGTGACAAAGTGAACTCCATCAGGCTCATTATGTAATAAGTCAAATACCTACAATTCTTAAACTAGAATTAGTCACAATAATAGAGACTACTTTTGGGAAGTGTACTTTTGGGAAATAATGTATTGCTTATAGTGAATTAAGTTCTTTGGAGACTTTAACACTGGATTTCTTCACTGGTTGTCAAACTACCCAAAGATTATAAAGAGAATATTTTCTAGATAAGAAGTGATTTATAAATTTTGTAAAAATGCTTAAAATGTTAGGAAACAAAACTTGCATTGACATTTGCTTCTATCTAGTGTGAAGCTTCCCCTACATTGCATGACCTAACATATTGTGGAATGTGATTATAAAATACTGGCCTAAAAAGAATTAAGATGTGGTAATCTGATCTTCCTATAGAATCCATAATGAATTATATTTTAACCTTTTTTCCTGAGCTTTTCTGTTCAATTATCTCTACACAATAAAAACCAAGCACAGCTCTGCCTTCAAAATGCAATGCAACCTCTTTCAATTTGTAAAAGCTCCTTCACAATAATAAACCCTTACAGAAGAATAACAAAAGAGAACTAATTATCCTTGTGTATATTTGGTAGGATATAAAAAGCTTTTTCAGATCCTTCTGTCATAATGGGTTGTATTGTGAGAAATTAGGTTGGAAAGAAAAGGTGCTGTTGAAAACAAATTCTGCTCTGCATAAATAGAACTACTGCTTCGTAATTCCCCAACATGGCAGTATTTATTATATAAATAACACTTTATTCTCACGGCCAGTCCCACTGCTGGGGATTTCTTCCTTTAACAAGATAGCCTCTGTACTTGAGAACTCCCCTCCTGAGGCCAGGGTGTTTAAAAGTTGCATTCCAGGATGGACTGGCCTATTTTGGGACTGTTATTCAGTGAAAACTTCCTGAAGAAAGCAATTTGAGTGAACAGAGACGAGTCCGTGTATTTTGGGTCTGTATTTCATTTCAAGAATGACACAAACTATGGAACTGTTCAGAGCTGAGCCTTGGGAAGGATTTTTGGTTTGGGGCTCTGTTTGTTTGGAGTTTTTTTTTTAAGAAAATCTTTGCCTTAGTGGGGTTTTGACTAAAGACAAAACTCTTTTCTAGTTGTCACTTTTATCCCCTTCACCTCCTGTCTCTTCACCAGGGTTTCTCACTGAAATGTATTGTGTAGTGCCACAGAAAGAATATTCAAGCTCTCAAGCACAGCAGGAACAAAAAGCTTTAGTGTTGTCACTGCTAAAACCTTTCTGACGGATACAACTAAGCAATGAGAATTTAAAGCTATACCTATGCAAAAGGTGGATTACATGCGTGTGACTGCGTGCAGCTCGAGTATGTTGAGGTTGCACTTGAGGAGTGATCAGGAATCCTGCTGGGGGGGAGCATGGGTGGAAACTGGACACAAAATGAAAGGACTTTGCACATTTGTGGTTTAGAGGCACATGAACCTGCCTCTGTCTCCTGATTTGCCGTGATACTGCTGTACTGAAAAAAACAAACTAAACATTTTTAATTTCCCATTTTGTTTTGTATTTCACATAAACACTCCTGTATCAGTTCTTACCTTTTGCCTGAGGGAGCTTAGGAATCCCAGCATGACAAAGCTACCTCAACCTGCAGCACAAAGAAGCCATTTACCATGATGAGGACACAAATTTACTGCACACACACAAAGCCCCAGCTTCCCCAGTATCCGATCGGGTCTCCGGTATCAGACACTCGGCTCTCTCCCCTCAGGTGCGGTAGCCGCGAGCCTTCAGGGGACGAGGGAGCGCGGCAGCCATAAGGCGACAGCGCGAGGGGGAGCGCTCGAGCCGGCTCAGAGGGCCCTCAGCGCAGGGCGGGGAGGAGGCAGCGGTGGAGGCCGCGTTTTGGTCGCAAATGTTTTCCTAACACTGCTTGTTTGTTTATTTCGGTACTTAATGGGGTTTATTACAGTGATTTCAGGGTGGTGGAAGCTGGTTGTTTGCACTTCAGTGCTTGTGTGTGTGTGTGCTTCTGTACATTGCACCCGCTTAGTACCGTTTCTGGCTCCGTACAGGGGCTCAGCTGCAGCCGTGCGAAAGGCACCGTTCTCAGCCCAGGAGCGGCTAGTGCTGAGCTGAAATGCGCTGCAGGTTGGGTCAGCCCCATGGTAATGAATTCTGTGATGCCGTTTAAAGCCATTGACTGAGAAAGATCTCTGGATTTCCTTTGTTCATCCGTTTGCCGAGTTGAAAAATTCTTTACAATTTATATTTGAATGTTTCTGTCAGATTAGAACAACTGCAAATTGCTCAAATATTATACCTTTTAAACCTTTGGGGGGTGGGAAGAGTATTCCTAAGAGATCTCCTTGATAAAATGTTTATCCTAATTTTCAACTTATTTTTGTTTTATTCCAAATTTCTCCCCCTTGCCCCCCCTTTTTGTGGTGCTAAGCCTTAGGTATTGGTTACATCCTCTTGGCCCAGTTAAGAGTAGTAATAAACCTCCTAATCTGGATCAGAATAGCCTAATAACTCTATGTTTCATTAGTAAAATTAGATTGTTACTGTCCTATACCTTACTCATCTGTGAAAGCACAGCCATAGTGTGCATGGGTGTTCTTTGTTGTCTTCTGCGTCATTTAATTCAGTTTCTGGCATTGGACTAGAGTTTGTTGGCATTACTATCTCCAAACCTATCCATATTTTGGGTTATTCTTCCCTGGTAGTTAATGGTCTGTAGTTCTCTCTGCTCTATCTTATTTGTAGATATTTTTTGCCCATGTATATCACTTCTTTTAGCTTCTTTGCACTAATTTCTTTGTCTTATATGGTGTTTCCAACGTGTAGTTTCATCTAAGAATTGATCCAGTATGCAGTGTATCCCTTGGCCCAGGTCATAATAAAGATGTTAAATAAAACTGTGACTAACGCTAATCCCTCTGGCACACAGCTGGACACTTCCCTTCAACTCCATACATTGCCACTCATCCTTACCCTTTGCTTATGGTCTGTCAGCTAGTTTTCAGTCCATGAGATAGTGTATCATATCTCGGCTCTTTGCAGTTTGTGTACAGAGCATGATTTCTTAAGCAATTGCATCAAACATTATCTTCCTGTCGCTTTATTCCACCAATGATTAAGTTGATTTTTAAAAATAATCAATTTATCTGATGTGTTATACATTAGTAACATTTTCTTTCTTTTGATTGCCATTTTGTCTTAGTTTTTTCCTAAAACTGGTTTTGTTTCCATATTGTCTATGTTTCGTTTCTACTGTCTATATTGTGTGTCAGCATCCAGCAAATATTTGCAAAGATTATCTTCCTTATTTAAAAATCAGAAGGGAAGTATATGTATATATGTTTTTTAAGTCTAATACAATACTTTAGAATGCAGACAAAAATTAGCTAACATTACAGTAACTTACCTACAGTAATAAGCCTGTAAACAGAAATGAAAGAGAACTAACTCATCTTGCAGAGATTCCCTGGAAAGACTTTTAAAAGGTGCCTTACATTTGTTTGCTATCCTCACTAGTTCCTTAAGAATTCCTTAAGATATTGAGACGTATATCAGATAGACATGTTTATTTGGTGTTTCCAGGTATAATTTTTTTTCAAGGTATGTTCTTCATTAATGTTTTTGAGTACTTACTGATCAACTCTTTTCAGATGTTTCCAGTTGTTGTTTCTTCTTACGCATTTCTACATGCCAATGTTTTATTAATTTCTCAGAATTATGTTTTTGGTAGTCTGTTACTCATATGTTGCCATAGTGTCTGGGTTCATTTCTTGGTTTGAAGTCTAATACTTTCTGATCAGAGGCACCAGGCATCATTATATCCTCACATTCCTAATTCTGCCCTCTCGCTGCAGTTCTGTACTGTTGGCCTCTCTGATGAAATCTTTCTTCTCCAGATAATGATGTTGCTGACAAAATTGAGTCTCTGGGATGTGTTTTAAAAATATTTGCCTGAGGAATTGAAGACATATTGTGAAGGCAGTAATGTAAGTGAAGTAGACCTTACTGCTGTGTCTCTCATTATTTGTATGTAGCCATTAAAGACAAGATTCTTCCAAAATGAAGCCAAAATGATAGGCGCCTGAAGAATTGGGCTGGCATTCAAAACTGCCTAGTGCTAAGCCACTGCTGTTGGCATAAGTGGCTTGATACTATCCACTGCTTTTTGTCATGTATTACAGATATTTTTTCCTTAACTCAACAGTTCCTTTGATTCTCATCTTAGGGTCTCAGAAATGTATAGAATTTGGAGAGACAGTGCAGACAGGCAATAAATGTAATAATACCATTATGCTACAGAGTTTTGTCATCTCTACAGATAGTTTAAGCCATCTCAAAACCCATGCTGTTTGGCTCTGTTGCCAGCCAAAGACCTACAGGCAGTAGTTAAGGTTTCTGCAGTGGTACAAACATCACAAAGTATCTTTACCTCAGATAGATATTTATTTTACTGACTTTTATGATGATTTGATGTGGGGTTTTGAGCATAATTCTTAACACCTACTTTTTTTGAGGTAGGATGGTAATTATAAGTATTTACAGGTTGCCATTCGTGAGACTGTCCTGTGACCATCTCCCAAAACTCATTACAGCTTTGGCAAGAAAATCTTAATTGCTTCCTTTCCTGCATTTCTGGCTGTGGCACTTCATGTGTCTGCCTTCAGATTTCTGACTTCTTTCCTACCATATAGGTTAGAGAAGCAAGAATTTTTCTTTTTCTCTTTTTTTTTTAATTTATGATACAAAACCACATGGCATTTTAGGAGACTCATGAAAACTGATTTGTTTCCAAGCTTGAAGCTATTTGCTAGCCAAACAGTTTTCACAGTTAAATTACTGATTTCTGTAAATAACCTACCTTTTAAAGTTTGAAGCTATTGTTTGAGAATGTGAAATGGCTGCAGGCTGATCATCATGTATATGTGTTCAGTGTCTGTTTGACCTGAGTGTCAAAAAGGGAAGATAGGAGACAGTAATCCTTGCTGATGCATTAAGATGGAGAGGTTACATTATGTATCTTCAGCAACACACTGTGAATAGCAAGCCTCAGTGTAGGGCTGGTGCACCTGTCATTGCTGGAGGGCAAAGAGGCAAGTGGTTCCAAAGGGAACTGACCTTTTTCATTCAGGCATTGAGTCAATCCCATATCCTAAGGCACACATGCTGCGTTAAAGTTATTATAACTCTCTTGGTATTATGCTGAACAACAGACTCTGGTGAAAATCTATGTTAAAAAACCCAAACAAAACAAAACAAAACAAAACAATGGTGACAGTGGTAGTTGGCATATTGTTTTTAATTAAACCTTCATAGGAAATAAATATATTCTGTAATTTTGAAAGATATCACTAAAACAGTTATGTACTCTGATAAATTTAATTAAAAAGTGAATTTTTTTTGTCTGAATTAGCAGCTGGATACCAAAATGTAAATTACAATGTTTATCACTAAATGTGATTCTCAAGAAAACCGCATCCTTTAAAATGCTCTAATGTATAATACAGTGTATATCCACTGTCTGCCACCTCAGCTGAATTTGTATCTGTAAGATCTGATTTACAAATAGACAACTTTCTGTTAAATTATTCACATCTCATAATAATTGATGTAACAGAGTTGATCTTATGCTGGAGCATATTTGATCATAAATTCAATGAAAGCAGCCACCATCTTTGTGATGTTTGTCCAGCTAAATCCTTCAATGAATAAAATAATAAAGATGCCAGCTGTGTTTGTTTTATGATCATGGCTGCAATAGGAAGCTGGAAATACAAATGAATAAAAGCTCTAATATTTCATGTTGGATTTAGAAACTGAGAATCTTAGTGCAAAGAATTTAAGTGAAAAAGAATTATTTCTTTCACATTCTCATGAAGGTATTGTTTGCTTTTTTGTTCCTATTGTTTAGGCATCCAGAATACTTTTAAAATACTGTTGTTGTTTGGACTCAAACTTATAAAATCCACGGGAATCTTGTAAAAATAGATGACATTTATGCTTTTCTGTCTGACACTATTGCAAGTTAAGAATGGGCCATTATTTTGCATTGCCTACTTTGGTTAGATCCTATAGCAGTCTTAAAGCTCTGATTTCTACTGCATGCTGTTAGTGTGCCACAAACTAATTTCACCACTCTGACATAAAAAATCCTGCTCCATATTATTATTGCCCTTCCTTTCAGCATCATGACTTTTGTAAAGTAGTGTTATATTCTAGTTTTATTTCTTTCATATTTGATCCTTAAAGTGCCCTTGAGTCAAGCTTTATTCTGCAACCGTGAGGGCATGAATCTTCCCTGAGATGTTGACAGACAGTGTTTGGTGAATATCATTTTTCTGTCACCTACAGCCTACATCTATACTGCTAACTAAAGGAGAGCCAGGGACAATCTTCTGGCCCCGAGGCCATGTGGCAGACGTTAGCTACAGCTCTGCTAAGTAACACTTGGGCATACATCTCCTGTGGGCTTTATGTCGTCCCCATGCAGCTGCGGGTACAGTTATTATTTTGGATGGTTTTGGTATTAGTTTCTTGATTCTAAATTTCCAGCATAAGACCTCTGTTGTAGGCCATGGGAATTGTGTTTTCTAGAGTAAGACTGAAGGTAGTGTATTTCTCATCCTGTTTGTAGGAGCCTGGTACATGCTGCCTTTTGGGAATGGTCGCTGGCATGGGTTGTTCTGTGAACTATGTCTAAGAGTGGTTTTGGAGAGTGCTAGTTGGCATGGGCCAAATAAACCAGGGGGCAGTGTGGACGCTCAGTAGCTGAGCGGTTGGGCTTGCTACCTAGCCCTGCTTTATTCAGCATTATAGGCTTCAGCAGAGAGATTCTTACTATTCCCTGCCCTGTGCTCACCTGAGCATATTCCCAGTGAAGTTTCTCCTCACTGTAGTGCTAGCATGCTTAGCCACCTAGGCCTGAAGTTGTGAGGATGATTTTTGTCTTTCCTTTCCTATCCCATGCACTGAGACTGCTATATATGCTTTACTTTTTTTTGCCTTTCCAGCTTTTCCAAGAGACTCTTTTTCCTTCCCCAACCACCTCTGATCGTGATTATCATAAAATACTTCCCATGTCTTCTCATGACCAACAGCCTCCTTGAGATCACATCAAAACCAACCAGTAAATTCAGTTTATTTTTTGTGGATTGCTTAGCTCTCCTCCCAACACTGACTGACTCACTTTGTTGTTCTTGAGCTCCCTCTTTTTCGGAATCCTCCATAATTACATCTCTTTCTCTCTTATTTCACAAAGCTGTATGTTGGCTTCTATTCCCTATTCTTAAGTCAGTGATCCCTTTCTCATATCTAGGCCTTCTCCTGTCCCCTAAATAATTGAGGCAGACACAACTGCTTCTTCCTTTCTGGGAAGAATCAAATGGGATTGTGCTCAGACAGTCCCTTCATGAGTTATTTGTGGTACTTTTCTCTGGGCTCCTTGTTCTCAGTTTGGAAGCTGATAATACTAGTCCTTGTCTGCCTCAAATGCCTACTTTCACCAAAGCTTAATATCCATTTAGGACCCTGCAGTGGGACCCACATGTTTATTTACCTGCCCATCCTGCTTTGGTGGCAGCACACGTGTCACAGAGCTCCATGGATTCCACAATTCCATGTGTGCAAAATCTTTTAAAAATCCAACTGCTTAGTTTGGGTCACTAGGAGTGGCTTGAGCTCTGCTGGCAGTCAATTTTTAGTGACAGCTGGGTCTTTGGGAAATCTGACCTTTAATGGTCACTATTATAGGTAACAATTTTGATTTTAGTTCTTAAATCACCTGTGCTGATTTATACCTAAATAGCAGTCACTCCCTGCTTAGCTGTCTCTCTTCTTTTATGCTACTTTAACAGGTTAGGATTTGCAAAAATAGTTCAGGATTGAGTTCTTCCCTACTGCAAGCCAATTTCTTAGTGTCAGATAGGACTGCGTCCTCACTCATATGTGTGTACAAGCACTTAAAATTGACATATTTCAGTAACTGATAGTTAAAATTCTCAGAGCTTGTGATTTGGTTGTTCACCTCCAACCTGCTTATAGTTAAAAAGGCATAAACTGTTATGTTAAATCTGAACAACTTTTTAAAAATACTTCAATACAGGTACATGTGGATATGTAATGTTTCACTTTTTCTAAAAAAAACCACTTCAAAATCATGTTACTTTTTTCACAAATTACATACTAGTGCAATATCATTGTTTTCTCCTTCTATTGTGGTCTCTGTGCCTAAGAAACCCTTGAATGCACTGTTCAAGTTCAAAGTCAAATTCAGATTTCTTTTAACAAATTGGCACTAGCACATTTGTCTCTTAACAAGTATTAATGCTGTTGGTATCAGGCACTGGATTTTCATTCTGCCAGCTGGAAGATGACCTAATGTTCCCTTTAGAAAGTATCTGTCTCTATTAGTGTAAAGAGAAACAGTGGTGTGCTAAATCAGGAGAGTGAATCTGGAGAAGAAGCTGGTGCAAATGTGACATCCCATCCTGTGTGTTTCCTTAACATCACCTGAACCAAGTACCTGAGGGTCAGGGAGCTGCAACTGGTTCTGTATCATGTAAGTCTTTCTAAATGTATGGGTGTAATGATACATAGTACAGAAATTTTTACTACATAGCTTTCAGTATATTGCCCATATGCTCTCATTATAATTATCTTGGTCTCCTTCTCTCAGTGTTTACCAGTTCTGCATCATTTCCCTATCATGTCTTAGCTTAGGAGTATAGCTGCAAAACGACCAGGATGCCTACTTGTGTGTAATTACTTAGTCTTGTTGGGTTCAGAAAGGCGGCTCATACACATAGTTAAATACATGCATATGCTTGGGGTCTGTCTTCCTGAGCTTTCTAGGCTTGAGGCATTCTCTCTGCCTCCAAATCTCTCTCCACCTTTAATGAGCTGTATAAATAAATACAAAGTACTCCTGATCGTTCCATATCCATAAAAATATTTTTTATTAGCTGAGAGGTATACAGTAATAGAAAAGATCAGACCCATCCGATGTTTTAGGGAGCTGTGGGAGGACAGGACAAGTAGCTGCTTCCACGTGGCTGACGGACCCGAGGCCCCAGCAAGACAGATTTGTAGGTTAACTGTGATGGATGATCTTTGGCTTCACTGACTAAAGTGAGGTCACCCTTCTTGGGGCACTGCCTGCATGCTGCAGCCTTGCAACAAATTCTTGTTGAAGTACTGAGCAAACAGACCAGTTGTGATTTACATTAGAATGAAATTAAGACTTTTTAAACCCAAAATGGCAAAATATCAGACAAGAGGCAGAGATTTATAAGGCAGTGCTAATGTTTATTTACTAGAACATAGTTGGCTTTGGTTTTTTTTTAGTTTAGTTTTCAAAAGATCCAAAAAGCTTGTTTTTCTTTCTGTATTCATTTAATAAGGGAAAATAGGGCAAAATTTGTTTACTGCCTTAGTGGCTGCACACACTTGACAAATTTGAAATTCAGAGTTTGGTTGTTTTTTTGGGGGGAAGTATTTTCCTTGGATTTCTTTGGAGATTAACAATCCAGATTGTCGAGGTTGGGAGGAGGAAAAGCACAGAGCTTTGACTGCATTGTGTGCCAGAGGTTTATTTCAGCTATTTCTAAGCTGGGGGGGGGGGTCGAGGGGGGGTTGGGAGGGATTATTCCCTCCTTTTTTTGGCTTATGTCCAACCAGTGAGGAAATAAATATGTGAAGAAAGAATGCTATGGAATGTTAACTCCACTGCTGTATTTTCTTCCTTTTATCATGCCCCAAGATTCAGTGAAGTTGATATAAATTCACCATGCCTTCTTTTAAAAAGCATAACAGAAAGGCATTCTTCCTTTAAGAGTCAGACTGTAAAAGGTGATTTTCTTTCACTCAGTTTGGTTTAAGCCTGTAAAAAGCATTAAGTGAAAAATCTGATATATTTGTTAGGGCATTTATTGCATTACTAACTTATATTTTCAGTTCTCAGTGAAAGGTTTATGGAGAACATAAACCTTGAAGAGTTTTTGTTCAGGATTAAAGATATATTTTCTCCATTTTCTGGTGAAATAATAGCTCATAAAATGATTGGGGTGTTAGGAATTATTTTTAGCTCTATTTCTTTTCCAAGGATATTCTGTTCAACTTGTTGAGGTGCATGAAGGAGGCCTTTAAAAAACACTCACCTTGATCAGAAGATTCATGCCCTTTAAACAATTTTGAAACAATCAAAATCTGATTAGGTATCACCACTGTGTTGTTTTCCTTCATTAATTGCACTTACAGCAAGCAAAGTTCTTCCAGTAAACTGTAAATCTAGTATATTCAGAAGTAGTCTGTTGTGGTTAAGGAATACACGGTGGCTTCCATAATTAGTATCTTCAGTACTGGACTGGTTGGGATGCTCTAAGAATCAAAATAGCTGATTGGTGGTAGCATGTAAAATCAAAAGAAGTAAGGGCTGAATTCTTTCTTGGGCAAAATGGTAAAAGGCGTGTTCTGATTAAAAATTCTTAGGAAATATTTCCTGGGAAGTACCTGAGAGAAGCTGATGAAAACTGAGTGAAATAATGTGACATACTTGAGGTAGTCCTCTTTTAGTTTAAAGAAATAGTCGTAGTTTTAAAAGGTAGCAGAACACTGTACCTAGCAGCCATGTTGCCTGGAATATCACAACCTCAGAATTCCCAGGAATTAAGGAAGTTACATGATCATATTGCAGAAAGCCGAATTCTCAATAGCTTAGAGTATGCTATCATTGGACATACATTGTATATTTGCTGATTAAATAAGCTTATTTTACTTACCTTTAATGTATGCCATGCAGACCTTAGTTCTTTCTTCATTTCACATTCTAGCATATATTATCCTGGCAAAACAATACTTAGTATCAAATGTAAACCTTGTTCTTATCAAAATGATATGGAACAAGTAGGGGTAAACACGTGCAATACTGTCAATGAACAGTGTTGGCTATCTTTGTGCCCTAGGCTCTTAATAGCTGGTACTGGGTTTATTTGGAAGGTTTCATAGCCCAGCATAGTTATTCTGAGGCATCAGAGCAAGAGCTAGCCCTGGTGCATCTCAGGCTATAGGAGGACAAAATCCAGGCTACTGTTAAGTCTGTTGTATATTGACTGATTCTCTTTAGGATTAGCATTTAAATCTCCAGTCAACCAAACTCATTTTTAAGGGTGTTGTATTCTGTAAGAGCATTAATATTCTGCTTCCTACATGAATCAGACCTTTCAAGCTGGATATTGCAATCAGTGTTGTGTTGTAGAATACATCTGAAATGGACGCCAAACCACATCAAATCTAGTGAAGAAAGAGTTAGGGGAAAATAAACTCATATGTAAGTTTTTGACTTGAGTTGCATTTATTGATGACACATGCCTTACAAATGGTTTTATGATCTAGTCATGACTGAGCTTACTGGCCATTATCAAATGTTAATTGCCATGAGAGGTCAGATCACTTCATTGTGCAGTTTAGGTGTGACTAAACTTGAGTTTCTGAAGCCTCATGTGACTCATGAGCAGTTTAAGTAAGCATCTTAATTCTCCATTCTGAGAAATTCAGGAGCTGCAACTATAATTATGGCTTACCTACTTGGTTAGTAGGTTCTTTAAAAAATTTACCCAGTGCATAAAAGTTATATACCTAGAGGTATATCTATATTAATGAAAAGAGAAAAATAAGCAAACAAATAAAACAAAACCCACAAACAAACAAAAAATCCAAACCAACCAATCAAACCCTAGCGGCCTATATTGTTAGAACCATCATTTGTTACATTAATTTTTAATGAAATGCTATTCCTCTTGGCTGCTTTCCAGCTAATGGCATCTGTGCAACTGTCAAGTGAGAATTAGTTCAGACAGGTCAGGGTTATTATTACCTTCCTGGAATGCACTGAATGAACTTGCCTCCACAGCTTTCCAAATGGAGCTCTGACCTCTTTTACGTCAACATTAGCAGCAGTACCAAAGAATCAAACATTATGTCTGTTCTGTGTCTGTGAATACTTAGCATTGGCAGTCATGGCTTTTATATTAAGAGTAAACACCTTGACCACGTTTTTAGTACTTGAGCAGGTAAGACTGTTGATGCTATGATATGGTAATATACTTAAAAGGGATCACACTAATTTCTAAATTCCAAAGAGATAGTTCTGTACACCCTTATCAAAATTATGAGTGTCTGAAGACTGTGGAGTGCAGTGGTGTGCAGAAGCACAGAGCAAGGACAGATACTGGGAGCAGTATAGCCATGTTAGTGCAGGATTTGCCCCAGCCTAGCTCATCTAAGAAGCCTGAGCAGGATGTTTTACTAATGTGTTAATCTTGCTTCTAGTGAGGTACTGCGCCAAAAGAGCACAATTAAGCAGATGGCCTATGAAACCTGGAGACTCTACTTTTCCATCATATATTTGTACAGAGCTCAGTGTTTCTGAATCTAAACTTCTGCCAGCACCTCAATTTGGGAAGAGCACAAGAGGCATTGATTATTTCAAGACAGCCTCTCCTAAAGATCATGCAAATCCAGCACAATGTTAGAACTGCTGCTGTCAGCCCTATGAGAGTGTAGGGGACAATCCCAACACTGAAATGTGGTTCCTGTGACTGACGTTTACTGTACAGTATGGCTTGAAGTACCTCTACATCGTGCTGTAAAGCAAATGCTGTATTTTGTGATTGATCAGCAACAAGTAAAGCTCTGCTTCAGTGAGCCTTCAAAAGCTTTTGTCTCTCTTTGTTCATCAGTTTTAGTTCTCAGTAACCTCTGTGTAAAACATTGAAAAAATAGTAATGTCTTTATTCCGTTAGATTCTCATCTTGAGGTGCCGCTTTATGCCTTCATCTGTATCAAAAGCTAAAAGCATTGCATCAAAACTTGTGTTCACTTGTTGCAGTGGTTTCATGATGGCTAAATAAACTCTACAAAAGCTCCATGGAGGCACACCAGGCGCGTTAGGGAAGCAGCTTCTGCATGCTGCAGCTGGCACATCATGTCTTTGATGATGGTAGGTGTTCTCGGCATGGCTGTAACAGAAAAACTGTTGATATTTAATAGAAAGGAAATGTTACTTTAGGTAAGCCCTGCTCCAATTTTTTGTGCTGCATAGCTGCTGCTAGTAGGGTCACGCATATTATATTCAGAGATGCAAACTATTAAGGCATGTGAGGGCATATCTGTATCAGCTGGCCAGAAGATGATCGATTTGGAAAGAAAACATAAACTACAATATACGGTGTTGATACAGTTTTGTGTCAAAATTCAGGAGACTCATAAAGCCTGTGACAAGGGGAAAAGACTGCCATTCTCAAGCAGACTTGAGTGAAATGGGGAATGCAACCCTCATGGCAGTGCAACAGCAGGTGGGATACCACAGGGACTTTACAGGAGCCCTGTTGTTGAGGGGACCATGGCATTTTCTGTGAAACAAGCTGGAAGGGTTGCTGTGTGCTGCCCTGCCTGATTTGCACCAATTTGTTTATTCTCTTCATACCATTAAAATTTAAACTCTGCTAAATGTTGTGATTGTTCAGGTTAACTGTGGTTTTGTCTTTCAGCACTTCAGGTTGCAAGAGATTACTTAGAATAAAAGCGAGCTGAGATTTCCAAAGGGAATTAGGTGCCTCTCTCCTCTAGGCCATGCTATAAAAGTCAATCGAGAAATGAATTAATGATATGCTGTGAGAGTCGTATCTTCACATGGAAAATATGCACAGTAAATGATTTTTGCTTTGGGAAGTATTTACCTCATGCTGTTAGGAGTATATAGACAGTGCATTATCTCCATTTGTTTTAATGCCCATTTGTCTTAATTATTAATGTGAATTTGAGCTGCCTTCTTTGTTGCATTTAAAAGCAAATCACCCCAAGTTCAGAAGTTCATTGCACATGCCCAAAACTTTTTTTCCTCAAGAGCTTAAACGAAACTTCAGTGATCTTAGTCATGTTCTGCTTGACCAAATACTGACCTTCCTCTGCAGTAGAAAGACATTTTAGGCTGTTTTCTGAAATTAAATCAAATTCTTGTAATCCAATGAGATTTACAACTGCTCAAGTCTAGTCAGATTCATATATATTTAAAGTGAGACAGGTTCATATGGTGTTTGTTTTTCTTGAGCTAAGACCATATATAGCTTTTGGGATTAAGTTGAAAAGCAATGAGTTTCATAGATGTCATCAGAGTAGGTGTTTAAAAATATTCCTAATCTTTATCAGAACAATACTTACATATTCTGCTGTATGCAGTATTTCAGAAAGTATGTACGCTGTCATGGCTAGTAACTGTTCCTAAGTGATTAGTGTGACAGTAAATGAAGCGTGAATATTGAGACTTGCCATATCATGCATGCTAAGTTCCTATATGGCCCAACTGCTGTGAGACAAAACATGCTATTATGTTTTAGACACAAAGCCATATTGTATGAAATTTCATCCTGTCACATACTAAAGGAGGTATATTTAAAAATCAAATGTTTTTTTCTTTAGTTCTTTCTCTTAACTTTTCTGTATTATATATTTAACTACTGAGCCCCATCAGAAAATTCAGCCTTTGTCCCTCTCAAGGAATCGTGTTTCAAACTCACATCAGACAAACTGTTAATGTTTTAAGGAGACTACTGGCAGAAAAATAAAAAAAAAAGAAAGAAAGAAAACATTCTGACGTTTCAGACTGCTGAGGTTATGTGCTAAATGGGTTTCTCCAAACAATTCTGATACAGTAGATGTAATTTAAATACATGATCATACAGTGTATTTTTCATAAGTAAAAGTGTAAGTAAGGATAAGTAAAAAGTAAGTATAAATAAGTGCATTTTTCATAAGTAAAGCTTGTCTTTAAACAAAGAAGCAAAATTAGTCATGCATTCCACTAAGGCATCAGTTTTGCTACAGATGACCTTAGAAGCCCTCATGCAGATGCCTTTTGCAGTGTTCACTGATTTCCGGAACTGACCTGCAGAAGACATGGGTTTGGGAGAAGAATTTTTTCATTGCTTTGCAAAGTTCCGTAAACGAAGCTAGAGCTCTGATGTAGGATTATAAACATACAGCTGAGCCTAGCTAAAAGGAATGATTTGATCCATGAGTTACTCGGATGATCTTCTATGCTTGGGTACATAATACTAATAATGTAGCAACTAGAACCATCAAACTACAGTAGAACCAGCTAACACCACCACCCTCCCACCAGCTTTACTGGGAGTATTATCAAGGCAGGTAAATGTAATAGATACAGCAGATTGAAGTATGTGTGCACATTGTGAAATGAGTTTAATCCCTTTTCTACTTATTAATCATAATATTGGTTCTATTTATTAATGAAGTATGTTTGCAGATTGTGCAATGAGTTTATTAATCCCTTTTCTATTTATTAATCATTAAATTGTTCATTAGAGATTGTAGTGACAGGACAAGGGGTAGTGGGTTAAAATTTAAACAGGAGAAGTTTAGACTGGATATGAGGAAGAAGTTCTTTACGTAAGGGTGGTGAGGCACTGGAATGAGTTACCCAAGGAGGTTGTGAATGGTCCATCCCTGGCAGTGTTCAAGGCCAGGTTGGATGAAGCCTTGGGTGACATGGTTTAGCAGGAGATGTCCCTGCCCATGGCAGGGGGGTTGGAACTAGGTGATCTTAAGGTCCTTTCCAACCCTAACTATTCTGTGATTCTATAATTCTAATTTTGACTTATTCACAATTATTTCATTAGTTGGTGTGGCTATGTTGCAGATATTTTTGTTAGGTTTATATTGTATTAGTGTATAATCTGCTTGATTATTTGATACTTATCCTTGGCCTCTTGATTGATGTCTTTGTTTCTAAACTGGCAGGATGATTTTGGCTCCCTAAACTGTTCCTACTCAAACTATTTTCCATTTATATTAGTCAATCTGATTTTATTGCTGAAAAAATTAACAGTATGCCAAGTACATTGTTGACCATTAATACAGTCAAAATGTTGGCACTACTCTGTTCAAGAGCACCGAGGAACTTAAGTGTCACCATCTGTAATTTCACCTGCAATTTGGAACTCAGTGTTCGAATGTTGTTCTCTTTTGCTTTGCTTTACTTAATTAGTATCTTTGCTATACCTATGGATCATCTAGGGAATGCTACAATTCTTATATTAGAGGGTGATTTTTCATTGCATACCTAAGTGACCTAATTTTTCTGACTTGACAGTAGACTTCCTTCAAGCTAGAGCAAGTTTACTATGGCTCCTAAAAAAGATGCAGCTACTTCTGTGGGGAAAAAAAAATACATTGGTGAAAAGATTTCCCAGGACCTCTGAACTGGTGATGGTGGGATCAGGACACAATACATGCCTCACAGATGCAATATAATCACTGCTCCATGGAAATTTTGGATGTGTAGAAGAATTAATACCAATTCTACCTTCCTTTTTCTTCTCTTTGTTAAGAATAGCCTTTTTCCTGGTACTTTGCTGTGTTCTGTAATGAACTTTACTGTAATTTTCAAAAAAAGTTTTAAGGAAGCAATTTCTACAATCTGTTATTTTAAGCAGTCTGGAATTAATCTAATTTACAACCTAATTTATAGGCAATGACTGTTCCGTTCACAATGTCTTTATTTGGTCACAAACTGAAAATAGAAAAAATTATGCCCATCACAAGCACAGGAGTTCAGCTTCTGTTTAATCTGAAATAGCAAATCTAAATCATAATCCTGGGGTTTCTGTAAGATTATGACTGATGAGAAAGAATATCCTAAAGTGGTCAGCACTGCTGGGCAATTCATCCCTAGGAATTTCTGGACAAATATCCTGCCTGCTCTTCAGACGAGATCAGATAGGCACACTATTCAGAAATTCCTCTCTAGCGTACAGTTGTTCAAAATTAAAAAGACAGCCAGTGACATGTTTTGTGAGTCATTACACATATCAGGATATCATACGTATGCCAGCACGCAATTTAGTAGAGATGCTACTGACTCTTTTATCAGCATGGACTTTTTTAAAGTTGTGTCTATGACATTGGTAACTTAAAGTTCTCACTATAATAGCATTTTATTTTTCGTTTAGTGTTTTCAGTGCTATCTATTCTTTGTTGCAGAGATAGTTTTCTCTTGTGCCTTCTGATCCATATAAATTATGCCATGTCATCGCAATAAAAGAATAACTGTTTAATCCATCTTCCTAGAGTGCTTTTCAGAAAGTCGGCTCGAGCTGAACAAAAATGAACATTGGTATGAAACATGCTGTAGATTTATTGATTTTTGTAGCTAACACCATCTTTTTTCAAATACAGTAGCATTTTGGACTGCAATCTACTCTACTTGGTTTGAGAAGGCAGTGCTTTGAAAAATGGGAGACCTTTTATACACTTTGGTATTTTTACCTGATGGGAGATCTTTACTGAGCAAAGGCATGGCTGAATTTACAAATTTACCTACAAGCAGTAGCAACACGGTGTCTACAAGACTCAGAACTTCTTTTCTAACTGCATATTACAGTATGTTCGGTGGCTTTGGAAATGCAGGAGGCAGCTGTAGGTTACTAGACCCAGAGCACACCTTGCTGATTACCATTTTACTCTCTCCCCTCCAAATCTATTATTTTTAGTTTATATCTTTTTATAATATTCCCAAGCATATAGATCCCAGTAAAACAATGCCTTTTCTCAGACTTCCCTAGGTAGCTTAGAAAAGATAATTCACTTACAATTTAATATTTGCATTGCATTAACACCTAATGAAGAGTCAACCTCCTGCTGTGTGAATATATGAAAATATAAGAAGCAAGTACTTCCCAAAAGACAAATGTCTGTATGAAACTTGATGCACATGTTGCCTGTTAAGCATCACAGGATTTTAAAATTTGATACTTCACAAAGTTGTATGAATACTGCTGTTGTTTTAAGCTTGGATTTCATGGGTCTAGATAGTAATAACCATTTGTTTCCTGTGCTGTAAATTTTCAGTCTGTCTGTATGTTCAATAAAATGCAAGTGGAAGAATCCAAACAGTTGCTTTCAAGATGCTGTTGCTTATGATCCTTTTGCATACTAGGCAGGCATATGTGATATGGTATATTATATGATCTATATTTGTAAAATTTGTATGAATTTTGAGCTAGCAATCCACAAATAATTCCTGGACTCCCTAACCTGAGGAATATCTTTCCTGGTAGTGCTCCCAGACAGATGTTTGTCGTTATCCTGGCTAGCAAAACTCTTGTGTTTCCACTGTGCTGACTGCAGATGGAATTAGTAAACAGAATTATGAGATTGTTTTTCAGAAAACCTTTTCTTTGTGTTTCAGGCTGAGCTATGTGAATCACGCAGAAGATCTAGCCTCCAAACTACTCCAGTGTTTCCCAAAGAACAGATTGTCAGCACAGGCAGCCCTGAGCCATGAGTATTTCAGTGATCTGCCTCCACGGCTATGGGAGTTAACTGATAGTGAGTATAACCACCTCTGAATTGATTTAAAAGAAAAATGCTAGTTCATACAGATACATGTGTGTATGTTGACCCTTGCATACAGACAGCTTCATGAACATACACAGCCACACACAAAATGAGTGCAGTTGTGTAGCTTGAAATTACATAGTTAGCTTGACATAGGGCAAAACAGATTCTTTTTTCTTTTCCTTTGCTATCTCTGCTCTGCAGTCTGCAGCCTGCTATCTTTGTATTTGATTATGTGTGCAGCCAGTAGAATTATCTGAATTGTCATAAAGCAAAAAGAAAAATACAATTTACATATTTGGTGCTTTTCACTTTATAATATACAGTACTTCTTAACTAGCTGCGGCATACAGGATAAAAATCCAGCCGTGTTTGATTCACAGAATCTCTATGTGTTATAATAGTAACCTTTAAGAAACGATTTGGCATTTGGAAGTCTGAGGAACACAATGTAGACAATCAGTTAATTTGCTGACTTAGTGTAAGAACTGGGTGGCAGATGATAGTATCAACTAAGAATGCTTGCAGTATCTACATACATCTTATTATATCTTTTATTAAAATGTATTCCAGTTGACTAGGCAAAAATGTTCCTATCATCATATATGTTGTCAATTATCTCTTTAATAATTGTAAATCATAATAATATCATAAGTTACCATATACTTTTCCAATGTTAAAAGCACACTACTATTTATTCTGGGGGAAAATGTTATCATGCATATTTCTGATTCAAAAAAGGTTCTGTTATTAAAAATGGGTTTCACAGGGGAATAACAATCATCATTTTGCATTAACTCAGTGTGTTAAAGAGAAGCATGTTTGTATTGGAACAGTGTATGTTATTTTCTGCTTTTAAACATATGTCCATTAGCAGAAGAGCTAAATACAGTACTCTGAGGCAAAAAGTTCACAGATGCAACAATAGCACATGTGTGGGTATGTAACTATGGCTGATTTAAAAATTTCCTTGCAAAAACTGAGCTCCCTTTCTGAATATGAATACACAATAGATAATGTTTGTATCAGTGTCAGTATGAAAACTTTTGTCTTCTGGAAATTTATCTTTTCTGCCCATGACAGCTGTAGTAGTCACATTTTGAGCTGGTTTGGTGATCTGGCTGTCCAAATACCCTGACTCCACTCTGAAGAGTACTTTCCAATTTGTAGAGTAGGAACAGTAAAATCTAATTAGCACCATTAATTTCTGCCTATCACCAGTTCTGTCGCAGACTGTGTCCCTCCTCTGCAGAATGATTCCTAGTTTCCTCTTCTGCCATGCTAACTCACCACTCAGTTTGCTGACTGCAGGACTTTGTAAGCTGTAAATTCAAAGGATGCAATGTAAATTCAGGCTGCTGTTGAAGGTCTGCCTTTGCTGAAACTGATGTGGAGATTAATGTCTTCAGGACTAATGAAACACCAAGAATGCCAGTTCATTTATCCTATTTCTAGTAAATGGAAAACAAAAATCACTCTGCAGTGGTGACATCTCAATCCTTCTGACTGTATGATTTAGTCTAACCAGGATTTGAATTCTGAATTCTGCAGTAGTACTTTTCTGTTAATATGGACTTATTACCCACTTGCCACTTAGTTTATCAGTCAGTGGTTAAATCCAGTTCTATCAGTGAAGTAAATGCCTACACATTATCACTCTGCAGCAGGCTGCCAACAGAGACAGTCTTGTCCTAGTCATTAACAAGCACAATGTATGCAGAACACCAGAGGGGAATTAAAACCACAAAAAATACCTCAGGGTGGTATTTTTAATATGAGAATTTAATTTGTAATTTCACAGATTAAGAATTTTGGCTGCATTAATCCTTTTATCAGCTCACAGCAGGTTATTTGCAGAAGCATAACCATAAGGCGATATTCATTGGCAGAAACACGTCTTTGCATAACGTTAAACATCAGGAGCAGTGAAACCTTTTGAAGGGGGGAGAATAAAGATGAAAAATCATTATATTTTAAAGCAAGGTTCTTCTAAATGCCTCCAGTAAAATTTTGAGTTACAGAAAGGCTTTTTCTGTGTCTAGTAGATAATCATTATGAAGCATAAATCCAGATGCAAGAAAGGACAATCCCAGTATCAAATACTACAATCATTTCTATTTACTATGACTTGGATATACTTGTAAACATATTTACAAAACAAAGAAGTCATATACTTTGGAGAGTTGGGAAAATGTTTACTGTGTAGTGAAATTACCAGGTTTTGTGATTCTAGTTCTCTGGGTTAATATTTTACATTGGGAAACACTTGCTATTGATAGTTAATTAAATGCAGTTATAAACACCTTGAGTCTCTATGCACAACAGAAGTGTTTGTACACACAAAATCTACTGCCTCCTGATCCAGACAGGACTGCATTTTTGCAGCTATCTCTAGTGAATACTATTCAGCATAGAATATTTTTGTCCAATTTGGTCCTAGTGCTGAATTGCAAATTTGGTGATTTAGCAGTAAAAACCAAGGAAGGACTCACAGGTGAGGGGGAAAAAAGGGGGGAAGGTGGGGAAACCAGCCAAATGATTCTCCATCAGAAAATACTGTCTCTTTGGAATCACAGTATTTCACAAAGTATGGAGATTCTGCCTACCCTGAAAAAATAAAAAAGTGTTTAATTTTCTCCTCATCATGACTTTAGTACTATATATTTATATTCTGTATAATATTTTACAGCATTAAATTTTAATTTTGTGTTTTATTTAAAAAATGTGTTAAAAATGAGTTTATGTGAAAAGCAAAACTTGTAATTGGTTTGGTTTCAAGTCAAGGCATCATTTCAATTGGGTTGGAAGTTCAGTTTTCAGATACACTTTGACTAACATCTAGGCGCTCTCAGTTTTTAAAAATAGTACATTAAAAGGGTAAAAGTTGTACAGTTCTGCTAAAAATATCTTGTCCGGGAGTACAATGCCATTTATGATTCAGTTTAGCCTTCACTCAGACATGAGGAGTAACTCATAGATTAACCCCTTTTACTAGATAGTTCTTGTTATTTGCTGTTAAAAAATTAAATTGATCCTTCCCTTTTATGCTTTCATATTTGAGAGCTCATACTGGTTTATTTGCATAGAATATATGCAATTTGTCATTTATGTTACCAAGGATAGCAGAATGTCAAATGCAAGTTGAGATGTAAAAAGTACAGTTGGAAGATCTGTGCATAAAACAGTAGGCAGGTCTTTTAAAGACATAAAAATGAAGGAGTAACTCAAAAAACAGCTGCATTAGTGCAAAACCAAAGAAAACTGTTCCAGCCCTGATCAGTTCTTTAAACAGTCTCTTAGCATTTCCTCATGTGGTCATGCAGTGGAAGTTCTCTGAGGATATTTTTATATGGACATTTGTTCTCAGAAAGCATTAAAGTCAGTGACTTTGCCCTACCAGTTTGAGATACCCTAAGTAAAAATTACTTTTCATATCATCAATGTGTGAGTCCTTAACTATTCGCAGTTTGATGCCTGTGACTAATGTCATCATGTCAACTGATAATTTATTGCCTGATGTCACATGGAAATTGTCAAGGTTTTTCTAGCTCATGCAAAAAGAGGTTGCTTTATGAAAAGATTTTCTGAGTTGTTGGGATATTTTTAACAAGCACTGACACTTTTTTTTTTTGCAGTGTCTTCTATTTTTAGTGTTCCGAATGTAAGATTACAGCCAGAGACTGGAGAAAGCATGAGAGCCTTTGGAAAAAACAATAGTTACAGCAAAAGTGTATCAAACAGCAAACATTGAAGAATACCTGTATTCACAACTGATAATGCAGGTAAGACATGATAACTGGAAGGTATATCTTTGAGAATACTCTTTAGTTCTCTTTAGAGGTACAAAATATAACATTCAGCTGCACATTCCTTAAATTGTTTGTGTTCAGGCAGATAATTTGATTTTGCAGTATAACTGTCAATATGAGTAGTGCAAGTTCCTAGCCTTGTGGGCAGGACAAGTGTCATTGAAAAGTTGAAAATACAGCAGAAATTGGTGCCAGCATATTAAACACTAGGTTGCCTTTAATTTGGACTGATATTTTTTCCCCTGCTAAGATACGGAGAGATAAAATGCCTCTTGCCAGTTCTGTTGTTGACTTTGGGGCAAGGACCAGAAATTACTCATTTAGTAGGTTTAGTAGCCCTGATAGCAGAAAGATGTTCTTCATGGAGACGGGGGTGCTGTCATGTTAATGAATTTGATCTCTTTGGGTCTACTAGAACTGGTTTTGTTCTGGATGACTTCCATGCAATACCCCATCTTTTTAACCATAGTTATTCAACAGTGAAATAGTGTGTAATATGACTTCAGGTATTCTAAGAGTAGAACAGAACTTGGGAAAAGCAGCTGGGTAGGGAGGCTCTTTATCAAATTACAGTAAGGGAATGGTGGTTATATCATAGCATTAACTCTTTTCTGCCTATATGTATCACCCTGTGTTTGTTCAGTGGGATTTACCTCTTGACAAACTCTTCCGATTAGCAGTACTCCCTTATATAGGTCCTTTGCTTATTATGCTTCTCTCTGTAGTTTCATACCAGTGTTTCACAAATACCCAAAGTGCAGATTCATTTCATTCAAAAATGCAGGCCTGCCTTTTTTAAAAGTCACAGTTGCTTTTGCATATAATCTTGTCCATTATGCTATGGAAGTTCTAGCAGCTAAGATATATGCACATGCTGCTCATGTACCTATTTGAAGGTATGGTCTCCTACAAATATAGTCGATACTCTCATGAAGTCTATCTTTAGCTAAGCCTGCTTGTTACAGTATCAGATATAATTCTCTCTAATGAATTTTATTCAGTTTTACTGGTTTATGTTATGTGCAATTGTTTTTTTAACCGTGTAATGTTGTGGTGGCTGTTTGCCTGACAGGCAGCAGATATTGAAAAACTGAAATGAATAGATTTCAGTCTTGACAGCCTGCTCCAATTTTTGCACAAGCTCTTCACCAGAAAACCATTTAAGATTTTCTAATGTCAGAAATGAGGCTGCCTCAGAGCAGTCTGTTTACATCTTTATTGACAAGCTAATCCCTACTTTTTCCTGGGGCTGTGTCCCTGCAGACATCTCGTCAACCTTGTCTGTTCTAACATGACATCATCCATCTAAAGTAAATTTAGAATGTGCCCAACTGTGCTGGAGATCTTTTGTGTGTAAGCTCACATACAGAATCTTATTTCTCATGTACATACTGTCTGTTGCTTCCAAACAAATGTAATTTTTCATTAAACAATATGCAGTAGAAAGTTTGTATTTGCAAAAAGCGTGTAAAATAGTGCAAAAGAGAATTGTTTGATCATTCTTAGTGAATATCTATTTAATCAGATACAGATGACTTTTCAAAATTTTACATGTAAGCAGAAAGAGAGGGCCATGTGTACTTTTGACGTACATCACTGTGCTGTTATGGCTGCTCAACCACAGCTGTAATGCATAATAGCGCCTTTTGTTGTATAAGATCTGGAGCCACTTAGCAAATGTTACGTTGTGACATGCATACATTATTGATAACAGTTTTCCATCATGGCTTGGGACTTTGTTGTGTTGGGTGCTTACAGTGCGATAAAACATCAGTCCCTGGTTGTAGTATTTGACTTGTGATATAAGACAGGGAGCAGCAGATAATACTGGAAGAGTATTAGTACCAAACAGAAGTCCTCTTACTTTTGCAATGTAGAGAGTGGCGGATTAATGACATGAAACTAGAACAGAGGGAGAGGTAGAAGGAACGTTGACATGGAAACTGGACCTGGGTGAAGAACTGCTAGGATGTGTAGAAACCTTTAAAAGGATGAGACCAGCAAGAAGAGAAAATAAAAGTCAGTGTGGAGACTGAAAGGAGTTGGGGAAAGAGACTGCAGTTTTCCATGTGAAAAGTAGGTGTAGTGAAGGCTTAATCTGAATAGCAGGTGGCTATGATTTTAAGCAGTAGAGTGGTGCCTGGCAAGTTGGACGTTCAGTCAGTAAAACAGATGAGATAGCAGAGGCAGTGATTCTAGCAGAAGAGTAGAATCACAGTAATCAGGAGAGTAGCATTAAGGAAGGGGTATTTATTAAGATATGCTCTTAAAGTCTCCATTCACAAGGGTCAATGAAGCATAAAGATGCATGAAAAGTGAAAAGAAAGATGACAGTAGCTCTCCAGCACCATGACGTTAACAGGTGAGACAAGCGGTGTCAGGAATGAAGGCAAACTGTACAAGCTGTTAAAATATCAACAAGCCAAATCAGTAACATCACAGGTAACTGGGGATAAAGGAAAATTAGAAGGTACCAATATTACAAGGAAATAGATATGAAAGAAACAGAGGCAAATAAATACTTACAGCTTGTCTCCTGGACAAGACAGATACATACATGTTTTACCCATCTTCTTGAGTTGACTTAAATAATGCATAAATGAATATGGTGGGGTAGTTAGAAAGGGCTGGAATTTTGAACTGTTCCAGTATCCTTCAGAAAGCTGTAAAAGGGGGAAAAAAATGATACTTTTTGTGTAAATCCTCTGATATATGTGGAGGAGAATGGTTCTATTTTTTACATATTTTCTATATTTTTAATCATTTATACATTGTAAAGGAATTTATTAGAAGACACTCACAAAAAACCCAAACAAGGAACCATCTTCAACCAACTCCAGAACATAGACAGTACTGAAGGAAATTCTAGTTTTGTGTGTTGTGGCTGGTCTTCCTTCCAAGTGTCCCTAATTTCCTTTTTTCAGGGCAGAATAGGAAATAAAATTGAAAGTGCCAGCAAAGAAGTTGTGCCAAATCTTGCTGTGATAATTTAAGAAATTATCGCCTCCTGCTGTTCTCTCCACAAGCTTGCCAGATGCTACTGCCCTGATAGGACACCTACTGAGTTAAATCCACCTTTCTCTAGGGTTTGGAAAGCAAAGAGACTGGGCTTTGCACAGAAATGTCTGATACATGGGCAAACATCATTATCTGCCAACTTTGGAAACAGCAATTTCTGGCAGATTGGTGAAGGAGGGGAATTAAAGGCAGTATCTTTGTAAACGGTTCCACTGTCATTCTGTAGAGATCATCTGCTGCCCTCAGAATTAGCTGCAAGGAACAGCTGAAGAAATAGGTGCATTTCTGAGGATTTCTACTATGTTTAAAATATTGTAGTGCTTCAGCTGCCTGTCTGCAGCATAGCTGCTTACAAATAAAAAAAAAAAAACAACTCCTTGAAATAGCAGTAACCTAGGACATGTTTCTGAAAACCTAGATAATCCCTGTCAGGCTCGGACTACTAATAGGGTCTTTGTGGACTACAATGTGTCATTGTCTTGGGCTCCAAGAGAGAGACAACACATTATTTCAGTGCCCAAGGGGAAAGAGCTGACATTTAAAGTTACCAAGGTCAATGTTGAGACTGCTCCCTACTGGAGAAAATTAGCAAATATGTGGTAATGAGCTCCATTTCACACAGAAGAATCTGTCAGCGGTGAATTAGAAGGGGCCTTTGGGGGAGAAAGAAAAGGAATCTGTTAGCCGTATCAAAGCATCTTTAAGGCTTTGTGATAAAGTGAAACATTTTTATTTTGTGCCTGATGGTTTTCACTGGTATTTTTTCCCAATGGGCCAGCAGCATCTCTGTGAAATCAGTCCCTATCTCTACATATATTTTTATTATACATTGTATACTGTATTCACCCATCTCTACAGATACTGTTTTATCAAGGCAAGAATGGACCCTAAGAAACTTTAGAGGTGTTTTCCTTTGGCCAGTGGAATATATGGCTAGAGTTTGTTCCCCTCTGGAGAAGGATGAGTCAAATTGTAACTGGAAAGACAAGGCATTACCTGATACCAGATAGCACGGGATGTTTTCTCATAGTGATTTATAATCCCTGGTTCCCATTGGTGGACCAGAGACACAAGATGTGTTTCTGGCCTATTGTCTGCTTCCTGGAGCTGGCAGGGACAGCTTCATTCAGGATGGTAACACCATATGCTTTTAAAGTATTTAACCTGTATTACCATAATGAGATCCCCTGGCTTTCTAAATCTCTTTGACAATTCACTGGAGCAAAACAAAAAGTGGTCTTTATTTGGATTGCTTCACCACATGCACATGCACCCAAGCTATTCTGAATTTCAATCACAGGGTGTTGTATTCTTTCTTCTGTGTCCATTTGAGCCAGAAACGGACACCAGCCCAGTCAGTCGAAGGGATGATGGCGTCATTTGAGTCAGCTCAGCTGTGTAAAACAGAATAAAGCTGAAGAGGTGACAGTTGCCACTACAGTGGCAAAAAGTGCTAGGTACCGATATTGTTGCTTCTGGCCAGGGATGTTCAGCAGCACAGAATCATTACATAAAATTCTCTGCTAGCTAGAGATCTGACTGTTGTCACATCCCCATCCAAATAGTTTCATTTTTGTTTGTCGTCTTCAGTTTTACATTTACAAATTGTGTAAGAGTGCCTCTTCAGCACTGCTGTGTGGGAACATACTTGTTGCCTGCTTTGCCCTAGTCAAGCCGCAGGGAAACTATAGTCCAACAGTGTGTGTGTCCAGCATTCGATATTGAAAAGTCATTCTCATCTCACTGCTCCTCTGCATTTATTCTGTCCTGGGTATACCAGTGTTGCTGAATCACCATGGAAGACCTTATACTGTGCTTCTAAGTCTGCATTTCTCCAGCTTCAGGGAATAAAACTGTAGTAATTACAGTGGAGAAAGGTCTGCATAAAAGAGAAAATCTGGACTGAGTTACTGTATGTCAGCCAGATTTTGTCATTGTTGATTTAATCAAAAGCTGAAAGTAGCTAGTAATGCTTTCTGGGTGTGAGAGCTTGAAATTCAGTCTAAATTCAGTCTTGGGAGGGAAAAGCAGAGCTGTAAAATCACAGCAATTAACAGTTTCAGGTTAAGTGCACTTTTTTTTAATGGATGTATTCAAATGGATGTTTATAAACAGTCATTGTGCTGCTGCAGTTAAAAAGATGAAGGCCTAAGCACTGAAGATGGGAGGTTTAAATTTCTCTTGCATCTTTTAGTGCCAGACAATGTCTGTACATGAATGCTGAGGGTCAGTTTAATTATTTAACTAATACTGGATTTGCATAAATTGGCATTCGTGAAAAGGCTAATAAGATGCAGTTGTGCTAGGCAGCTGAAAGCAATTTGGGTTGGAGTCCAGTAATGACAGTACTAAACAGCACTGAAATTGTAACATCAGTTTTGTAAAATGTTACATTAGTACTAAGCTGTGAAACATAACTGCAGAATCCAAGGTATTTTTTGGCTTTCTAATACTTCTGGTGGCATTATTTTCATATGTTAACTACATAAGGGTTTTATGAGACTGTTCCAGCTGTGCTTTGTTTAATATCAAAAAGAAGAAGATCACCACACTGATAGAATATGCCCTAAATTTCACACACAAGGGAAAAACTCCAGGCACTGGACTATGTTTTCCTCTTGATATCTAAGAATTTGTTATCTTATCCGTGTTAGCCTAAAACAAGAGTTATAGACTGAATTTTGCCCTCTATTCAGCCATAAAGAAAATCCCCCTGTATTCAACAGTCTCTGCGCAGAGGATGAAATGGACTGAGCAAATAGCTGGGCAGTGCAAGGCTGTCTTCATATGAACCACTTGTCTCACATGAGTAACACATGGGGACTAAGGATGGAGCACCTGTCCATACAGGAGTTCATCAGGTCCCCCAGTGCCACAGTAAAAGGAACCCAGCACCCTATCAAGATGTTCATGGGACTTTTAATGGTGTTCTTGTGTCAGTACTGAAATAGCTCACTTTTTCTGAGATCATGTGAAATACATTGTCACTAAATTGCATTCAGTACAAGAATTATACACGCACTGTTATGGCTTTTGTGATAAAAGTCCTTATTCAGAGTTCGTAACCTAATGCATGGAAATGTGGAAAGCAAATTGGTAAATAGTGCCTTGTGGTCTCACTCAGCTAGCTTAATACCAATGCTGAAAGCATATCTGATCCATAAACTAAAGACCATCTACTCCTGGCAATAAGTAGATGCAATAAGTAAGCATGAACAGGATTTCCAAAATTGTGGACAGAATTCTGTGAGGAGAGGTAGTTTGCAAGTTTCTTTAGGGATGAAGGAAAAAGGAAGAAAGAAAAGAAGTAGGACAGCAAGGGGAAGACTTCAAAACTGTTGTTACATCCTGTACTTGGTAGGACAAGTATTTCAAACCTCCATGGCTAGGAGCCATTGATGTCTTCCTTGCAATTATATTCTCCATGTTATTCTGTGTGAAATTAGTGGCTAAATACTCATAGGCATGATTTTTTTTTTTTAAGTTGCAATGTTTCATGGCCACATCAGCTGCAAAGCTGGCAGAAGGAAAAAGAGGCATTACTGCAGTCATGGATAACTTTTGTAAAGGGACAATATCATATTTTCTTGTAGCGTCACACAGTCTGGAGTCTATTTTCAGTTCATTTCTAATGCACGATAACTTGCCTTCAGCACTGTGAAGATTAATCTTCAAATAATTTTTTAGTGTAGAGGTTTTTAATTTAACAGTCGCTTATGCTGTAGGAAGATATTAGTGATATTTGCATGAATGCATGTGCTCAGTTGCAGCGCAGCTTATCTATCTTTCCAGTGTTTGTTCTTAAATTTAGGAGACAGAAGGTGGAACCCTTCAGTGCCAGAAGTGCACTATATTGTATTATTAATATTAGGATAGCAAGCGATTCCCACTAGACAGTCTTTGTGGTCCGTTGATGCTTTAAGAAGTGTCTAGGCATGAAAGGCTGTTTGAGTTGCAGTGGGCTGATAGTCCGGGATGACATTTGAATGCAGAGAGGACAATGTATAAATGACAATGACTGGGAGGGAGGCAAAAGCGGGTCTAAACTCTCCCTATTCTTCCATGGACAGTCACCTCTCCTTTAGGATTATTTCTTCACATGACTCCTCAGTTGGGCTTTGTCTAGGAGGAAAAGTGGAACCACTGAAGGGGAGAAACTGAGGTTTCCAGACAAAGCAGAGGCTTCCAGTGCTGACATGCAGCCCATAACCCAGAGAGACAGCAAAGCTAATGAGAGGCACTGCCTCTCAGGCATCATTTGCAGCATTCAGAATTAACAGAACATTTTACTTTCAGCCAAATTGTAAACAAAAATGAATTTTAATAATGCCATATACTGGAATTGTTTCCTTGGAGAGTCAGCTTTGTGTTGCTATTTTGAGCCTGTAGTTTACATTGCCTGATTCTCTATGAAACAAAGAAACTAAACCAACCACTGCAAAATTGGCTCTGAAGGCAACACCCATTAAAGTAGATGTGTGCTGAATACTCTTAGTAGTGGGGAGATTTTGCCTAAAAAAGCAGCAATAGTTTACAACTCCGTTAATAAAAATATATCAATTTATTATGCCCCATAAGCTGAGGGTGGATGGGTTTCCCACATGCTCCTGTTGTTAATTGCTATGAAAAGCCTGAGGAGGAAAACCCACAAATTCAGGAAAAAATTAATAAATTCTCCAATGAAAATATATAATATAGGAGAATAACACTGAAACAGTATTTTTGGATATTTTAAGACCTGGAAACAGAATTGGGTATTTCACTAATTTTGTGGTGGTGTTATAAATTAGTAATGTTGGTATGGACCATATATGTATTTTGATTTAGTAATTATGGGTTATCATTTTCTGCCATCAGTACCTAACTGTTAGTTCTGTACAGCAATTTCTCTGTCTTTTGACATAGATACAAGAACTGATTGTGCATTATGTTTTCTGGCATGTATATTATAATGATACTGTCACAGCACATAATGTCATGGTATACACTTTTTTATTTACATTTATGCCCTGAAATTTTTATTGTACAGTTGCTTTCAGTACCTCTCTTGTTCAGTATGTGCATTGCATCTGTATTGAAAACTCGTTAGCTTACAGTCCACCTGCTAAATTTGATTAAGAACAAAACTAGTTATCTGAAAACAAAGAATATCTAAACAATTAAATTTCTGCCTGTGTGCTTGGAAGATTCAGCAGTAAGTAATCTGTCACATCATAAAACAAACAAAATCAAAACAACTGAGTCATTGTTATGATTCTGCTTGATTTCAGCCCACAAAGTCATGTCTAGGTTATGTAGATACTGTATTTGTTGTTTTATGTATTTCTGTGTGCAGACACTTGTAAATACAGAGGTGTAAATGTTGCCGGCATTTAAATTAGGTTAAAAACGCTATTTCTGGCTTGCGTCAACAACAACAAAAAAAATCATAATCATCCCTAGGTGAAAACACTGATTTAACGAGCTTACAGCGCCTAATTAATTCTGTAAGGAACACCACTTGGCAGAGCAGAATTATGAGGTTTGCATATTGATGATGGCAAGGAAAAATATATCTGTTTTCTATTTATATGGTAAAATTAACTTGTGCTCTTCAGAAAATGGTACATCTCGGAGGTATTACTCTCAAAACAATCTCAGGGTGGAGAGAAATCAGTAATAACAGCACTAGGCATCCAGTTCTGTTCTAATTTTCCCACCAGTTTTTCAATGTTTCAGCTGCCTCAGAGACTTAAAGTACTCTCATTAGCTAGCTGCAGAGGCTGCCTGCTTGCCTACTCCATCACTCTCTCGCTAGCTTTCTCTCTCGCTCCTCTTCTATTGCTCTCCCTTTTTTTTCCCCCTCCTGCCTTGGGAGTGACTGTGAAGATCATTTGCTGGCATGATTGGCAGGTTAGAGGATTCGATCAGATGAGTTCCTCTTAGAGCAGGTCAAAAAGGCTAGTTAGCAGGAGCTGTCAAAAAATGCCAGCAGCATTCGAAATGGGAAATGTCATGACTTCGAGGCAGGGGGTGCCACCTGGAACAGAAAGCCCCCAGCTCATTAGCAAGTTACAGGATGCAAGCTTAACTGGAGGGAGCAGAGGAGGAAAGATAATACCCAATAGGGAAAATTATTGTGAAGTGGAATTGATTTCATGTATAATTTGTTTATCACTAGAGGGGACAAATGCTGTCCTCCTGACATGTGCGGAGGAGTGTGGACTATGAATGAAGCAACTTAGCATAATCTCCAGGTTGAGCTCTGGATTTAAAGAACACCAACTTCTTTCTTCCCAACTGTGGAAATGATCGGGTTGTGTTGTATTAATTAAACCTGACATACTCTCAAATGGTTTATCTGGGCAATTTTAGCAATTTAACAGAATGTGGTAGATATGAGCTGCATTCATTATTAACAGGGGGCAGTATTTTGTTTTCTGGATGCAGTGGGGTTGGGGTTTTTTTGCAAGCTGCTGTTGTAAAAAGGCATGTCTCTGTTGCCAGTTGCATTGTAACAGAGCTCATTTTCAATGCTTAGTCAGACTGCATAAAATCTGAATGCAATTTCAGTTGCATGATATTATTTCATATTCAGGAAAAGCTACATACCCTTAGAAAAGTATAGATTCAAAAATAAATAAAGTGTTTAGGTTTAGTATAAAATTTAATCTAAAATGAAGACTACAGGGTCTTCTGCCTGTCATGTACTTAAAGAATGCTTATATAGAATATCAGCATTAAAAAAATGCTTATTCTTCTCCAAGACATTTTGTAGTGGTAAAATTACAGGCAAACTCTTCATCCCAGGCAGTTTAGCTAGCCCCTGGCTATTAATGTTACTAACCACTCCTTTGCTTCTCTGGTCTGTATTTTTATATAAAAGGCATATTTCATACCAGTAGAAATGAATTGCATAGATTTTTTTCTCCCCTATAGGTTTTTTTTCAGAAATGTTAAGAAAATAAAATGGGATCATGGAGTCTTTTATCATGGTATCTTTGTGAGGCTCTGAGTCTAGCTTTGCTCCTCCTGAAGACAATGGGAGAATACCATAGACTTCAATGGGAGTAGGGCTGGCTCCCTTATCAAAACTAACGTAGACACAACAATACCATCTCAGGCTGAGTAAATGAGATTTAAAGGCTGCAAGCTGTTCCTGAAGAACTATTTTGCAAGCTGTATCTCTTCTTGTTAAGGAATTTAATCTTTTATATATTAAACATGTACTTCTCTCAGAAGTTTGCAGCTCATGCTTAAACAGTCTCTTGGTTGAATGCTGAGGAATGTTTGCTTAGTGTTCAGATCCTTGAAGATTTTTTTTTCAGCTTTCATTTTCTTCCATCCATCAAAGTTTTAAAGTTGGTAATGGGGTAGCCAGGGTTTGCTTTATTGAGGAACCACAGGCTGCTGAATTTCCCTTTCTCCACCTAACGTGAATCAGAATCAGATTTTTTTAAAAGGACTTCCTTAATCAAAATATTTGTACAGAGACTTAGGCCTGTTTTCTGGGTTTGATTTCATATAAAAAGCTCAGCATTAACAGTCTGCTACTTTAGCAAAAAGAAGAGTTGCTGAAGCACAGTAAACACAGGCGTTCTTTACCTGTCAGATAACTTTTTAGTGAAAAGTCCTTTCAGATAGGCACTGGGAATGTTGGCTGCCATGGTCTGCGCTAATGAGCACACAGGCTCAGTCCTTTGCAGAGTTCAATAAAGAGAGCAGAATATCCAAATAGAAACATCATCTATGGGGATCCCATGGAAGAATTTTTCCCACCTTGGATAGCTCTCCAGATGCACAACTACCATTTACGTAAAAAAAATCAGAAATGAGTTTGAAAAGCTCAGAAGGTGTTTGTCACCTGATGTCTGCTCTGGTGCTTTCTTTGGGGAAGTTATATACACATAAAATATTCAAATAGAGTTTGAAAACTCTGTTCTAGCAGGACAGACTTCTAACCCTGAGATACATTTAAGGAACCTGTGGTGGCTTGAGTATCTATCTGCAATTGGCAGCAGCTGCTTGGACATGAGCAGAAGGATGTTTTGGCTAGGAAGGGGGTCAAATGCAGATGAGCTCTCTCCTAGGACTGTGTGTGACACAGGTAGTGACTTGTGTGTGTCTTGGGTTCATGACCAAAGAAGTTATCACTCAGAATTAAAAAAAAAAAAATTAGTTAGACAACTATTATTTCCTACATACCTACATTTTCTGTTAAGTAAAAAAGTGTAACCTGAAACATAGGAAAGAATTTAACCATTACTCCTCATTTCTTTTTTTAACCATAAAACTTCTGGTTTTCTTTTCAAAACTGGCACAGTGTTTTGTTAGCTTCTAGGACTTCATAATCCAAATGAAGACTAGTAGCCAGGAAGGAATTAGTAAATGCCTTACTGTCCCTAAGACTTATTATTCCTGCAGTGGTTTGTCATTCACTCAAATTCTGACTTCTCTACCCTAAATGAGTCCTGTTTTGTTCCATGACTCTCTAGGGAGGATTAGGCAGGAGCAGTGAGTGGGAGAATCACATATTCATCATCTGATATGTATATTGTTTCTCCCCAAATTTCTGAGAAATCACTAGCATTTGCTAGTGTGCATTCTGCAAAGTTACCCATCTTTGTGAATCACTTTTCAGCTCAGAAGCAGCTCTAACACATGGTCCATATTCCATACCAGTGACTGCTTTTGTCATTACTTGTGTGTAAAAACATTTGCTCTATGAATTGTCTTTGCCTTTGGAGGGGGGGATGGGATATGTAGAAAGTGTTTTTAAAATCCAGTGAGGCCTGAGGTCATCTAAACAGCTCTCTGTAACATGAGCAACTGTTGATGAAATGTGGTTCAATCAGTAACATTTCAACTTTTGTTTTATGTATTATATTTCAAATTAAATAGGGCAGCATAAAACATAAGTTGAATCTAGGACTGGGTCATGTAATTTTTTTAGTGTGTATCTTTAGCCCTTGACTTTGTCATTCACTTTTTAATCTTCTTTTCCATCTGTGTTGTTAACCATAGCTTGCAGTAAACTGATACCTCTCTCTCAAAATCCTTTTCTAAGACTTTGCCTCACTACTTCTTCTTTCTTTTTTTATTTTTTTCACTAAGTCCTACCCCTGCATTAAATATTTCACAAGCTATTTGCATATCTTCCTAAATCTTTCAAGAGGTATGTTTAGATAGATTGAGGCGCATTGAAGATTTCTTGACCTGACCCTGTCAAAATCCCTGACCAGGAACTTTATGCATAAGTCTTGATTTTGATTTTCTTAGCAGATGGACCATTGCCTTTGGATCATTAACCCTTGCCATTTTTCCTCTGAGAACTTAAAAGCTGAGATTTTCTGAATTTTCAAGTCCTAGACTTGCTCACTTGTATAGACTATGCTCCTCACTCCCCAGAATCATCTCCAAACCTCAGTTTTCTGAGAAACTACTGTACCAGCTTGTTTGACATCAAAAGTAGGAGTATTACTAAGTCACAGTATTGCTTATGTCACCAGACGGCAGGACATAGACATCTCTCCTTCTGCCAGACTCCTAAATGCAGGGTAGAGAAACTGCAGCTCACCTGGGGATTTAGAAGGATGTTTGAAATGAGCAGATGATTTAGAAATCTAATTCTCTTTCTGTGAGTTACTGTGGAAGGCAGAGAGTAAACACAACTCAGTCTGAATGCATGGGTCCTCATAGAAGTGTAAGAGGTAGAAAAAAAACATCTCCAGCTGCAGGGCTGGAGGAAGCAGTGCTGCACAAGAGCTGCTAGAACACTGAGGGCAAAAAAGCAGGAGCTCCACCAGGTGAAATGCGCAAAGCATCTTATCTATGTGGTGTTTCTCACCTATTTTATTTGTATGAAAACAAGCATATTTTCTTGCTAACATTGTGGAAGAATCAAAACTTTCAGTTTATGTCTATTGAGGGAAACTTTTACATGATGTTCCCCCCAGTTTCTGTTGTTAATCCATTATATGTTGTGATCACAATAATACACTGAAGTTAAAAACAATCCCCCAAACTTCCTCCTCAAAGAAAACCAAAATTCGAGACCATGATGATAAAATAGTTCTATTAAGATTTCCAGCTACAGCTTGTCAGCTTGGCTCTTAGTGTCTTGCCTGGCATTCCAAGCCACATTGATCCACAAATTTGAAATAGTCTAGATTAAAAGGAGGGGGAAAGGATTTTAACATTTTACTCAGCTTACTCTTTAACATTAAGATTCATTCTTTAAAAGGTTGGTTGCACTCTAGTCATTAAAGAAAAAAAATCAAAGTCTTTTTATTCTAAAATATTCTACAAGTTTAAACAAATGTAATATAAGAGAATGTGCTAAAAGTAGGTGGATGCTACTAAAAAGACACACCAGAATCATTAATATGTGAACAGAATTAAAATGAGTTTTTCCATGAACTTGTCTGAAGCTTTGTCCTTTCTCTCCTGTATCTTTTCGTTTATTAAATTTATTTCTTAGATTAGCCTGAAACCTATAATATAAATTCTGTAGATCATGGATTTTACTCGCCTTGCTCTTGGAAGGTACTACCACATTTTGTGTCACTGGAAAAATGCTGTATAATAAGGAGCCTCAGTGCTGTGTTTGGCCCTTTTGGCACAGTTGTGGAATTTGTCAACACACCCACACACCCACACACACACACAGATCTCTGTCATGGATTCGTTGCAAAAGCTGGTGATTTCTTTGCTCCTAGTGCACAACCAAGTGGAAAGGAGATCGGAATGTGAAGAGATTTAGCTTTGTTGTCACTTGCTTTTGTGTATGGACTATGCACATTCATGATGGATAGGTAAGTCCTGTAAGTCCCAAACTTTCTGAAAGGCAATGAAATTCCTGCAGACACAAATTCAGTAAGTAAATGGAAAGTGCTGTCAGCTTTTTCTTTTTGTAACCTAAACCAGAAAACAGATAAGGGGAGACATGGGGTCACATTTTGCCTTTTAAGGTAAATAATCCATGTCAGCTTCCCAAGGTTTTCAGTCTCAACAGCAATAAACATGGTCTGTTTGTAGGGCTGGATCCATCATACCTTATTCCTGTGAGACCCCCGCTGCGTGCAGTGGGTCATGGTCTGTGCATGTGTTTTAGGGAGTGGGGGAAGAGTCGTGTGTAAAGTGCATTACATCTGCATAACTTTTGAAGATTTTAGGTTGGTTAAATACATATGCTGTGGTGCTAATGGAAACAGAGATCACTTATCACCATATCTAAGGAATTAGAAATGTATATTCATGATTCCCTGTTACCCAAATAGGATGTCCATCATTCTGCATTAATGACATAGCTTTATTCTACTCATTTCATTTTTCTTTATGTTTTACCCAGCTGAATAGCTCAGTGCTGCCATGGGGTCCTGTATCGTATGGCAGACTTTGCCTTTTGAACTGCCTACATCACAGTTCTCTGCAGCTCCCTATCTCTACCGTCATTCCTTTTCTTTACTCTAAATGTTTCCAGGGAGGAGGAAAAGAAAGAAAAGATTTAAAAAAAAAAAAAAGGAGGGGAAGTCTGCTGTGGAAAAATAAAAGTTTAAAAGAAAACCAGAATGAATGCTTCACTTGTTGGCTTTTAGCACAATTACCATACCTTAGGAAATATGCAGGGAATAGTTAATTATGACTAAATGAGCTCCTTTTAGAGTTCATGGCAGGCCCCAGCATCCAACTGTCAGTGTTGTGAAAGACTGAATTGGAAGGCTGGTCTCCCTGTCAGCCGGTAGGATGGTCTCCCAGAGTAAAATAGACAGTGAAAAGATAGCTGGGTTAGAGTAGCCTCAGCAAGGGAAACACGTATAGCATTTGCATACTTCTCCTGCAAAGGGGGTTTAATCCAAAGAAAGGAGGAGATTTCAGTATTGTCAGCCAAGCCTTTGTTCAGGGTGAAGAGCAGAAGGAAATCTGATGAAGGGGCCTTTCTGAAGCCCTTGCTCACAGACTGGAGGTTGTTCTAGTAAAGTTATATACTTTGGGATTGTTTACATACTATTGTCTGTTTGAAGATCTTCTAAACTGAAAGACTCAAAGTATTCCTGTTTGCTAACACAAAAGCAGGGAACTTGTGTGGTAAAAATTACTTACACTGCAAAACTGAACAAGTTCTTTTCATTATCTGCACAAAATACCCTGAAGTTCCTTTTTTGGTGTAGACAAAGTTCCCTGATACTTCTCAGCTGAACTCATATATCACAAAATTTTTTCAGACTAAAAAAAGCAGAATTATGTTCTCAAAGTGGAGAGAGCAGAAAAATCAGATACCCTTCAGGCTTAAGGAAGCCAAATTCTTACCGCCTCCTCCAAAACAGTTCTTTGTTAAGCAAATAGACAGTTTCCTGCCAACTAAAAACAGTGGTTTGAGCTTTAGTTGGGGTGAAGGATTGTGCCCCTACTAAGCTCTCTTTCTGATTTTTTTCTCACCTGAGAGATGAGCCAGGAGCCCCAAACTAAATCTCTTCTTGTAGATAATCAGCAGCAGACCAAATCCATTCCTTAGAACTTTTCCAGATAAAGTAAGTGATTTGTGTTTCAAAAACAAGCCTATTTTAACAGTATTGGCAGGCAAATTACTCTCATTGGAATAACTACCCACTTACAGTGTATATTACTGCCTTCAGAGGTTTTCACATGGGAGAAAGTGAGTGCATCGTCTCAGGGATATGATTAATATTTAGGGACCAAATAGGTGATCTAAGAGGATATCACCTGAAATACATGGCTTTTGCTTTTTGTTGATGTAATTTTTGAATGCTTTCCATAGCCTTAATGATTCTAGACAGTATTTTAATTGTTTACATGGATCACAATAAAGATCTCATTATTGTGGAAATAGTTTATGTAATATTATAAAATTTATTCTATAAAAATAGCTGTACATGCTTAGATCTTTTTCTCATCAGCTTTGTAGCTAAAAGTTATTGTAAAGCAACATATGTTTCTCTGTCATGTTTTGTGAGTATAAGGGTGAGCAAAGTCCTTGCTTGAATGTAGCTTGGATTTTCTGTGATAAAAGTAAGTACTATCTTTAAGGCTTGATCAAATTCTGGGAAAGAAGATGAAGCAAATTCTGATATTCTGAAGAACATGAGGTTGTATATATCTGTGTGGATATATTTGTGTTCACTCTGCAGTTGTTTAATAGTTATAACTAAGGAAAAAAATAAAATCTTGTTTGAAGAAATGACTGCACATAGAATGAAGTTTGGCTCTCAGTTGTACATGCTGTGATTTGTTTGGGCTTTCTTTTTTTAACCTCATATGCTTTCCTATGCTCTCTGAGAGACATGCATTGGTGCTTTATCTCAGTTTTTATTCAGCTGTCATGGTTTGAGCATGTTTTGAGGGTGTTTTTGTTCAAGGTTTTTTCCAGCCAGGTGGAGGAGGGGAGGCCGGGAGGAAGGAGAGACAGGACACCTGACCCAGGCTAGGCAATGAGGTATTCCATACCATAGCACGTGATGCCCAGGATGCATACTGGGAAAGAGAAAGCTGGAGGGATGGAGCTCTAGAGGAAAATGGAGGAGGGAGCACGCAGTGCTCGGCCAGGCAGGGTGGAGTGAGTTATGGGTCGGTGGCTGGTGGGGTGTTGTATTCTTTTCACTTGTTGTTTGCTGTATCATTATTATTTGTAGTAGTAAATGGCAGTGGTGATTCTGTGTTATGCCTTAGCAATTAAACCGTTCTTATCTCAATCCGTGGGGGCTACATTCTTTCGATTTTCCTTCCTAACTCTCCGGGAGCTGGGGGACTTGGTTTAAACCACGACATCAGCTATGATAAATGTGAATCATTAAATATTTAATCATCTACTAGCCTTGTTTGCTCCCACATGGTTGTCATGAAACCTCACAGAAACACCAGGCAGAAGCAACTCTGCCAGGGATGGGCTATAGGACACCAGGGCACCTCTGGTCTTTAGAGTGTTAATGCAACTTAAAAATCAAGTGCCAGAAAGAGGAGATGGTTGATGGAAAATGTGCTGTATCCAGTTGCTTGCTGAACATTATCTACCATCTGGACTCAGGAAAAGCACGAATGAATTTCAGCATCTCTCTTTCTCTCCCACCCTAGAGAAAACTGGAAGGGGAAATCAAAATTTGGCCAAAATGTGAGCTGTCACTGGATATGCAGTTCACACCTTCTTTTCTTAGTTTAATTTATTCCTTAAAATGTTTACATTTTTCCAGCTGGTGTGAGTAATAGAAAATAAGGTACGGTGTGTTATGAGGGTTGTTTACCAAATGGTTTTTATTGCTGGGAAGCACAGCAATGCTATCCATAAAGTAGTTTTTGACTGCCTACAGAGACAAATCAACAGCTTGAATCCAACCTAGGCATAATGTAGTATGCAATTTCAAAACAGTTACTTTTATATTAACTCATAAGTTTTTATTACTTCATAAGAAAACGATAACATCCTCCTACAGTTCTTACCTCCTCAAGGAAATAAATTCATATGACTTTCTCACATGCTGGCCATCTTTGTGCAGCTTTCGTTGATTATAAAGAACTCGTACTCCAAAACACAGTGTTAGGAAAACAAAGGATGGACAGCAGGAGTAATAAACATGTCATTTAAACCTTACAGGAAAATGAATGTGGTTTGTTCAAACATCCCTTCTAAAGAATAGCTAATATTTTAGTAATACAAAGAGGGAGATAGATAGTCTAATGCTGGGCTATTCCTGGGCTCTGTTCCCACTGAAGGCAGCAGGAGCTGCACATACAGAGCCAGAAGGCTCGCATCTTGAATAGCATCTAACATGGAGTTGAACAGCTTTAAAAAATAGGAACCAGGCTCACTCCAATGCTTGCAGTCGGTGTGTAGTGAAGTAATCTTTTCACTTTTCATCTCTCCCTTTTTGTTTTGCAGTAACGGTGCAATCTCCAATTAAAAATTACCCTTTGTTAGCAGTAGTCAGTGATGCCTCGTCCCGGTTTGCGTTTTTCCTGTGAGAAGCGTGTCAGAATTTGGGGGGACTATATATACTCCTTTGTTGGCGAGCTTGTCAAGCACCGCTCTGTGTTCGCTTTCCCACCAGGAAGGTCAGGCCGCTGGGGGGCCGCTCTATTTTCTGAAATGATCCCTACTGTCTGTCCATGCTGTCTGACAGATTGAAACAGTTGTCTGTGTCACTGCTTTCAATGCGTTTTAAATGCCTCACTTTCCATGAAAGACATAAAATATGTAGGCAATGGGGGGAAAAAAATGGAAAAGGAACTATACTTTTCCCTGTGTAGAGAAGTATTGGGGTTTCTTTCCTAAAGGAAACTTAATTTTGTTTAAAATATGTTTATAAGCTGACTCAGATGAAAAAAAAAGAGTTGAAATGGAAGAATAGGTAAGTCAGGGCTTACAGATTCTGTTTCTGAAACCTTGTTTTAAAACGAGGGTAATAAAACTATTAAACACACACTCATTCAGTAGCTGAAGTGAAATTATACATTTTCTTTGTTCACTTGTATTTCAGTTTAATATATTTTGATCTGCGGTATGTATAAAGCCTGAAGAAACTGGTACTGTGCTGAGCCTTCAGTACTCTCCAGATAATTGAACTAATTAAATCTTTACCAACATTAACACAACTCCAGCATTCCTTGGACAGTGGTTAATTATTGCATGAACATGGCAAGCTTAAACTAAACAGATGAAAATAGAGTCCTGTGGAATGGGTATTGAGTTTATTCGTTATTCATCTTTTGATAAAGTTTAATTAAAACTGCCTCTCTCTATTGTGGTGAGAATGAATGTGCTTGTTTTCTTAGTGAAAGCCAAATTATTCACTTCAGCCATGGTTCAATAATCAAAGCCTTTGCAAAGTTTTGGGTTATATTGTAGCTGTGGAGATATAATTGCTGCAATTCTCTATGAAGGCTTTATCTTTTTAGTACATTTTCTGGTTTGTTTGTTTTTTTTAATTTATTTAGAAATAAAACTAGAGCATCCATTTGCTAATTTTTAATGTGCTTTAAGCAGAGCATTTTTATAAACAGGGAGCAAAATGTTGAAAATTATATTCAAAATAAAAGGTTTTTTTTGTAAGTGGAATGCAAAGATTATTTTAGAACCAGATATAAATAAAAAAGTAAAATTTAACCATATATCAAAAGTTGTCCTTATAAACTGTTGAATATTAATAAACAGTACGGTGGTTATGGTGACTCACTTTGCTTATACAGTGGCTAATCACTCCTAGGCAAAAACTATTGAAAGAAGCAGTGCCGGCTCATAATGTTAGAAGATGCAATGTTGTCAAGTTGCTAGAGCCACCTAACCGTGTGTATGGAGTGCAAACTGTAGCACCAGTGATATGATGGAGAAAACAAATCCTTGGAAATGGTGTGAAATTTTGAGCAAGAGCAGTGGGGTCAACTGAAGGAAAATGAATGAGAAGAGTTTCTGACCAAGTTTGCATGCAGGCAGACTGGTGTCATGAGTGTTGCCACAGGCTTGCCTTTCCACTTGGAAAGCTGTAAGCTGTAGAACCTGGCTTCAACTTCTAAGTATAAGCTCCTCTTGAAAATCCACATGCAAATGACACAGCAGGTAGGAAATGGATCAGTGTTCAATTACAAAAAAGTTTACCATTCTCCTTTCATACAGTTCTGCAAGTGACTTAGATGGACCGCCAAAAGGTCATCAGAAGAGCTGCACAACTTTGTATTCTGGATGCCCATTCTGTTGTGTTTTGGAATGACATCCTGGCAGAACCTGGGTTTCCTGTCAGATTTCTGCTTTCCTATTTTTCCCAGTTTCACTTTCTGTGATTTACCATAAGCAATTCTGACATTGTTCTGTCTTGGGCTTGCACTGTCATAAGGGGATTCCAGGCTGACACAGTGGTTTTGATTTAAGGTAGGGAAAAATGCTTGCTTTGTGTCCTTTTTTATTTTTTTTAATTTCATGGGTTGTTTCTCTTACAGTGAATTTAACTGTATAATAAAAAAATGAAGACTATAAGTCAAATCCTATGCCAAAGAAGAAAATAGTCTGAGCAAGCAGTCTCTGGAACCATGGGGTTGGACTTAATTGGTGATACTGACTGCCATTTGAGTGACAGTCAGCAGCATGCTTGGTGCATGTCAAAGGAATCCAGAGCTATTGGGAGACACCAGCCAAAGGAACATCTGCTAGGAAGCTGTAGTCAGATCTACAGAAATGTGTTACCCATGCTTTTTGTCATGAAGTGATAGAGTTTGTGTCACAGCTGACCTCTGTAAAGATTCTGTAAGTGCCACCATTTAGTCAGGCTTTATACTCAAGATTTGCTCTGTTCTATTTCTTGAGGTATGGGAATGATCTGGAAGAGGGGCAACACTGTGTGTTAGTTAGCTTTGCCTTGAGTGCATGCATGTAGTCAGTACTATTCTAATGGTAAAAGCTGTATTCTACTTTCCTGTTGACAAGAGTAGCAAAGTCATTAGAAACCCCTCCAAAATACATTAAATTAGGTCATCTCTGAGACCAGACATCCCTTTCAGTTTTCCTCTAAATAGACCTTTTCTGTTTTGTGAAATCTATTTTGATTTGGCATAAAGAAATTAGATATGGCAGAACTGTTATCTGAGTTCCTTTCTGCTACATTTTGCCTTTCAAAGCATTGGAAGCCTGTTACTGTATGAAATAGGTTTCTTAATTATTTTAAGGGCTTTAATGTTTCTTGGCATGAATTTAACTCTGTTAGAAATTCTCTGTTTATTGCACATAGAGATTTTCTAGCATTTACTACAGTTAGGCTGTGGTCTTTGAGATGGAGTCTGTTTGCTCCTGCTTTCCGAGCAGCACAAATTCAATCTGGATCGAGAATGGACAGCTGATCTAGTTTATGGAGAGTATAGTGGTTCCGTGCTGGTTACTGGGGAATCACCATAAAGCCTGCTGGTTCAAGACTAACCCTCCAGATTATTTTTTTTATCAGATAGAAACAGCAGAGTTAGTTAGATTGTACTGGATCAGCATGATTTTCACTTGGTCATAGGAGCTTTAAAGCTGGGTTTGTAGCCTTGTCACATGTACTTCTGTCAATCAGATTTTCCTAAACTCTTAACTGAAAAACTATCTTCTAATACTTGGTTACATTAAAATAATTTTGCTGGGTAATTTATGGTGATAATAATCTTGAATCAGATAGGAAAAAAACTGATGTCCTGAAAATAAGAAAGATTTCCTGGATGGGGTTACTGAAAAAAACTGCTTGCTCAAGAGATCGTAATCTAATCTGAATGAATTGGAAGATTTGAAAATACCTTCTTTAAATGTGACTAGATTGTTGCATGTTAATTATTTATTAATTCATGTGGGTTAATACCCATTAGCATTTTTTAATATGGGCTATACTGCATTCTGACAGCTTTGCATAACAGCCCTACAGATGTCTTAATTTAGTGAGATTCTTAAGCACTTGGCTGATACCAGCCAGTCATCAAAATGTGCAAAAATATGTTTATTAAGAAGCTTTCAATCCTTCTCCAAGTACCCATTAGGTAAAGTGTGCCTTCTGAGGTGCAAGAGGACAGACTGGACTATCATGACTTTAGACTGCATTAATTTATTTTGACATAATGTGATTTTTTTAATTCTTTTTTTTTCAGACTATGCGACTCCTTCATGTTTCTTAAAATTGCTGTGTAAGCAAAAATAATTCTGCTTGCTTCCTTGCTTTCTTAGTTGCCACAAAATCTACAGGACTGCAGAAAGGCGATTTCCCTAAAAGCAGGCCCATGTATAATTTACAGGGCTACCACAAAGAAGTCCTAATGACTTACACACACATGACTATTACAAGCTTGCCTCCAGCCACAGCATTTACATGATAGTAAGTTGTCATCTTTATGCTATCAACTACTGTGTGATCCAATTCAATCTCATGTTTTCTTTTCTTTATAGTTACTATGTCATAATGATCAGTCCTTGTATTCACTGTCAGCTTTGTTATTCGCTCTTCTCAGGAAGTTCTTCATGATCTGCAGAATGTGGCTGGTCACTTGCCTGCAGTGGAGAATAAGGTTTTGACATCACAGTATTTAAAAGTTTGCCACATTTCTGCCTCTAGAACTTTGGGGCTTTCATTAGGAATGTGGTCTGTGTTATCAAAGAGCAATCTCGTTATTTTACATTTATCTTAAGATGTGTCTCCCCTAGCTCAGAACAAGGCTAAGTTCAGTTATGCTAAGTACCATGTAGTCATATATTAAATAATATTCTTTCATGCAAAGATCTCAGGCCATGTGTTCAGCTTTGCAGACTTCCACCCCCCCCACACATAAAATCTGCTTTTATTCGCGTAGCTGGCTGGCCTTTCCATATGGGATTCGTACTTGCCTATTCAGTTATACTTAAATGCTCCAGTCATATTAATTTGTAGATCAGAGTCTTGAGTAATTATTGAATTGCTGTATCTTATAAGAGATTCTAGGTGACTTATGTAGACAGGAAAATAGCATATAGATAAAAAAGAGTATTGCTTTAGGATAAATATTAATTAAAACACAGTTGCAGAAAACCTCATGAATGCATATTATTAATGGAATTTGCATTATTATGAAGAACTAAAAACTGAGAGAAAAGTAACTACCATTTGTTGAATTTTCTTAACTCCAAGTATTTGAACAATGTGACAAAAATATAACCAAATGAAGAACTTTTTTTGTCTAGAAAATGCGCTTTTAGGTCTTGGCTCCCTTCATCTCCTTCAGTGAAGGGAGTGAAGGTCTATTCTGATGCAAACAAGAACTGCTGTGATGAGCCGGGGAGGTGACCAAGGGGAAGAAATTGGTCCATTTCTTGTGGATGCTTTCAGAAATGCCCTGTAGAAGACAAGGTAGCCCAGACTGTTTTAACTGCTGTCTTAAACAGGCTGTGTTCACTGTTTTAACTATATTGGACTTGATCCTCTAGACAACAAAAAAAGTGAGTGAGGCCATATTAGAAAGGTTCAAGAATCATAAGTCAATAACAGAGGAAGATATGTACAAAGATGAGTAAAAACAGAATACACAAGCATACTTCTGATTAACTCACTACAAAGATACTGACTCCATTGCCTCTAGCCTTTATTATTGTAGATATTCCAGTCTTCACGCCGAGTGTTATGTGGTGGGCAGGTGACCAGCAAGATAATCTAAAAAGCTTTCAAATTCAGGATGCTTCAGGTAAGTTTGGGGTTTTTCCCTGAGAAAATACCCAGAATGCTTGGTACTCAGACGGAGGAGTAGCCTTGCCAGTTATGTACAGAGCATTGCTGGAAAGGGAAATAAGAGAAAGTAAAAGAAAGGTCCCATTCAAGCAAAGACGCGTTCATTCATGGAAGAGCTGGCTAGTTCAGAATGAGCTGGCATGTGGGAACTAATACATGATAACATGCAGCCATCTCTAATTGCCATCACCCACCATAAAGAGGCAGAATCTATTAGAGATAAGCAAATATAACAAGAAAAAAAAAGGCATAGAAATGAAAATGACCTTGTGATAAACTCAGAGGCAGAGTAGGCCTTACCAAAGGAACTGGGCAAAATAGTTTCTCAAATTCTGAAACAGAGAAGACATGATTCCTTGGAGGGTGTTTGACAGATGACTTCTTAAAAGAAAAGGCTGCATAGTTTACTGTCACATGTACAGGTTTGTCTGAGTGATTTGGTGTTGAAGTAGTTCAAAAGATTTTTTTTCTCTGCGTATAGATATACCATGTTCTTGAACATATCTTGAAACCTTTCACTAATTTTTCACTGGTCCTTAAGCCAAGAACTGACACACCTCAATTCCCCACCATTTTCCTAATGGAAGGAGTCCAGAAGTGGGAGTTAAACCTTTCCGTGTTCCTTTGGGTTTTTTACAGTCTTTCATTATCCCAAGGAAATGGAGTACTCCAAGTGAAGAATCAAATCTCAAAGCACTGCATGAGTAAATTAAATCTCTTGTGCACACTAGGGACCTTTTCATCATAGTTTTGTATTTCAGGGGATTTCACAACCTTTACTTGAGGGAAACAAATATTCAAATCCCAGTTAGACCAAAATAGAGGAAATATGCCAGGTTCAATTACCACTGGAGTTATCAGCCTGTGAGATTTTTTCCATTTGTATCTTCACCATCTTTTTCCATTAAGTTCTGCATAAGCTGTTCCTGGGATATGGGAGCACAGAAATGGAGTGACCACTTTGAAACTAATCAGAAGAGAAGATCTGCTAGAAGGCTCAGAAAATGCTGGAGTCCTCAGCAGCATGATTCAGATGAAGTCTAACACTGATGGTTTTTTAAATCTTCATTCCTATGAATGTTATGGATGTGAAAATCCAGCTGCATGTACAGATACATACATAGTCAATCTTTTTGAAGATAGTGAATTTGCAAGAACCATTTCCCCATTTTTTTATTATTATTGTGGATTAAACATATGAAAAGCATAGTTTACTTCTTGGTGTTGAATGTCACTTGCACTCAGACTATAAAAGGAGACAGTTTATTATCCATTAAAAACAAAATCAAATGAGCAGGAAAGACTTTTGAAGTATTTCATATATATAGAAATGCTGCAAGATATGTGGTGACATCCCTGGATATATAACATCTATGGATGATGATGATGATGATGCTGGCTGAAAAACAAATTAGGCAGTATGAACTGTATTTTCTGTAGTTTTTCTGTCATTTGGAGCTGGTGCGATGTAACAGTATTTCACTTACTATGGCACAGACTATGTATTTTCTGGCTATTTGCAGCCCTGTGCAATCTGCTGACTGCATGTGGTATGTGGATAGCTTTGACATTTTCAAATAAGTAGTATTCTAGAATCTGTGTAGCTTCAGGGGCTTCTGACATATTTTATCTATTTCTATGTCCTTGGAGACTGATAGATGTGAATGTGATTAGCTTCCATGCTTATTAGCTCTCATGCTAAACCTGCCCCCAGTCTCTAACATTTTTTGAATACCCTGTCTACAAGATGTTGCAGCCAGCTGTAGTGTATTGTGTCCTTGTTCCTGAGGTAGAGTAATGCTAAGTACTGTAGTACTGGTTATCCCACTTCTTGGTTGTCCTATTTTTTTTCCTACTTTTGCTATCTACTGTATCTTCTTCTGGTAAGTGAAGTGGACTTTGTCTCAAACTCCATCTCTGTACACAAAGAGAAATGCATTGGGGAAAAAAGTTGACAGTTGCTGGAAGTTGCAAAGAATGTTTCTACTCAACCTTTTTTTTTCACCTTTGCTACATATAATGAGACTCAAATTTTACTAAAATAATGTAAGGGTTGAATTAAGTTACTGATATTGCCTGCTTTAAGAGGTAAAAAAGGTTATCTCAGGAAATCAGCTGTGCAGCACAGTGAGAGGGTAGACCCAGTCTCTATTTGTGTAAGAAATGCAAGTCCTGATTCTTCGCACACTTACTGAAGGGCAGGGAGGAAAAGCTCGACTGAAGTCAGTGAAATTGGACCAGTTTAAAAATAACATGAGGTGAGAAAAGAATTAAGCCCCAGGGTGTTTCAAACCTATGTGCTGAATCACTGAATCATACAAAATAGGGCAGGAAGAGCCTCGAGAGGTCATCTAGTCTATCCTGCCTTCCCCAAGGCAGGATCAGCTGTATCTGTGTCATTCTGACAGATGTTTGACTAACCTGTTTTTAAAAACATCCAATAATAGCAATTCCACCACTTCCTCCGGGCAGCCTGTTCCAGAGCTTTGCTGTCCTTACTGTTAGACATCAAGAAAGACTTTCCAGCTTTGCCTGCCCCTGCTGCAGTTCAAGTCCATAGTTACTTCTCTGTTTACCACAGACATGGAGAACAGTTGAGTTTGCAAAAGCCATTTTAAATATATAAGCATTTCACTTCTCAGTAGATTATAAAATAACTCTTTTTTGTTGTTGTTGTTCCAGTCTTAGTAAAGCATTTTGGCTTTTTGAACTTTGTAGGACAGAGATGGAGGACCTCTATGGTATTTTCTCTTCAAAAACAGGAGAAAAATATTACTTCAGACAAATGTTTGATTATGCAAAAATAATGCATTTAAAATGTAGGTTAAGGGTTTATTTCTATTATCAAATTACCTTGATTTACCATCAGGCTTCATGCTAGGGAGTGTTACTCTGCCATCAAAAAAGTGTACATGGTAAAGGCTAGCCCAGCAAAACTGGTAGCAGTCTGTAGTGACCACCTTTGCATTACCAATGACTTCAGGTATGTTTGAAACTCTCTTCAGTTTTTTCAGCATGATTCAGGAAAATGGTCTTGATTCTAAAGCTAAAATAGACCAGCTTAGCCCTGTGCCTTTATCTAATCCTCCTTCCTACTAATTAATGCAATGAAAGTATCATCCAGAAAATTTAGCAGTTTAAACCTGTCACTTGGATTTATTCTGCTTAATGTAAAATTATATTTTGTGGGTTTTTTTTTAAGGAATAGTAAATATTTGAATGTCAAATGGATTGTACTACCAAGGTGTGCCAGTGCAGGCTGTACAGATTGCTTTGTTGGGTCAGTCTAATGTAAGCTAGCATTCAAGGGCCAATATTACCCACTAGGGTTTCTTCATTTTTATTAAAAAAACTGTATCAAGTGCATACTTTTACAAACTGCACATCATTATTATGAAAATAAGCTTACAGCTTGGAAGAGATTTTGTAATTCTCCACTGCTACATTTATTTTGCTCCATGTGCCTTTTTCTTCTTGTTGACCCTAGTGTACAGATCTGTAATGAAAAAAATTGATTGACTGCTGGAGTGGGGGATTGCAGTGTTGTGATTTCACGCTCAGTTGTTGGCTAACCAGGCTCCGTAGTTTTTATTTAGAGAGGCCCAGTTGCAGAAAAGCAAAATGAAGAATTGTGTTAGCCCCAGCTGCCAAGGTTACAGAGCAAGCGGCTTAGAGGGCTCTGGGGTTCCAGGCGAGAGAGGGATTGTCTCTGCCCAGCAGGTAAGGGATAGAGCTAGACAGACGCTGTTGTGCACAAGATGCTGACTGACCCTGGCAATTCATGAATCCAAAAAATTACAACATTCTCTGCTTATCAGTAAATGGAGCAGACACTCAGCTGTGTAATTAACCCTTTAAATGTTATGGAAGTGGTGCAGCCAGTTCCTCTGAAAGATGCATACCCTTTTCTGAAAGCCTCCCTCATAACATCCTGTGTATATCTTGGGTGCTTCAGGTACTGACACACCACAGTCAGTTATATGTAAATACTTAAAGTGTTTCATATACCCATTCTAAGGACTGCTTTTTCCTTGTTCTTACATTTCATGCTTAATTGTTTTTGATATATCTTTCCATTTGGCATCTAAGGTATTATACTAAATTCTCTGAGCTGGTTTAGCAGCTTCCAGTAAAGATCTTGGGATATATGGAAGGAAAGTAGCCCGGATACCCAGATCTTCCATGACTCAGATCTCAGGCAGATCTCTGATTTTAACTGATGGAAACCTGTCCTAAAAAGTCAGCTGTCAAAGTGGCCCGCCAATTCCAAGTTTTCATTTTATCTACTCGTAGGCTTTGTGTGAGGCATCAATTTGTAAGTTGCAGATAGTTTTATATGCTTAAGCTCTTTTATTGTTTTATTAGTCTTCTGTTTTAATAATCTGTTGTTTAATAATTCCCTGTGTGACTAATCCTAGAATTATAAATACAAATTTGGAAGGCAACCCAACCAAACTCTGCCTCTGCATACCACCACAAAAATCATTACAGTTTAAAAAAACAGGAGGAAAACAGCAGAACGCTACTGCAGGAATGCCAAGCAAAGATGAAATAAACAGGTCCATAAAGACAGTTCAAATTTTTCCTTTTTTTCACTTTTTTTCTTTTTCTAATAGTTTTTTCTGACTTTCCACTCTTATTTTTTTTTATTTAATCTCTGTATGACAAAAACCTTATCAATCTGTGCCACTCACTGTCTGTCGTCAGGCAAACCCGTATGTAGTGAGTGCATTTTTCCCCTGACCTGAGTTCATCCCTAAAAAGAATTCCATAAAATTCTTGAAAAGACACTTGCAAGGTTTCGTTGTGCATAGTCCTTCAGTCTGAGCAACAGCTAAACTGTTTACTATGGAACCACTGGGAATATAGGAAAGCGTGGATTTGCTCCTTCCATGTGTCCTTGCTGCATGGAAGGAAATCTGCAGGCACCTGAGCTATGTGTTCAAAGGTACTTTTGAGTGAAAAAGCTCTTCTTGGTGTTTGCTTTGCCCTGTCTCCCCAGGAGGAGTTACTGTCCCCTGATTCTGTGTTCCCTGTGCATCTCCTGTGTGTACCTATGTATTACTAATCACGGCAAACCAAGAATATCCATTAATTTAAGCCATATGCATACACATACATTGTCTTCTTTTTGTGGAATTTGTGGGGTTTGATAATTTTGGCTAAATTTAGTGGCCAGTATAATCAATATCCTTTCCTTCAGGCTGAAGATTAATGTCTTAATTTTTAATACACTCTAATACTATATTTTCTCCCACAACTTCTAACACTTGTTCTGCTTTTACCTTCCATATGTCATTTGGTGTTACCCAGGTGCTATTTTCCTCTAATTTCACTCTATCAAGATGCTGCCTATTTGCCTATTCTGACGTGAAAAAATATGTTTAAGTGCAGGACACTTCCCCCACCTCCCTGGAGTACCTGATCTATCATGTGTTCTTACTTGCTTGTATTTCATTATCACCTACTATACACATTTGCATTTATAAATCATGTGTGAAGCTCATTTGCAAATCTGCAGTCCTTTTTCTTCTGCAATATCCTATACTGTACTTAATATCCTTTAACATAAACTGAGCTACCCTTTTATTGTGGTGCTTAATATCACAGTTATAGGAGATTTCCAGGGTGTGATTTCTTTTTTATTTTGAAGGTATGCAATACTGTGTGAATAATTTAAAGACCATTCTTAGAAAGCTGTAAATAATTGGCCGTATTTTATTGCAGTGCCATATTCTTCTTTTGGAACTAAAGCTACTTTTAAAAGGCATGCATGCATAGCAGAGGTTCTTCTGACCACAGACATTTCCATTTGTTTAATACTCGTGTCGCTTAAAGTCAGCTGAAAGAATTTTAAAGAAATGCTTGGTAAGATTTGCATCATTACTGGAATTTTTCAGGTCAGGTTCAAACCTTTATGCGAAATTTTTTAAGCACTAGAATGTGTTGCTTAACCTATTGGGTAAATAACTATCTAGTTAGCTGAACAGAAACATCAGGCAGTATTGCTATTTCTGATCCTGTGTTGCAGAGCATATTGTTTTCCTTTTAATTAAATTGTTCCATGGTGTTTTACCCTTAAGAATGTGTGCTTGCATTTTATTATCTCTTGTTATTCAAACTTGCATCTCATTTGAAATTTGCAAACCTGGCAGGTTTTTTCCTATCTTTGTTATAAATTATTACTTCATTTCCCATCTCATCTGTTAAGAGTGCAGCCTATTTTTAATGGTGTTTTCTCATGTGTAATGTTTCTCCAGCTCTGGATTCAGTCAACTTTGACTTCATTTCCCCCCACAAACTTGCTGGATCTCCATGATTTTATTACTTTTGATTTACTTTCCTTATGCAGCTTCCATCCCGATTTGCTGTTTTCCTCCTGCTGCCATAGAGCACTTCTGTTAAAAACTCCTCCTTCTGGTTCAAAATAAATGAAAAGGAAGGAAGTAATATGAGATTTATGGAGTGAAAAGTACACTGGTTTGTTTTAGAGGGGGCAAAAGTGTAGTTGGTTCCTGTCAGCAAAGAAAGAAGCTTCTAGCACATAGTAAGTTTTTATTTTATCCACTCTAAAAAGGCTGAGAAATCTGCACAGCTTGTAGCAATCTGTGCAGCTTGTAACCAAACTAGGTACATTGTACTCAGCTTCCTATTAAATAATAATTATTATTATCTGCTTACGGAATGTGTAGAACACTGTCAGCCTCTGCCATTCTGCCATTAAGCTACACATTAAATTGCTTTGATATTTGGATTGTTTGATTCATTCCCCATTTGTCTGGGATGAGAGTGGAAGTTGGTCCTTTTTTTTTTAAAGTCTTTCCCTTCATTCCCATCGTGTATGTTTATGGGATACTTAAAATTAGCCATGGAGAGGCGGAGAGAACAGCTAAACCCAAGTCTCTGGATGGAAGCTTGGGAATTTCAAAAGGAGTCCCTGAGTGCTGTTTCACCCTTCAAATTCTGTTTCCTTATACAAGATAAAAACTGTCTTGTATAAAACTGTCTCAATCCTTTTTACACTCGGGCTTTGCCAGTTTTGAAATCCAGCTGTGAAGTGTACATCTTGAATACATGCCCATGCACATGTACTTTAAATATTCATTCTGAATTTACAGTGGTATGTTTTTACAGCCCCACTGCTGTCCCTCGTGGAAAGACCACCATAGGAGCTAGATGTGAGGGAGAGGGTTAGGGTGAGGGCTGCATATGCCAATATAGCCCTCATTCACCATTGTTCCTGGGGGCTTGAGCTGTCCTGAAGCCCCTCACAGAACCTAAACTTCTCTTCCCTTTACCCTTTAAGAGGGAAACTCACGTGGGTAACAGCAGGCAGGTCGTCTCTTCCACTAAGAGGAGAGTACGTTTTATATCTCCTGGGGCCAGCTTTGCTAAAATTGGTCTCATGAGTAGAGCACAGAGGCAGACATCTCTACAGTGAAAGATTTTACCAACCAGCTAAGAAGTAATGGTAGAGAGAGTTGTCCATCTCCTGTTGAATTCAGAGGAGAAGTCAAACCCACAATGTAGGAGTTCATGCCAAATGTCATCTGCCCATATATTAAGGAGCTGTGCTCCATGGGATCATCTTTTGCAGAGCCTGGGAGGCAGATTGAGTGATAGGGAGGAGGTGAGGAGAAATAATGGCTTTGCAGCTATGTGGACCAACCAGCCATTCTTCATTTCCTACAGGGTGGAAAGCTGAAGGAGGAGACTCTCGTCTCCAGAACAGTGTGGTCCTCAGCTGTGCCAGTTTCTGTGTGTAAGCCTGGCGTGGGGAGTGAGAGCAGACTTTTATCTTTTCTGGTTGTGCATGCTCAGTCCTCTTTCATCTGGGTCACAATTTCGTTACTAGATGCTTTTCTGTTAAAAAATATTTTTGGGGAGGAGTATTTTTCATTGTGTCTTTAAGTGGTGCAGGAATTCAAGACAAAAAGATTTAATAAATCATTATTTTTAGGAGATGATACATCTTCAATCCAAATGCAGGAAAAGGCACACGGTAGAAATATTTATTGTAGCAAATGCATCTAATTTAAAAATGACAAAGTAGTTGGATAAAACCTGTCTGTGTAGAACCAGATTGTAAAGATTAAATATTTAAATGCATACCTCAGGACTGCCAATAAAAATGGCAGTCACATTGCTTATCAGTGTCCTTATCCATTTAAGGAAAACACTTGTATATAGTGTTAAAGTCTGTGAACACTTTATTTAATATTCAGCAAACATTATATGTTGGCAGCAGAAACAACGTATTATAGGCTTGTGGTTTGAATTATGGTTAGAGCGCAACACAGATCTTACAGTCATTTGGCTATGGAGATGGCTCTCAAATGAAAAACAGCACCATTTTTTGACAAATATTATCTGGCACCTTTACATTAACTGTTAACTGAAAACATAAAGTACTTGCTCAGGTGTCAGGTTCACTGAAAAATGTAGACTAACATTATGGATGGTATGATGAGAGGAAATAGATGGGAATTTCAGATTCTTTCTCAAGTATTTTTTTCCTGTTGGGAAGCCCCTGGAATTAAACAGTGGGTTTTTCCTTCATCACTTAATCTCTACTACTGTAACTGTGAGAAGACTGGGTATGATGAGAATTTAACAAGATCTGTCACCCAGAGCTATCTTTAACTCAGAGACTTCCATATATAGGAACATTTGCCTCAACCATTCTCATCCTACTGTCCTCGTAAGTTAGAATATCCATTGGGGTGGGAGGAGAGGAAGTATAGTGGGAGAAAATATGTATAAAAAGCTTCTTTCCCAGCTTTGCCATATAAGTAAAAGAATCAACTTGAACTTTGTATGTTACTTCTAAGTCTTGAATCTATCTCCAAGCTTTGATGTTTCACATTCTTGGGAGCATGGCTATGTGTACAGGCACCTCTGCGGGGTGGTAGTCCTCCAGCATCCCTGGCCAGGGAGATGCTGTGGATGTAGTTTGAGTCTCCCACCTACACTGGAAAGCATCAGCCAGGTTAAATAAATACTGAAAGGATTGCATTACATCTCTGATAATGAAAGGTAATGGTTGGACATCTAAGGAGATTTGTTACACACTAGTGGGCAATGTTTAATTACTATTGACGGACTGTATTTGCTAGTGAACTTAGCAGCTGTCACAAATGATCAGAACAGTTTTCATTGTTTCTGTAGTATTGTGTTTTACTGCAGAAAAATGCAGTTTGTAGGCCACAACTGTTATTGAATCAAACCCCAGGACTACGTATTATTATTATCAAGCAGGTAATGAGCTACAGCTCAAAACACATTGAGGTTAAGGATTAGCATTAAAATGCATACAATTAAACATGAAATTTAACTTAAGGATACCTGTGGATAACTACACAACTTTAAATTCATTTCCTAGGCTTCAGAACTACATTTTTCAAAATGCAGCTGAGTGAGCTCACCAGGCAGGTGGATTACCTGCCTACTCGCTTAGTCTCAGTCTCAGGTTAACTGCCTCCCAAAGTAGAGTTTTCAAGGCTCCCACAAACATGGAAACATTGATATTGGAGCAGACTGAAATGCTGTCCAGATGCATATTTTGTCCCTGACAGTTGCCATTGGGAGGAGTAGGGAGGAGAGCAGAAGATGACACAAATATATAACACTGTTTCCAGTCTGCCTCCCGAAAGTCTTTGGTGTAGAAACTACCAAAGACTGAAACCGGAGTTTTCCAGTAGATCAGGTAACCACTCCCACATCCTTTTCCAAACCAACCTGTTTCTATTTCCTGTCTTCTCCTGACTCACTTAGCACTCTGGGATAAGCTTTTCCCCTGTACTTCCAATTCTGTAGGGAAGAAGCACATGTTTTTGAGAATAAAACCATTTGTGGATAGACTTTTTTCCCCTAAAAGTACTTTGAATAGTAGCATACAACAGAACAAACCCAACAGTACTGAGTGTTCATACCTATCATAGGTATAGGGCATGTCCCAAAAACACATGAAATTTCATGTGAAACAGTGACACGCTTTCACTGCTTTCCTGTAGGATCTGTATAATTACTGTTCTCTGAAGCTTTTTGTTTGTATTAAACAAGAGAAAAGAAGCTCTTCTGGGCACGCTTTCTCCTGTACCAAAAGAAAACAAGCAGAGTCTGTAAAACATGCCAAAACCTTTCTCACCATGGTCCTGGCTGGTGATCCACGGCTGGGGGTGTGAAAAATAAAACAGAGGCAGAACACACTGCAACCTGCCACTGACACATATACAATGAAGAAAACATTTTCATTTAGAAGTCAGACAACTGAACAGAAGTTATTTGATCCATGCTGCTTGAGGGACAATAGGGAAAAGGGTATTTTTGTGATCTCTCTTCAATGATTCCCGTGCAGCTTTGCGGCTGCAGCTCCAGCAGAAACTGGAACTGTAATAACAACATTGCAACAGGCCAGAGTTATGTTGCAAGCATTTTTGGAGTTGTACTTCACATTCACATCCAGTTTGATTGCTTCCAGACCTAAGACATTTAGTTTGTTTAAAAATATAACAATAAAAAAAAACCAAAAGCTTTATCTTGCTGAAGAGAACATGCATGCTGAATAACACGTAGTTATGAATGTGAACTTGCATTCTGTGGACTTCAGTGAAACAGTTCCTTTGTTTTGGAAGTAGCATTCCTATTGCTGTTCATCAGCATTTGTTCTGTAGCAGTGCAAAAAGGACAATGAACCATGCAATGAAATCCTCTTCTCTCCAGGGGCTGAGAGTAAGTACCTTTGTGTAAAACTTGTGTGCAGAGATGCACGCATGCACCAAGAGGGATGGACAGAGCTTTCAGATTTATTCAGCCGTCATATAATCTGTACAAAATGTATGGGTGAAAATGGAAATGCATATGTATACTTGAGGAAAAAAGCTAGTTATACGTTTATGTGATGTGTAAATGTGAAATATTTGATTACATGGTATTTCAGTGCTCTTTTTGCATAATCTACCTCTTTTTGTTATTGTGCCATTTCTGAATTAACAGTATCACCCCTATTTCTGTCAATACCAGCTCTAGCTCTCATCCTGCCACTATCCTGACCAGGCAGTGTGAACTCAAATGTGTGAGAAAATGAAGTAACTCCTAATAATCTAAAGTAGCAATAACTGAAGGGTTTCTAAGGATGGTGACTTGACTTGTGTACGTACTAATACTTCCTGCCCATACAGTTTAAAGCAAATGATGACCCCATTTCAAAGTGTGGAAATTGCACATACCAGTTGCTGGGTTTTGAAAATGTGAAGTGTTTGACCTCAAATCTGAGGTATTTCTGCATACATAAGATTGTCATTGTTGGTCCCAGACTGAAACATTTAGAAGCCATGTCTACGCTGTTATCCTACAGAACAGCTCTGTCACTGCAAGACTCTTTTCCTCACTGACTCTCTCAAGCATGCTGCAGTATTTCTTACCAAAGTAGAAAAGCAGGTAGGGAAACCAGTGAGAAGCAGATGTCAATACAAAGGGAAACAAAAAAAAAGAAGGAAAACATGAAAACTGGGGGGTTGTTATTTTTTAGCAAAACTTCTACATGTGTGCAAATATTATCAAAATCTTTAGAAGGATTATATAATAAAATGTTTACCTTTTCATGTAACCAATATAAGTAGAATTTTTTGCCAAATCCACATCTAATCATCTTGTTACACATTTTAAAGAGCATAATGAACTTTTCAAATCTGTTACAAAGATTAAGATAGCTGTGAAAATACTCTGCTACATGCCTGAATTGTTGCAAATGTTGTAGAGGGAAAGAAAGTCTACAGCTAGAAATCATTTTGTTAATGGCTGTGTTTGCATTTTGAAAGCCTGAGTATGTTTGTCCTGAAGATCTCAGTGGGCCTGGCCTATATGTGCATAAGTATACAATTTAGTTTTATTTATTTTGAAAATGAAACAAGTGCATATATTCCAGGCTCACATGGAGATTACTAATCAGAAATTCTCTCTGCAATTGTAGAAAAGGAATCATGAGAGCTGTGTAAGGAAATAATGTGCCAAGTAATGAAGTCATTATGAGCTAATTGAGAGTTAACTACTTTAAGCTAGCTACTGTTGGCCCTACTCCTCTAACATGGGTTAATAATTATATATGAAATTATGTTACCAGCATAACATAATAATTATAACCAGGACGTTTTTAACATAGAATTATTGAAGTGTTCTCAGTCTTCCAGCTCCGTAGCCTAAAATGGGAGCCCTGCACAGGACTGTGCTCTGAATCATCACTTTGGTTGCTTGTTAAGTGGAGCTTGTAGTGGTGCGTGTTGTTAATTACAGTGTTTCAGATGTAATTATCATGCTTAGGGGATGACTCTCGGGGCCTGCTGGTCTGCATGTATTGATTATGTAGTTGGCTGACCTATCCAGTGGAAAAATTGCTACACCCCGCAGAAAATAAGGGAAATAAAGAGTCATCTCTCGTGTGCCCACTAACATTGCAGAGGAACTGTGGAAGTTGGGAATTCAGGTATGCAGACTTGGGGCTGTCTCCGTGTGTCACTTCTCAGCTCCTGCTGTGCCCTACAAGCTGTAGGAAGCGGATCTCTAACCTGAGAATAATGTGAGAAGAAGGAACTGATAGGAGAAAAATATGTACTGTACTATGGTTTTGCAATAGAGGATGTGGGAGAGAGGATTTCAAAGTGAAACGGGAGACAGAATTTCTCAGAATTCTGGTGAAAAACTTTTTTTTCAGATGTGTTTGTCCTATGACTCTTTCCCCTTCCACTTTCTCTGGAACTTTTCTTTCCCAAGGAAGATCAGTCCTTAGAATTGGAATTTATAAAAAATACAAAACCCGAAAACCTATTCTTACATGAAAATAAGGCAGAATTTGCAGATATTTTTCTTCTTCTCTCCCTCTTCCCCCAGACCAAGACTTAGAAGAGCAGTCACAGGGCTGCAATCCACAGGAAACTTTCCACTTTCACTTCTGCCACCAGCTGTCCTTAATCCTTTTCATATATTCAGACATCTACAGAGATAGTTCACTTAAGATTGAGAAACCATTTGTAAAGCAACTGGTGAAGTGAGATAGGCAGTGCTTGTGAGATCCTTTCTGATCCTAAGAACATTACTTAAGGTAGTGGGTCCGTTGTGGGAGGACAACGTTAGTACTTGGGCAGTAATGGTCACTGTAAAAAGCTGCAGAGTCAGGGGGCTGTACCCAGGTCAGTGGTGGTGAGGCTGAGGAGAGATACTGGCACTGCTGGGAATATTTGCATGCATTTATTCTTCAGTTCAATTTTTCCAACTCTTGCTTGTCCAGTGTGAGGGGAAGCCTTTCCCAGGAAAGCAGGAGGAAACAGTCCAGTGTCAAAGCTTTCTGCTTGAAATAAAACAAAACTGGAGAAACTCAAAGACACAAAACCCCTTACTCTGAGCTCTGGTGGCTCAGAAACCTCTCAGCATCTCAGGTGTATTTGGGCCAGTGGTTAAGATAGGGCTTCAGTGTGGGAAGAGGTGAAGAGGAGGATGGCTGCAAGTGAATGGAAGATGTGTGTGTCCAGGAAGGTTGGGTAATGACTGGGCGAGGGGAGGATTGCAATCTCATGTGAAAATTATCTGCAAATGCATGCGTAAGTGAATGCCAGGCATGAAGGGTTTTGTGAGGAAGAGATTAAAGTTCTTACTGTGCAAGTGGGTGTTGGTATTTATGGTAAGGAGAAAGGGAGGTTTGTAAGTTACTTCTGCTTTAGGTGGCAACTTTTTTTTGACATCTTTGCAGTCTTTGCCAGGGTCAGCAGTTCTTAAAGTGGTCCCCATGCCCCATGCCCCATCCCCTTCGTGGGTGCTTCACGGAACAGGAAAACTTCAGAACTCTTCAGAGGAACTTAGAAGGTCACAGAGTCCTGTTGGTTCAGATATGTGGGAGGCTTTAGTCTAAATCATACCATTTGCATTGTTTCAGCAGCTCCTACTTCACAACCAGCTTGTAATCAAGATGCTTTCTCAGTGTTTCACTGTTTGCACCTACATTTCATATTTTCTATTACTAAAAGTGATGACCAGTAATCGCAAAATTGTGGAAACTATTTTGAAACAGCGCAAAATTGTTACAGCATCATCAACTATTTAACTTTGCAAACAGATATGGTTTGATAAAAACTTGTCTGAATACCTCTATCAGCTTTCAGCTTGCACAAGATTGCCAGAAATACGAGACATCACTTACTGTCTAGTCATCTCATTTGTTACATATTTCAGCCAAAATAAATTCGGTATTGCTGTACCCATTTCCTTCTTTCCTCATGCAAAATGAGCTCTGTATCTTTTTTCTTCTTCTTTTTTTTGGTCAGGGGACATAGTTTCGTTCATCTGGTTGAAGCACCCTAACAATGAGAATTGCAAATATTACAAATATTCAGATTCTGTGGATTGTCTACAACATGACAGATAACAGGATTTGATATCCTGTAGCTGTCCTCTGAAACAGGCAGATTTGGAGGTGATTTGTGTCTGCCCACAAATCAGAACTATGTTTTTGCTACCTATCTACCCTAATTCAGGGTTATCTGAAGATGATAAAGCTCCTGATTTCATAAAAGTGAAGTTTCATGAGGAGATACTAATAAGTATTCTATGGGAAACTATTGACATATGTATACAAGGACAGACATTTATGTATATTAGTGTGTAGGATTCAGGAAATGTGAACATCTGGTTTCTCTTAATAGTCCCTTCTACTATTTAATTAATAAGAATTATTTTGATCTCATTCATGTCTGACCTGAAGAATTCATGAAATGTAGTTCTCTCCCAGTCAACACATCTCCACTGTGTATACATATTCAACACGTCTTTGTGAACTTAGTAAATCCATCTGTTCAAAAGGACAATGTGAAATTCTGTGTTAAACTGTGGTCTGCTACACACATGTCCATTCTCCTTTTATTTTCTTTGAACACAGACCACAGTAAAATGTATTGTATGGCGTACCAGTTTGATATCACTTTGATAGACGTGATGTGACCTTATATACACACTCCAGTGTACTCTAATCCGTGGTCTCCCAGCTCCCACTCTGCAGGGTTTTTGCGATGTTGATGGAACCCTGTGATTTCGCAGAGCAGCTGCGGTGACCCCTTGCCCTACTCACTGCTGCTGACAGCTGCCTACCATGTGTAGAGGAAACCTCACAGACTAAAATCTCCCTCATAAAGCAAAGATCTTTTGATAAACATGCAGGTCTGATCATGCTACTACTTTAAAAATAAATAGTTTAAACCCAGAACTTTTTGTGTGGTGCTGAAAGAGCGGTAGCTAAATATTGAAGGCATTCTGCCTGGTAAAAATAATGGATGTGTGACACAGTGTCTCCTTTTAAAACAAGAACAAGAAAAGTTAAGTATAAGCAATTAAAGGTGTCCTAAGTGTAAATAATCTGCATAAGAAATTAGTTCATCTCTCTGTTAGGGCAGGTTTGACTTGCTAAACACGACTCATCAGGTTCTTCTGGTTTATGTGTAAACGTAGTGTCAGAAAAAACAGAGCTCTCCAATAATTCATGTATCAAATGTGAAAGGCTGATTTCATCTGAATGGTAACTTTTACCCATACACTATGTTTGCTTCTATCAGGATTTTTATTTAGGGAAAAATACAGCAGAATGGAAGCAAAAGTTTGAAATACAATTGGAGAACAAAGTTGAGGTGATTTTTTAGAACATTTTTTTTAAATACTCAAGTTTAAATCATTACTAGGTAAAAGCATGTTGGCATTGTACTTCTTAAGGCATTTTGTTCACATATGGTACCAAGAGTTATATCCTTGCTAATGTTTTCCTGCTGAGCTACTGTCATCTTTTCCTTGCTGTCATAGTATTACATTGATGTACCTTCTCCATTTGAGTAGAGGTCATTATCCCGGTGCCTGGTTGCAGTGCCTCTGCTGAGCAGGTTAACTGCTTGAGGTCTTTTATCTAGACAAATGTTTTACCAGCGCTTTTGCTCCATGAAGACACAAACGGTTCCTCAGAGGTCAAATCCAGACAAATTAGCAATGCTGGGATAGCATGTTCTCTGTATGTTCATGCACTCTTTAAGACCCATAGGAGTAAAGGTACTGGCTTTGTGAAATGAATAAAAATAGTGATTAAAATTTCCTTTATTTTCAAGATTAGCTTCTCACAAGTAAGTACTTCTCTGTTGTCTTCATTTAATATTTGTGTCACTGTAAAACTAGTTTCTCAAAAGAATGCCATTTTACAATGAATTTTGACAGCTATATGGTAATCATAATAGCCAATTCTTACAAAGAAAATGTGTGCATAGTGAGCACAATTCACAGTTTATACATAGGTGATGTGTTAGCTAATTCTGTCAATATTCTCCTTTTAAACAGTGCTTTTGAGACTATAGCTGTTCCCTGGGCAATTTTTGGTAGTTTCTTTCTGTGCATGAGTGATAACCAAGAGGCCAAATAACAAGTGAGAAAATGCCCTAAAGCTTGCTGTGCTGGGCTAAGATTTGACAACATCTCGGTGACAGGAGTGGAGTACCCACTCCACAGGCAGATAATAATGTTAAATGAAACAAGTTGCAAGTGCCTGTTAAAATCCATTTTTAAAGCACCAAAGCTTTCAAGAGATAAGGTAGAAGTTCATGTTAATGTTCACGTGAACAGCTTCATGTTAGCATAATACAGATGTGCATCTTTAACAAAGAGGTGGGAAAAAGAAGAAAACTTTGGTGTTTGGAACTAACTTTCATACTCTGAATTTTATGTTAAAAGGTCTAACTAGTACATATCACTGTTGTCCAGGGATTTAGTAGATTCAGTCAGCCTTGTCTCAGACATGAAAAGATGTGTACGGGAGCTAATCCTATGCATCTCTTCACAGGAATTTGAAGGTATTCCTTGATTTGTGAAATACTATTTGATCTGACCTTGCCGAACAAAAGTGATGAGCACTGTAATTTGTCATACAAAGAAAAGTTTCTCTTCATCTCCTATTCATACAAACCTCAATTTAGGAATGTAGCTGAATGAGTATGTAGCTTTAGGAATATGTTTAAGACCTAGTAAAATTACTGGAGGTGCCAGTGCGCAGAATAGGAATTCTTCTCTCTCAATCTGGACTAAATTTCCTTTAAAATTTAAGACTTTTAAGCTTAGAATGACAGAGGCAGGATCAAGGTCATTTGCCTTCACAGAGATCTAAAAGGTATCAATGCACAGTAGGATTTCAGTATTTATTGCTTTAGCTGCAAGTATTTAATTTATGTTGAAAATACTAATACACAAATTTAACTCTGTAATTCTCATCTCTTCCTGTCTCCCACTGGGAAAACCACACTGACTTCAAACAAGCTCTGTGTGGGTACCCGTTTCTTTGCATGGAGTCCCTTAAAGGGTCAGGGCTACAGTCTTCATATGGTAATAGAAAAATGAAGTTCGGTTTTATCCATGTGTGTACATAAAAGCAGAAACATACATATATCGGGGTATGTCTTCTTGCTTCATAACTTACAACAAAGCACACCTCTGAGCTTTGGAGCCAACACTTACTGGTTGTGGGTGATGACTGTGGCTGCATTAGAAATACATCTGCTGCACAGAGAATTGAGGGAACGTGCTCTTTGTATGAGCAATATACTTTTTGATAGGGTGGTTGGGGTTCTGGACTTTGTTTTCTAAGTCGATCTTCTTTAATAGTACATACAAACAAGATTTTGGAAGACTTTTTGTATATGAAAGCATTCAGAGCCAGAGTGAAAGAGAATTGTTTTTTCAGTCTACGATTTCAGTCTGGCAGAAACTTAGTTCTTTGGTTTCACTTTGGAGTTAAGGGAGCTTTTCAGGTGAATAGGAAGTGATTCAATTAGTGCTTAAATTAATGAGTGATGTCCTTTCACTCTCTGTTGTCTCCACTGAGGATTAGACTCAGTCTGCCAGGAAGGATATGGGGCTCATCTGAACTACAGAGGCCAGAAGGACACAGCAAGAGTATAGACCAGCGGCACTTCTATTTTTTAGTTAGGGCAATTAGTTGTGTTACCTTAATCATGTCCATGTAGCTTGGTTCTTGCAAGGAAATTTTCTGCTTTGGTACTAAAAAAATGATCAAAGACTGTCACTGGAATTTGATTTTTGTTTGTTGCATGAGTTCATTTAGAGTATGCCAGCGGCTGCTGCAGCCAGTGAACCTAAATAAATGTCTTTTGGATATCTATTTAGCAGCAGGCTCCATTTTTTCAGCACCATCTCCGTGTAACCTTTTAATCTAGTTCTTGTCTTTGACTTTTCATATTTTATATATTTAACCCCTTGATGCAGATATTTTGCATTAAGTGCTTTAGAAATCCTGATTTACTGCCTCGAGGGATTAACTAGAATCCCAGTATTCTTGCTTTATCTACATTCATTTATACAGCCCATTTATTTCTAATAAATACATTGGCCAGATCATATTTCTAAGCAAACTCTAAGCCCTGAAAATAAATTTATGCAGTGACATAATGAAAAGAATAAAAACTGTCTTGCATATTACTCTTATTCTTGCTTTAATTTCAGCTTCCAAATGCACAGTGGGTTTATATTCTCCAAGTAAACACCACCTTTGAGGCTCACGCTGCAAAGCTCTAATTTTTAGTTGACTTCTAAAGGGATTTAATCAAACTACAGGATATATGATTCAAAGCAAAAAATGTAATTAAGAAAAATCTTTTTCTGTAGGCAAAGAGCAGCTTGTTTTCATTAATTTTATGAAGAATGTTGTTTTTCTTGGCTGAAAACTTAAACTCATGGGACAAAGGAAGATTTATGGGGTGATCCACAAAATCACACAGGTTTTGTGTTGCAGTGCTGTTTTTGCAGTGACCACTAGAGTCCCTGTAGCTGAAAGTTTATCAGTGTTTCTTTTTATAAATCTCTATTTTCAGAAAGGGCTTTTATTCAGAGATTAGCTTTGAGCTAAATATATGCACACAAAGTCTCAGTGTGTATGTAGTGTGGTAAGCATGTATATTTCAATGTAAACAATTTATAATACTTTAAGAGCTCTTACATTACAAAAAAAATTAAACTGAAGTAAGAATGGCTATTTAGACCTCCCATTCATAGTCTGTGTGTGCTTCTTTGTCATTAGGCTTTATTTATAAGTATGGCAAAGTCTCCAGCAGTTGCTGAAAGACACTAGAATAGAAGATCAGAGACATGATGTCTCTTGCCCTAATCCTTCAAGGTGTCAACACCACTTGTGAGGTGCTTGGGCTGAAGATCTGTGTAGTGTATAAAGTTTTCACTTTTGTGATCATTAAAGTGGTAGGACATATGGAGACAAAGATCAGACTGGGTTCTTTCGAGGCTGTTGACTTACTTCTCCCTTCTGAATTTTGACCCCTTGGATTGGAAGTTCAAATTCAGCTTTAACTTTGACACATGTATTTTTAAACCAAATAATATGTTTATGTAGCCAACTGTATCAAATAAAATACCTTTTGTGTCTTTAAAAATCTCTCTTCAAGAAGACCAGTAGTTCACAAACATTAATGAAACAAATACCTTAACAGAATGCTCTTTCATACCCGATAATGTCAGCAAGAGTGTCTACTTGTTTAATATTGTAGTAAACAGAAAAGTTCATGGTTCAGTGCTTAAGCCTCTGAGCTGTCTCCCCAACTGTTCCTGGCTGCCAATATTTTACTTACTCAACAGGAAACTAATTTAATTAGTACAAAGAACAGGCCAGTACAGATGCCTGTATGAAATTCTTTCAGTTTTTAGAAGGCATATGCTAAACTCCCTACATTAGATGGAAAAACAGAGATAATAAAATTTACACAATGGAATATCTGTTTTTCTGTATTATCAAAGGTTGCTGTCTCAAATTATGTTACTGTGGTCTTGCAACATCAAACCAGACAAAATATTTCAGTTGAAAGATGTAGAAGCTGATAGGAAGTTTGAGCCAGGCTTATGTTTCATATTACGAATCTCTTCATCCTATTTGTGACCAACTGGGAAGATGCATCATTAGTTCTTAGCAACTCCATGTTCTCATAAGGCAGACTTCTAAAGTCTGCTTCCAGAACTTTATTAAAGCAGCAAATTCAGTGGTTTGGAAATACAAAAATTAAGGTTTCAGATCTAATTTCCTCTGCCTGTGGTTTATGCATTCATCTACAATCTTCATTTGTAGGATCATATGCTATTATTTCTTTGAGACCTCAAATCCTTTTTTACAGAATCAGGGATTGCGAACACTGGTAGATAGTTAAATAAGAGCCGCCAAGCGATTTTCTGTTAGAAAATAAAATATAATAGGTAAGTATAACTTCTTTAATGTCACATATGAGCTCTGATAAAACTTTTCTAGCATCATGTAGGAAAGACTCAAATGCAACTTTCTAGGCATTCAGCTACTAAAATTTTCTTACGTTTTCTTGTCTCCTGCTCAACTTACTTGAGACCTTTCAGCTTCCACAATAGGAAGGGTCCTGTTTTCAATAAAACTCTGTCTTACAAAAGCAGTGTTTAGTTTAAGCACTGAAACTGGCAAGGGTCTCATATAGGGCAAGAAAATGCTCACATGTTAAGGACTACCACAGAAGGAGAAGGGACTAGATGCAACAGTCTCTAAATTGGAGTGTCATCAATTTGATAGGTGGACCACTCGGTGGATAAAGAACTGGCTGGATGGCCGCACTCAAAGAGTTGTGGTCAATGGTTGAATGTCTGGTTGGAGATCAGTAACGAGTTGTGTCCCTCAGGGATCAGTGTTGGGACTGGTCTTGTTTAATATCTTTGTCGCTGACATGGACAATGGAATTGAGTGTGCCCTCAGCAAGTTTGCCGATGACACCAAGCTGTGTGGTTCTGTTGATATGCTGGAGGGAAGGAATGCCATTCAGCGGGTGACATACTTGTGAGGTGGGCTGATGCCAACCTCATGAAGTTTAACCACGCCAAGTGCAAGGTCCTACACCTGGGTCGGAGCAATCCCAAGCACAGCTACAGGTTGGGCAAAAAGGAAATTCATGGTAGTCCTGCGGAGAAGGACTTGGGCGTGCTGGTTGATGAGAAAATGAACATGAGCCAGCTTCAGTGTGCACTCACAGCCCTGAAAGCCAACTGTATCCTGGGCTGCATCAAGAGGAGCATGACCAGCAGGTTGAAGGAGCTGATCCTGCCCCTCTACTCTGCTCTTGTGAGACCTCACTTGGAGTATTGTGTGCAGTTCTGGTGTCCTTAACATAAAAAGGACATGGAACTGTTGGAACAAGTCCAGAGGAGGGCCATGAGGATGATCAGGGGACTGGAGCACCTCCCATATGAAGACAGGCTGAGAAAGTTGGGGCTGTTCAGCCTGGAGAAGAGAAGGCTGCATGGAAACCTCATAGCAGCCTTCCAGTATCTGAAAGGGGGCTACAGGGATGCTGGGGAGGGACTATTCATTAGGGACTGTAGTGATAGGACAAGGGGTAACGGGTTGAAACTTAAACAGCAGAGGTTTAGAGTGGATATAAGGAAGAAATTCTTTACTGTGAGGGTGGTGAGGTACTGGAATGGGTTGCCCAGGGAGGCAGTGAATGGTCCATCCCTGGCAGTGTTCAAGACCAGTTTGGATAAAGCCTTGGGTGATATGGTTTAGTGTGAGGTGTCCCTGCCCATGGCAGGGGGGTTGGAACTAGATGATCTTGATGTCCTTTCCAATCCTAACTATTCTATGATTCTATGAACAGAGCACCAGCATTTTAAACTCCTTCAAGAGCTGTGATTTCCTGAATTTTCAGAAACTGAGGAATTGAAAGAAAGAAGTTTCGGTGTATGGAATCATACTGATACCTTCTTTCAGCTTCATCAAGATGTGTTGTCAGTGGTATTCATACCTTTCAACCCACAGTGTGAGGCCAGTGGGTAGCAGTAGGAGGTGATTATTCTCTGTGTCAGCCTGACACAAGAGAAAACATGGTGCACTGTGCAAACAAGCTTACCTGCTGTTTGTTGGACAGGAGATAATGTTGTGTGACCCAGGAATAAAAGGTCCTCCTGCCGCTGCTGAAAAGATGCATAGCCTCCTGGCTGTATGCTCTTTGCTGTCTGCTGTCTGTCTCTCCATGTCTCCTTCTGCCCTATTTCTTCAGTCACATCCCTGTTCCATAGCCTGGTGCTTCAGCTTGTTTCCCCTCTCCTTATCAAAAAGGAGTCAGCCATAGGATTGTACTAAATAGTGCCTGTCCTGAGTACTGGGTGTTTGACTTGAAAGGTGTTTTTTAAACTGCTCTGGTGTTTAACTTCCCCACCCATATTTTCCTCCTCACCCAAAAACAAAATAGTATTTACAAGGATGGGAAAAGGAGTCCAATCCCTCTCCTTATGAAAGTTAAATGTTATGAAAGTTGGGTCTTTCTCTTTCAACATGTTATCCTTCTTGTCTGTTTTGTTTGCCTGCCTGTCTTGGTCAAAGATTGAATGACTGAGAACATGGTAAATCCTGGCTTTCTTTTTTAACCACTATTAATCACTTGACATTGCATTTAGAGCTAGTTTGCACAAGATATGTGAAAAGCAAAGAGCCTCACTCACACGCTGGCTTAACTGCTGGGAACATTTTCCCCTCCCATCTGCTGTGTTCATTATTATTTAAAAGCAAATCAGGAGGCAGAATCGGATTAGCAGAGTGGGTGGCACCAGTGGAAAACAAGCTCTGTGTTGGCAGTCACCCTGCCAAGTTCATGTGAAATTGCCCATTTTAGCTGGCAGCTTCAGCTTAGCTTGGTGTTATGACATATGGGTCTGGAGGGTAAAAATCTATTTCCATATTACAGAAGCTTCTACTGTGTAGCCTTGGTGTCTGTAGCTGTGTCATTGCCTGGCTTCAGCTGGACTCTGCCCTCCTTGTCTGCTCTACCATGCTGGGCTTCTTGGCCATCATCTTGGCTTTTTCCCAAGGTCCCTTTGGCAGTTCTACCTATGTGTCGATGCTCATTTTGCCCCCAACTACTCTATTGCTCCCAGGCCATAACCATGTTGAATATCAAGAACCAAAGTAGGGAAGCTCATAACCTCCTCCCCTGTGGGGCCCTCAGAATCAAAGGACAGAAATCAAGCCCTTGCTTTGACTCTTAAGGGTCAGTAGTTTCTCAAAACAGAAGGGATATGTTTTTTATGTTTGAAAAATAAATAACATAGTGTGTATGATATACATCAACTCTAAACTCGAATCACCTCATAAATAGGCATTTACAAATGAAAAATTAACTTATTTAAATTAATAAAAATCTCCTGTTTCACATACTAATGTTCTGAAATTTTTCAGGATATGATTTCAGTATCCAGTGTTGTCTATTGTACTTCTGCATAAAGGAAGTTTTGATGCCTTGCATTGAAATCCATGTGACAGAGATACCACCAACTTAGTCAATTCTGTAAAATAAGCTCAAAGATATTCCAGAAACCAGACTGCCCCTAAGTCCCTCAGCTGTGATTAGTGAGTTAACAATAACATTTCTTATTTCAGAAATCTCTTTTTCATCCTCAACTTACTATATAAGGAAAATAATTAAAATAACTCTATGCAAAGCCCTTTTTCAAAGCACAATGTATCTCCCTGAGTTTACAGTGCCGTTATTGTCGATTATTACTTGTAGGGATAAAAATGTTCTGAGGAGGGAGAGTTACAGGCTGTTGACATGTCTTTAGACTATTTATTGTAATTGCCAGAATTTCCAGTGCCTTTTTTTATCACTTTAGGGTTTTTAATTTGGGCACACTCTACTGCTAGACCTTACTTTGGAAGCCTTTGTTTGGGAATAGTGAAGGGGGCAGAGAAACCTGCTTGTGAGGTTATATGATCCACTTCCATGCAGAATAGAAAATGGAAAAGTTTATTCCTATTAATCTTTGCTATCATAGTTTGTGTTTGGTAAACAGCCCTTGTTTACTGTAGTTTGACAAAGGTGGACAAAATGTAATGCCATTAAAAAGCCCTGAGCACTTGTAATGAGGGTATCAGTTGCCCCTCAGAAGATGGGAGCTGGTGCTCAAGTCTGGCTCCCTTCCTGTGCCATACGTCTCTGCTCACACTTCAGTGGGGTTTCTTAGGCCTGACATAACTTTTGTTGTCATCTTCCCACTGTTAGTTCAGCAATGAGAGAAGATTAGTTAGTTAGTTAGCTAGTTAGTTAGTTAGATTGATTGATTAGTTAGTTAGATTAATCAGTTCATGTTGAGAGAAGTGCCAGGAAATAGGCAAATATGTCCCAGCCTATTATAAAAATCTAATGCTCTTGAATATGCGTGAATTTATCACCAAATGGCTGCAAAATTGGAACATAATGCACCAGTAAGGAAGTTAGATAATATGACTATTAATATATGAAACCAAAGGCCTACATTTTGGAAGGGTTTCATTCTGTGATGAACTCAATTTATGAAGTCCCTGCTGGGAGTTAAGAGATGTGATCAGTGCTCAGTCTCCAGGGGCAGCGTCTTTGTCACTGCCTGTGTGGAGACTTGAACACATCACTTGAGCACGGAGACACAGCTTAATGCTTTGTTCATTCTGTGTAAGTGAGCCAGTTGTTCTTCATCCATAACTGTTAGCATCCTTCTTACCTAAATTATGTTTGCTTCTGGATCAAAGTGAAACGCACTTTCAGTTTTTGGAAGGTTCTAATAATCTGAGATAATAGGTGGTGTTTATACTCAGAAGCCTGTATTCTAAGGTGAAAAGGGCTAAAGATAATACAGAAAGTCACGCTGTCTGTAGAGAGCAACACGGTGTTCAGGTGTATCTATTTCACCTTCTTTTGATAATTAGACCCAGAGCTTGTCTGTTAGAGAAGTGCTGGGTATTGTTCTGTACTGTTATCTGTTCTGCTCCTTCTTTCTCTCCTTTCCTGTAACAGTTTTCAGCCTTGTATCTTTGATATTTCTCCTGGAGACTAGCTACATGTTACATGACTCATAAAACGAATACAAGCTAATCAGGTGGATTGAACTTCAGCTGCCACAAACAGATGAGGACTTGACTGTAGTGCAGTGCTGTTCAGTAATGTTAGAGAAGTTTCCATTCGAGAAAAGCCATCACAAATTAATTTATGTGCCCACCCAGATTTATTTTAATTAAAATCATCCATGAGTCTTGGCTGTTGCTTTGACTACTAAGTACTTACAAATAAGCTTAATAGACATGTTTGTTTTTTCCGCAGCTGTAAAAATACATATTCTGCTACATGATTGTTTTTTTATCTGATTTATTTAAATAGAGTTAGGCAAAGATGCAGTTTATAGGGAAGGTTAAAGGGTCAACATCCTACTTAATTAACTTATACCCGCTTGGGAAGCAGCCAAGGTAAAAGAATGCAGTGAAAGTAAGCTTCAAATAATATGAAATCTTTGAAAGGACAAACTACCTTTGGTGAAAGGCTTTCCTGTTCTTAACCTTGTGTCATTTAAACTATTTAAATGAGCTATGCAAAACCTTACATTTATAATGGAACTTCAAAAAAAAACAAGATTAAGTATTTCTTGCAGTTACAAGGAAACTGATGCTTATGGCACTGTAAGAAAAGCCTTTACTACTCCATCTTACCATGATCCCTGTCTTTGCATACCACAAAATGCACGGTATGTTGCACCTGATCTGACATCTGCTATTTCCGCCACGCGTATGAAGCCCCTCAAGTGTGTGAGAGCTTTTTAAAAACATTTAAGTCTTTCAAAAAACAATTAGAAAGAGGGGGAAACCTCTATAATAGCTGAGGGAGGCTTGGTTTTCAATGGGTGTGGATGCTGCAGGGTTTCTAAAAGAAGTTGTGTCTGTGACAACAACCTCATGTTGGATTTCTCAAACCAAGCATTACTTTTGAACATCTGAGTCATAGATGTGCAAAAGGTTCTTACCACAGCCAGAGTGGGAACTCTGAGATATAAAATCACTGAGCTGTTTTGTGATCTCTCTATATAGTAAATAGGATATCCTCATTGCTGTAGCAATGCTCTGTAGAGGTGCTAATTCTGGAACATTTTTTCCACTTAATGCCACAGAGACTGCACTCGGGAAATATTTCTGTTTCAGTGCTCCACATGGTTTTGTATATAAAAATGGAACTGAAATGGAACAGGAGAAAAGCAGCTGGTCTGAAGCTGCCAGTAACTATTTCTAATGTGACAGATTCTCAGCAAGAATCTGAAGTGGGAGCTGTATAGGTGAAGGGGCTGCATAGCAGCAGAGCCTTTGGGACTGAGCATGGAGGCAAGCAATATCCCAAAAAGACACTACTGCATTTCCTACATTGGGATTTTTTTTTCTCCCCTGCCTCATTCTAGGCTTAAGAACTGTTGGGCTGGAAAACAATTCAGGTGTGAAAAGGTCAACTCCAAAGACTTCCTGATCTCTGTGTCAGTACCATTGTATGACATTCATGGTGTAGGTGGACACATAGCCTAAGAACTTTGGGCATAATGGTATTTGGAAGTATATTCCAAAATTAAAATGCATCTATTCCTTAAACTTGCCATTAAATCAGTATACTATAATTGTGGGAAAGATCCTTCTGATTCAGCATGTGAGGTCTGTTTTCTGTCTACTTTTATGTGTGCTTAAGGGTTGCAGTGCTATCCTGAAAAATGCATTTTAATTGACATGACCACTTCGTCATGATGCTCAGTCTCTGAAAAGCCACAGCAGCAAACAGAATGTATAGCCAGATGGTGCTTAGCTAGAAGTATCCCTGCTATCCAGAATGCAGCTGCAATTATGTCTTTTCTGTCAAGCTAAAACAAAGGTATTCTTAACTCCACATTCCAGATTAAGAATTCCTTGCTGGTTTGAAAAGTACTCTTTAGAAAAAAACACTACCAAAATAAAAATACAGGTGAGAATTACTTTTTTTTCTTACTTTACTCCTCTCTATTTTTTCTGCCTTCTTCATTAGAACATTCATTCTCTTTTCTCCAAAGAACTAAAAAGTAAACCAATTTAATTCCACAATGCCTACAGGTACTTTCAGGCTATTGCAGTGATTTTGGTAATGATAAACATTCACACTTTGTTTTCTTACTGTTTAGCATTTATCTGTGGGGACTTAAGTACTTTACAGTGTAATGATCCCTTGCAGAGGTATCTTTAAATTCCAAGGAATCTTTGTTCCTGTAAGCCAAAGAGCAAAATGGTCCACACCCATCTCAAGACTATCCCATAGCTACTTTGCACTGATTACACTAGAAGCATTAAATTTGTTCCAAGAGCACTTATCTTCAAGGAGTAACTTAGCTAACAGTAACAATCACATGTATACAAAATGCCTTATTTTTAAGTATACTTGTGGATACTTTAATCTTTGCATGAGGCAGTGCCTAGTTTTGGGGAGGAGGTAAATGCTAATGAGTCATCTGACAGGCATTTAGTCTATCATTTGTCATTTTCTCAGCAGACTTTGATTTGGGGATAAAACCATGACAAGGAAAACCAGGAATAAATTTCCAAGTAAGTTCTCTGCAGTCACTTGTTGTGTTAGGTGTGGCAGAGAGAAGGGAGATGGTCCGGCACATTACCTCGTTTGGTTTTTGGCTGGTCAGTTGTTGTGCTTCAGATAGAAGAAATACACTTAGGTTTGAGTTGATAAGTAAAATAACTGTTAAATAACAGTGACTACTAGTCCAGAGGCTGGCAGTCAGTAAATTTCATTCATGGTGTTTGGATTAGGCCATTGTTGACCTGCTCCCCCTGAACTCCAGGGTTGTATTCTTCATTCACAGCTAAATACTGACCTATAAAGAATCAGATGCTTTTCTATCCCTTCTGAAGTCTCTGAACTATGGTTAAATATGACTTGCAGCTTCACAAACTGTTAAATAGCTCCTTGATACATTGGCAAGTCAACATATTTTTATTGCAAAAAAAAATTAAAATCAACCAAAGAAATTCAAGGAACTTCCAGTCAAAGACATGGGCTCTCAGCCATCTCTTGTTTGCTGCTCCCTTGAAACATGTACAGGAGATTATCCTTATTAGGCAATCTTACGGGTATTCCCAGATCTTTTGAGTATGTTTTTCTTCCTTTTTAATTAGTAGGTCATTATACAACAACTTCTGTCTTCTCCCCTAAGTGGCCAGCTAAGGCAGATTTCACTGTGTTTCTGGATACCTGAAAATAATTAGCCATTTGTGAGCTGGGAGGTGGCTTCAGATCTTAGAAAGTGAAGCTTTGTAATGCACAGGGGAAGTGCTGTTGATGAAAAATAAGTATGTTATTCCATGATTTTGTCTTTGCAGGCAAAAAATAGCATGATAAATTTCTACCTAGCTCTACCTGGCACTCCTTTCTTGCTCCCTCACCAGTTTCCAATCCTGTTAGTTGTGGTGGTGCAACTACTTGCAAGTTACTTGTAAGTAAACTGGATCACTGTGAGGATTTACATTAGAAATAATCCCATTTCTGATACTTCTAGTAGTACAGTGTGCAGGGAGTCCCACAGACAGTTTTATGAAGACAAGTGATAGGGGCATAAGTTGCAGGGTGGGAATAAGGAGTGAGGTTTGCAGGCAGTGGGAATTCCTTAAGCTGGCTCTGTCACAGAGATGAGTAGTGGAAGGGTACCACAGCTCAGATCACTTGCACCCAATTGCATGGAGTTGAATCTCCAGTCCCTTGGCTGTTTGGCTTAGCAAGAGAGTGTGATGGGGAAGAAGAGCTCTTCTGGTGCTCCTTTCTCCAGAGAGGGGTACAAACATGTTAACCAGAGCATTAACAACTGAACATGGTCCATCTCTGGCAGTGTTCAAGGCCTGGCTGGACAGGTCTAGCGGGTCAACCTGGTCTAGTGGGAGGCATCCCTGCGCATGGCAGGAGGGTTGGAACTAGATGATCTTAAGGTCCTTTCCAACCCAAACCATTCCATGATTCTATGATCATCTTCCAACAGATAATTCCTTTTCTGAGTTCTGTTATATGCAAACAACAGATAGGCTCTTCCCCCCCACCTCCCTTCTTTCAGATGTTTTCATTAAGTTATCTACAAATTTTGCTCAGGCATAGTATTTACTTATCTGTTTCAGTGTAAAGAGCTGGTGCTGCAGCTGAGATAAGAATCCCATTGTGTCAAAAGCTGGCAAAAGTCTTAGGTTTAGGTTCTCTCATTATAGATCCAGTAGACAGCAGTTCTCCAGTTCATGTTCAGTCAGTTCCTCTTTGGCAGGCTTTTCTGCAAGTTATCAGGATGAGAAAAGGGCAGTTTAGACACATCACATTAATCAGGGAAAAGGGGAAAAAAACACCAACAAAAAACAAGGAAAAGAGAAGAAAAAAAAGCAAAAAGAAGGGGGAGGGCTTATTTGGGTTTCTTGCATGTTGGAATCTAGAAAATCTTTGAGTTACATCCTTTAGTTTTTCCACTGATAAAATCACAAGTGAAAATTCATGCCTTTATAGGAATTAAATTTCAGAGGAGACAAATCTTTTAAGCTACTAAAATACAAATAACATGCTGAATCCTGAAGCCTTTGGAAAAGGAGAAAACAAAGAAGAGGATATAAGAAGTTGTAAGGATTTGGCTGTTTGTCAGGTTTGAGAAACATGTTCTTGCAAACAAATGGCACTAATATTTTTCTGTTCTTGATATGTACCAAAATCTTCAGCTTGCTTTTCTTGAGTTTTGGTTGGGTTTTTTTTTAATAAGGTTTCTATGGCTTTGCTTGCAAACTACATTGAGCTCAATAACACTTCTATTTTTGTAGTATCTTCGTCTGAAGTATTAGTTTTCCCAGAGCTCGCTCGCAGAGGCCTGTGCTTTATTCTGGAAGACATGTAGTGGATTCAGTCCTGGCCATTTTTCATGTGAAGCCTTATTCAAATGGTAATTGTAAAAAGGCTTTGTAGACTTTGTTCTCAACTCAAAGAGAAAACTTCAGCTGTGGGCAGCTAGGGTAGGAAAGAATTTTTGCTGAAAGACTCAGAGGAAACCAAATTGGAAGTTACTATAGCCACTCAAAAGTTAAAGGCATACCTACAGATCAGCTGTGAAACCAACCGTGTTATCAATTGGAAGTGAATATTAGGAATAAAATATATTATTACAGTGAAGATGAGGACTTGTGTTCCTTTTTTTCCTTTCCACTATGAAGGAATTAATTATAATATTTCGAAGAGGCCTGTGTGCAAAGTATGAACAGTTGGTTAGCAATTATTGATATGCATATATGCTACTTAGCACCTGGTATATAATTTAAGGAAAAGTCTTGGCTCTTCAGAATCATCCTCCCACACTGGACTGTTGGATGCATATTCACAAAGTCCTATGTGATACAGCACTTTCATTTTGGACATTTGTGCATTTTTGTACATAAATATATAATTAGAAAATTCACAGTCCAAGTAAGGACTTCAACAGCTCCAAAAGTTTGCAGCTGTTCTAATATTGCATGTTTGTTAAATTTAACTGTATTTATGTAATTTGACCTATTGGTAGCTCCAGCTAAAACTGGGCACTCATATTGGAAGACACTCTAAACCCAGGGCCTAGGATATAAAACAGAGCTGCTATTACAGACAGAGGTTACAGGAGGAAAAAGTGACTTGACTGAGGTCACATTCAGTAGTGAAGCCAAAATCTTGGTTTCTGCTTTACAGCTCCATATCCACTGTGCCATAGACCTCTCACCTTTAAAAGGTTATTTCACTTATTTAATGTATGTGTACTCATAAAATCATTTAGTTTATAACTGTGTTAGTAATTTACCTTTTTATTTTCTGACTAGTTTACAGTCCTTTTCTAGCACCCATTTCTTTTAGGGTCATCTCCTTGCACACACCCCCCAGGAAACTGCAGTCACCTCCCATAAGCAGATCCCTTTATTTGGAGTTGCGGTGCTCTGCTCAGAGGCAAAGTCCATCTGTGAAAAATCCTTTGTGGGAAGAGGAATTCTTCAAACAGGAACATGTCCATATGTTGTCTGTATTCTGGTTCATATGTTAGAACTGTGGAGAATATACAGCAGTTCTCATCACTGAAGATAGAGTCTGGCAAATCTAAGTGTGTATATAAGAATACCAACACAGTAACTAAGACACACGGTAAAAGAGCAGGAAAAAAAAATCAATAAATCCTTTGATACTAATTTGTCAAATGTGGTTTACTTTTAATGACTGACAGTAGTTGTCATTATAATGTGTAAGTATACCGTGTAGTGCTGCATCTGTGAAAGACTAACAGCCAACCATTGCCAAGATAATACAGAGGCATCATTTAAACATTAAATGAGATTAAATATTGCTGAAGAAATGTAAAGTGAATTGGAAAAGATGTGGTCCCTGTGAGGGGAGCAATGTGAGGATGTTTTCTTTTTATTAAGTTATGCCCCATCCTAGGAAGAAGATTGGAAGTTGCATTCATAGTATAGTTGTAAAAGAGGTTGCATCTGATGTTTTGGTCATGCAGGTATCTTGCATGTGCATTGCTAAGGCTCCTTTAATTCTTTAGTCACAGCAGTGCAGGATACTGAGCTTACACTATAAACTGACCATGTCAGCACAGGCATTGACACACACTGAAATTAAATTGTAATAATTCAGCTTTATTCGATTCCTGAAAGCTGCTTTGTAGACACATCACAGGCAAGCAGGTATTTTGTTTCAGTGCTGTATTAGAAGAAGTGATGCAAATCCACCATTTTCCTGTGTGTTACAAGGTGTTTGAGTTCAGGAATCACATAGCAGCCTATAGCAGAAAATATTTTCTTCAAACCTTCCTCAGTCTGTAAAAACTAAAAATCATAGTTTTTCTAGTGTCTTTTTTTTCCCAAATAAATTTTTAATGGCAGCCTTAAGTCTTGCCTCTCCTGTGTATTTTGGGGCATGGATAACTAGACAAAAATAAAGCCCAGCAGAAAGCAATTTTAGTAATCTTATATTTAGCCTTAGCGAACAGTATTCCTCAGAAACCACAAACAAGGTATAGTCCATCGAAGAAAAGCTTTCAACAAAGTTAGGCTGTATACTGAAATAATCTTTGAACTAACACCTCTGAAGATGTGCAGAGCAACTTTACAGGCAGCAGTCTACTGAGCCTTGTCCATGGGGTAATGCAGAGCCTGAGCTAACAGTACTGCAGATCATTTATTTTTCATATATTAGAACAATTGCATTTCTTTTAAATCTCACAGAACTAAAACTTCTCTGCAAAAGAGAGCACTCTATGCAGTGTGACAGTTGCATATTTTAAAGCATATGTATATAGAAACTTCTTTATCTACCTATGCTTTCCGGACATATTCAGGCTCATATGAACACATTATTTGTATGTTTCATTTGTGCACATATACTGTAGACACAGATAGATACAAAATGAGATGTGTATGCATAATAAATATATATATATATTTAAGGGGGAAAAGAATTTATAGGAGGCTGGCCAGATTTAATTTGTCTGCTTGTATTTAGCACTTAAGGGCTTATATACTCAGTTTGCTCAAAAGAGTGAAGAAGTACTCCTTGCTTATGCCTCAAATCAGAAATGCATGAAGTGCAGCTGCAGAGATAATACATTCTCCCCAAAGGCTTTGGCTGAGCAAATTAGGTGTCAATGGGGTGCCTGCGCAGGCAGTACTCTCTCTAATTAGTCTCTTGAGCCTAGTTGGTGGCAGGTATAAGATGATCTAATCAATTGGTCTGTGTCTGATGGTACATGTAAAAATCCTAGCAGGCAGAGCTGTCTCCCACAGGTCACTCACCTGCACAGCGGGAACGCTCATTTTCATTTTTCATCTCTCCCAGCACATGATGCTGACAGTTGGTTTTAAGAAAATTGAATCCAAAAAATATCTGGTTCATAGGGCATGTAGGTCAAAATAAAGTTGCATTATGGGTATTGGTGATCCAATTAATTAATATTTATAGCAAGGAGTTGCATGTAGATATTATCTGAGTGCAAATAGTATCAATAATATTTGGTTGGCTTTCTAAAATGGCTTCTCTAACACAGATAGGAATAAAAGGTGTGGAAAAATCACCTGTTAATAGTACACTTTTTTAGAGAAAGAATAAACAGCATGTGGTGTGTGTATGTGTGGTGGAGGGAGAAGCAGAACGAATACATTGGTGATGATCTTAAATACCCCCATGTTTCAGCTCAGAGAGAATACAGTATCTCCAGTTGTCAGCTCATATTTTCACTGTAAATCTGGCATTGTAGAATGAATACTCTTCCAATAATGCTAAATCAGCTGCCACATAAATAGACCTGCACTCTGAGTGTGCTTTGCATGCTAAGGACTCTGCAGGAGCACAGCTCCACCCCATGCAATAATTTACACAAAAATTAAAAGCACCTAGGGAAGGATGCTGATGCTGCCAAAAGGAGCACATATTGAATTGGTGAGCTGCATTTTTACAGGAAATTACATTCTTCTATTAATTAAAATAAAAATATTTGGGATTTAGTCATCCTCCTCTGCCTCGTGTCTTGAGAGCATGATTAATGTTTAAATTACAAGCTTCAATATCCCTTCCTAGCACCACTGTTACATCAAGAGCTACTGCATTCTGAAGTTGGTGTCTGCCATTTTTAAGGTGGGTTCACACCTTATTTTATCCCACTTGGGATCTGGGACAAACAGGATGTATGCAACAGATGGTTTTTCTAGATAACAGACATACAATTGAGTTACTTGATTTAGGCCACTTGATATTACAAGCACATCATTAACTTGCTTGTAATCTACCAGGTTTAGTAGAGATGTCATGAAAACAAAAGTACCTGGACCTGTGGTTAAAAAGTACAAGTTCATTTTTAAAGCAGTCTGTTACATTTCAGATCTTGTTGTTGTTTTTTGTTTGTTTGGGTTGTTTAAGGAGATCTGAAAGAACCCCATTTTGCTCTTGGGAAATCACAAGTTGTAAATATTCCATTTAACAATTTATGCTTTTATAAGCAAAGCTGTGACCAGAAGCCATAAACACAATCTGCCAAGTCACCAGGCAGGACTTGGCTTTGTATGATCAGGAAAATGTATTAGCAAGGATATTTCTAAAGTATATCTTAAAAAACGCAAACATAGAATACTAAGCCATCTGGGAATAGAATGGCAGCACTGTGTGGAGGGCCCTGCCTCGGGTCTTGGTTGTGTGAACAACTGACGTTTCAGTTCAAGAGCCTCACTGAAGAAACAATGTTTTTTTAATAACAAGATTGGTTCACAGCAGTCTAAAATTTCATGTTTGCTTTATTGTGGATTTTCTGCTGTGGACAAAGAGACACTCTCCTCTTCCTCCAGTCAAGGGAAGCTGTCTATTTGATGTGAGTCTCATCCGAAACAAAAGCAAAGAGAAGATCTCCTGTCCCACAGTGATTACTGCACTCCTCTGAGAAGTGGCATATCGGTATTCAGTTTCTTCCTGTGTCTCAGGATAGGTAGACCGCTGTTCCCCATCACTCCATGAGGGCATTCTGAGGCCAAAGTTGGGGGTTTCACCTGTTGACTCCACTTTGAATCAACAAACGTTCAGTGAATGTCACTGGGAAATTGTAGCACAGCCCTGGGAGAAGTGTGATGCTCACCACCCTTAGAAAGTGTCCTGAGGTCTGCTGATAGAAAGGAAAGGTTCTGTGTAATGTAACTGCAGTTTTTCTCAAATTGGAGCAATCTGGTAACTCCTGCAAAACCCCCCTCCAGAGGCTTTTCTGTAAAAGGTCATTTTGTTATCCATCTTAGATTTCCCTGCTGCAGCTCTAAAAAGATTGTCCCTAAAAAAGTACTTTTGAATGAAGGGAAATGTGGAATTTGGGGAATATTGTGTTTCACCACTGAGCAGTTGTGAATCTCTTGTGTGTTCAAAGCACTGCTTTTCTTTTTAAGCTCTTGAAGGGAAAACTAATTGGACCTACTCTAATGTATTCATAAAATGGTTTGGGTTGGAAGAGACCTTAAAAGATCATATGGCTCTAACCCCCTGCCTTGGGCAGGAACACCTTCTACTTCACCAGGTTGCTCAAAGGCCCGTCCAGCCTATCCTTGAACACTTCAGGGATGGGGCATCCACAGCTTCTCTGAGCAACTTATTCCAGTGTCTCATCACCCTCATAGTGAAGAACTTCTTCCTAATACACCTTGAAACAAGTTTTACTGGCACTTCAGCCAATCTCCCGGACCCTGAGGAAAGTGGAACTTTCATGTGGAATAGTCAACACAAACTCCAGAGCAGTTTAGGAAACAACCCAAGCAGGACTCAATACATGGTAGACCAAGCTCCAGGACAGCTCAAGATACTGACACGTGTTGTTAAGAACAGGCTTTTGTTTATCCATTTCAGGTATTCTGGTGCTTAAAGGGCAGAAGAAGAGCTCTCAAGAACCATGACAGGAACCCTGAAAATTACAAAAGTTAGATTTTGTGTTGAGATTAGGCTATTTTGATGAAAGCCACAACTAAAATGTTACATTTGAAACTGCAGTTCAAAACTCATGCCTTGTTTTATTCCTGCTTTTGAAATGAGGGCTAGACTAGATTCATGGCACCTGCATCCAGGTTGATCTAAATAGTTTTAGGACATGCTAATACAAACCAGTTCCATGCTCAATGAATATTTTGGCATTCTTAAGTGCTAAAATTCCTCCATATTTGACTGTTTCTCTGCAACTGCATTTAAAACATGTAGCAGGTCTGTAGTTAAAATCCTTGGTCTTGAAAAACTTTGTAAAACAAATAGATTTTGAACTTCAGAAAAGTACAGAATTCTCAGCAAGTCTCACTTTATTACTTGGCATAGAATTCTACTTGGTATTAAGAGTTACATATGTTAATTGTAAAATCCTTCCAATGGCTCCAGTCCATCTAGCCTTCATTTAGCCTTCATCTGGCTCTTCTTGCAGTTGTTGAATGCTTTTTTTTAAAGCAACACTTCCCACACTCTCAGCCTGCCTTCTGTTTTGTGTAAATCTCATCACAGTACCTCCTTGCAAGTCCAGTTGCTGCTTTGAGCCTATACATACAGGAAATCAGCAGTAAAGTGAAAGACAGTGTAAAGGAAGCTATTGATATAGTGGTTATTTTTAGTATATGAAAGGAGAGGCTTTAGTTATCTGCCTATTAATAGAAAAACACCAAAATAAAGGTGAATATGTTTAAACTCAGCAAACCAAGGAGCCCCATAACCTGTCTGCAGTAATGTTTGCCATGTACCCCAAGGTATCTCAAATAACTCTTGGGAAGCAAACCTGAGGAAACCATGAGGAAACATGAACTAGTTGCAAGCATTGCTGTGAAGGTGATCATGAGGGACTCCATGACAAGGGGGCAAAAAACACTTACAAATCGCTGAGGCTGTGCCAACATGTAGCAACCTTCCTTTGCATTCATGAGGTGTTACCACCTTGAGAAGAGCCAGTTGTCTATTTATGACTGCCTATAATTTCCATGGAGAATGTGAGTGCTGATGGCTTCTTCGAAGATTAGCACTTGGAGCAGAGATACATGAATATGGATTCATATATTATCTCACTTAGGCAATCATCCTGAAAACACTGGTGGTTTAAGTTAATTTTCTTGAGGTACCAGCTTTAAAGTGCTCTAGAAGTCTGTCCTTTGCTCTGAGTTGGTGTCTTCATAACCAGGTTTGGACTAACATATATTTTACCAAGTAAAAAATCATTAAGGAATGTAATTTGTGAGGCTTATTATAATTTATATTGTTTCCTTACAGGATTAAATTTACCAGTTTGGAGGAGGGAAACAAAAACCTAATGAGGAGGCCAACACCAGGAAGGAACCATGGCCTGTTTCCTTTCTTTCTCTATGGTGGATTTCATTCAAAAGAAAATTGAAGCTGGCAAGACCTTGGTTTTTTCCCTGCAATTTATTTAAAACCTTGCACGCATTTGGATACCTTGTGATTTCAAAGAACTATGTGAAGATTCAGCTTTTGCTTACTGATACATGGCATGTACTCTTTCAGTCTTTTGTGTTTGATTTTGTTTGATTTTCCACTGCAGCTCTGCATCTTTGTAAGGATTTTTATGCTTTCACCAGCAATGTCTTAAATACATTAAGACAACACATTTGGTGTTCACACTTCCTCAGTAATGACTGTACAAGAAAAGCCAGTGGTGGCATAAAGGACTGTGTGTTTTCTTTGGGAGTTGCAACCAATGGGAAGACTATTTCTGCCAGAGCAAGCCCAACTTGTCTGATCAGCTGACAATTACAGCACTTTGCGACTGTTCCTGAAGTGTTGTTGGGTTATTTCTTTTTTCATTATCTCCTCAGACCATTCATATCCATTTAAAAAACATGGCAATAATTGCATGTTTACTGCAGTACTCTGAATTTGGTTACTCTGCTTAGGCTATGTAGCATGCCAGTTTTCAAAATAGGCCTGTGAGAAGGACAAAGCAAAAATGATGACATGTACGCAGCTGACAGATATACAATGAACTCTTAATGATTTTATTTCCTTCAAGAATATTTCTTTCTTTTATGGGTCTTGGCTAACATCTCTGTGTTTTTCCTCACACTGTTTACCTTTTGGAATGTTTTCTTGAAAGCGGAGATGATGAAACTGTTCTGTTTAATTCAAGGCAGATACTAAGGTACAGAAAGACTTTTGTTGAATGAGCCATTAAATCTAGCTGTGTTACTTTGCCACATGCAAAGCAAAATGGAGGATTTTCCTTTCCCAAACTGTTTGCTGTTCCACACCAAAGCACTGTTCAAGTTATTTTCCATAGGTATTCTGAGATGATTGGAAGGCAGTACCAGCTACTGTTGTTAGATAGCTTTTCTGAATGAATCATTCAAATGCAAACTTTGCAAGAAATATAAGTTGTGTGATTTTAGAAAAGGAAGCCCCTGCTACAGTTTGGCTGGGGAGAACATTGTGTTCAGGGGTGTGATAAAATTGCCCTGACCATGTACAATGCTTTGCATTCAGAGAGGGCAGGGTATGGTGCAAAACCCACTGTTGAATTATAGTCCTGCTTGGACAGAAACGCTTGCTAGGCAATATTATTCTACACATAAATTTGACATCCTTTGCTTGCTGGATGCATTGAATTACATTTTTAAGAAGTGTGGTAACACTTTGGTTAGCTTTCAGTGTTTAAAATGAAGGGGAAAGGATTTGTGCTACTGCCATCTTATTAAACTCCAGCAGTGTTTAATAAGAAAAAAAACACCCAATAAGGCAAATCCTTGAATGCACAAGTAGCTTCCAAAAGGCCTCTTAATGAACTAGGATACAAGGCTACACTTTCAAAGACCTGAACCATGGAAATATGCTCAATACTTGCACAGCCATTGAAAGACAGTTTTCCCCAATGACATCTCTGTTTCAGGATCTGGTAAAAGCCATCTGAAAGCCACTTTCAGTCACAGTCCTGTTTAGAACTTACTGCAGTTCTTCCCCTGTGTTTATGAGGGGGAAAAAGTGACCACTGAACTCTTGAATTTATCACACACTGAAACTGCCTTAGACGTGGTTTGTTTGGGTTTCATGTTTCTTTTTTTTGTAAGAGAAAAGTCTTTTATACATTATCTTTGCTACTTAAATCGTGTGCAGTTTGATGATTAAAATTAGCTATTTTTAGAAAAAAAATCTTGCAAAAACCTGAAGAATTTTTGAAAATGTAACAAAGATTACAATTAAGAATATAAAGGTAGTTTCATAGATGCTTCTACTTTGCAGCTTAAATTGTGAGGCAAAGAACTGCGCTGCTCAACTAAACATCTGAAGGTTTAATATAGAGAGTAATTCCCCAACTGCTCCCACGAGGCTAGCACATTACTATCCATAGTGACTCATGTACAGTGTTTGCCTAAGGTATGTATGTGTGTGTGTATGTATGTGTATGCACACATGCATGTGAGATTATCTTCTCTGCCCCATTCCCACTTCTATGCAACCACAGAAATAGTTGGTCCAAAAACTCTTCAAACTCAGTTGCTTAAAAAAAGTGTATAAATATGTACGTTCCTAAATAGTAACTTGATTCTCAGCAGTAGTGAGGTTATCTCAGCTATCATTCAGTTAAGGAGTGACCAGGATCTCCTTTTTATAAACCTTGTTCACAGGCATCCTGACTGCTTGCGGTGTGCTTGTGGGTTTGCTGCTCTCCCATGGAGGCTCTGGCCCCTGGGGATGTTCTCCTGGCTCCAAGGGGACCCAGGTTCAGCAAGCTGGTGCCATTCACATGAGCACTGCAAATTGTTCTGGAACATCAACTCTGCTGGGAAATATCAAGGTTTTTTGAGAAAGTAGAAGGCCCTTTGTCCAGGGAACTGACAGTACAGCCTTATTTCCCTCTTCCTCCTGTCAGCAGAGCCCTTACCTGCATGGTTAGCCTGATTGAAACCCATCAGTTAGGACCCCCTGACAGGTAGCACACCATCTCCAGCTCTTGCACAAAGTGGGGTTTTCACCATAGCTCTTCTCAGTGTTGCAGAATGGACTGTTTAAACTCCATCAATGCTCTTGAGACATCTTCAGAAAATATCAGTAGTGTTACCCTCTTTTTCTCTCATCCTTCCGAAATCAGGGGAGAGCAGCCACAGGGCTGCAAGTGTAGTAGGAGATGAAAGTGGGAAGGCATGTTCAAACACTGCATAAGCCCTAATATTAAGTGAATGGGGAAGGGAAGATGGTGATAGAGATGGTCTGCATGACATAGAGATTCCTTGCAAGGTCATATTCACAGAACCTGACTTAACAAGTCAACCAGTTGGAGATGGCTTAGTCCTCTCTCCTGCTGGGTTCAGACCAGCTTTAATCCACGCCCAGCAGGCACCACACCAGTCAGGGCACTCAAATAATGCCAACATGTTACTGTATGGTATCCTGGATAGGTTGGGTCCTTCTCACTACTGTTTTCAATCAGAACCATTGTTTAGGGCAAGTTGTCAGTACATGCAACACTGAAGATTCAATCTGCAGCAGACAGAGGCACTGGGGTTCTGCACTTCAGACTGCTGATTACAGAAGGTAGGATGAAAATTCCCTGTGGGCCAGTAAGTGATTATGGGCCTTGTGTGCTCTGGGTCAATGCACACAACTGACTGTGTAGTCAATGCTCTGATATGCTCATATACAAAATATTCATATGTGAATATTATTGGGTTTGTAATCTTTGTTATATAAAACATTTAGGCTGTACAGACTGGGGAGCAAAATGCAGACACCCCATATAAACAGTTATGTTGCATTACTGAGCATAACATTACTCTCCCCTACCAGCATTTAGGTGGAGTGACTGTATGCTACTGCCTTGCATTTTTTCACATAAGCAAAAAATCTAAAAGTAAAGGATGCACTAATAACTCCCATCCCCCAAAATGCATTTCAATGGTGCTGCATACAAAATCCCTGCTTGCCAGCTTCCACATGGATTTTTGTATGGTGCACTAAGAGGTATTCTTTTTTAACAAATAAAAAGGGGAGAGCTGGTACGTGAAAACAATGTTAATGTAATTAAACATATATATATATATACTTCAGAAGAACAGCATAGTAAGCAGTACAGTAAAATAAGTGTCGCATTATTTGTTACACCTTGTAATTTGTCTGTATTATGAAAGATGTAATGGTTTGTCAGCTGTAACTGTTGTTTTCTTGTAACATCATATTGAATAAAGTGTAGCAGAATCTCTTTTCTCCTGCATATATATGATGTACACCTGACCCAGGGAATAAAGCCTTTCTGTTACTTTTTGTTCTCCGAAAAAGGAACACATAAATGGTTGCAAACAACAGACTTTTAAGGAATGGAAAGTACTTAGAAGCAGGCAGGCGCTAGACAGTAATGAGTTGAAAAGATTAGGCACTGATTCAGTCATACACATGAGCTTAATCAGAACTACAAGGCAGTGCTGACTACATAGGGCAAGGTTCTTCCCATTTCTGTCTGTAATAGTTAGAAAGTTAATTATTTGGTGTCTCTTTCCATTTTGTTATGTGTGGCAAGGGACCTATTTACGCTACACTGGGATTTAACTGAAGTAGCAGAAGGGCCAGTTTTCTGGGGAAATAAAAGATCTGATTTAAATCTGTCATAATGTGGAGAATAAATACAGGCTTAATGCAACTTCTCTTGAATTAAAAACCTGATAACTCTGCTAGAAAATCAGGCAAAACATACGATAGGCATTTTTCACAACTTTGATATGGGAGTGTGATTTACATCTGTCCATACTAGGTTATTTATCTCAATCTGTGAGTATGTGGTGCTATTCTTCACCTGCTCATTTCTTTGCACATTACAGCATTAGACACACAAATGCTCACTCACGCTGAATATAATCAATATGTGCCTTCAGTATTTTCTCCTCCTTTCCATTACTTCTAGCTTTTTGGTACTGACATCTTGCTAGAATGTATTTTTAGACAATGAAAGTTAAATCAGTTGCACAATTACACAGACTTAGTTCGAATATTTGGTTGAAATGTCAGAATATGCTGTTTCAGCAAATGCAGGAGTTTATGGAGGTCTGACAGTTTTGACATCATTTTGGTCTGGGATAGGGGATGGCTGTAGAGCAAGTGCTTGTACTCTCTAGCCCGATGGGGAAGCCACTGTCCTAGAACATGGATAATGGAGGACTGAAATTCTAGTCTTGGCTCCAGCTGATCAGGAGTAAATGAAGATAAAATAGTTTTCCTTTTACCTACGACAATATAGGCTAGACTGTGGGCCTTCAGTGTCCCAGGTTTTATCTCGTAGAATAATGTTCCTGCCCAGTTCTGATGGCAAATCTCCAGGAGAAGAATCTCTGCTTTTTACCTGGAAAGTTATCGCAAAATGACATCAGCTGCACCCAGAGGGCACTGCACAAATACAAACCAAGAAAACACATGTATGTTCATCTGTTTCTATTTTAGCTGTGGTTCTCACTGGCTAAGCCAAATTTATGAAGGTGTTGTCTCCTCATAGTCTAGATGAATAATTTGCGCTTTCAGCTAAGTATCTGATCTGTTCAGTGTTCCTGACTCACTACCTGTGTGGCAACTTTAACCTACAGATCTCTCAGATACAAATGAGAACCAAGAATTATTACCTAAAAAGGTCTGCATGTTTGAGCACTGGGTACCAGGAAGCACATTCAGAGTGAGCTTTTAATTATGTAGTATAATCCTTAAAGCTGTCTCCTGACCCCCTTGGCTGCACTCCTACCCTGTTTAGCCCCAAGGTTTTCTTCCTAAACCAGCCTGGCTGCTACAGCAAAGCAAGAGATGCACATGAGTAGAATAGCAGCCACCCCTCCCCCGAGAAAAGAAAAACTGGAGGGAAAGTGTTGGAGCAACCTCTTGTCACTAGGTTAACACATACGGTTTCTCAATAATGCCTCTCCTTGTAAACCTTTGCAAAGTAAACCCTACAGCAGCAGAAGGGCTTGCTGCTACCAGTGGGGGGTGGTGTTATAGACATTAGATTTGAGAAGCTTATAGCACATGGGTAAGGATAAAGGGATACAAATCAGAGGAAAAAACCCTGAAGAGATTAAAAAAAAAAAAAAAAAAAAAACATCCAGGGCCAAGTATTTACTGTTCGCTCCCCTTGAGAGTGGTGTTCTATATTGTCTGCAGTGAGTCATGCTGAGAGGGAGCCAGGCACAATAATAGCTGAGAGCAGTCCTGCAGCCCCTTCGTTATTGCCTGTGCCGGCTGATACTGAGTTGAGTTGGACAAAATAAAGTGATTCCAAAAATGTTCTTGGTTCTTTTTTTTTCTTTCATCCTGTTTCCCAAAGGGCCCAGTAGTGATTGCTGGGGCTGTACTACCTAAACTAAAATCAAACATGTTTTGAAAATAATTTTCCAAGGACCAATATGGCAATTCACAGAAAAGATGTAAGAGCTTTAAGTGCTATACAGCAAGATACTGCAGTGCTACATACCCTAGTAAAGGCTCAAAGCCTAAGGAGATTTATGGTATCATAGGAACATGTCAATTTCACCTTTCAACAGGAATTAGGACTACGCCATAGGTTTCAAAAGGGGAGGTGTTCATCTGACAATACAGCTTATTACAATAGTTTGCCCCCAGCTTTCACCTGAGGAGCTCAGAGATATTCCTGCATTAATGAAATGAGCTGTACACACAGCCCTGGCATATACCAGATAGATGTAAGATCCATATTTTGTAGAACAAAAAATGAAACCCCAACGCACCCCAAAAACCAAGGCACAGAGTCAGTTCTCTATTTGCAAAGCTTTGCTATGAGCACAAGCACCCAGCTGAGTATATCACTTGGTGTTTGGTAAAGACTGAGCATTCAAGGTACTTTTTTAGAGCAGTTTATCACAACAACAACAGTGTCATTTCTGTGTTGAAAACAAGTCACATTTCACTGTATAGATAGATGGAAAGATATAAATGTATTACATGATAAAGTGCTGTGGTTCAGTAGGACTGCAAAGACTTGTTCATTGACCAGATGCCCAGCATTATGTCAGTGTGGAACAGGTAGAATTGCATGTAGTTGGCTTTGCTGAGAAATACTGTACACATAAACTGCCACTTGGCTGCATCAAGAGACACATATATAACAGTCAGATTCTTCAGAGACCATCTCAAATGTTCTATAATCCCCCCCTTTTTCTTTTCCTCACAACATACAATACAGACAGCAAAGCAGAAGTGATTTCCTGCTTGGGAGGTAGTACCCTACAAAAATAGCCTTTTTCATATAGGTGGTTAACATTTTATAGATACTTCTCTCCCAGCATGCTGTTCTGGCCCATTACACGTAATAAATGCAAACCACTACAGCCCTAACATGCCCTTTTCACGTATATTGCTGGCTGCTACAAGTGCTCATCTATCTACTGAGCACTCAGAAAGCAGCCCAGCACAGGGTATTTTGGAACACAACTACATCTTTGGTGGCGATGTGAACCATGGAAGAGCTGCACTTCTGGTCTCCCACACCCACTAAGTGCTCTTCAGAAACGCCTGTTTACATCTGGGCAGTGTTCGTGTTTTCACTGCCGGCTGTTTAGCTTGCACTCATGCATGTTGAGTGACTAACCTGGAATAGCAGGAACCTGTAATTCTGGGAGCAGCTCCATTAGTGGTCAGAGGTACCCTGCTCTTCTGCCAGTCCAGAGACAGCAGCAAGTGAGCTCTGTTTGGACGAGTGAGGTTTGGCTGCTCCGTAGCTCCAGCTGCTGTTGGAGCATCAGGACTAGAGATGGAGAAAGCAGGAGAAAGGCACAAGACAGAGATATGTGTGCGGTCTGAGGGCAAGGCCATGAACCTGTTCCGTTGTTTTAGAAATCTCCCCTATGTTCACCCTACTGCTAGCTGGGCCTTTCATTTATAACCCCACACAATCAGAAAGGGACAGTTAGATGTCCTCTCAAACCCTTTCCCCAAGCAGTTGTAACTGAGATTTAGAACATCTGATTGATCAAAGGAAAGAGGAGAGTCTCAGATGGTTTTGGATGAGCCCTTGCAAGTCCCTAAATATGAGGAAGTGTGCTACGCACTCATCACCTGTAAAAACATGGAGCTTTGAACACTCAGTGTATTTCTGTGGCAGTGGCCAGCAGGGTTTCCTATGCCAGGGCGGCCAAAGTAAACAATACCCCTTGTGGGGGAGAGGAGGCTTGTGACAAACCCGTTTGGCAGCAGTGCCAGGTAGGATGGAGAAAACGCCACCTTAACCAGGGGAATAAGGGAACCAGGGCCTAGAAGTTACATGGGCTCTTACTAGAGCCCAGATGACAAACTGGAGCTGAAGCAGCTTTGCCCACTGCCATCAGGACATCAGGACTTGGCTGCTCCTTATTATTGCTGTGTTAGTCACTGTCCATAACTCGAAACATCAGTGGCTCACACTGTGCTCTCCCATTGCCTGACAGGACTGTGCCAGGTACACAGTAACTTTATGGCGAGAAACCCACAGTGCCCTTCAGAATACTGAGCCCAATGAGTTCCCACAGCTGTAACTCGGGCTTGCTGAGCTGCTTTGCACTAAAGTATTTTGACTGCAGGAATCTGTCTGGTAGGAGAACATGCCAGGAACGAACAAGGAGCACATTTACCTTCACTGGCCTTGCTGAACGCCACTTCAGATGCCCCATTTTGCACAAACACGCTTTTCGCAGCAGCTCCGCTGGCACAGGCCCAGAGGCACGGCCACAGGCACCGTGCTTCTTGCCGCATGCAACGGAGGGCCAAGGGGAAAGAAGGGACCTTAACCTGAAGCACCGTTCACGGAAAGCCTGCGGTGCCCGAGGACAGCGTTACCGCCAACACCGAGGCCCTCCCGGTCCCTAAGGTGAGCGGCGGGGCGCCACCACCGCCGTTCGCCAGGGGGCGCCATGGGCCGGGGCGGCCCCGGTAGGGCTCTGGACCCGCGGCCGCCGGGGCCGAGGAAGGGGAGCTTGGCGCCAGCGTAAGGGAAAACTGACACCCGAGTACCGGCGTTGGAGCGGGAGGAGGGCTCTGAACCCACAGAGAGGCAGGGTGTGCCTGCCGCTGGGGTTGGCACGGTGGAGCCGAGCTGTTGCTGTGACATCAGGCGGGTTTGGAAGGTTTGAGCCGTGCACTGAGTGTTTTTGAGCCGTTTAAGGAACAGCACAGTGAATAGAGGTTGACGTTCGTTTTAGCCGTGGCTCCGGACTGGCAGGGGACGGCACAGCACTGCCGGGCAGAGGGGTGCTGGGTGTCATTCACTGAGAGGAGCTAGGCAGTTTGCTCCTCTCGGGAGGGCCTCTTCCCCAGAGCTCATCCATGTGGAATTTCGACCTGGAGCACAGCCTGGCTGCCCTCACCCTCCGCTGCGAGCTGCATCCCACCACTACCACTCCTGGGGGCTACGGGGCACCCTAATCCAGCCTGTCCTCCACATCCATCCAAGCATTTATCACCTGCCCAGCTGCTCATGTGCAACACCTTGAGACCTGTTTATTGCCTTAGATACCTCATCTGCCCACAGATGAATCCATGCAGCAGCCAGTGCAGTTACGGGCTGGTGCGTGAATACCTGAGGACGAAATTGAACTTCACGCCATCTGTAAAACACAGTATCAAACTCACACTTGCCCCAGACCCTAATCTTTTATTAATTTCTTCCATACAGAGAAGAAAAAAATGCAACCAAGTTCTTTTAAAGATATCTCTGGAGCCTGAGCTGGAAAAATGGCCTTGGGTGCATTTTTTTTCTTTTTTTTTTACTTTTTTCTTTTTAACTTGGACTTTTACTGCAGAGAGGAAAGGTGCTGTTTAATCTCTCTTCTCATGTGGTCCTCAGTTTCTGCCTGGTTTGTTTTCCCCACATAGGATCTCCTTTGTTCTCTACTAGTAGTCACCTAAACAAGTGATTAGCAGATGAAGGATCGGCCTTGCAATGCTCATAGCTGCAGGATGGGATGTAGGGGGGAAAAAACGAAGAAATCCACACTGGGTAAAATAACATGGCTCCCAGCACTACATTGTCCCAACAGAGAAATTGGTGGTGTAGCAGCACACACACTTTTCCCTTTAGAAGTGCCCCTCAGTACTTCCCCAAATCATTCATGGCCTCCTAACACCTTCTTTCAATTAAATTGCTTTTCTTAACTTGATTTGAGACTGTTTAATTAGAGCTGGTGGGAAGTTCTCCCCAACAAAGCAAGGTTATTCAGCAGCTTTGGAAATCACTGATTTATCAGGAGAGAAAGACTTATCTTCCAATTAACTTCCTTCACCTGTGGGTTGTCAGAGCTCAGGTTTCTCAGCTCAGTGATGGGTTTCCATCTGAATGACTATGGGACTGGAGACTTCAGGGATTCTTGTTTCTTCTCCATAGAGCTGAAAGTCAATGCAGTCCTCCAGTGTCTGCAGCTACAGGGCAGTGCAGATGCCAAAATGACTGTTTTAGTTTCAGATATTTATGTCATGAAACTGTCCAAACTGCTATATTTCAGTATTTTACAGTTTTGACACAGTACCTCCATGAACACATGAATGGCTTTGCTTTTAGTTCTGAATTAAGGGTTTCTAGAAAACATTTCTTCATCAAAGAACGAATTATTGATCATCATTAGCAATGAAACCTACCAAAAGGAGATAACAAGCTTCAGTGGTTGGAGGAGACACTTGGTAAATTCAGACTACAACTAAGATGTAATCTTTCTAAAGTACAGTCTTTCTAAAGACTGCAGACTACTATGAAGACTATGGACTTCATAGACCATCTTACCATGTATGTAGGAGGGGTCTGGTTTTAATCCAGTTTGAAATCAGCTGGAATCCTGTCAGTCATGAAGTAAATGAATATTTTTCTTAGCTTTGATTCCAGTAGCATTAGAACTTCATCTGGGATGATTTCTGAGATAGACACTGCAGTTTAAACACAAAATGGAGCTGAGGCTAGATTCCACTTTGTGCGTGTGGATGGCTTATGCAAGCAAGAAGTCAGCCTTGATAGCCTTACAATTTGTAAATTATACAAGAGATTGCAAAGGCTACGTGGTTCATCGGTAGAGAAGTTTACATTTTTGTTCTGTTTTAATTTAACGCAATTCTGGATGTTACTGGTACCATTGCTTCACAGTTCACCTTTATGTGATGACAGGTTTGTTTGGGTTAGGGTTTTTTGTCTGCTATGAATGCAGATAGATGTGTTTCTGGGAAAAAGGAATGTGATAGTCTAAGCAATGCAGTTCAGGAAAAGGAAGCCAAGATCTTCCCTATGCCCAGTATTACATCATTTGAAACAGCACACTATCTCATGATCTTCTAGGACAGAAACTGCATCATAGTGGAAAGACTGAAATCTTAATTTCCAATAGCAAAATGGTCCCATTTGCAGTCTTGGAAAAATCAACAGTTATTAGGCTTAAAACCTATTCTCCTTACAGCAGTAAATGCTATCTATCTATTGTAGCCCCAATACGCAAGGAAAGCTTGTGTTTCTGCCAGCTGCAGAAGGATATTATTTAATAAAAACATATCTCCATTATGTTAATTGTTCCTCTAAGAAACCTTTAACTGAAAAGACATTGAAGTAGAATGGAGAGGTTAAAGTGAGGTAACTCACATTTTACTTTGTTTGTACTCAAAATTGGTTGCAACCTTTGCTTTCTGCTGTGATTTGTCTCTAATCAGCATTCCCACTGTTCTGAAAAATTGATTTGATTTCTAAGTTGATACAGGAGATGCATATAAACAGATCTCACCTCCCTCCCTCTGAGGGAAATCCATGCAAAATAAGTTTAGGGGCTCTGGGACTGACTTTTGTCTGTGGGAACTGGAGTTCCACTTTGCACATCCTGAACATTGTGAATTACCTGCCTTAAGGGGGATTGTTAGCACATGAATCAAAAGTGGCTGACTAGTGTAGAACATCTCAAACAAAAGGATTAGACAATATCTCACATGCACCAAGATGCATTTTGAGTCAACTGCAGTTAAATTAGGTGCTTTTTAGTTTAATACTGCTCTTAAGTATAACATTGAACAATGACTGAAAATAGGAAGGTGTGGTTACCCTCATTTTGCTACAGAGAAGATGCCACCATTTTATTTTCTCTTTAAAAGCAGACTACTTTCTTTACCCCTGGTAATGGTACTTGCTCAGTCATATGTGCTTCATTCATAAAGGAAAAGTGCTGTATTCCTTCATGTCACAAAGTCCATAGTGATTCTCCTTTGATTATGTGCACAACACTCTGGGGAATGAGATGATTATGCACACATTTCTTATATATATTGGAAAAGAAGGTTGTTTCAGATGCTCCAGAGTTACTTCCTGCTCCTACTAAGAAACCTTTGCAGCAGCAGCCTCAGTGTGATGTTTGTCCTTGAAAATCCTGCTACAAAGACATGATGCCTGAGCTCAGCTCCAGTTGTCTGGGATGTGGGATCTTGCAAATGTGTCTCACCACTTCCAGACTTTCAGGGAAGGTTTAAAGCATCAGCGGGCCAAACCATATTCCACTTGGTGACAAATGGAAAAGACTGATTCCATCTGGTGTAAGGAATTAAAAACAGACAGGTCTACAGGGTGCTTCCTGCTGTGGCCTCACCTGGTCCACTGATCTGCTCCGTTTGCTGAATTCTCCCTTTGGGTGTAAAGGTGATGTGTGGCCTAACATACTGTCTCCCTTCCTCTCCAAACCATGAGATGGAGGAGACCAAGAGAGACAGATGAAGTCGATTGTTTTGGGCCAATTCTGTTTCTGCTGAAATGGGAGCTTAATTCAGTGGGATCAGAATTTGGCTGTTAGACCATTATTCACAAAACTGAAGGGAGATCTCGTTTCGGCCCCGATGGTGCAAACTTTCACTCTTCCAATGGCAGACTCCAATGGCTCAGTAATCCCCAGGTCTTCCTCTCAGAAAAATGTCCCAGATTCCAGGCTGCAGGGCTGGCTGCCCATGTCAATGAGACTCCTGTGGTGGACATTGCCTGAGAAAATAGCTCTGCTGGATTCAGGGCTGCTGGGCAGTTCATATGCCATGGGGTGGGACAGGTGAAACAGCAGAAGCTGTGGTGGTGAGCACTGCCTCTTGTCCCTGCTCTACCACCAGCCCAACTCTGCTCCCCATTTTTTCAGAGTTGTGGAGCTCCTGACCACTTGAAGGCAGTGGTACTTGGAGTAAAGAAAATGAACTGTGGCAGCTGTAGAGGAGCCTCTCTCTTGAATGCTGATGCGTCCAAACTAACATTGCTCATGAACATTCACTGGGTAAGAAAAAAGGTGAGGATTATGGTATGGGCTGGTGCCTAGGACACTCATCTGAATTTTCCAGTCTCTGCTTCCAGGCATCTTCAAAGGGAAAAAAATTGAAGTTGTCCAACCCAGAATCAATATTACTGTGAAAGAGGTAGGAGACCCATGATTTTAAGACCTAGCTTTAAATCATATGGGAAAAGGAGTGGATATTTGCCTCCAGACTCACAAAACTTAGTTGGTATGGCATAAGGATGCTCTTTTCCCATTTTCAGAATTTGTTTTCAAGTCAGCTTGTAAGTCTTACCTGTAAAGTCAAAGCAAAAAACTATTGCAAACACACCAAAATAATCCCTTCCACATTTTATTTTAGATGAAACTGTTGACTAAATTAGACTTGACATTACACGTGTTTGCATTTTTCTGTGACTAAGTGGTTCCTTACACACACTCTGTGCTCAGCTCTAGCTTGAGCTCTGCTGTTAGTTCACCTTCCTTGTATTCTGCTTTGGGGGCACCTAAGATACCTGCTCAGTCACTGAGCTGCAGGCTCCACCACATGGACGGGAGGACATGCTTGCTTTGTGGTTGCACAGACTTTTCCAGCAAACTAGTTTCCATGATAAACACCTGAGGTGCTAAAGAAATATGGCTTCAGTCATCTCCTTCCAAAATCATCATCAATCCCCTTCCAAAATCATCATCAAACAACTGTTGCCTATATATATACTACCCTGGCAGACCTTTCATGTGCTCTGTAATCTGTGGAAAATGTACAAATTGATCTCTCAACTGTATTGCTAAATGCCACAGCCATTTTGCTTTGTTTTCACTGGGAGAGTGTAAATGTCTTTTTGGCAGATTTGATTTCTGGGCAACTCCTGGCTGGAAACACTATCATCAGCATTGATTTTCCTCATAGCCTGTCACAGGCAAGACATCCTGTGATCGAATGGCAGCCTGCAACTATCAATATCTGTTACTGGGCTTCTTCGCTGCTGTGCACTGGTCTTCAGCACACTGAAAGTAGAGATGGTGCAGAGGCAGATCTTCATCTTCAAACCGTAGGGCTTGTGGGTGCAGAACCTGGGGCTAATTTTGAGCCACAAAGCAATGAAGCTGTCACGTTCACTTGTACCCTGGCACTCCCCACCCCCACTGAGATCTCATGTTTTGCTGGAAGATTTTTATGTGTAAACCTGGAATGTCCCCTTCCTCTTCTCTCCTGACAGATTGGCTTCTTATTAAAGCTCCTGCTGAAAGTGTGAATTTAGCTGGAGGAGGGTCCGTCTCCTTTTCCAAATTGCTATAGGCTGTACATCTCAAAGCACAAGAGGGGTGAGTGATTTGGTCCCTGCACTCTTCCAATAACTATAGGGAACCACAGGAGGTGTTTCCAGCTCTGCTGCCTGCACTCTTCATTTGACAAACAAGCAGGTTTTCTGCCTCACTCCTGATGCTGTTTCTTTGTCCAAACCACCACATGTGGACTCTCCTTTTGTCATCATCTGTTGTTAACTCTTTGACTGTAGGTTGCCCTGAAAGTGAAGTGGCTGCTTCTGTGTGTGTGGTCACTGCTGCATAGAGATCCACAGCAGAGCAGCTCTGCTCCCATGAATGACCCCCAAAATTCAGCTGTCACTGCACGGGTCTCTTGGGAGACTGACACTGTGTCTGTGCTGTGGGGCTTGGGAACACTCAGTACCTTTCAGGGCTTAGTCTAGCCACAGCTGAATTCATTGAAATGGCCTTAAGTTTTGGCAAAAAAGCCCTCCAGCCCAGTACCAAGTCCTCCAGTCCTTCAATTCCATACCCAGTACCCAATGCCTGAGGAAAGGTATGTGAATGAAGAAAACCCACAGCAGAATCTCCTTTAAGTAGACTCCTAGTTCTCATCAGTGTCCAGCTAAAGTACATCCTGAGCTGGAGGTGGGGGCCTGTCAGGGGACGGTGAATGCTGTTTTACTGCCCCATGAGATAGTAGTCTGGGCAAAATGGCCGGAAGGAGCTGTAGCAAACCAACTACAGCATGCCTGTCCCTCAGTGCCAAAGCCATGCCTAGCCCTGCTGAAAGAACTTGAACACTATAGAATCATAGAACAGTTAGGGTTGGGAAGGACCTTAAGATCATCTGGTTGCAACCCCCCTGCCATGGGCAGGGACACCTCACACTAAACCATATCACCCAAGGCTTCATCCAAACTGGTCTTGAACACTGCCAGGGATGGACCATTCACTACCTCCCTGGGAAACCCATTCCAGTACCTCACCACCCTCACAGTAAAGAATTTCTTCCTTATATCCAATCTAAACCTCTGCTGTTTAAGTTTCAACCCATTACCCCTTGTCCTATCACTACAGTCCCTAATGAAGAGTCCCTCCCCAGCATCCCTGTAGGCCTCCTTCAGATACTGGCAGGCTGCTATGAGGTCTCCATGCAGCCTTCTTCTCCAGGCTGAACAGACACAACTTTCTCAGCATGTCTTCATATGGGAGGTGCTCCAGTCCCCTGATCATCCTCGTGGCCCTCCTCTGGACTTGTTCCAACAGTTCCATGTCCTTTTTATGTTGAGGACACCAGAACTGCACACAATACTCCAAGTGAAGTCTCACAAGAGCAGAGTAGAGGGGCAGGTTCACCTCCTTTGACCTGCTGGTCACAATCCTTTTGATGCAGCCCAGGATATGGTTGGCTTTCTGGGCTGTGAGTGCACACTGAAGCCAGCTCATGTTCATTTTCTCATCAACCAGCACGCCCAAGTCCTTCTCTGCAGGGCTGCTCTGAATCTGTTCTCTGCCCAACCTGTAGCTGTGCTTGGGATTGCTCCGACCCAGGTGTAGGACCTTGCACTTGGCATGGTATCTCCTCCTTATCCTTTACATCCAGATACCTGAATGGTAGAAGCTGGTTCCTGTGCAGTGTAGTGCTCTGCTCTTGAAACATATCTGGAACTGTTCCTCTTATATATTAGATCATGTTTAATCTGGGACACCAGTGAGAGTTTCTGTGTGTTCTTCAGTTGCCTTTCTCAACAGCTTCCATCTGTGTGTATGAACTTTAGTACCTTGCTTTTCCAGGCTGTAGTACACATGTGCCTCTTCATGTTGTGCCATCAGTGGATATACTTAATGATCAGATTCTTTCTGTTCTTTCTGTTGTTTTGTGCTGGATATTTCTAATTGCCAAAGTCTCTTCTTATTGGTCTTTAATTATCTTTTATATGGTCACACTGTAGATCAGACAAATCTATATATCACACTGTAGACAGGGGATCAGGCTGGAGACCATGCAAAGATGCAAACATGCTGAGCGAAAAATGGGCTGTTGTTGTTGTGTATTTGAACTCTGATTCTGTATGTTGATATGCCTGTCATCCTGTGTCACAGGTATTCATGTCAGGAATATTTCTAAATCCCACAGGCCTGCTGCTCTGTTTTGCTCTCTCCATTACAAAAGCAGGAATACGGTTGCTATAGTTAGCCCCATGCTGTATAAATAAAACTGGGAAAATGGAAGCTTTTTAAATACTCACATGTATCTCTGTCATAATAATGATTTTTTGTAGAGTCAAAAGGATCTTCTTTTTTCTAGCTGCTATGTTAGCTTTTACCTCTATTTATAAGTTGAGTTTTGAATTACCCTGTTTGTGAGCCTACTGCTTCAGTAATGCCCAAATGGTTGTTAATCGTCTAAGCTTTTTTACCAGAGGGTTACACGAGAGTAACGTATTTTCTCTTCATTCTCTGCTGCTTTCCCACCCCTCCATTTCTTTAGAAAACCACTGTCCTCTCTGTGGTATTGCCTACAACTCTGCATCACCCTTTTGCATGTTGCTTTCCAAAGAGTCAGGTTAGAAAAATCCTTCTCTAGCAGCAAGTGAACTTTGAAATACTCAGTTATGCTGCACTGTACCTCCCCACTGCGATTCATTCCACTCTTAAGCAAGAGCAAACCCACTGAGATGGCTGATTCTGGCTGGGCTTGGGGTTATTGAGATCCTCAGGAGTGGTAACTTTCTGAAGTACCAGCCCTGGATATCTGGTGAATGTGCAAACCTACTCTGCACCTCTAGTGCTGCATGTAGAGAGTAACACTGAGCTGTAACACTGAGCTGTTTTTGCGATAGGTCTAATGCTGGAACTTGCAGGCCAAGGCTGGAAATGCTCAGGGGAGGTGTGTGTAACCCTCTTTGGGCTTTATCACTCGGCTGAGATTTTCAGCAAGTTGGGGAAGGGGCAAAAATCAATCTACCAGCTGTGGTATTCCTGTTCAGGATGAGATATGTCGAATCCCCATCACTGGAGAGATTAAGGAACTGGTGAGCATCTGTGTATAAACTAGATATATTACAACCTGCTTGGCACAGCTGATTTCTTGAGAGCCCTTCCAGCCTTGTTCTCTGTGACTGAATCTGGGAAAGCAGCCACTTGTTTAAACTATGCAAGGAAAGGTACAGGGAACATTAAGAGGCATGGCTGCTGCTTGAGATGTTTCTACAGACTATTTTGTAAGTCACACTTAAAAAACTCAGTGAACACAAAAAAAACCCCAAGCCAACAACCAAACAAAAGATCCGTCCCATAAAGCAGGAGCATGCATGTTAGACATGAGTCCAAACACCATAATCTGTTTTTCAAAGCAGAGTACTAGCTCTACTCATCCTTTGCTTGGATGAAGATACTGCTTGTGAAATTGTAGCAAGGATCAGCAGCCAAAACATGTAGGTGTTTTTGCTTAGGATTTTAACTCTAACCTATCAGTACTGATTGCATTTACAGATACTTTATTAATGTTAAGGAAAAGAGGAACAGAGTATAGCACACTCTTCCAAACACACACACTCTTGTTATAAAAGCAAATTATGGGAAGATATTTCTGCTTTGGCTTGATTTACCAAAATGAGATTTTTATTTTAAGTGTTACGGACACTTGTAGTGTATTTTATGCTGGTTTGGGTTTATTTTCCTGGTTGCCATTCATTTCATGACATTGCCTGGGACTCGAGACACAGCCAGACAGATCTGCTGAACACATGAATACTAAGGAAGTGGTTTCCCTAGTAACAATAACCATGTAACAGCTCGCACAACTTCCTGCCCTTCCTTACGGGATTTGTTTGTTTGTGTATTTCTTAGTGGGTCAGATAGAGGAGACACCAAAATTGGAGCTGGCTAAAAGGCATCCAGAATCAGCTTACTGGAAGTGGGAAGAGTAGAAAAAATGACTGCTGCATTTGCAAGTAGTGTCATTACAGAGTTTGGCTTTGTTTGGTTCATGGGAGTAATCCAGGGACATGCTCGTAGCTGCCTCAGAGCATGGACTGAACAGACTAGTACAATTCAGATTCTTATTTCAGAACACTTCTTACAGATGCTTTTTTTTTCCCCTTACAAATGAAACTATTGTCATAATGGATTAAGTGCAGCTTTGAGACAGTAATCGATTAATGGAAAGCAGAGTAGGGGAATAAATATATACATTAAGTATGCAATCTCGGTGCAGGATGTCTTGCTAGTGCTTCAGAGAAGGTGAATTAAGCAGCATTTGGGAATGTGGATGGATGTGCTTCTGGGTTCAGGCTACTAGCAGCAGTTGTCTGCCTGGCATGTTTTTGCTATGAAAGAAGAGGGGAGATTCATTCTCTAATGCATTGCAAAGTACTCCCCAAAGAAAATAGCTATACTGCTCTTCAGGTAGGGGATCCTGGTAGTCATGTTACATATTAAATTGGGTTATCTTTGTAGTCTTCTAATCAGCCAGTGTATTTACAGCTCACTTGAAGCCAGGTGAAACAATTTGCAGTACTAATCCCAAATATGAAATCTGCTTCTTCAGGCATTGAAAAGCTGAATTCCTGGATTTCATTAGCCTTTTTCACACGTGTATATTAAATGTTGTGACCACTTTTGTGTCATTTTCTTATATTAAAAAGGCACTTTTGCTGAAGAATAAAGGTTAGCATTACTTGTCAGCTCCCTGTAAAGCTGTGTCTTACTTAAGATGTGTCTTTTCCTAAGCAAGCTGAAATGATTTCATCCAGTGCTAGAAGAAAAACTGATAAGGACCAAACTGCAATCAGCTGTGAGTTTACTGTTAAGATAATAACATGAACAGACACTGTGCAGAGATCAGTCGTGCTTTGCTTTTTCAAGATCTTTGTCCACAATGAAATCATGACATTATCTCAAAGCTGACACATGTAATTCTAGTCATACAGATCTTTACAGCTAAAAATTATAAGCTTGATCCTGAAAGATGCTGGATACACCCGTCTTTGCTGCTTTTAATGGCAGTTCTGGGTGTTCAGAGCCTTTGGATAAAACTAAGATTGTCTCAGCAAATCACAGTGAGGGAGATGGCGTGGGGGAGACAGAGAGGAAATAGCTATGAGAAAACCAAAGACAGGCTAAGATTTTATCCTTATCAGACTGAGATGAGGTGGCTCAAAGCAATAGACCAGTTCTTTTCCCAGGCTATATCAAGTATCAAGACTAGCCAATAAATGCACTTTAGTTCAGGACAACTGCATAAATAAGCATGAGTACATTTGTAATTAGCACTTACAATCTTCCAACATGTATAACTCCCACTATCAGAACATGATCTTCCCATCATAGGTAGCATATTTTAAGCTAGGCATTTTAAGCAGTTGCATTAGGGTCTTCTGTAAACCAGCTGTGTTGGAATCCTTATCACTGAAAATCAGTGTCAGACTTACGCGCAATATGATCTTGGCAGAGAACAACATTGTTTTGTGCTCTCAAGAGCGTTGACAGTAATGAAATTATGTTGTTGGCTTCCAAGTTGAACATGTGTTAAGTCCAGTCACTTGAGAGAACATTACATTCTTAAATCAGTAAGAAAGCAACAGTAAAATTTACCTTTTGATTTTACAATTTCCCTGAAGGTACAGAGTCTTCCAAATTATTGTATGCTTTAGAGAATTTATTTCTTTGTTTCTGTTTGCAAAATAAACTTTGTTATTAATACTGAATAAGTAAATAAATCCAGTGGGTTTATGTGTCTGATGACACATGCACATCAGCAACAATCCTGTAAATGCATGTGCACATGTGAACATGAATTCAGATGAGTACAGGAGCACTTGATTGTATTCAGTGCTGAAAATAATAATCAGACCCTAATTATGTAAATGTTTGGTTATGTTGATTTAGGCCAGTATATTTATTCTCTGATTTCTAACTGTACATCAACGGACCTAAAGACTGTAAGTTGCCAAAGTTGAATCAGATGTACAATAGAAAGTTTAAAACATTTACCATTTTGGTCAACATCGAAATATTCTTGTTTTCATAGGGGTGTAATATAGGTCTTGCAGTGTAATGAGATCAATTAATCATTTGAAAATATGTGATTCTTCTGTATATCACACTTTTCTCGTGAATAGGAACTTTTCACCATAGGAAGACTTTTATGACTCCTGCTTGTTTCCCAGTCTATTTCTAGGCTAAATTTACTGTAAAGAGAGAGGTTTTGCATCTGCCTGTGTGAGTTCTCCAGTGTATTGAGGTCAGCTCCCATTCTCCTTGGCTCTGATGCCTGCCTGTATAAATACAAAATCCATTTCCATCCTATTATTTTTCTAATCAAGGGATTGTCATGCAAAAGAAGATCCGAGGTGACTGTGTTTTCCATTATGCAAAACATTCCATTATGATAATATCTTCAGGATGGTCTTATAAAGGTGCCCTGCCCAAAGAAATCACAAATGAGAGCAGTGAAATCGTAGACAAATCCTGCATAATTTGCCCTCTCATTTAATATTCAGGCCACAGAGTTCACCCTAATTTGCCATACACATTTCTTCTGACATTCTCGATCTGTACATATGGTAAATATATGAATTGGCAGCTTCCACTGAATAGACTTCTGTTAAGTGCTTATCAAAAGAAGAAAAAGAAAGGGGTTGTAAAATGCAGTCATATTTAGTACATCCTTTGCTTTCTTTTGCTTTCTTTGCTAAACTCACACTTAGTAAAATCTACAGTCAATGAAATTTACCTTTTGAGCTCAAGTTGCTTCCATTCAGAACAAAGTGAAAATATGCCAGCAAAGAAAACCTGGTATTTCTTAGAAATTCTCTTTTCTTTCTTATGCCAAATCCCAAGAGGCAGGGCTCCACAGAAAGGGAGTTTATTTTCTAAATCCTTTGAACACAAAGCTCTTACATTTTCTAGGACAAGATGTTTTCCTAGACAATCTCAATATTGTACCTTTGTATTAATACTTTTGTCATAAAGGTGAACACACACACACAAATTTATTGTATATATTTAATTTCAATTAGATGTAGTTTCAATTATTCAAATATGAATTGGCTTGCAAGCACACTCCTGTGAAGACTTGTGCCTGAGTCTTGGCAAGCACATTGTATTTCTGCAGTTTCTCTGTATTTGATTTGTCTGTTCTCCTTACTGTGCAAATGTGTGTGTTGTATGTGCATGTGTGCTAAATATGTACAACAGTGGATCTACACTGACTTGTTTGGCAAAACTTCTGTATTTGTGTTTTTTTTACAAGTTATTAATGGTGGTGATTTTTTCCTGACTATTTCTCTGAGCAGCCAGCTAAATTTTAGAGCTGTAGAAAACCCTGGCATTTTAATTATCATCCAAAATAGGTAAATGGTCCTGTTCTTCTCTGGTTGTTCTAGAATGTCATTCCAGATCTGGGGAACAGTATGCCATTGCTCATCATTCCTATTCAGGGATTATTCCACTATTAAACGGAGCTTAATTTAATGCAATGTCCAGTCACGAACTTGATATCTGCTTTTAGGCCTTGAATGCATTTTTTTTGCTTTTTTCTTTTTTATCTTCCACCATGTGTTGATGTGGTGTAGTGTGGTCTCATCAGCATTATAATCTTTTCAATTAAAGTCAGTACCTTGTCTTGATTTCCTGCCGCAGTCACTGACCTTTCGAAACGTTTTCCATTCCTAACTGCAGCCTTCAAAAGACCTTCCTTTCCCCAGTCTCCAGTCTTTTGCAATTTTATCTCATTTACTAAGCAGTTTTCAGACCGTGAGGTAATAACAAATTTGAAAGCCCCCCCCCATGCATATAAGATGTATTATCCTTATAGATCCATAATCACATCATCTACTGGCACCGTTTGTGACTAAGGCACATGAGTGTTTTAATTCATCTTTACTGAACCACTGATGCTGAGCTGACTGATGCTGAGGAAGTTATAACTACACATAGGACTAGACTTCTCTGTAACTTCCCAAATGTTACCTGTCAGTATGTACTCTTCCTTCTCCAAAATTTCATCTTCTTGGAAATCCATTTAATCCTTTTTGGAGCTAGTTTTAAGTTCAAGTGTACAAAATGAGTTTTCCAAGGTGGCAGACAATGTTTTCATTAAATCAGACATTTTGAGAGTGATGCCACGTCATTTATATTTACTGAAAAGCTTTGCTATAGATCTTTCAGAATTATGCCCTCCAAGCCATCTAACAGCAACTATCAGCTTCATGATGAAAATTGAGCATGATCCCCTACTCTTAAATCAAACATTGACTTATTCTATTGCTTGATTTTTCTACCATTTCTTACCATACACAGGGCTCTCAATACACATCTTTTATACTTACTATTATCTGAAACTCCATGTGATATCCATACCCTCTATACTGTATCCACTTAAACCAAGCTAGTTGTTTCCCTCCAAAAAGCTTTAATTCACCTTTATTACTCACCTCCCACCAGCTGTGAGGCATGATAATTTGATCAGTGCAGCTTGTGTCTGCTGTGAAGTCACCTCATATCTGGCCCTCTCCTTCCCCTGAAAGTGTCCTTAATCTGCTAGTAATTATGTTCAGGATGATTTTTTCCACCAGTGACTAAGGTTAAACTTCTGTAATTATATGGATAGGCAGGATCTTCTTTTCTTTAAAGCTGGTACAGGTATTGCCTTTAGCTGCTTACCTGCTACCTCCTTGTGTTCCTACAAAGACGAGTATCTGGCTTTTAGCTGCTCTGCTGGCGCTTGTACTGGCAGCCATCAATAGCTTGTCCATTACACTGTCTGTTCCTGTCCCCTTGCTGATTACTTCCCTGCTCTTCTCACTTTTCTTTGCAAACATGAGTAAAACAATACAGCAAACAACGTAAATACCAGGACCTTTCAAGTCAGTAATGTCAAGTGCATTTTGTACCTTATTAAAAGAAACATGATCTGGACCAAGGTGCTGTTTATCACGTCTGTATGCATGGGTAATGTATTTATATTTATGCTACATTTTTGAGGTCTGATTCCTTCAAAATGGTCCCAAACCAAGTTTCCACCTTCATGGAACATAAGGATACAGCTTCTGAAAACTGCCTCATGTACATTAACATGCATTGTTACGCAGACAGATTTAAAATTCTTGGTTGCAGCAGGCAGTTGTGTGAAGTCTGAAGGCCAACACAGGCCATCAGTTTGGCTCTGTGGATCTTCATGGTTTAGCAAGAACTACTTGCTGTATTTATTGCCTCTTCTGCCATCACTTCTGCCATAGCTGCTGCTTCTTGCTTGCCGCTGGTGTTCCAAAAAGGGAGCTAGCACAGCATTGGACGTACGTAGGTAGCAAAATGCTCACAGCACTATATGCTCTCTCTTCTCCCCAGTGGTTCTGACTTCAGCTGAATTTAGATGGAGAAAATATGTGCCCAGATTAGCCCAGAGCATAACAGGTTACTGTGCAGCTGCTGATCTGTGGTATCTGTCCAGTCTTAGCTTGTAGAAAGTACAAAGGAAACTGGGGTATGAAACTGTAAAAACCTGTGCTTCTCACAGGCTGCAACTCCATAGTTGTGCTGTTGTCATACACACAACAGCCAAGCTCAGTCTTATGACACTGCTGCACCTGGTCAGAATTGGGCATCTTCTGCCCAGGTCAATTCAACCACCGCCTACTCCCTGTGCAGAAGCACAGCAGAAATGTGATGCAAAACATAAATGAGAGGACGTATTCTGGCTCCATTGCTGGATGAATTTGAAGCATGGACATACCAGAGAGCATATTGTATCTACTCAGTACCAAGGGGATCAAGTACCACGATGTGTATATTTTCTGGAGAAAATGGTTGCAGTTTCTTGGCTATGAGCATGTGAAGAGAGCTGTGCTTTCTGATTCACTATCAAGGCTATTATCTGTAAAACTGTACATGCCTTTAATTAAATAGCAAAGAATATATTTACTTAATTCTACTTTCTATTGCAAAACCATATGATAGTGGAAATGATGGATTCTGGTGTCTGCCAGCTCCCTGATACCCTAATGTGTTTTAGAATCTAGGCAATTAGGGTATTCATGTGGTAATGCCTCCATTTACTTTTCACATTAATATGATAATTTCTTCTGAATTGTTTAGTCAAATTAATTGCATTGAGCCTTATTTCGGGTATACCAAGCATCTTTCTAAAGAGAGCTATTAAACTACCAATTTTTATCTCACTTAAGAATTGCCTTAATAACAACAGCCAGGAAAGCTGGTTCATGATCTGTATGGCGATAGCTCCAATTTTTATATATGTTGTGTTGTCAGGCAGCTTATGAGATAATAGGAAAGATCTACTCTTGGCTAGGGAGAGGATGAGATGTGAAGTTTTCTCTGCTGGAGTGCATATGCCTTCAGACATCAAAGCTTTTAAAATTTTCCCTAGAACAGAATGGAAACAGGACATTTTATCACCTGGGGTGCTGCCTGCTCCCCACTGCTTTGCCTGCCCAGCAGCTCCCCAGGGCAGGAGTAAAAGCAGTTCAGATCAGAGGCCAGAAGTGGGGGCACACTCCTGGCTATGGCTCTGGGCATCCACTGACAGCAGATAGATGCCAGGACAAAAAAAAATGGTATCTATTCCTTGGTAACTTTATAATGACAACAAACCTCAGTAAAGAAGCTCTGTCCTGGGCAATTACAAAGCAAACACCTGCAGGAGACGTTTTTTTTCACTCTTTAAAGGCTCTGACCTTCGACTCCACATCTGTCTTTCCATTTCCATTTCAGCATGGCATGGAAATAAACTGTAATCATGTAGCGCTGCCAGTCTATATTATAAAGACTCTCTTGTTATAGGATAGGATAGAATTCTGGTTACAAAAGGGGAATGTCCTAAAATACACACCCAGTTTCTTTGTCATTAGTCCACAGCAACATGAGAAAGCTATGCATGACGACTTCAGAAGCAGACGCTGCGTAGGCTGTATAGAACTGGTCAGGGAGCAGCAGAGAGAAAGACACGGCTGTCTCCTGAGAATGCAAAGGGGTCTCTGAACAATGTCAGATATGAACAATGTCAGATATGAATTTGGAAGAGTGACATTCTTATTTATTTTTATTGAGCGATTATCCACTTGTGAGAAATACAGGCCAAGACTTGGGTCTGGGAAAACTAATTATGTCTGGAATTTATCTTGATAAAATATAAAGGCAGATTATGTTCCTTGGGTCAAAAGCTGTTAGCGTAAGTATGAGATTATGAGTTCCTTGGTTCTTTAGTGCTTTAAGTAGGGGAGAGAGAGAGAGAATTTTTAAAGAAAAGAGTAGTGAAATATTGACTATGTGATGCAGACAGAATTTGTCAATTAGGCTGGTGAGTACTTCTACAATGTATTAATTTTGCTGATTTTAGGTGTCATGTCCATTACCTTAGCCAGAAGTCTGTTATTACAAGCTCTGTAGTAAATAACCCTCCCTATGGTTTGTCTTCTTGTTTATAAAAAAATCATGTGATTCTCTTTGACTGTTTCAGCTCAAGAAAAATGGAAAAAAGTGGGAGATGATCCTTTTAAAATCAAACTGCATGCTGAAGGAAAACTCATTTTCCTGTACTGTCAGTGGCAGCCAAAGTACCACTTCCTATTCACGGGCCAAATGAAGAGGTGAAATATTTGGGTACACGCTAAGGGCTTCAAATACCAGCCAAATCTTCTTTGACTGGCTTGAGATAAATAAGTACCCAACACTAACTGGCAAATTTAAAATATTGGGATTTTTCAACCTTGGTTTTAATCAAACAATTTTATATCAAAGTTTCTTGCCCAATAGTTAAGTTTCTTGCCCAGTAGTTACTCCAAATATTTGGAGTTTGGATTCGAATTCTGAGGATGACAATCTCAGCCTACAGTTGAATTTTCATGTTGGTGATCAGATCATCATCCTGACCATCTGCCTCTGGTCAAATTTAGTTTATTGAGCCCTTTTTTTATTTATTCCTGAAGGATTTGATGCACAGTGTGGCAAATACTCATCTGTCAGTGGCATGTTCTCAACTTCATTGGTTAGGCTTGTTGAGAGGCTGTTAGGACTATTTACCTCCTATCCACAACATAAAAGGGACAGAGTTTGTGTCTCCTCTTGCACCATTTAGTCTTTACCAAGGGCTACTTCTTCTTCCATGAAGAGACCTGCTCTATAGTGTGGGTAAATGGCACTGGAAGGTCGGACTCACAGTAGATGTATCACAGTGATCTGGCTGTTAAATTTAGCCTCTATGCCCAGTCCAGAGTTTTTGAGTGGCAGCTATCAACTCAAAGGAACAGAGAAGTATGGCCCCTTCAAAACCAGTGGTCTGCAACTCACATTGGTAGAGATGACAAGACTGCTATGCACCACTGTCCTTGGGGTTTCCTTTCCTATTAACTGATAATGTGCATGCTGTGTAGCTTAAATTGCTATTGACAATGGCAAGCTGAGGGAGACATGTATTAGTTAAAGCATAAAAGAGAGGCAGGGAGAGGAAACTGGTGAAGAAACAACTTAAGTAAACATATAAATATGCTTAGTCAGAAGATTCATCTGTCATCTTGATTGCTTTTAAGACAAGAGAATAGATATTAAGAAGCTTGTGTGCTACTGTGAGGGAACACAGTTTAGGGTGGTAGCCTAGCCACACATTAATGCTGTGACTTTAAATAAATCCATTGTAAAGAGTCTTGCTGTGCATAGCAGGAGAGAAGTGATAAATGATGGCCTCAAGTCCTTTTGCCCCTATTTTCAGGGGAGTGAGTCAGCATCTAGGTTGGTCAAGGGCTTTTCTACTTCCAGGTCCCTCAGACTGCTGCATCCCTTTGCAGTACTGGAAGCAACAAAACCAGAGGGATTTCTCTCCATATTTTCCACCTTAGTGATTGATCTAGTTATGTCTAGATTTTTTATTTCAACCTAGAATAACTAATGATTAAATTTGCTTTGTGAAGGTGCAGTCCAAGCTGCAGCTTCATGAATTCTTGATGCCCATCAAAGCTAGGGCTGTTGCAGACAGGAGCCACTCCCTCTTCTCCCATCCTTCAGCTCCCTCCTTCCCTTTCCCCTCTGCCAGCACTAGCACCCCTGTAGCCATGACAAGAGCTGGAAACGGGACCTGATGCAGCTGGAAGCACCGTGGGCTTTGCTGGTAAGCTTTCAGCTGGGGCAGCCCGCAGCTTCCCTTCTTTCCACTGCCCCGCGGTGCTGCCCCACGGTGCTGCTCCACACAGCTGGGAGAAATGGCTGGGAGTGGGAGGAAGTGTGGGACCGTCTCCCTCAGGTGGCTTAAAACAATTCACAGCCCTCCAAAGCTTTCCAGGGAGCAAAAACAGGCCTCAGGAAAAAGAAATGTGTGTGCCAACTTTAGGTTAAATTCCCTTTTCTATCACAGACTTTCTACCTGACTTTGAACAGGTCATTTTAATCTTTCTGCCTTAGATTTGCCTCTCCAAAACGAAGACAGAGCAGTACTTTTATCTAGCAGAACAAACACATTAGAGATTTTGAGGTGCTGAGGTGCCCAGGTACTGTGGAAATAGGGGCATAGAAAGATTTTTGATAGGTCTGCTAATATTTTTAAAGTGCTTCTGCCGCAAGCTTTCCCTTTTAATTGTCTAAATTGTAGAAAGTATTTGTACTGCACAGCTAAGTTCTTTGTAGCTTAACATTTTGTGAGTATCCATGCTTTTGGCAAATTATTGGTGTAACTGAATTCCAGATAATAGAATTCAAGATATAAATATGAGACACATGGTCAAGGGTGGAAGGGGCTTTTCAGGCTTTAAAAATGTTTTCACTGTGTTCCAAGTTTCGGTAACTTTTAGATCTATCACTTAACAACAGAGTGAGCAAGCACTCCATGGTGAAAACACCAGCAGTGGTCTATTTTACATGCGGTTACCCTTCAATCAGTCATACCATAGCATTACTCACTCCATCCAAACCTCGGCCTGATCTGAAGAGACCAGTTCAAGCTCAGCAGACCTGACATTGTCATATCTTCTCCAACAGAGCTAATTTATGGTTTTGGTTGTGACTAGACCCACCACTTACAGGGCTTCAGACTAATAAACTTGCTTTAATACAGAGCAGACAGAGTGGTTGGTTGGACCATAACCATTTTCCAGAACTGGATGACAGCACTGCATCAGTACTGTCATTGTGGTTCTCTTCAAAAAGCTCTGCTCACAGAGCAATATTTAAAATGTTTATCCCTAGAAAAGATATACTTGGTATAGCCATAACAAGTGTTAGAATATCCTTTTTGCCTCACAATTTGAGATTAGAATGTCTGTATTTATAGCCAAAGGAGGATACCACTAGAAATATGTATTTACTAATGTGGTGATATTATTGCAAGGGCAGATCTTCAGGAAGAAAAAGCCAGTCCTATATTTACAAAGCTCAAATGAGATATTATAGACCAGTTATTCTGGGATACATCTGTCCAACTGTAGCAACCTGATTTTAAAGGGCTGATTACCAGAAAGCACAGTACCCGCAATTTTTATACATAAGGCCCCTGAAAGATGCTGGGACCGGGAATATTCAAAGTCACTGGTTTGTTTCTGTAACCATATCTCTACATTTTCTATCCAGCATTACCACACACTCTTTCTTTGACCTTGGAAACAACACTTCATTTCTCCACATTTAAGTTCCTGCATTTAGAAAATGGGGATTAAGAACACAGATGGGAAGCTGCTCTAAGTTTATTGATATTTTCAGCTTTCAGAGCTCTAATGGGTGGCACCATACAAAGGCAGGGAGTTCTTAATGTTTTATTGAAGTGATTTATTTTTCTGGTGGCCACATTGTTATACTGCAAATCTTCAATGAGAACGGACTTGCCAATTTGAAGAAACAACTGATTTAACTAAATGGTTTTTCAAAGACCTGGAGAAATCGGTGCAACCCCATCATGGAGATAAATTTATATCAAGCTGAGTGCCTTGTATTGATTAAGCTTATGTCAGCAAGGAATCAACTTGCTAATTCCATGAAAGGCACTTCTAAACTGAAATGAGTGTCTTTGCAGGGAGTTAGTTTAATATTGGCACTTTTTTTCTCAAATAAGACAAGCCTTTGTGCCCCACATCCTTAGTGCTGTGCTCTTTGAGAGAAAGGTGGGGAAAAAAAAGTAAGAGAAGTAGCATAGTAGACATGGTAAAACCATATATTCTGTCCTTGGCACTGTGAGTGCTATGCTGGCTCGGAAGTACGCTTGCTATGATTTGAAGCATCTTTAAGTATGCTGCTATTTAACACATTGTGTGGGAACACAGTTCTGTCACAGTTTTTTAATGGCTCAAACAATGCTGCCTGGCATATCCCAGAGAGCAGTGGTGTAGACAAAGTTTAGGATGAGCTGCTCCTAGCCTTTCTCTGCCAAAAGGAGGACTCCAACTCTTCACTGCCGTCAGATACATACTGGGAGGATATATGGGTAAGCACATTGTGCTATGTTGCAGACTTTTAAGCAAATATTTAAATCAGAGTCTCAAATTTTAGAAAGTCATGATGTATTTAAAGAAGCTATACAATTGTAAAGAACTATATTAATAGAAATCTAAAAAAACAATGGCTTTGCAGGAATACTAACTTTGACCATATTTCTAGCTAGAAATGGCAGAGCAACAGACAATGCCTGACAGAATCACATCAGCAAAGTGCTTCCTGAATTTTAACAATTATTTCAACATTAATTGATAACACATAAGAGCCAGAAAGTAGACTTTGCTTTCCCATTCCATTCTGTTGCTTTCGATTCAGTGTTCATTTTTAGATGCATATTCTTTCTCATAAATTAGAGACCTTTCAAAACTGAAGAGTAAACAAGAAACCCTCATTTCTCTCACTAACTTGGCAGAGTACACATGGATGGAATTTCCCTTGCTTTCCAAGGATGTGACTAGACCTTGCTTCCAATGGTCTGGCTACCACTGAGAGTCAAAGTGGGGAAAAGAGGTGTTCTTCTCTGAAAAAAACAGAAGGACATAAGCACAGAAGAATCTCCTGAATGTTAGTTTAGACAGCTAGCTGTGCCTCCTGCATATCTACTGATTCTTGCTGAGCAGACTTGAGGCTGAGGGTGTTGCTGCAGAAGTATGCTGTAGTAATGCGGCTGTGGCTGCTGAGACCAGCCATCCCTGGCATTACTTGGATCAGTACAGTGTGAAACCTTGTGAGAAAACCTTGATAAACTCCATATTTGGCATGTGGCTGGTTGAAGGGAACAGAGGACCTGGGCACCGAGATGACGTGGCTTGTCCTTCTGATCTCCAGTGCTGGGAACTCAGCAATAGTTTTCTTAATGTCAGCAATACCATATGGAAGTACACAGAATTAAAATAGCCATCCCTGCAGATGGTAAATTTGTGGCTTTCCACAGATAAATCCAAATCCACTAAAAATTACACAATCTTGTTAGTCACTATGGAAAACAAAGACATCATGAAATCCAGAAGCAAAGATTCCAGATGTGCAACAGCTTAATGTTCTGACAGAGGTAACAGGGGAGGAGAGGTTTGAACACTTTGCAGTTGGGCTGCACATTGTGATTGTGTGTTATACAGTACAGAATGACCATCTGTGCCAACAGGGAGTGAAAGTTCATCATCCTTTAGGTAATATTCACTATGGTGGACTTTGAAATTTTTCTGAAATACTGAGATCAGGCTCTAGATGTTTTATCTGGGGCCCATGTGAGGGATCTGAAATACTGCTAGAGGTGCTGCAGTGTTGAGCAGTCGCTGTGCAGCCAGGCTCAGAGTGTAGGGGAAATGCTAACTGGAAAAGTCAGCTGCAGAACTGAAGGAAGGTCTAGAACACTCATCCTGTCTACCCTTAAGATAATTGCTTTCATGCAACCAGCCCAAAGTTTCCAAAAAGAATTTACTTTAAAATACAGCTGACCCTTCCTATATGAAGAAGAATGTATTTAGGGGAGAAGTGCTTACAAGCAGATCCTAGTGGTGCATTCCTAAGTCTTGCTGGGCAGTTTGCCTCTGTTTACACTGGTTAAATATTTAAAGCTATCTTTCTGAAGTAAAGCAAAAGCCCAAAAGATTTTTATTTTTTGTAAAGTGAGAGTTGAGATTGTCCTTTAACACATACAAAGTCACATTCCATGGAGAATGGTAGTTACAGGCTGCGAATTACTCCCTTCTCTGATCTGATCTCATCCCGCTCACTCTCTCAGTAATATTAATGGAGCACAGAAAAACAACTTTCCTCCACTCCATTCCCCCACCTCATACACATACCTTTTCAATTTGTGTATCTTGAAATACTAATGCAGAAAATATGATCTGAATCTCATTTACATCAGTGGAAATGGGAAGTAATTTCTTGCAAAGGAATGTACTTAAAGCACAGCAAATACAGTGTGAGACCAGAAGTAAGAGCTCATCATGTAATTTCTCCTTGCATCACAGCCTCTACTTGCTTCCTTTGCATCCCTGAAATCAGCAGGTCTACTCCTGAGAGTAAGGATTGCCGGCTTAGGCCCTTAAATCAGCCTCTCTGTGTTTGAAGAACAAGAGAGAGTCTGTGTTTTCAGGCCCTGTATGTAACTGTAGAAGAACTCACTCAAGAAAGGGAAATAAAAAGAGAGTAAAAATGTTCGCATTCTCTCTGAACAAAATGAGCTGTGATCTGCAATTGCCCTTTTAAGAGTTGTGACTTTTTCTTGTTCTCCGGAAAACTTCTGGCAGCAGCAGCCAGGCTGCAGCCCCTGTGCCTCTCACCCCAGTGCAGAACATGTCAGGGAAGGCAAGCAACATACGGCTTTAATTTGCAAGGGATCATCTACATTTCTTCTGAATAGAAAAGAAAACCAAATCAAATCTCCCCATACTCAATCTATCTTGAATAAACAGCATTAAGGCAAAAATGTAGTGGGTATTGGAAGGAAGAGACTCTTTGTAGTCTGCTTTGCACATACCATTTTTCCTTGTGCCTCTTTAAAGCATATAAAATCACTGTACTGGGGGGCTAACTTACATAAGTGTTAGTCATAGCTTGCCCTTTATTCCTAGGCCATGCTACGTGGTAGGAGTTTGTGTTACAATAGGTATCACACAGCAGGAGTAAATTACCACTGACTTCAGTGGCTACAGCTACATTTCCATTCTATTTTTCTTATTCCCACAACCCCAAAATACAAATAAAAGTACAATTTTTACCTAAACTGACTAGACTACCTAAATTAATACAGCCAGTTAATGAAAGGCACTTATAAAGGCATCTGGGATAAATTTGAGGGTAAGATGACCTGGGCCACCCAATGGCAAGAGAATTACTTGATATCTTGTCAAATGCCTGTTAATAACCACTACCTCTGCACATAGATGATTCTGCCTGGAATACTGCACTCAGCTTTGGGGCACCAGCATCAGAACAATATGGATCTGTTACAGCAGGTCCAGAGAAGAGCCACTAAGATGGTCAGGGGCTGGAACACCTCTCCTATGAAGACAGGCTGAGGGAGTTGGTGTTGTTCAGTCTGGAGAAGCAAAGGCTCCAGGGAGACCTTAGAGCAGCTTCCAGTGCCTAAAGGGGGCCTCCAGGAAATCTTGAGAGGGACTACTTACAAGGGCATGTAGTGACAGGATAAGGGGGAAGGGCTTTAAACTGAAAGAGGGAAGATTTAGGTTAGATATTAGGAAGCAATTCTTCACTACGAGGGTCGTGAGACACTGGAACAGGTTGCCCAGGGAAGCTGTGGCTGCCCCATCCCTTGCAGTTCAAGAACAGGTTGGATGGGGCTTTGAGCAGCCTGGTCTAGTGGGAGGTGTCCCTGCCCATGGCAGGGAAGTTGGACCCCAGTGATCTTTAAGCTCTCTTCCAACCCAAACCATTCTAGGATTCTATGATTCTGCAATGACTTTCTGAGCACTTGGTTGTACAGCCTTGAGACCCTTCACTGCAGAAAATACTCTGGCTGCTGACTGCACCATTGCCTAGGGTTCATGGTCAGCTCCTACTGATTTTCTTTGCCTGTCACTGCATGTGTTTATTATTTTTGCCAGCATAGGCATACTTCCAAGAGTTTTCTAGGTGTTCCAAGAAACAGTCAATGTCCAGGATAGCCTTTTAAATTTTAAGGTTTTTTTTCATATGGCAGGACTAAATCCATGAGATGCTATGGCCCATGGCCCTGGGGCAGATGGCTGTGTCATTGGCATGTTGCAAAGTGAAAAATATATTACTATGCAACTGTAAATGCTACTTGGGAGTCTTGTCCAGACACCTTATTTCCAGAATTTTGGTCTGTAGACCTGTGTGTCAACTTGTAGGTTCAAACAATTCAGTTTAATGAGTGCATATTATCTGGATTAAGGATTTTATCACCAGAAATATATGGTAGCTTTAATATGGCAGTATAAGGGGGTACCTCATTTAATCCTAAAATATAAGTATACAACACTGTAATCACCTCTTCTTCATTTCACTGCATTTACACTCTTTGTACTGATTTTTCAACAAGCATCACTTGATGTGATGTGTACTGCCAGCAGTGAGAGCCAGCCCACATGAGCTGTGGACCTGTACTGTCTCATCTGGAATCCTCTAGCTCACTCCAAGAGACTTAATGAATTTAGTATATACATTGCTGACCACCACAGATTACATACTTGAATCCCTCCCTCTACTGAGCTACCAAAAATCCTTTCTTTCCACAGAAAACTAACGTCCCTGCCCCCCAGAAATATTAACTATCAGCCAAGATTCATGCTCAAAATAAGAAACTTGTCCCACTGTATTATGATCTTACTTTTAAATTCTTATTTGACATTTCAGTAATGAAATTTTGACTCAACTAAAAAGCTCATTATCTGAGCATAACTTCTGCTTTAATTTGATGGAACAAACATACATTTATGTTATTACCTGTGTTCGATTTTATTCATCTGGATGGTCACTAGCCCTGCTACAAATATAGTTTGTAGTGTATAGGAGCCCTTCTAGAGAAACAAGTTTTCCCTAACTGTTGTGGAAAGGAAGCATTCATTCTAACCTATTTCTGCCAGTCACTTAGAGAAAAATAAGAAAATACTGTAACTACTTTCTGCTTTGTTTCTTTCCAAAATTAAAGATTTAGATAGCTGCAGATCTTTTTTGGATGAAGATTTGTGTCCCCCATTTCCTGTAACAAGTAAAATCAGTACAAAACAGCACCCTGAGGACAGCAGCAGAGTGAGGATGCTACTGGGATATAACACATGAGGAGAAAACTCTTCTACCTGCCAGAGTGGCTATTGTATCAAGTACACATAGTTTTGAAGTAGAACTGAAATTCCTTTTAGGGTACTATTTTAATGTTCAAATTTTGGTTTCTTTTAGAATGCAAAATTGTATTTCCCTGGCAAGGAAGAGTGTCTGTAAAGAACACACTGTAAGAACATGATTACTGTTGTACTGACCCAAGCAAAGGTGGCATCCAGTCCAGTTTTCTCTCTCCAAGTCACCTGTAGTAGATATCTAGGGAATCATTAAAAGAACAAGGCAGTGGTAGCCTCTTGTGGATATGATGTTCAGTACTGAGGTTACCCTGGGAAGTAGTATTTTTTATTAGACCAAGATATATAGATGGAAAAATGAGACAAACTTTTGGTCATATAAACTTTTATTTGGGTTAGAAATGGCAGCTTTCAGCTAAGAGCGATTGCTTAATGTTTACTAATATACTTATTAAGACACCTCGGAAAGGAAAAAGATTGTAGCTTTACAACAGAGAGGACATTAATGATGTTAATAATGTTAAGGATGGGGGAAAGGGGGGCATTTATTAGCTAGGCAAAAAGGTGAGACAGTTACCTTACAGACTGTTGATCTGGAGAGAGATAAGTGTGTGTGGGGTTGGAAGCAGAAGGAAATGACAATGTACTATCAGACCAGCATCTCTATTGTGTCCCAGGTTTGGGGTGTTGGGTGGAGTTAGGATATCTAGTTCCCATCCTTGCTTTGTGGGACAAGTTCTGTAGTTTCCCTTAAGGATCAGGTCTGAAAGGAAAGAGTGAGAATGTTCTGTTTTACAAGAAACACTCCCTTACCAACAGCACAGTGTTTTGGTCTGTGAACAGGGTCTCTGGGAGTTCATGCTGGTGTTGTGTGGTCATTTTCAGCAGCAAAGCTACCAGGAAGGCAGCATGCACAGGGTGAAGTACATTACAGTTCTGGAACTGCAAAGTAAGACCGGAGGATGATGGTGATTTGATGTTGGGGGGTGTTCATTGCTGTAGTAGTGGATGGGCATCAACACATTTCTTGCTCAGACACAGTTTCAACTGATCTGGTGTTTTGGACCACAGAGCATTATGCTTCTAATGATGAGTTTTGTGGATTGGGGTGCTTGAAATGTAGGACAAGTGCTTCTGGGAAGATTCTTTCCACAAAGGATTTTCTTCTGTTATGTGAAAAATCATTAAACAGTTAAAAACAGTGAGTCCTAGGAACTTTCCTGAACTGACCAGCTCTCAGTCCTCATTCTTTCCCCCACAACACTCCCTCCATTCCCACTCCCATTTCCACTTTTTCTGTCTGAGCTGGTTTCACTGATATACATCCTTATCTAAACTCTAAGCAGTTATTCTCAAGTTGCATTTAGCTTTAGTAGTTACTGCTTCAGAACAAACGAAATAGCCCAGAAAGCTGTCTACTTTTCCTTCTATACCAGTTGGTCTGAAAAAAGCTATTATCGACATATGCAAACCTTGTCCTGTATACACTGATCTTTCCCCTAGAAACAATCTTCTGGCTTTTTGCACACAGCAGCTTAGAACAGTGACTTTGCAGTGTTTCCCAGTTTTGGAAGTATTTCTAAATACTTCAAATGCAGATCCCAAAGACTCCATTTCAGCCAACTGATGATGGACTTAGGTGTTTTAATTACCTTTCCTGGGTTGTGTGATGGATCCCCAGATCTGAAGACCACAGGCAGAAAGCGATGGATGTTTCCTAAGACTAGTTAGAAATTCACTCTCATCTTCTGTGACAAACAGCATGTGTAATACTTGTTCCTATCTAAAGATCCAGTGTTCAATTGTTTTAGGATGAATAGGAAAACAATACTGTAATTTAGGGCTGAATATAAATTAGGTTTTGTGCTAGAAAGGAGCTAGTAATTTTAATTACTGATGTAGATCTGAAGAAGAAAATCTGTAGCTTAAAACTGTAAATACAATATGCAAAGAATCACTTTTTTTCAGCAAAAGATGGAAAAAGATTATAATTTGTGCACATCATTTTGAACTGCAGTCCTCTGAGAAGAGAGTTCTTCAGAGTTCTATAAGCCTCAGTAAACGAGAACATCAGCAATTGGCACATTTAAGATTGTACCATTTCTAAACATGATCCTGCTCCTGCTGTCATTACACAGCATAGATCTTGCTATTAATTAGTTTGAATGTGGGACAGCACTGCTGGGAGGAAGAAAGTGGCCTAAATAGCAAAGTCCAAATTTTATCTGTAGCTATCCAAGAAATACGGATGTCTTTTATTAACCCTTGCCACCTATGACAGCCAGAAAGAACTGCTGGGCTTGTTGTACTCCTAATGGATTTTTGCAGCTCATTAGGGAATAACATGGAAAGGGTGGGAGGATGCTGCAGCGAAGAAAGACAGCTGGCCAGAGAAGTTTCAGACAAATGTGAGGACATTCAGGTGCACGTCCCAGTGGCTTGGTTACTGCACGTTTGGAGAATGTGGTGGGATTCTCCTCCTCGTGCTCTCCAGGAGCACAGTTTATTATCCTTACTGAATTGCACCAAGTACAGTAAATCCCCCATTCAGCCTCCATCATTTTTCCAAGCAATGTTTTTGGGAATGCTCCACCAGGACCTCTGCTCTGCGTGAGCAGTGGGGCTTTAGACGTGCAGAGATGACCACTGCTGGTGGCCACTGTGTGTCCATTCACCCCCTCCCCAGAATATAGCAAGTGTTTCAAGAACCTCATGGGAGGTATTAACAAGTCATGAAGCATTCATCTGAATTCAGCTGGAACAGCTGCCCACTGGGCAGAGGGAGGAACGGGAATCTGAAAGCCCTGTTGAGGCAATTTTAATGTCTCAGGCTGCTGCTGTAGATGTGACAGGAGAAAGTCGCACACAAAATATCACAGTAACTCAGTAGCGAGGTACTTCAGGCATCTCTGGGGGCGAGTTCGGGCCACTCGCACAGAACCGGTTGCGTGTGTCAGTGTACCATCGCGGTCTCTGCCTTCAAACCGCTGCGCTTATGCCCGCGCCCAAAGTTACTGCCGTAAACCTGTCCTCTGCACCTCGGTTCCGCGAAGATGCTCCAGGCTGCCCACTGCACCCCCCTCCCCGACTTCGCCTCCCCGCCAACCCTGCCCTTCGCTAGGGGGCAAATATCGCCCTCCCCAACCCGCAGCACTTCCCGGCTGCGAAAGGGGCCGCAACGAACCCCCCTGCGCTTCCGCCGGGGCAGACCCCTGAGCTCCGGTGGGACGCGCACTTCAGTGGCCTCAACTATCGTCACCACCGAGGAACCCAAACCCGCCCCCCGGGACAGCCGTGACCGACGCGGTGCCGACCGAAAAGGCACGGCCCCCCCCGACACCCCACCACAGCCCCCCTGCCACGGGGCCCCTCTTTCCCCCATCCCTCCCCTTCCTCAGCCGCCACCGCCTTTGTGCGCGGTGCGGGGCAGCCCCGCGCCCGCCTGCGCCCGCCCCCGGGTGAGGCGTTGGGAGACGGTCCCTTACGCAGGAAAGTTCGGCGTCGGTTTCAAGGCTCCTCCCTCCCGGTGAAAGGCAGACTGCGGGGCGCCTGGAAACCGGTCGGAGGGAGCGCGGCGCGGCGCGGCGAAGCGAGGGGCGCGGGCTCGAGGGGCCGGCACAAATGGTCAGGCGGCGGCGGCGGCGGAGGCGGCGGTGGCGGTAGTCGGAGGCGGCGGGGGTAGTCGGAGGCGCGGCGGGCGCTGCCGCCGAAGCGGGCAGAGCTGCGCGCCACAGCCGCGCGAGTGGCTGCCGGGGCTGTCCCGTCTCTGCCCGCCGCTCCCTTCATGAGTCGCAAGTTCGGGCCGGGATTAGCAGCAGCGGCAGCGGTGGTGGGACGGCGGGAGCCCGACCGGGCAGGCGGCACCGACTGAGCATGGCCGAGCGGCGCGGGCCGGCGGCGAGCGGCGGCGGGGCAGTTGGCGGAGGGCGGCGGGCGGGCGGTGGTCGGTGCCCGCGGCTGCCGCCGCCCCTGCCGGTGCTGCTGGTGCTGTGGGCGGCGGCGCTGCCGGCCGGGGGCCAGCCGCCGGCGCCGCAGGACAACGGTGAGCGGGGCATCTCCATCCCGGACCACGGCTACTGCCAGCCAATCTCCATCCCGCTCTGCACAGACATCGCTTACAACCAGACCATCATGCCCAACCTGCTGGGCCACACCAACCAGGAGGACGCGGGACTGGAGGTGCACCAGTTCTACCCGCTGGTGAAGGTGCAGTGCTCGGCCGAGCTCAAGTTCTTCCTCTGCTCCATGTACGCTCCGGTGTGCACCGTGCTGGAGCAGGCCCTGCCGCCCTGCCGCTCCCTCTGCGAGCGGGCCCGCCAGGGCTGCGAGGCCCTCATGAACAAGTTCGGCTTCCAGTGGCCCGATACGCTGCGGTGCGAGAAGTTCCCGGTGCACGGGGCAGGCGAACTCTGCGTGGGGCAGAACGCCTCCGAGCGCGGCACCCCCACGCCCGCCCTGCGCCCCGAGAGCTGGACCAGCAACCCCCACCGCGGGGGCACCGGCGGCGGCACCGGGGGTGCGGGGCCCGGCGAGCCCCGCGGGCGCTTCTCCTGCCCGCGGGCGCTGAAAGTGCCCTCCTACCTGAACTACCGCTTCCTGGGGGAGAAGGACTGCGGGGCGCCCTGCGAGCCCGGCCGGCTCTACGGCCTCATGTACTTCGGGCCAGAGGAGCTGCGCTTCTCCCGCACCTGGATCGGCATCTGGTCTGTGCTCTGCTGTGCCTCCACGCTCTTCACCGTCCTCACCTACCTGGTGGACATGAAGCGGTTCAGCTACCCTGAGCGGCCCATCATCTTCCTCTCGGGCTGCTACACGGCAGTGGCAGTGGCCTACATTGCCGGCTTCCTTCTGGAGGAGAAGGTGGTCTGCAACGAGCGCTTTGCCGAGGACGGCTCCCGAACTGTGGCACAGGGCACGAAGCGGGAGGGCTGCACCATCCTCTTCATGATGCTCTACTTCTTCGGCATGGCCAGCTCCATCTGGTGGGTCATCCTCTCGCTCACCTGGTTCCTGGCTGCCGGCATGAAGTGGGGCCATGAGGCCATTGAGGCCAACTCCCAGTACTTCCACCTGGCTGCCTGGGCTGTGCCAGCCATCAAGACCATCACCATCCTGGCCCTAGGGCAGGTGGACGGGGATGTCCTCAGTGGTGTCTGCTTTGTGGGCATCAACAATGTGGATGCCCTACGGGGCTTCGTACTGGCCCCCTTGTTCGTCTACCTGTTCATCGGCACCTCCTTCCTGCTGGCTGGCTTCGTGTCCCTCTTCAGGATCCGGACCATCATGAAGCATGACGGCACCAAGACAGAGAAGCTGGAGAAGCTCATGGTGAGGATAGGCATCTTCAGTGTCCTTTACACGGTGCCGGCCACCATTGTCATTGCCTGCTATTTTTACGAGCAAGCTTTTAGGGAACAGTGGGAGAGGAGCTGGGTCACGCAGAGCTGCAAGAGCTATGCCATCCCCTGCCCCAACAACCACGGCAGCCACCATCCGCCCATGAGCCCCGACTTCACTGTCTTTATGATCAAGTATCTCATGACCTTAATCGTGGGCATCACCTCGGGCTTCTGGATCTGGTCCGGGAAAACCCTGAACTCCTGGAGGAAGTTTTACACCAGGCTCACCAACAGCAAGCAGGGCGAGACCACCGTCTGAGACCATTGCCTGCCGTGATGGGGGGATGGCAGGCGGGAAGCCGGCTGGAGGACGGGGGCTCTGCCCTGGGAAGTGGCTTCTTAGCCAGCCTGGGCAAACTTTGGGGACGGCCCCATGTCTGGGGCTGCTGGGCTTTGCCCTCCCTGCTCTGCTCAGGCGGTCTCCTATAGGAAGCAAACGCACTGTCAGGTTGGGGGAGAGGGATGTAAATAGCCTCTGTAAGATTTTGTAAGTATATTTGTATTTAAATTACAAAAATCTCGCCGGTTTTTTAATTATTTAGGACACTTTTAACCTGTCTGCGGATTTTGCTCCCTCGCCCCCGTCTCCTCCCCCCTTTTGTTATTTAAAAGAAGGCGTTAGGTTTTTATTTCATTACCCAGGATGAGAAGAACTGCCGGTAAGAGAAACCAAAACACCCCTTTTTTGTTCCCCCACACCGGCAGGTTTTGTAATGGCTTTGCTCGGAGTTGCATGAGCGGCAGCAGGGACTGGCCCGAAACCGCAGTCGGGGGCGCCGCCTGCCGCGGACTGGGTCCAGGCCGCGGGCCCGGCCTGCCCGAGCTATGTGGCGGCGGAGGTGGTGCTGAGGGACCGCCGCTTCCCTCCCGGCCCTGTGTCGGGCGGGACGGACCCCGCCTGCCCTCGCACGGCGGAGCCGGCGCGGGGACGGTGCTTCCCTTCGCCTCTCCGGCTGGCCGCGGCGGGGCCGAGCCCCGCAGACCCGGGCAGGAGCTTTGGGAGGGAGAGGAGATAGCAGCCGTGCCCGGAGGTGTGCCCGCAGTGCCCGGGGCGAGGGGCATTGCCTGCCAGTTGCCTTCTAGCAATTTGGTGAGATGTATGTAAACGCACCACGTAGTTTGAGAAGAGTTGGCCTGTTCTGTCGTTAAGAGTTGAGCCTTAACACCGTCTGCACCTGTAGCATGCCTGATGGCTTAGGAGGTGGATGGGGACATGGATGTACCGAACTTTCCACTTCCTGTGGTGTTTTGTGTTGGTTTTTGTATTTCTAAGCCCACTTTTCGGTCGCAAGGCCGCAGTGGGGCTGGCGGAGCTGGGCCGCGGCCGGTGCTCGCCCTGACTCCCTGCGGGCGCTCCCAACGCCTCCCGTCCCCACCGGGCTGCTGTTGGCCGGACTTAGGATCAGGAAATATGGGCTGGGTGAAAAAAGAGCTTCGACGGAATAAAATGCACCGTTCAGATTATTCTCTTCCTCCCTTCCCCCCCTTATTCCCCCCCCTCCCCCCTCCCGCCCCCGCATTTAATTATATCCATACGCTGGCCCTTCATTTGGAAAACATTGGAGCCATTGCCATTCCCCTGAATTTTAATTCATTGGCATTTAATTCATTACACGCTATGAGGGTGTGATGATTTTCGCCAGTAGTAAAAACAAAGGGAAAACAGCAAAGCAGAATGTTTTAAGCATGCTGGTGGGATGTGAGACCTTAAAGAGCCTCTGCTGTCTTCCCTCCCGCCACTTTTCTGGTACAGTAATAGTGCATACTGGAAAGATAAGATACTGTGTGTGCAGTATATCTACTGCCCTGTATGCTCTTGGGTGTGTGGGATTGTGCTTCTTGATACAAAGGAAAAAAAGGTTAAAAATGAAATTGTAACTTTCGACAGATGCATTTGAGTATTTAGTCCTCTGTATGAAAAACAGCAGAACGCTTCTTTCCTGATTGTATTGTTTTAAACTTTTTTTATATTACAAATGCCTGTATTTAGGTTCATAAACATTATCTATGGCTACCATACCCTGAAATGCAAAATTATTTGAATTTGGTATGCATTTATTTCTGTTCATTATCACAAGATCATTTATATTTATAGAGGAATAGAAATTTATATATATTAAATACCATATTTTTAATTTCTCTGAAATAAATTGAGGTTTTGTAAAAAACTATCTTGTCACTTTACGTATTCCTCTGACTAACTCACTTGCTCTGTGAAAGCAGTGTATATATTACAGGATGTGTGGGATTCCTTTTTTCTTATGTTGAGTTCACAGTAACAAGCTGGAATTCAGTGTAGGAATTCATTGTGCATTTGGGTTTTTATCTCTGGGCCGGTCTAGATTAATCCTTCAAAAGAAGTAATGTAAACTGTTCAAGATCTCTTGACAGGGTATGGTTGGTGGTGTGAAATCCAAGAAGAGATCTGCTATATGGCAGAAGAAAGAAGCTCACCAGTTCTTTTTCTTTTTTTTTATCTTTTTGTTAAAGAAAAGGGTTCTCCCAACTTAGCCTTTCTTCTCCCGTTCATGTTAAAATGAAATAAAAAAAGGATTTACTTGCTGCTCAAAATGACACTTAGACTATGTTGTAATATTGTCAGAGTATTTTAATGAGTAAAATGGTTTCTCTGAATTTGGAATTTTTGGTTAATCCAGAGTTAAATGGCATGTTCATGGAAGCATTTCAGCTTTATGGGAAGTACATCCATTCTTAAAGCTTCAGCACAACATGTCCTTTTTTTTTCTCCTTTTTATTTTTCCTCCCCCTGATTCGTTGTTTCAAGTGCCATTCTGCAAGCATGGCTTTGTTGGGAAAGACTGGCTAATTATGAGGCTTGATTTCTGTTTTCTAGTGTTAACAGGCTAATACAGTGTTTCAGTCTAGATCTAGAGGGAGATGTAAATGTTTTTGGCTGGTTTACTTTTTTCAAATCGTGATGCATAAACAACCACAGAGAAATGAGGGAAGCTCAACAAAATTAATGAGGTGAGGACTGGGGTTGTTTTTCGTTATTTTTTAATTTGTTTTGCATAAACATAGTTCCTGCTATCTCAGATATTTGGCACATTTTTCTCAGTTCTTTCTATACCTCCTCCCTTTTTTGGGGGGGATATTTTAGCATTTAAAATTGTACTGGTCAACACTCAGCTAATGACCTGAAGTACCAGCCATTCAATTTCAGTTGCAGGGGAATTCTTTTTGGCCAGTGCATAATTATGTTTGAGTTGTTTTGACTGATCTGTTTCCTTGCAGCTGAATGTATGTGATTTATATATGCACAGGAGAGCACATTTATTTGTAATAAGAGATTTTATATTTATTATGGTAGGGATGAGAGGACCAAATTTTAAAAAACAAATTTCAAAGAGGAATAATGGAATTGTCATTTCTGCATGAAGTAAGATGTTAGTATTTGCAGTTCATGATTTGCAGCAGATACGGATCCCCTTCAGTTCTTTGGCATTTTTTTTTTCATAGATGGCAGAGAGCTGAAGCTCCATGTTCAATCTTGCTTATTTTCATAAATACACTAGAGAGCACAATAGCTTAATTTAAAAATCATTTCAAAGAACAACAGCCTGCTTTTTTGTTTGCTAATTTTTGTGAACTTTCACAGGCCAGTAATTTGCAAAGGTCACAGTCATTGCTGAATGCTGTGGTGCTATCTACTTTTTTATACTTATATTTCTCAACACATAATGGTACATGAGACTCAATATGATACAAAGGTATCTTTTGCATGGGTACATTACAGTCATCACTAGTGTTTCACTCACTGTTGAAAACAAATCTATTCATCGCTCCAGGGAATTTACATAGGATTTTTTACAACGCAGTCTGTGGAACTGTTGTGCCATGTTTACCAGAGAAGGTAGCACTGGTATATAAAGAAGCAGCATTGCCCAGTTCCCTTGTCCCTAAAAAGAAGGATAATGTAGGAATGAAACTGTGGTATAGCAAAGTTTGTTGGGCTGGAAGTACTTGTTAAGGCATTCCTTAATCAACAGCTTTGCTTTCTCTCATGGGATATATTTATAGCCTGAAATGAAGGAGCACTCAGAGTCACCATTCCCCTGAAGAAGGCTGTATCCTGGAGAGCTGGGGATGTTGATTTACTGTTCATCCTTCAGTAGCAGTAATGCTCTTTAATGTAGTGGCAAATTTGTGGTATTGGAATGAAATGATACGCCATTTCCATAACAAATCCTATTGGTAAGGAAAAAGGATTTCTGGTTTGTTTATATAGTAATGCCCCAGAGTTCTGATATATGCATATACTTGTAGAAGTGTTGGTTTTTTTTTTACTTGAGTGGCAAATCTGCAATCTAACGAGCCTGAATTCTGCCCTGTGGATGATGCCCAGCCTTCTGCTGCCATCCCAGTGCTGCTTGTTGGGCAGGGGTACAATTACAGATGGTGCTGAAGATCCCTTTCATTTAAATGGACAGTATTTGCATTTTTATTTTTTTTATCATTCAAAGGAATGATAATTAGACAAAAGAAGAGGCTGCTGTATGTGTATAGGATGAGTATTTTTCAAAGTGGGCTGTGGGCTAATACCTCATCAGTCCTTTGCCGCTCCCATTTACAAGAGACAACTAGACCAACAGGGAGAACCTTATGTAAAGGTGTTCAGCCTGCAGCTGACCAGAGAAAGTAATCAGGGGTTTGGTGTGGCACACATAGCTTAAAACTATTGAGGGTACTCTTGCATTTGTGTGACTTAACTCCTCCATCCCAGTGCTACATGACCTCAGAAGGCTAGCTAGCAAAACTCATGACAGCTGAAGAGGTGGTAAGAGGTTAAATGTTTACCTATAAAAATAAGGAAACTGAGATACTGTGTTTTCATCACGAATTGACCCTCTAGTGCTCAAACACTGGAATTGCATAATGTTTGATGTTCCCAATGATAGCAGGTCAGAACTGTGAGGCAATACTGCGCAAAATCAGTTCTGAGTATCAGTTCCCCCCTTTTTGATTCTCTCAGATTTCTCTTAGTTACTTGCACTTGTTGAACCAAGAGCATCATAGCTCTGCATGTTATGCTAACTTAGAGTGAATGGGTTGTATAGATTCTGAATTAAAATGTTGATTAAAAAATATGAGTCTTTCAGCTGTTTAGTCCCATTAAAAGTGAGGGTTGCTCTTGGGCCCATAGCTGCAGGAGTTTCTCATATTTGCAAATCTTTCTGTTCATCAGTTGAGCTGGAAGGCTTAGGCAATGATTCATGCTCATATGGAGAAAGGGAACTTTGTTTTTCTTGTTTTGACTGAACTCCTTGCTGCCTCTGTGTTTACAGAAGTGTCACCCAAGAAATGCTTTGTTCTGAAGCTCCTGATCAGCTCTGAAAAAGTAGGACCATAGTTTTAAAAATGGGTTAGGAGCTTTAGGAAGCAAGGCTTGATGACTTAATGCTGAGGTTTTGCTTTTCACAGTTTAGTTTTTAGAAGTCTCTGAGCATTTTAAGACATAAAATAGCTGCTTAAGGACAAAGTAAACATGCTAGAGTTGAGTCCTGGACACACTGCAAGCATTATGAGCCCCATATTCATTTGAGAATAACTCAGTGACAGTGTTAAACCAGACTAGGTAACACTAAGCCATGTAAGGAAAAAAGAAAGGCATAATTGTATTTACTTGACAACTGAAATGTACTCTACACCTTTACTTAGCCATTTGAGGTCACTAAATGGACAAGCAAGTATCATTTCTGTCATATGGGAGAAATTCCAGTGAATTAGCAAAATAGGCCTTAATAAGTAATATATAATTGCAAGTGCAGCATTTTCCAGATAAAAGCAATACCACTTTGATAGTTCAGTTGTAGACAATTCTTTTGAAAAAAATACTTTAAGAAAACATGTTGATTTTGTAACTCATGGCAACTGTGTTTCAGATCTCAGCTTATGTTTAGTCTAAACTTCCAGTGTAACCACATCAGAGAGTCTTTCAGGCATGAGGTCTTGCCCTTGTTTGCATTCAAATCAACAGCATTCAGTTGCTTATCTTGAGGTTGAACAAATAAACTTTAGTCTTTTACTCAGACAACACTTAATGAAGACCCACATTCAGCCAAGGACCTCGCATTAAATGCTGCTGGGCGGAGACCCCCACAAGCCTTGCCTCTTCCCAGTATCCCAAGGTTTTGTTGCAGTGTGTAAAAGTATTGGACATGATTGAACTGCACTAAGATGGAAACTTCAAAATAACCATTAAGCGGGTGTAAACACGCTGCATTGGGAGACTTGTGTCAGCCACCATGTGAAGTATTTTTTGGTGGACCATCTTGGAAATAAGTTCATCAGAAATACTGAAGAGACAGGCTTTTATTTGCAATTAGCTGGTAGTTTTTTGTTTTGTTTTGATAGTTGCATTGTTTAATTAAACCTTGTATGCAATGTTTAATAAGGTGTTACCCTAGGCTAAAATATAAGGCTACCATATGTTGATAGTGCAGCACAGTAGATAGAACTTGTCTACCTTATGGTATCACCAGGATCCCTTTGGGTAGAACAATAGGGAGAACAATATTTTTTGTGTGCCTTTTTTTTGTGTCATTCTAGTATAACTTGGCTAATATTAATTACTTACTACAGCAAAAATTTAAAAGTAATCTATCATGTGGCAATTTGATGATAAAGATGACAAGAAAAATGAAAGTGGCCTGTTTCAGGTGGGATGTCTTGATGCTGTTTTGTTGCATACTTGTTTGTGTAATTCAGATCTTTTCTAACTGTTTTACATCCTGTGATTCAGTGCTAGTCTTGTTGCTGTATTTAAATGAGACTAACAGTATGACTCACTGATGCTGTATGACTTGTCATCTTGTCTTGTTTAGGTTAACTACTATTGCTTTGTTACCTGTAACTTATTTGACCTCCCCTGCCACACTCAGAGTACTTCACAAGTTAAGGACAGGACTACTAGCCACAGGAGTGTGCAGTCTGTTTGAGCAAGACAAGAGCCTGGTACCTCCCCTCAGCAGCTTGCCCACTACCAGTTCAATGGTTGCTGCTGCATTTGCCACTGGACTGTCACCCTCGCTCAGAAGTAGTGCTCTCATTTCTCTGGGAACTCTGTGAATGTCCTCCTGGCAGCAGCACTGCTGGGGCTATGCTGGATTGGCTCATTTTCCTGGCTGCCCAAGCGATGTGCTGGCTCTTTTGATTTTCCCCCACCTACCTAGGGTGGAGGCTATCCTGGCTGCTCTTAATCCCTGCCTTTGGTGGAGGAAGTTATGGGCTGTATGTGCCATTACAGCATCCCTGGCTGACCTTCTGTGGCTCCTGCTCTGCTGCTTGCTTCCCCTTGCATTCTGGGTAACTCCTTTGGAAGTTGCCTTGCTCCAGCCATTGCCAGAATGTAACTCATTCACATCCCATTTTATTCTTGAGTACTGCCGTGCCGTATTTATCATGTTCATCACAAAATCATTGCTGTCCTAATGGGGAAGTGACTCTCAACGTGTTTGACAGCTTCATTAATCATGATGTTTTACTGTTAAATACAAGCACATATACTATCCCAAAGGATAATACTGAGAATATAAGGTGAGCAAATAAGGATCTTCTACTGGGAAGAAAAGGCTGCAATCACACCTTCATGACTGCCTTCAGCAAAAATGACTGTTTTATTTATAGCCTACTAATATGCATCTAAATCTAATGCACCTAAAGAAGAAATAAAATTATCAAAAAAAAAAAAAAAGCCAACACAAGACCTCAAGGTGGGCTTCTGAAAATATATAAATAAAAAACGAATAGCAGGATAAACACATCACCACAAAGTCAGATTTTGCTATGGTGCTTGTTAACTTTTCAGTACTTCTTTGTCTATTATGGTGAAAGCTTCACTTTATTGTTTTGTGAATAGAGAGGAGAATTAGTCACTTCTTAGCATGAAGAACTCTGTTAAAAGACAGCAAGCAGTTTTATTTATTTACTGCTTAATTAAACAATTTCTAATTCTGAGGGAAGTGAAAGAAATTTTGCAACCTGCACAAGGGGTCAGCATTTTGTAGGATTGGGCACTTCACTGTCAATAAAATGAAAAGAAGCAAATGGTGCTTAGCTACAAAGGCAAGAAAAAAATGAGTTCTGACTGGTTCCAGTTAGGAGCTGCAACTGGGATGGCTTTAACGTGGTGTCTGAGCACAGCCTCCTTCCTGGCACAAAGGCAAAGATTTGCAGATCTGAGTGGAGTAGTACAAGCCCTATGCCCGTATGTGGCAACAGAGGGCGACCACTGTGATGAACACTGCTGGACCTGGCACCCTTGACATTGTGCTGAGGACATGAGGGGAGAGAGATGGAAATGGGGGTTTGGTAAGGCAGGGGGCTGTCATATGCAGGCAAGGAGAGGTCAGAGAGGCACGAGCAGGAGGTGGGACTGCTGAGGGAAAGGCAGTAGGAGATGATTGTCTGTATGGGTCAGATTTGAGATGATGAGCTGGGAACTGTGGCCATGCAGGATTGGTGTCCCTCCTACCAAGGATAGCTGAAGGCCACTGTAACTCAGATGCAGGAAGGGGATGACTTCCCAGGATGTGCAGAAACCATGGAGAGGTTCTCCAGCACAGGTACCAGGGCCACACAAGATGGAGGTAGGGAAACAGCTTTTGGTCTGAGTGTTTCTGAGTCACAAGAGAATGCCCTCTTCGTTGCTTCACAGAAGAGGGTCAAGCAGAGTGGGCTGTAAAACTGGGGCTGTGTGTGGTGGTGGGCTGGGGTGCAGGGCAAGGTGAGGAGGCCAACCAGAACCAGCTCTCTCTAAATGGCAACCACAGGGTTTCTGCCAGGTTTCCCTGGATCCTGTTTTCTACTCCAAGATTAAAAATCTCCCCTCAGGGGAGAAAGAATAGGAAATTGTGTGGTAGGCTTTGCTATGTTTCCAGCTGACTTTTTCCACAGAGGCAGGCATTTGGGCCCAGTGTTTCTCAAGACATCTTTACAGTTAGAGTAAAATTCCAGTTCTGCTGAAGGCAAAGCCTCCCGTTGGCCTCAGGAGGGCTGTAATTTCATCTTGGCTTCAAGATGCATTAGGAAGTGCAAGGAGATCCTATGAACAGAAAAAGAGAAAGTAAAAAATAAAGATTTCTCATTCAGAAGCTGCTCATAGTGCTGAGTTCATTCCATCAGGCTTCAAAATATTCTCATTGTTTTTCTGATCTTGTTTATTGAGAGTATGTTGGTACTATCCAGGGGCAGACTTTGTCTGAGCATCTGTGACTTGAGTATCTCACTCCTCTGTTTTGTCAAAAGAAAAAGAAGAGATCAAGTTTAGTTTCTCAAAAATGATCAATACTTGTTTTGATTTTAGGGTCCCTTTTAAAAACAAAAAAAAAGTTGTAATTTTTATTTGAAACGAGACTACTTCTGTGAATGCCAACATTCTGAATGTCTAGCAGGTATTTCTACAATCATTTATTTTTCCAATTCTTTGTAAAAGTCCCATTTTATATTTTCTCAGAAGTGTTTTTTCTTGCAGCAGTTCTGGAAATAGCTTTTTCTTTGCAGCCAGTGAGAGGATGTGTACCATTGGTGAAGGCAGCCTGAAGAGCAGGCACAGGCAAACTGCAAAACAACATAACCTGTGGAATTAACACTTCACGTTGACACCCATTAAAAATATTCAGAGATTGACTCAGCCTGCCCATGTTGCACAAATAACATGCTTGGCTCTGAACGATTCAAGATCTTATCTGTTCTCAGGGCAAGTTCAGTATGGAGGGCCTGATCCTGTTCTCATTAACCTCCAAAGGAGTTTTGCTGCTCACTTCAAAGAGAATTACATCAACAGCATTTGCAGTGAAGCACACACAGCTCCTCTATCTTTTCCCCTTTTTCTTTCTCTTTTTTGAAAAGATTTATATTCCAAACAACAGCAAAACAAGAATAAGACTTGGAAACAGTCAAAATAAGTCTGCTGTCTGTTGAGCAGTGTTGTATAAGGCCTCTGTTTGGAGTTCTTAACTGCAAATTGACAGTGGAAACCAGTAAGAGCTGAGATCATCAAGGGGTTGGTTGTATTTGAAGCTGAGTACCCTCAAGTCTATTGTCCCCATGACAGGAGCCTGGCATGGTCTGTGGTATTTCTTTGCACTTTTCACAACTATTCGCAAAGAACTGGAGCTGAGACCTTGAGTTCATCCACTGGCAATGTATCCATGTGAGCAGCAGTGCCTACAGTGGTCACTGCAAAAAGCCCCAGGGAAGGTAACCCTTTTCCTGCTTTGTTTTCCCTGTGCATAGCTTTTGAAAAGAAGGAGGCATGTATGGAGGAGGGATGGGATGGAACAACCATCCAGTACTTTATTAGTTTTTCTGTTTCTTCTAGGTTGTCATATTGAATAGCAGAATGAATGCTTCCTTTTTTTTTTGCATTATTAGTCTTATTGTTTTATAGAGGAGGCTTGTGACTCTACAAATACACTGGTTTCTATGGTGAAGGGAGCATTAAGCTTGTCACTCAGCCATTCTATATATGTTCTAAGAAGAACCCTCTTTGTGCTGGAAGAGCACACCACACTGAATGTGCTCCCCACCATGGTGTGCACTGCCCCTGGTTCCAGAAGAGCTGTGCCTGCCTGTGGAGGCCCAGAGGGAGTCCTTTCCTCTATTGTCTCCTTTCCTCCATCTCCAGACCATAACCACAAGCACTTTCTTTGGCTTAGATGCTGATCTCTGCCTGCATGTGGAAACCATGCAAGATCATAATCTGCTGCTACCTGGCACCCACTGGTGACAAACTTCGATAGTTACTCCTATTGTCTTCCAAACTCAGACCTTTAGACTTCAGTTTAATGGGTCTGGTATCCCCATTTCCTGTTCTCTGAAGCTCACTTATCTGGTTTCAAACCTATGAAGTAATCCACTCTGGGGGATGCACTGTGCTGTCCCAAGGGAGTAAACATGAACTAGCTTGCTTCTAGTCTTTGAGGTTTCCCCCCTCCTCTCTACTGTTGCCCTGTTTTATTCTCAGTCATCCTTGCCAACTCCTTCCCATACCAGAAGATGGTTTCTTTACCCCATGCTGCAAACACCCTTTTCCCTTCTGGCTGTGGGAAGGCATCCCTCCAAGCTGTTTCCTTCTTACTTTGGCAAGTCTTCTAGCACAATTATCACAGCAAATGACATGTGGGGATGTGAATCTCTGTTTTTTTCTCCACCATAACTACCTCAGCCACGGGAAGGAACCTGAGTTCCTGTGTCTTCTCCAGTGATCCCCAGTGAGTGTTCCCATCTTAGCTCTGTATTGCTCTGCACAAGTATTCACTGAGGTGCAAAGGGAATGAGACTGAAGCATACCTAGTGGGACTCAAAGTCTGAGTTCATATGACTGTTCTAAGGTTGAGAGAGTGGGAATAGTCTTGGATTTTCTGTATCTCCTTTGTGTATCCTGATAAATAGGTTATTCTGAAGATGCATCCCCCTTTTTCCACAAGGGAACTACTAAACATCTGAGGTTTCTTCTAATGCAAGATGGGAAGAAAACTGAAATTGTAAAGTTTCAGAGGACACATAGGTGACCTGTTTCCAAAGAGTAGGTGACCTCTTTTCAAAGCATCATGAAAAGTGTCTGGTGCTTGGCTCTTTAGTTTGGCCCTTGCACTCTGTGCTGTCTTCTTTCTGGTGTCAGGAGAGCCCAAAAACCTTTCTGAAATCCACTGGTGAATTTTGACATGGTTAATATGGAAACAAACACAGACTTTTAACAATAAAACTTCTGAATGAGAGAAACATCCAAAGGTTTCAGTAGGAGCTCTGTTACTGGGAGAGTTTAAATCTAGAAGAGCTATCTTCCCCAAAGATAAGCTCTTACACACCTTCACATTATTACATTTGATGCAGCTGTTACTGGTACAATTCTGTAGCTGGTTTGAGGCAAAAGACTGGGTTAAATAATTCTAAATGTTACTTCTGGACTTAAACTCCATCTGTCAGTGACAGATCCTGCAGTGAGTGCATTGCCTGGAATCTGGAAATTGCTTGGATGGTTCGGCTACAAGTTCCTTTGGTAGACATCATCAAGGAGGTTTATGGGGAGTCCCAGAGAGCACCCTAATAATTGGTGTGAAGAGTGGGGCAGCAGCGTGACTGTTGGAAGCTGTGTTGCTTAGCAGGTAGATGGAAATGCTGCAAAAGGTGAGCAAAGATACGAGCCCTGCCCAGCCACCACACAGCTCCTCTGGAGTAAAAAGGGTAGAAGACATAAAAGAGGACAGCACATAAACATGACAATAGCTCATTAAGAAAGCCTTGATGTTCTTCTGCTGTGTTCCTCCTGGAAAAGAATGATTTTCGATAATCACAAAAACATGTTCTGTAGCAAAACTCAATCCCTACCACCTCTGAGTCTGTTGAGAAGATGACATGCTTTTGGCTAGTGCTTCAATAGCCACTGAAATGCCCAATGCATGTTAACGATCTAACCCATAACTTATAGGTTCCTATTTTTTTTTTGTTCATTGAAGAACATTGACAAAACTGCAAACACATGTTTCTGCTGCTAAAGCTTAGTCTTATCACAGTTTGAAAATGTGGAAAATCAATTACATGCTTTGAATTACTCCCTTTATTGCTATAAAAGAATTTCTTCATTCTTTCAGGGTAGTGTACACTTGGTAACATCTACCACTAACAGGCTGTTAGGACTTTCTGCTAAATTAATACACTACAAGTAAACTAAACAGAAGGCCAGTGGAATGCTAAACATCCACTTTCTCCTCTGTTGTGGCTGTATTGCAGCTTGGGAACCCTTAGCCTTGTTGCTACAACATCTGGACAACATTTGGGGCTGTCTCTCAAGTGCACGGGTGTGCACCTCCGGTGAATTTTAACTTTCAACATCTCTCTGCCTCTAATCTATATTTAATGTTTCATGACTAGTAGTCAAAGAAACTTCAGCTAAATATCAGGTTGGAATGAAAATGATCCTTGGGAAAACACTAATTTTCAGCATTCGCTGGCAGAGTAGCTGTGACAGAGATGTTCCCTGGAGATTTGTAGCCCATTCTCTCACAGTAATAATAATTAAGACTCATGATTACTGTGCCCACATAATCAAAGATCGCTTCATAAAATGTACTCCCTAAAGGGACAAATTCCCTGCTCCTAACTGGATGTCAGTCAGAGGGATCAGCACCCCCAGGGATCTGGAGTCTTTGCTTGCCCTTTTCATTACAGTGTTGTTAGCATTGTGTTACTTCATATTCTTCTCAATGCAAATGAGTAGGTAATCATGTGTAAATCGTGCCCTCCAGAAGGCACATGTAGTGAGTTTTTTTCCCCAAATCTACCACAGGGATTTCTCACATGGAACATAATTACATCTCTGCCATATGGGCTCATTTATATTCTATTACAGGTTAAGCTAATACGACTCAGAAATATGCTAAAAATACCTCAAAGTATTTTGAGCACTGTCAAAACACTTGTCATTTCTTGCTTGCTTGTTTGATTGTGAGTGACTTTATATTTATTTAGAGATCTGCAGTGCCAAGTAACTTCAGAAAAACAAAATTAGGCCAGTTTTGTGCTGCCCGATCTCCAAAAAATGCTTTAAATTCCCTCCCATGACATCTTCTTTCAGTAATGGCAAATAGATCAGTGAACAATGAAGCTGAAAAGCCTCCAAGACATATTTACCTGCAGCAACACCTCTGTGGGTTTTAAGTTTCCCAGGAGGAAGGGAGCATGCGCTTCAGCTGCACAGCTTTGTCATCATTAGGCTGGATCAGGTCTGCGTTGATCTAATTACTCTGTTCTGACAAAGCTACACTTGCACTTTAGCCATAATAAAAGTACAAACCTCTTTACCCATGGAAGAAGGGCTACTGTGGAAATAAATGTTGCCTAAAAAATTATGGTAAAAGAAGATTGGTCAGTGGTGAGTGCCATAAATGAATACTTTAAAACTGAAGCAGCTAAAGGTTATATAACACTGCTTTCAGGATTGTGGGACTTCGTAATAATATGTTATTTTCCAATTTCAGTGGAAATGTTTAATTTCACTGTAAGATTTTCTTTGAAAAGATTTTTAAATTGCTATTGTTTCACTGGTTTCTAAAGCTAATAACACTAACATCTCTGGTCAAAATCTGGGTCCACCACAATCAACCCTAATTTTATTATTTTTATTCATACATTCAGTATTTCACCCTTTGAAATTTGATCAGATTTCCTTTATTCCACTAGCTAAAAAGGAAATCTGTAGAAAGTAATACACAGGTAGAAGGGTTAGACTAGAGGATGGGAGAGGACCTCATTGTACCTGCACATGATAGTTCAGATGATACATTGCAAAAGTGGTGACCGACCTTTGTTCCAAAGAAACACTTACTAGAAATTGGATGAGGGTTTTGAAAACAGCAGCTGTATGTCTCCTATAACCAGGAGATAAAATTCAGTCCTGGTTTATAAAGCCCTTTGAGGTTTTCAGTGGTGGAAAATTCTATGTAGGTATAAAATCAATTCTATAACTATAAAATAAATTCTGGTACCTCTCTAGAATTGAGTCATATTTTTCAGAGCATTGCTAGGAAGTGTTTGTTCTTTTGTTTTCAGGTTTTATTTTGCAATAGAATAATAAACATTTTAGATTATTCAGCACTTGAACACTAAGTCCAGCCTTTCCTGAATGCTTTTCGCATGTTTTCAGAGAACAGTAATTATTGCTAACACGTTGTGCTCAGACATTTGTGCAACAAAGTACGTAAGCAACTAACATTACATGTATGAGAAGTCCCCTTGAAGTCAGACACTTAAGTATTTTTCTGGATCAAAGCCTAGAAACTATGATGTCTGTAATTGTGCAATAGCATCAGACTCACAGGAGAGCTTTTTTGGAGTTTACCATGTTCTTAAAAAATGTCTTTCAAAATTAGATGAAATATTAGGGTTTTGGTCAAAGTTGTGCACTGGCCATTGCTGTATAAGGAGAGCAGTCTGTTTGACTGTGTGTTCCTTGTATAACGGGGAAAAAAAAATCAGGCCAGCTAAGAGTTTATTACCTGAGAAAAGCATTTTTCCAGCCTTCGTTATTCCTGAAGCAGTGTAAAGGACACTGCAGTGATTTCATACATCAGGGAGGCATAAAAAAGAGAGTGGTCTCCTGGGCTGTGAAACAAAGAGAAACAAACTTCAACTCTCAGAGCTCTCTTCAGAGCTAACTCCATTAAATAATGTTTTAATTCAGCTGTCATAAGCATTTGATTAAAGAACCTGCTATACAATTTCTTTTGCAGTTTCTGTAGCCCTGACTGTGTAAAAGCGTCCCATGCCCTTGGAAAAACAGCTTCCCCCTTCTGCACACAAAAGGGAGTCTTTTGCTCAACATCTTCACAGCTTGCTTCCTTTTTCTTCAGGCAAGGTTTTTCATTTTCATTCCACAGTTTTGCTTAATATAGAAGTACGGTCATTGTGGATACTGCACCAAGAGACTGCTGTATGCCTGTCCTGGTTTTATGCTCCTCCCTGGGCATACAGCATTGTCCATTGCTGCAGTCATGTCAGGGTAGTGGCATGAGATGATGACTATCCTGGGCAAAGGCAGAGGGGAGGGGTAGTGTGAACAGGTAACAGCACTCTCAAATATTCAGGAGAGCAACATTTCCAAGAGAGAGGATGACTGTTAATGTGCCCTCCTGGAACTCTCCCTTATTAGGGTGGTGGCAATCTGGTGATATTTGGATTGCATATTTATTGACCATATGTCAGTCTGTAAATATTTATCGCTCAGTGGTGGGCAGCCGTGGTTTTTAAGCAGAAATATCTAGCTGGTGCTGCACGTGTATGCTCAGTTGTGTGACCTGGGTTAGACTTTTGTTTGCAGTTGGTGCCTGGATGGAAAGTTCTGGTCTGCACTGGAAATGAGTGCATTTCAACATGTGTATGTTTTGCAGGAATAGCTAAATCAAGTGTCTTTGTGTGTTTTAAATAAATCATTCTTGATATACATATCACCATACAATTAAGTTTGGACCTTCTTTGTCATTTGATGGATAAATGTGAAATCCTCTTGCTGTCTAACATGATCTACTCCCTGCTAATACCCAGTTCTCTGAAACCCTTTGAAATGAGAGTTTGCGTCATCCATTTGGCTAACACACAGTGTCTGCTTTCCAAATCTGTGTAGATGATAATCTGTTTTAATACCTGTACAAATCAATTAAATTTATTTTGTGCACTGTTCACTGTATGCCAAATTGGGTGGAAGAGTAGAAACACTTAGCAGGGGAATCAGACTTCACATAAAAGTGCATTAGATAAGCTTTGTAATGTGAGTGGGGGAGGAAATGAAATTTAGCATTTAATTCCCTCATCTACAGACAGATTAAAAAATGGCTTCCAGAAACAAAAATATAGGGCAGGATTGTGGAGCCCTTATTCATACTGCTGAGCAGTTTCTCATTGGATTTATCCCACTGAAGCTTAATAATATCACCTCCAAGGGTGGCTGAAAGGATGCAGAGTTTCTTGTGAGGCACTTTGATGCTTTGTCTACTGCAGAACGTAGGCAGCATATCTTCAAACCTCCTCGTGGGGCTGAACTTAGGAGTTCTCTTTGCAGTTTCTGATCGCCATCGCTACAGTTTAGGTTAGGAGCCTGTAAATCTCCAAACTGCCTGGCGGCAAAACCGATCGGTGTTCTGATGTGCCTGATGGATTCTGCAAGAGGGATTGGGTTCAGTCTTCAAGCCTGTGTATCTCAGCTTTTAAACCTTTATCTTAGACTGCATGAATTTCATCATTTTCAAAATGAAACCTTTTTCAAGCAAGATTTATGTAGCTAACCTCCATTTCTGCCTTCGCACCTATCTTCCTGTAGATAATGTGTATTTGCACTGGAAAAATTTAAAGTTGATGCTAACTAAAATGCTTTTTACCCCAGACTAAATCCATAATTAAGCAGTGACACAGATGGATTCAAGAATAAATTGCTAAACACATTTCAAAATATGGAAGTAGGAGGATGGAAATCTGTGCCAAGGAAACTGTTGTAAAGTGATCTATCAAGTAAGTGCTGCTACAATTTTGCAGCACAAAACACTGTACAGAAAAGATCATTGTCAGAGGGAAGATGTCTGATTCATCCTAATATTACCATAGTATTCCTGATTGCAAGTGTCTGAGGAGAGTTTAGTTTTAGAAAGAGGAGTATACCCTTTGTTCACTTGGTTTCTCACTCAGGAAAAATCTATAGAATTTTCTTCATCCTATCACATGTAGAATTCTTGTTAAAATAAATACATATATTAAATTGCTTGGGGAGGACAGAATGCCCAGTAAAATAAGCAAGTATTTAAAGATCGTGCCTCTCAAAGGAGCATTATGTGCCTGTACCCTTCTCTAGCTCTTTCAGAAGAGAATTTTCTGAGTAATGTGGAAAGAGGGCAGGCAGGCAATCCTGCTGCTGTGCCAGCCAGAGCTACCAATTCCTACCATGACCTTGGGCTCTGTGATCTGTGAAATGGGACAATGATGATGGAAATGCGAACCCTGGAGGAAATTTTGATGGTGAAGAAGTATTATTGCCATGAAGGTATTTAACATCCAAAGAAAAAAGTAATGACTGTGGTAATAAAGAGGATTTCAACCATGTCCTACTGATGGCCCATGCTCAGGACTGTCCCTGGTCCTACACGGCAGTGCTGAGTCAGAGCTCTGTTCCGGGAGGAGCTGCAGAAATGCCTGCCTGCCTGTTGTCTCACCCAGAGCAGGCACTAGGCTGGCCCCGTTTGCATCTCCTGCAGGCAAAAAAGTTATGGGTGGCTGTGTCTTTCAATACGAAATTCACACTCATTTTATTTAACTCTATAAACTCAGTAACATGACCTCTTAGAGCCTGATTGTGCAGATCCTCTACTGACTCATTCACACATGTAAGAGTTGTCCTACTGACATGAGTAGGTTGCCAGTACCAGTGTGTTTTATTTAGAGTGTGAGGTGCAGAGCCTTTCTTTTTAAAATATATGTCTCAGTTGCTAAATGTGTATTTTTTGACAAGGGATGTAATGGAATAGGATTTCTTTCACTTCCTGAAAAATAGTGAAGGCTCATCTTCCTGTTTGTCATTGCATATGTGATACAGATGGGTTTTGCAGAGGCAAACCCAAGTTTACTTACTTTCGAAAAACTTGGTTACCTTTCCTTCTCTTTATAGTTGTGAATATTTTCCTTGCTACAAATAGCCTGCATACTGCTGGCTGAAATCCAGCATTGTAAAAATCTCATTAAAAATGCAAATACCCATCTTGATTCCATGTTCCAAATAGATTTCTGGAAAGCTTTTCATAGCTTTCCATAAATAATCATATTTTATTGATTTTTAAAGACATGGTGGGAAATCAATCATATTTTGAAAATACTTAGAATATCACCTTGTGTTATGTCATGCTTAAAATGAGAAAGTCTGAAGACTGCCTATACCTCTGAAACTATCATCATGAGTGCTGTTAGTCACTTAAGGTTTTACATTTAATTCTCTGTAAATATTTTGGGTATTTCAGTGCCACTATAAGTACACTGCAGTGTTGGTTTTTTCCTCAAAGTTAAATGTACCAGAATTCTTTCAATTGTTTGAGAATTTTTGTTACAGACATGGTCTGATTTTCCACTAGTTTGTATCCTGCATGGCTATTTGCACCAATGAAAAGAAGTTGTTAAATGGTATAAAAATAAATGCATTTTTACTGCACCCTTTTTTAGCAGTGGTGTGGCATAAGATGCAAGGTAGCACAGCATTCAAGGTGTACATAGGTTTACCAGGAATTTTCAGGTATTAATGCTATTGGAATTCAAATGAGCAAAGGATTATGGAAACAATGTCATAGCTTAATATCTTGGAAAGGAACAACAGCTCTGATGCTGTAGCTTATGGCTCAAAAGGCAACTTCATATTGATCACAAAGCCCTCACATGGCAATGACCTCCATTACTGTTCATGTGAACTGGATTTGACCCAGTAACCTCAAAGCTGAAAGCCATACATTTCCTTTTATTTTGTATGTCATTTGCTAATAGATACTCTTTTTTATTCTATTCAAGGTCTTCTATGCTACCCACCACTGTAGCTGAATGCTTTCATTTGAGTGTTTTTTGAGGGGGCAGAAACTAACGTGACACATGTCATTCCCAGTTTTGCTTTCTGTTCATGTATGTAGACATTTCTGGAAGGCTGGAGACTCTTTGCTTTACTTTTTCTTTATTTTATTTTTTTTTATTTTAAGTTTTTCTTTTTACTAATGGAAGTGGATCAAGGACCTTATCAAATGCACAGGGCAGCTCATACAATGTCCGCAGCACTGACTCTGCTTCCAGGAAAGCTCTCTGTCTTGCACAAAAGACATTATTTCTTGTTACAGAGGGATCTTTCATGCCAAAGTAATTCAGTAGTCAAGTACATTCCTTGTTTGTGCAAATTTTTTAGGCCGTTTGATGGGAGCATGAATCTGAAGAGAAGCCCTATAGGAATGTAGCAAGTGGTCAGACTTAACGTTTCCAAAACAATTCATCTCACTGACAAGGCATAAGAGTGCTGCAAGTTACACTTTTCATAGGCTATCATTTTCTTGCTGGACAGACTTGCACCACTGTAATTTTTCACATGTGTAATTCCTGTACAGTCACAAGTACATTTTGCACAGCCTTCCTATTTCGCATGCATGAGTCAGATAGTGCTCAGCTCTATGCTTTCAACTGCACTGAGATGTACAAGTTGAACTCATGTTAGAATTTAGCCCTGTGAGTTTTGTGCTGTCTCCATCAATATGAGATTAATGTGTGAACGTGTGCACTTCAGCTGTTATTGCATATTTAGAAAAAAAATAAATGCATGAATTTTAGCTTCTGTATAAATTCATGTGGAATGAGAATAACCCTTAGGATCTTCTACTGCAAGTGATATTTGAGGGGTTTAATGCTAGTTAAAGGTCTGTGGTATGCTGACCTCATTTGCATGTGATTACACAAAGGGCATAGTCTTTCAGAGAGAGATGGGGCATGTATATGTACAGTGCATTAGGCATTCAATGTTTAGGCAGAAATACTATGGGGAACTCAAGGCAAAAAACTGAGACTGTGATCCCACTGATTTATGTCTTTCTCTTGGAACAGAGTTGGACAAGAAAATCTGCACTTGAGACATCCTGACTGAATTTAAGGCATGATGATGCACAACCGTGATGAACTGACTACTGATGGTGTGTTTTGATTTCGAGGATTTTGAGGTTGGGTAGTGATGGAGATAAACCAAGTAGGGGCAGAACAAAGTTGAGTGTGTATGCTATTCTTCAGCCTGGGTGTCTCTGTATCCTATGGTCCTACCTTCCTGGTAGATGAAAAATCCAAGTACTATCCAGCAGCAGGGATTGGTCTAACTGATTGGCAGTAGGTGCCCAGCACTGTCATATTATCAACAATTCCCACAAGAGTGAATTTTCCTATTTGACAAAATTTATCAATTTTATCTTCCAGCCTGGATTGCTTTTATTTCTTATAGAAGGGGAACATTAAAGTAAAAAGTAAAAATCAAATAATTTGAAAAGAAGTTGTCAGTCAGTAAAAAGGAGAAAGCCATCTTGCTCTGGTACTATTCTGCATTTGCACTGACACACCACAGCAGCTGCCTTGGAGCTGCCCGCACAGCGGGGAAAAAGATTCATCTACATTTATAGATTCAGTGCACAGAAAATGGAATGACGACATCTTCCTCTCATTTCCATGCCCAGCGACATGCACTCCAACAGACAGCTATGCTTCTTCCACAGTATCTCTTTATTTTCCTTTATCTGTGCTTTTCTACCCCCTTCCTTCCTAACGCCCTTCTGTAAGCTTTAGTTTTTCTTGTGTTTAGTTTGGAACTTATGTTCTTCAGTGACCAAATCCTTCTCCCTTTGTCTCTCATTGCTTCATTGCTTCTCAGCCTTTATTGCTTTACATCCACTGGGAAGAACTGATCCAGTTATCTTCCAAATTATATTTCAAGGGCCTGCAAGCCTGACTTCACAGATAAACTGGAGAGTATCCCAACCAATATAAATACAGGACATAGCCTTTTCTGCTCTGTTCAGCAGTAGATGATGATTACCCAATTTTGCTACAACATCAGTTGCTAACAGAGATGGCATGTCCTGCCATCATTCCTAATATTCAGTCATTATATAGTGATTGTTATCATCTATTATTTTATATCAGGGTAGCAATTAGCACTCTCAGAGCTTGATGCCTCCTGTCCAAAGAGAGAAGATTATTTCACTGCCATATTTCTCACAGACTAAACATAAGACAAGAGAAAACAGATAAATCCAGCAGGCAGTTCAGATACTGGGGGAATGAATCACAGTAGCGCTTTGTTATAATTTCTGCAGGCTCTGTCTTTCTGGCTGTAGAAGGCAGAAACCCCTCTTGTTTGATTTTGTTTTGTTTGGAGTGTAACAAGCTCCCTCTTGATCAGATCTACACTTCCCTTACACCTCTGCATTTGATTTGAGATCAGTGAATGTAGCCATGCATCCCTTCCTAGAAGGGAGACACCTTTTTCTTAAGCAGCAAAGCCAGTATTCTTCAGCACAATGATGACTGTCTAATTTCTACTCAGTAGAAGTATTAGGGTAAATACAAAGCAGCCATGTCCCTGGACAGTGATGTACTCCACTCAGCTGAAGCAATACTTCTCCAGTGTCTTTAGATAGCTCCATTTTACTATCATAATGAGTTTTGTAGACTTGGACAACACTGCCAGCATCCTACTAGTCCTGCAGAGGTACTTAGGAATAATCTGCCGAAGAGCATCTTACTGCATTAATATAATGGTGTGTACATTTGCTTGACTCGATCTCACATAATCCATCAAAATCTTCAGGAATAGAAAAGGTTGAATCAGATTTACTGATAGAAATTACATTCCCAATATTTTCTCCCTGATAAGCCAACCACTTCAGTGCTGAGGGATTCATATTCTTCTGTTTTGCAAGGCACTTGATAAAATTGCTTTTCCTGGGAAAGCAGAGGTTTAAAATTGGTAGTTAGAAAGAGCATCCAGCCAGGGGCTTGGTGTTAGATTTTGGTTTGCTGTTTATATCACACCTCCTGCTTTATGACAGCAGGCAGAAAAGAATGACAGAAGGAAAAAATTTGGGGAACAGTTAAAAGGACATGAAGCTCACCTTCCTTTAAATGCACCTTACTGCAGAGGAGACTGCTTATTTGTTTTCAGTTTTTCAAAAAAGAAATACATTTTCAAAGGAGGGCCTAATCGCAAAAGCCAGATGTGGACATTCTTGAGCTACCAGGCACTGAAGAGACTGTTTCTCACCCTCAGGTAAGTGTGGGAACAAGACTGCAGAAGCAGACTGCTGGATTTCCGTAACCAAGCTTGCTAAGGACAGCTCAAACATCTGCCAGGAAGGGGTGAGCATTGGCAGCCTTGTTTTGGAGCTGGGAGATGGACCAGACCACCTCTCCCTGTCCCTTCTTGTGGTGCTGTGGTAGCGAGACTCCAGAGATCACACTTCTGCTTGCAATTAGGATAATTCAATTGATACTGGTCCCTGAAATTCCCATGGGCACTTCTGCATTCCTCACTTCATCCCTAGCCTTAGAATGCCTGCTGTAATTAACTGGCTGCCAATGACATATTTTGTGTTAGAAAAGGCACTCTTGGTAGTGAGAAAAGTGTTTCCTGCCAACACTGAATTTGTATCAAAATTCAGTGAAAGCTATTCTGTAAACAAATCTCCAGTTGCAGATGCTGTGAGTAAGGATTTTTCCATGTGAGATAAGGTTTCAGGGAGCCTCCTGAACAATATAAAGGTTAATGCTTGGGCACTTCCCATCCCTTGACAGCCTCAGCAGTCCTGGGGTAGCACATTTTGGCTTCATATCTGCCTCTTCCCAATAGAGATGGGAACAACTGCTTCAGAAGAAAATGGTACCAGAAGTCAAATGCTCAGTACTGACACTCACACCTAGGAAATATTTGAATCATGGTAACTTGGGCAGAGACTCAGCCCAGAAGTCAGGCTTAAATATCCTTTCCTCTTCTGGGTTTGTAGAGGCTCCCATGCAGCTTCAGGTCATTGTGATTTATCTTATCCTTGCTGGATTATCCCATGGGCTGCTCAGCATCTCTGTGCACTCTTGTGCACAAATGCTGTCCCACCAGGGGGTTTCTGTGCAGTTCCAGTGCTGGAAACTCTCAGGAGTTACTCTGGGGCTGGTGAGTGGCTGTCCTTGTGCCACCTGCCTGCAGAGCCCTGCCTTTCTACAGTCAAGGTTTTTCAAGCCACTTTACATTTCTCCAGCCTTATTATCTAGCAAAAGACAGAAGGAGATGTGCAAATCACACCCCTGGGTTTTATCCCCAGCTGTGCATTGACCTGCCAGGTGACAAAAGAAGTTCTGATAGGAGGGCTCAGCCTTGGCCCATCTGTTATTTAAATGAAAATGATGCAGATTTTTTCTAAACTCTGATTGTGCAGCAATAATTATCTCCAGTTATCAGAGAAGTCTATTCAGCCCCCGTTCCCTTTCTCATCACCAGTGTTTCCCATCTCTGCCATTTTCTTCTGGCATCTTTTGTGTGCGCCAGGCAGCAGGAGAGCCCCTACACAAACCCAGTTCCCTGCTCTGAGCAGAGCACAGTGGGATGCCTGCCTCATGGAGGCCTCAAGGAGATACCTTAATGCAACTCTTCTTCTTTTTCCTCCTCTTTAGCTCTCCCAGTTTGTTCACAGGGAGGATGATGGTGACACAAGGACCCTTCTGCTGGAAATAAAGCAGCTTCATAGACTTGCTTAGAAAGGAAGAGTAATTTACCCACACAGAAATGTTTACAAATATAGAGTGCAAGTTGAAAGAGAAGGAAAACAGCAAACTTGGATTATTTATTTTGTTCGAAATGGTGAACTCATGTCTCCCTAAAGCCTGCACTCCAGCCTGAGCTCCTGGGGTGGTGTTGGAAGGACTGCATCTTCCCCATTTCTGGGAAGCCAGCTTATTAATAGTGTATCCTTCATGCCTGAAATCCACTCTTTTCTACATTTTCTGATTCTTCTTTACTCTCTCCATTTACTTCATGCCCAGCTTTCAAGTTTCATCTGGTTTTACCCAGGAAACAACCTAAGGAAAAAGAGAAGGACTTCTGTACCCTCTAGTGTGTTTCAGTCAAAATATTCATCATGGCTAAACAAAAGCTGGCCTTTTTGGAGAATGATTTTTCATGTGTGACAGCCTTTTTATTACACTGCAATTTTCTTTCTCAAAATAATTTTAAAGCCATTTTGGGTGACTTTGCTGGCCATTTTTCAGAAAAAAAGAAGTTTTCAGCCACACCTAATTGTCAGATGTTCAAAGTCTGTTTCCTAAATGAATGCTTTTCCACCTTTTCAGAATGATACATGAAATGGGGTCTGTACCTTCTATATTATTCACATATTACTAGTTTGGTTATTGAGTTTAAAGTTTAAATTGCTTGGATGAAATTACTCAGATTACTAGATTAAATTACTACTTGGTAAAACTTTGGGATAATGACAGTTTCTTTGGAGTTGGCACAGCATGAAGTCCTGCACCATATCCTGGGGACTTTGAAATCCAGTGCTATCGCTAGCAAATGTTAGCATTGTGATTCTGCTTCTTTACCCCCTGGGTAAGCTACTTCTCTGGCTTTCTTGTTTGTTTAGGGTTTTTTTTCCTGACTTATCAGAGATAAGCTGTGAGCATCCTGCTGTGTCATGACCTCAACAGTAGGAGACATACCTACCACTGCACATCCTTGTTCGTATGGAAGGCAGCAATGTCTGGGCAGTGGCTAGTGGTTTCTTTGACTCTTGTCTGCCTTCCTTCTCATCACTGATTTTCAAAGAAGCCACCACCTGAGCACACCCCTCACCCTGCTTCAGCCTGACCTGCTGAAAAAAAGTATTTCCATGGGAAGAAGATTCATATGAGGATTTATCTGGAGTGGCAATCAGGGTGTCCCTTCAATCAAACTCTCATTCCTGTATTTCAGCCTGCCACATTGGGCTGAGGACTTCAAAGCATGCTCAACCCTTTTCCTTTACTCCCTGCCAGGTCTTATTTTTGACCTTTCCCCTGAGAGATAGGTCCACTAGTGAGAAGAAGATAATTCAGCTCATTTGGTCTCTTGGGACTCACGCTAAGGGGAAGAATAACAATTCAGCAGCAGCTTTACTGATCTGCATAGAAAATTCAGGCTCCTTTTTTGCTGACCCTACTGGCTTGCCACATATAGCTGTAAAACTTTATGCTCATAATCCAGAAAGGCAGCTGGAATTTTCAGCCATAGGCTGTCAAATGTCATGTTCATACCACACTGGATTAAATGATAATAGAAGAATAATTCTTTTAATGAGATATGTAAGACATTGAACTAGAAGCTTTTGTGAAACAAATGCATAGGTACTTTACAGCTTTTTTGGAGCAAAAAACAGACACTGAACTTTACAGCTGTGTTTTTGTAGGAAAGATTGTTATTGCTAATTCAGCACATCTGTCCTGGTAGTGTTACACACATACTCAGGACTTCATTTCCTAGTGAAAGAACACCAGGCCGTTCATCTGGAAACTGAGCATGCTGAAAACCTGCCACCTCCTGGTGCCCTTACTGTGGAGCATCACTTACCTTTCTTCATTTTGATTGGCTGCCCAGCATATACAAAAAGTAAAATTATTATATGAACATGGACTGAAAAGGACCTGGAATAGGTTATCAAAGGAAGTTGTGGCTTCCCCATGCCTGGAAATGCTCAAGGCCAGTTTAGGTGGGGCATTAAGTAACCTGGTCTAGTGGAAGGTGTGCCTGCCCATGACAGGCGATTGGAACTAGGTGATCTTTACGGTCCCTTCCAACCCAAACAATTCTATGATTCTACGTTGTTTCTGTGGTTTAGACCACTGAGCCCAGCCCTCTGTTGCTCATTTGACCATTCGATAGAAGTTCAGCCACAAAAATTTTGCCAGCTCCCTATGACAGCTTGCAGGTCTATTGCAAAAAGCCTAAACACACTGGTATACATCACAGAGACAGCTGGGGGGGTCAAGAGTTCACTGCTTATTTCAATTCTCATTAGTGGTCATGCCATCAGTTAATTATCAGATGATCAAAACATTTATAACACACTGTCCTACAGAAAAAGGCAGGCAATACTCAATCCTCCCCACCGGTCTGATTTTGAGGAAAATTCCTTTCAACCCCAGGTCTGGCAGGTGGTAGATGTGACCGGGGGTATACCTCTCTCAAAGACACTTGGGAGTTTTATATTTCAAAAGAAGCACCAGTGTAACCTGTCCTATCTCTAGTTGGGACCTATCTCTGATGCTGCAGATGGGAGTAAAAAAAATCACAGAAGTCAAATTTACAGGAAGAAAGGAAATAAAAGGTCTCTATAAAGGCCAAGAAAAATCTGAGGTGTGAGATTATATAGCTGTGGTGCAAATGAACACAATAAACAAATGCCTCATTCTTTTTGAGACAAAGGACAAAAGGATTCATCACCAGTTTGAACTTCCAATACCAGGATCTCCTCCTTAGCCTACCACACAGTCCCATTGAAATAGCTGTGAGGCTCCCTATTACAGCTGATGAGGATCTTTCCATCTCCTGGGCAACTGGGAGTTCAGCTCATCTCTGCTCATCAGTTTGAAAATGTGCTCCATAGCCTATGAGTCTGTTTTGCATTTTATTTGTTATAATCTTGAGCAGAAGATATTCTGTAACTTTCAGGCATTTAGCAGAATTTTCCTTGCTTCTTTTTTTTCCAGAGCATGTTATCTTGCCAAGTGGGAGTGCATACCTGCCTGGTTAAATTGCACGGCAATGGACTGTTACCTGCTTTACGTAGTTATCTGCTTCTATAAATGTGGACATATTCACACTGGAGGACCAAAAAAGCAGCTTAGCTGGTAAGAGGCAGCCTGCACTCATAAGGATGCATGTTAAACAATGTCCAGCTGCTATCATTTGCACACACAATGAACACGGTTGGATGGGATGCTCAGGAGAATGGCTCTTCCTGTCTTTGAATCAGAACAAGATGTTTGCTAACCTTGGCATGAGTGACCTTTGGTCCCTAACGAGAATATCTTCCCTGTACACACATAAGTTGAGAAATAGTCACATTAACTAGCAATAGGCATAGTAATTTTAATTCAAACGTTTTACTTTGACTGCAAGTAAAAGCTACTCATATGTAGGTAGATCCTCCTTTTGGATATCCCTAATACAGTTTATAGATTTAGAGAAAACAATAGACTTCTAATCAGATCTAGCCCCATCCAATTAGCTTGGATTTTTATAACGTGATGTGCCTTTAGGAATTCTGTAACAACGTGCAGAAGAATAGTATTCCAATATTTTTTCACAGTGCTGTGCATAAAACAAAACTAAATGTGAGCAGTTTCTTCAGACTGTTAATAAAAGGATGTGAGAGCACAGTGTTTACATAATAACTTACA